>NC_090448.1:984915940-985561023 GCF_031143425.1 Pleurodeles waltl
AATCTCGTCCCCCCTAACGTTTGATCAGGATCACCAGGAAAAATAGAGGGTCGCATTGCCATCCTCCACAAAAGCAGACTGTCTTGTTCACTCTCTCCCACATTAGCTTTATCTTTCTTTGTGCTTCTTCAATTTGATTTGCCCCTCATGAAAATTAGAAAACTGAGACTTGTTGCTATCGACCATCCCACTGGAAACAACAAAACGTGCTTGAATTAGGTCAATTAATTAACCACCTCTAACCTATCATTTGTCACTGTCATCTTGGGGGATTTCAACATTGGGTGCAGGAAATCCTATGACCTGCCGTCATCTGAGACTGGCATTCTTCTTCTCAGCTAATTATCTTTTGCAACGCTGCTGCAAACCTGTCCACGGCAAAGACTCCGTCCTCGATCATGCCATCACCAAACAAGATTGCATCCAAAACTCGGATCCTATCTTGGACTTATATGACCATTTCCTAATCCCAGTTATATATATCCACTCTGGCAATGCTGCTTGGACTTGAACCAAACCAGGTTATGTTGTGTCATGATTATCAATTACTTGACAAAGATGATCTGAGCACTTCTATCTCATTCATCCACCTGTTTCCTGTGACACTAATCTCATCTTTGATGAATATAACTCCTGCCTGGCTCCCACTGTTGATGATCGTATCGCTCTCTCTAAAAAACAAACATTGTACAAAACCAAGGCCTCCAAATAGCTCTCACCTAGGCTCAGTCTCAAAAGACTCTCTGTTAGAAAAGTTGAAAAGCTCTGGAGAATTACAAAAAGTCCTTTGTTACTTACCCATCTCAAACACAAAAGGAAAATCTACAATTTTTCCTTTTTGACAAAGTGGCATGTCTAAACTAACAAATACACCTCTTCAAGAACAGAACTAACAAACGGTTGAAATTATTAGATCTCAAACCAATGCTTCCTTCCTTTGATTTTGATTCTGGCACTACAAGATGCAATTAATTCTTCTTATCCTTCTCCAGCAAATTAAACAATCAAACTGGAACTTGATGTCTCTAATAACATCTCTTTAATCAGGGCTCAACTCTCCAGATCCTCTCATGCCATCCCAGCACCAAACCAGTTTTTTTCTTGGCGCTAATTCTCCCTCATGTGGGAGGACACTTGCATCTCCTCTGTCCCCTATTTGAAACCTTCATCCTACTCTGGTGACCCAATATCTCCCCCTAATGCCAAAGCTCTTGTTCAAGCTTTTCGCCCATTGGCTGGCCCTCACAAATTCATGGCCCTGAAAGGGTATTGTGCCGATTGGTGTCAAAGTTGCACACATTATAGCTCACCTCGAAAAACTTACCATTACACTCTCCAACTCTGAAAACTATTGTCCCATCTCGAGCCTTGCCTTTCTAACTAGGGCAACTAAAAAATATGTGTCCTCCTAACTGAATAACCGTGTACAGTATTCAGTAAAATTACCTGTTGAGTCTGTTCCAGTCTGATTTTAGTGCAGGCTACAACAAAGTATCTGTGACCGACAATATCCTTTGCACTTTTGAGGAAGGCCACCCCTTCCTCCTCTTTATTATAATTCGTTACTGTTGAAATGCAGATTGTCCTAAAGACTCTGAAATCATGAAGGTTCTGGAGGAAGCAGTCCTGAAGTGATGTCACTGTTATCCCTCAGTCCTCTCTCTACTGGGTAGATTAGTGCGCCTACTCCGATCACGCCATCATCTCATGCAGTCTCATTTAGGGCTCCATCGCAGCACCCATTCTTTTTACTTCTTACATATTTTATGTTGAACTCTGGGTTAGCTGCTTAAATATCTTGCATCTCATTCCATGACTGCGCACATGAGACCCCGGTTTCATCTCAGACCGGATACCTCGATTTGATCGACAAGATAAACTCCTCACTTGAATGCATTCAGAAATGGATGGAGGAAAAATATCTCTAATGCAGTGCATTTTTTGTCTCTTCACCCCAAAACCTGACCTGAGATATCCCTGTTTTATCTGGTTTGAGTCCCCAAAATCCACAGGTATCACTCCCAGATTGACCACTTCTATGTCCTTGGGTTTCCGGCTCGACTGAGCCGTAATCTCATTGGTCATATTCAAACTATGGACAAGTCCTCCAGGGTCAAACTAAAAAAAAGATAACACAAAATCTGCCCCCCGTCCCCCCAGGATTTACGGCTGGCAAACAATGCTATAATAATGCCCACCACTTGAGAACGGTTCCTCCATCCTCACTGGCATACTCAAAACGAGCCTTGCCCCACGTGCCCTTGCCAGGTTTCTCACAGCTTTAAGAAACTGGACCAGGTTACCCCCCTAACTCGATTAACTTACATGGCGCCCAATTAAGGCACTTTGCTCTACTGAAGTGCCTGTCTTATGTTCAAAGCTTGAACCTCAAACTTCAAAAAATATTGCTCCCAAAATCTATCCTTTTTGGAAGACTCGTTCTCTCTTTATTGCAAAGTCAGACGATCTCTCTCCACTCCACGTTTCAAAGAAAACTACACACGGTGCACATCCTTTCCTGGCAATCCTCTCTCAATCTCGAACACCCCACTTTTCATATAAATAATGACGCCTCTCCTCCAACTGTGGGCTCCAAAACCCTTCGTAAGCACATACCTCTTGAAGTGTCTGCACCTGTTAGTATAATATTTTTCGATTAACGTACCACCTTCTGCACTCTGTGTTTCCACCCCCTTGGAGGGTTCTTCCTTTGGGCTCGCCTAGATTGAAATTGTGAGGGCTAGGGAGGTCAGCCTGCATGCTTCGACAACTAGCAAAATTTGTATAGACCTTTCTGCACAAAAAGGGCATGCCACTCGCCTCTGCATTGCCCTGTCTTGTAGAGCAGCGCCATCTGCTGACTGCCTTTCAGGAATGACTCGTGTAACAGACTAGACCGGTTCTTAACCTGTGGGCGAACCCCACCTATCGTCACCGACATCCAGGGACCCGCAGTTAATCATTATTGGAATCCGGGGACCCGCACAAAATCATTACTGGAAGCCAATTTCGATGATTTGAAACAACGCACATGAATAACACCAACAAGTATTCATCAAAAAAATGCGCACATTTTATTTCTTTCACAAGCAAATATTAAAAAACACATTTTAATGGGTAGGTTGGGCCTTTTCTAAATTCAACTGAGGACACCTATTGCCCATACTAGATTCTGTTTAATACATTTGCGCTGTTCATTTGAACAGTCACAGTTCCCCTGAGTTGGCATCCCAGACCCCCAGTGGTCCTCGGACCAAAGATTAAAAACTGCTGGACTAGATCACAGATAAGGAAGTCAAAAGACACAAGGCCACTCTTAAAAAAAATAGGTACTTTACAGGCTGAATCAAACTCTTGCCCCGTCCCAGTAATGCAAATCATTTCAAAATCTGCCAAGATACTTGTACAAGGATAGCAACCAACCCAAACAACTTAAAAAACTGTTAATACGTATTCCAGGGCTATCCAATTTTAAATCAGGGAATATCAGTTATCTCTATGCCAGAAAAGCCAAGTTCAGCTACAACGATCTGAGGTCCATCATTCTGCTGTGGCTCTAAAGGTCATACAACTCAGCCACTGATAGTTCGCAGCCAACCAGATACCAGCAGCTCAGGATTTCCCACTCTGCCACCAGTTTACAAGCAGGCACAGGCAGGCAGTTCTGGTGTTCTCTTCCAGCCTTTTGGCTTTGTCATTGCTTGATTTTGTTGTTGTTGTGGTCTTTCCAAAGCTTTATTTTTGGATACACAGCCAGGCCCTCATCAATCTAAAAAGAAATTGGTCAAAAGTAAAAATATTTCTTGGTCTCTAAAACCACACATTCCATAATACTTTCTGGCATGTAACCTAACTACTTTGTGAATGGGCAAATTGCCATCAGTCAGGGTGAAGTTAGTCAAAATGGCTGAGGGCTACCCTTAGCCCAGTGCTGGGTGGAAGAAAAATATGAATGCCTAAATAACAGACTAGTGGTTGAAGAAGTCTGACTGCAAGCCCCAATAAGTAAGTATATCTTAGATATAATTTTAGTGAAATCAAAAGGTCTTGACAAACTCCAGTCCAAAAACATCAGTCACCTAGACCACCGTTCTCTGAAACATGCCCCACAGTGGATGGCGGTTTTCTAGGGGTCATATGCCATCACCCCCAATGACACCCTTGGCCAGGACCCACCAGAAACAAACTTCAGGTTCCCTCACGCTTTAGGTGATCCACGAAGAGGTATTTTTAGCATGTTATTCCTGCCTGTGTTTGCTTTAATAATAATTTAGTCTAAACAGCTCTAAAATACTTTCACAGTGATTTCTGTGTGTATTTGCTTTGTTATGTTTTCATTTAAAAAAAGAGGGAAATATCAGATTTAGTTGAGTTTTCTCATTTTTAGGCGGAGCATAGCAGTCCGCAAGTGCTGCTCTTCTCAACATGTTGTAATGTACTCTGTGGGCTTTAACCATGCCAGTCTCCACCCACCACTTTCACTGGTTCCTAGGCCTGCCTTTTAAAAATCCCTTGATGTCATTGGTAAATGCTTTATGTTTGTCCCTCCTTGAGGCTGGTTTGTTACTGCCTTGGAGATTGACCCTGTTACATGGATTATTGCACAATCAGCCATGTAACTTAGTGTGGCGCACTATTTTTCTCTTTTACCTCGCCGTTTCGCAGTACGTGGCCCTAAGTTGTTTTTTCCTCTTCCTTGTTTTTGGGCATCTTGCTATTTCTTTACGATGTCTACGTTTTTTGTTGTTGTTTTTTTTTAAGTTTTATGTAGAGCATACTCGACACAAAGGTATTGTAGCTCTTTTTTTTTTTTTTTTTTTTTTTGCAGTTTTATATAGCGTGAACTCGATACAAAGGTATTGCCGTGCTTTACATGAGCACCGGTTACATTACACAAGAACACATTCATTTCTTGGAATCACAGGGTGTTGAGCCGGCGCTGTGACCCAAACCGTGTTTCCCAGCTCCAAAGTCGGCAGCTCTGGCCCTTGCGCAACATCCTCTCCCCTAGGGTTCTTTGTTTGGTGCATGTTGGGGCAACCTAGGAATAACTCCTTTTTTTTTTCTTTTTTTTTTTTGATATAGCACTTGGTAATACAGGTTCTACCATGTTATAGCACTGCAAAGATCATAAACAAAATAGCTATAATTCATTTGCATCAAACTTGCAGAGATGAAGAAGGGAAAAAGCTATGTCAGGATTGTAATCCGTGACGTTCTCATTCTGTCAAGACCTCCGCAGTGGGTGCATTAAGCAACTGACTTGAGCAGAACTTAAAACTAGGTGATAGTACATGCTCTAGATAACCTTCAGAGGGTCACCAGCCAAGCACATAGGTTAGTTCTAGGCAAGGAGATGGCGAAAGGTGTTGTCTCCAAAATGGTAGAAAAGGAATCACAACTCCAGACCCAAGCACTTCACAGACTCAAGCTTGATAGCAAAACACATCTAGCCTTTGGATGTAAATTGGGCATCTTCAATTAGAGTTCAGTTAGTGGAGGCAGCAATTTTTCTAACCCTATAGCACAAGGAAGCTAACACAAGGGTGCCACAGTGAGAGGAGCAGCTTATGATAGGGCACAAAAGTGGAATAAACTCCATTACTGCCTTCTGTCAGAATTCACTGGTGTCATGGCTTTGTCAGTCTGCACACAGCTACTGCAACCTTGCAGATGCCACTTGGGAAGCGCTGCCTAAAACAGCGCTCTAATAGCTCTGCTTCCTGTTTGAAGAGGCCCACCTTGAATAACCCCCAGCTGCTGTCACAGGCGCACAGTGCTTTCCCATCACCCCCGGGACTCCTGTGTATAATATCACAGCCAGTCAGTAGAAATGAGGCAAACACACTCCCAAGATGGTGGCCTTGTTGTGTCCTCTCTCCTGCAGTGACAGGCCTGAGAGGGTTGCTGTGGCACCTGGCATACATCCACTACACTCTAAACCAAAACACATAGGTAAAAGACATTGTTAATTACAACGCCAATGGCTCTAACTCTCACAAATGTGAGACCTATTGCATTGCAAATGCTTGTTTTAAACAGGCATAGACATAAAAATACCAGCCATGATGGTAAAATACTGGTCATGTTGTAATCCCTGTTCGTATCCTCCATGATCTAGACTTGCTGATCAAGCCACTAATGACTGAAAATACGATCACACCGAATCTCAGAGAATGGCCTTGGCATCCACTTCCTGCAGGACCTCCTAGATTAACTCATTCATATCTTCATGTTTTGTCTAACTCTGTTTCTTCCAAAAAATGTTTCTTTACTTCCCCGAAACATCACTCGGTTCTAGTTAATAACTTCTTCTTTGCTAGACTTGAATAAGTAAACACCACTTATATGGGCCTATAGGTTGTGTCAGTATATAAACTTTAAAGATTGCAAAATCTATCAGTTTGGCTGGTCTGCCTCCTTAAAAGCCATGGCCTTGTCTCAGCCACATACAAAAAATAGTCTAACATGCAGGACATTATGGTGGTCATGATAAACTCATTGTCAATTTGACACTGAGGTTCCTCACCACATCAAAAGGGATGCAGAATTTACGTGGTGCAGAGGGCCAGGTAGAGAAGCCCCACTGGAATTTGCTCACATTTGCCAAAACGAGCTTTATTTGTGTTTAAAGAAATGTATCACTCATTCAAGCCTAAATGGACATAAAACAATACCTGAAGCTGCAGGTGTGTTGGTCGAGTGGTGGTTCAGACAAAGCAGGCCCAGAGTACCAGTATCACAGCAGTTAAACCAAAATAATGAGATGGGCGAAGAGCTGAATATACAGGGAGTGCAGAATTATTAGGCAAATAAGTATTTTGACCACATCATCCTCTTTATGCATGTTGTCTTACTCCAAGCTGTATAGGCTCGAAAGCCTACTACCAATTAAGCATATTAGGTGATGTGCATCTCTGTAATGAGAAGGGGTGTGGTCTAATGACATCAACACCCTATATCAGGTGTGCATAATTATTAGGCAACTTCCTTTCCTTTGGCAAAATGGGTCAAAAGAAGGACTTGACAGGCTCAGAAAAGTCAAAAATAGTGAGATATCTTGCAGAGGGATGCAGCACTCTTAAAATTGCAAAGCTTCTGAAGCGTGATCATCGAACAATCAAGCGTTTCATTCAAAATAGTCAACAGGGTCGCAAGAAGCGTGTGGAAAAACCAAGGCACAAAATAACTGCCCATGAACTGAGAAAAGTCAAGCGTGCAGCTGCCACGATGCCACTTGCCACCAGTTTGGCCATATTTCAGAGCTGCAACATCACTGGAGTGCCCAAAAGCACAAGGTGTGCAATACTCAGAGACATGGCCAAGGTAAGAAAGGCTGAAAGACGACCACCACTGAACAAGACACACAAGCTGAAACATCAAGACTGGGCCAAGAAATATCTCAAGACTGATTTTTCTAAGGTTTTATGGACTAATGAAATGAGAGTGAGTCTTGATGGGCCAGATGGATGGGCCCGTGGCTGGATTGGTAAAGGGCAGAGAGCTCCAGTCCGACTCAGACGCCAGCAAGGTGGAGGTGGAGTACTGGTTTGGGCTGGTATCATCAAAGATGAGCTTGTGGGGCCTTTTCGGGTTGAGGATGGAGTCAAGCTCAACTCCCAGTCCTACTGCCAGTTCCTGGAAGACACCTTCTTCAAGCAGTGGTACAGGAAGAAGTCTGCATCCTTCAAGAAAAACATGATTTTCATGCAGGACAATGCTCCATCACACGCGTCCAAGTACTCCACAGCGTGGCTGGCAAGAAAGGGTATAAAAGAAGGAAATCTAATGACATGGCCTCCTTGTTCACCTGATCTGAACCCCATTGAGAACCTGTGGTCCATCATCAAATGTGAGATTTACAAGGAGGGAAAACAGTACACCTCTCTGAACAGTGTCTGGGAGGCTGTGGTTGCTGCTGCACGCAATGTTGATGGTGAACAGATCAAAACACTGACAGAATCCATGGATGGCAGGCTTTTGAGTGTCCTTGCAAAGAAAGGTGGCTATATTGGTCACTGATTTGTTTTTGTTTTGTTTTTGAATGTCAGAAATGTATATTTGTGAATGTTGAGATGTTATATTGGTTTCACTGGTAATAATAAATAATTGAAATGGGTATATATTTGTTTTTTGTTAAGTTGCCTAATAATTATGCACAGTAATAGTCACCTGCACACACAGATATCCCCCTAACATAGCTAAAACTAAAAACAAACTGAAAACTACTTCCAAAAATATTCAGCTTTGATATTAATGAGTTTTTTGGGTTCATTGAGAACATGGTTGTTGTTCAATAATAAAATTAATCCTCAAAAATACAACTTGCCTAATAATTCTGCACTCCCTGTAGACAAACACGATTAGCGAAAAAATTAGGCCTTGCACAAATCCAGCCTTTTTTCTAATTCAATATTTTATTGTTTTTTTTAACAGTATATATTGCAATTATACACAGAGTTCGTATATACTTTACAAGTCACTGGATATTAAACCTGTAAGTAAGCATATAACACAAATCAAAAGAGTTTGTGGAATTTCCTCAGCTAGTATTCCACTATCACCTTCCACAAATCCAGTCACGATGATTGCCTCTTCTGTGCAATATGGGGATCAATCTGTCGGCTAGCCAATGAGATGCTGTGCTCTGTTCCAACCAGCTTGCTGTGTGTGATCGCTTTTTGTTAAACACTTGGAAGCGGAGAGTAGGCCTTAGCTAGTTTTTCATTGTTGACGAAATTGAGGTTCCTCGTTATTTGAAACAGAAACAAACAAGCATTTGCAATGGAATGGGTTCGCGTTTGCTCGAGTTAGAGCTGTTAACCGCGTAAATTCCTAACTGGACTTTTCTTGCCACTTAAATTGAAAATGAAAAGTAAAACAGTTGACATAAGCGAGCCGATTCAAAGCGTCATGACTGCCATGAGCACGAGCGCGAATGAGAGACACAAATCAAAAAAGAAGTTTGCTTGCAGTCAAACATATTGGCAATTGTGCAATTATCTATCTATGTATCAGGGTCGATGACCAGTGCAGTAACCAAACCGCCCCAAGGAGGGACAAACGTAAAGTATTTACCAATGATAACAAAGGATTTTTGAAAGGCAAGCCCATAAATGAGTGAGTGTGATGAGCGTGCAGTGGACCTGGTTAAAAGCCCACAGATGGATTACAGCAGGTCAGAGTGCTTGCGCGCTCGACCTAAAAAGTATCAAAAGAAAACATGAAATTACATGACATTTTTGGAGTATATTGGAAACAGTTTGAACAGCACCTTTGGTTTCTCTGCTCAGGAGGATGAATGCAGGCTATCTATGGCAAGAGGATATATGTGGGCGGGAATGAGGAGTCAAAGTCCTTCGTGGTAGAAATATCTCACTTGCAAAGCTTGCTAGATCGTATCATGCAGCCATAACTTTGACTTCTTTATGACTATGAAGAAAATAAGACACATTTCTACAATCGGGGAGAAGATGGTGTACCAAGCAGGGAATTTAACAGAGAGGAAAAAAGATGTTTTCTTAGTTTTTTTGTAAAATTTCATTTTACAGTTCTGAAGGCCCTACAGGCACCGTCTGAGAATAAAAAAAAGTAGAGTGATTTATTATTATTTATCTTTGAAGTTTTATAAAGCACTGATTGGGTCGAGGAAAAGAGCGCAGCGCCCCATACAGGGTGGAAGAAATTTCTCTACTCTGAGACATGAAGTCATAGAGAGAAATTAACTAACAGTGCCCGAGAAAGAGAAGGTTGATACCTAAATATAAATCCATCAAAAATAAGCAGAAGTAACAGTATTTTTCTGATCGTACACCCCTCCACTCTATGCCACGCTACTCCACTCCACAACAGTCTATGCAACTCCGAGCCACTCCACTTCACTCTCCTCTACGCCACTAACCTTTAGCCATGTAGCCATGGAACAGCAGCCCTGCTTCCGTACTACACAGCTAAAACATTTTGGCAAAGCCAATACCTCTTGCTCACATGAGATCTATTGGCTTTGCCAATGCTGCTTCTTCATCCAACCGCCCTCCAGATATCAGTATTGTCATTTTTCAGTGTTACTTGACCAATTGGTGTGAACAGTTTGAGCCACGGGTGCCCCAAGGAGGGGCATGAAGTAGCTCCCTGGTTGCTGGTTTAGTGTTACTCTGTGTATTCGAACACCTTTAACAATATATTGTGGGATGGAGCGACGTCCTACTTGGAGTACCTATCCAGTTGCCACTGACTGTTATTTGTCCTGCTAACTTTATGATTGATTTGAGGTTGGGCAACAACATTACACAAGTGAGCGTACCACGCGCGGGTTAGGCACAGTGCTTTACAGTAGCTGCATTAACCATTCAAGCTATCTCATGAAGATTCAGACATGTGACCTGCAGGCCATACGCAGCTCCATACAACATGCACTGCACTGCACTGGAGCACAGTCAACCTCATGCAAGATGTGCACTGCAGGGCAGTGTGCATGCACAGAAGGGAAACGAGCACTTCGCACCATCTCAGTATTGCCTTCACACACTGTTAAGGAGCCCAGGAGAACTGAAACAGCGTGGGAATAAAAATGACAGGAAATGAGGCGTTTCGTAGGATGTGTGAGAAAGAATCCTGCTAATTGAAACATTGATTCAGCACCATCTGAAACTCATTTTTTAAGATGATGGTTGTATTATAATTTATTGGTGCCACAATTCAGCAATTGAAAATAATTAAACGCAGTCTGTGTATGCAAAGTGCTACCCAGCTCAGTCTGCGAGATGCTCCACCGAAGAGCGCACCCAGGTATTGTAAAACAGCATTGTAATTGAACCCAAGTTTAGTTTATTCATTTTTTGCGCTCTAAAGGCAGGCTCTATTTATGAATTTGCCAAACAAAGGATTCCAGTCCTCAAGTATTCCTTCCCAGTCTTTAGTTATGCCTTTCTGATCACTTCTTTCGTGCCTGCACTCCCATGACATATTATTCTCTTTCCTGGGCGCACACACTTGCACACTCACAGCCATGCATTCACGTGCACACACACTCATTCACAACACTCACTCACAAATACTCCTACATTTATACCCACAGGCACGCACCAAACACTCAATAAAAAACAACACTTACCTGCACTGCAGCTCGGGAAAAGAAGCCTTGGTGGTGCCCGGAGGGTTGAAACTGCTGCCTCCACCCCCTTGACTAACCGTAGGTCAGCCAATGAGGGGAGGCAGCAGTCCCTACCTCATCACAGAGTAGGATGGGGTGAGAGAGACTGCTGTCCCACTAACTCTGTGATGAGATGTTAGTGATAGGCACTCTAGAGCTTAAACCTGAAGTGTCCGGGTACAAGGCTATTACAAACGCTGTCCCTCATTAGGAGGTGGAGGGCCTCGAGGACCTTTGCTGAGCTGAGAGGAGCTGTGATCTCATTGGCCCAGTACAGTTCAGCTCAGGCTGCCAGGAGCCTGCACATTTAGCACACGTCTCGCTCCTGGCTGCCTGGAAAATAAAGTGTGTCTGTCTGTCAGGCTGAGCAATGGGCAGGCTAACACTTTTTATGTCCATCCAATAGGTGCAATGGCATGGCCCCTCTGCCCTTAAGGAGGGGCCGCTGCTAGACGAGTGTCAGCCTGACAGATGCTCATACATGTTCAAGTCAGGCATCCAAGTGCTATACATGCGCTAAATGTGCAGGCAACTGGCTGCCTGAGCTGCAGTTTGCCATGCTAAAGATGCCACAGCCCTGTGGGTGTGACCCCCTAGACTGGCAAAGCGCTTGGAGGATCTCCTCCCTCATGACAAGGGTGGTCATCACTGATAGCCTCAGACCTGGGTGCCTCATTTTAAAGCCCTAAAGTGCCCAGGGCTGAGTATCAATCAGTGGCAATTTGTCACGTATTGCTTACTGAGAGACATGGCCTTAATACAGATGTAAGCTTGGCTAGATCTGGAGCTGGCAGGGCGGCGTTCTACCCAAATATCAAGTTGTTTGCACCACGCAGTAAGCTGATCTTCTTAGTGCAGTACTTCAGGGGTCAACTGAAGCCCCTCTTCTACAAGAAGGTGGCTACTGCAAAATAGTGAGAGAATGGGGGCTAAGAGAAGGCTTAAGTTCAAAACTCCGGTAAGAGCCCAGCTGTGACCTTACGTAATCCAGTCCCCACCTTTTGTAACGTCCACCACCAAAAGCTGTCACTTGTCCACTGACAGACTCCAACTGAAGGCACTCCCCAGACCATCAGAATGGAGCTCACCCCCTTCTTAATATATCCCCAACCTGATAAATCTCAGAAGCATACAAGAACCTGGTCATTTTAGGCATGTCAGGGGTCAACAGCTGGGATTCTGGCACCACAAGGGAGAGTGCTACACTTCCCAGCACACACACCATGATGCTCTGCCGACCCACCGCGACTGGTTATATACCGTCAGGTTATGAAATTTCTGCATGCTTACAGCGTCTCAAAGCACTCAGGTGGCCTTAGGGAGGTATGGTAAAACAGTGAAACGTCCAAACAAAAAAGCAAACAAAGAAATGAAGCTGGTTGCGTTTCATGTCACAGATCTTTCTGTACGGGGAGGAGGTTCAGAGTGGATTTCCTTCAGCCCTTGGGGTTGTCTAACACAGGTCTAAAAGTTACCATCTAATCCCATATGTATAACTTTGAACCCTCAAGGCCCAAAGAAATAGTGATATAATCATATTTCAAAGCTGCTGCTCCCCTTAGAGTTGACCGGGCAAGCACATCATCAAAGAAAATGTGGGTCTAAAGAAGTCAGAAATTAAGTAAAATTGTGCAAGGGACCCAACTCTGTGTCTTTCCTTATCACAAGCACCTAGCAGAGAAGGAGCTAGAAACCATAGAAGAAAAACATATCTTACTGACTAAAATTCGTGAAACAAGATGTGGTCTGAACTCCCTTGTCAATGCATATATTTTCTCTTTTAGGAACATGAGTTGGGGACAGAACCTCTCAGTCCACGGGTTCCTATGGTATATGCTATAAAATGCAGGGTGGACAAACCCTGCAGCATATGGGTGCCTTTGGCCTCTGCCGCTACATTTGGTGAAGACAAAATCCGAAGACCATAGGCTCCTTTGATCTTTGATACAAAATACGGTGTGGATAGTCTCTGTTACAACATGCAGTGCATACAAACCTGTGGTCCACAGGTTCATTTGGTTTCTGCTTCAATATGTGGTAAAGAGAGACCCTCTGCCCCATTAGTTAATTTGAATTTGATTTCTTCTGCAAAATGCCTCGGGGACAGATCCTGTGGTCTACATTCTTTTGGTCTCTGACACAACATATGGTGAGAATGGACCATATTTCATGTGTTCCTTTGCTCTCTGCTACAGAATGTATTGTGGACAGACCCCATTGTCCTCAGGTTTCTTTGGTCTTTGCTGCAACATGCTGTGGGGGCAGATCATGATCCAAAGATTCCTTCGTCAATGGCATGTTGTTTGATGTGATGTAGATAAAAACGTCTGTCAATGTGTTCGCTTGATATCTGGTATAACATTCAGTGGGGCGTACCCCACAGTCCACTGGTCTCTTCTACAAATGCAGTGGGGACCGTCCCCATGGGCCACAGGATCATTTAATCTCTGTTACAGCATTTAGGGCCATATGTACCAACGCATTTTCCCATAGACACAGAATGGGTAAAACCCTTTGATATATCTGGCCCTTAGTGATGACGAACTCCATAGTCTACAGGTTCCTTTGGCCTCTACTACAGCATCCACTGGGGAGTAACCTCCCTTTCTACTGGTTTCTTTGGTCTCTGTTACAAGATGCAGCTGGGATGGACCGCATAGACTGCAGGATTCTTTGGTCTCTTTTACAACATGAAGAGTGGACAGACCCCGTAGTCCACAAGATTCTTTGCTCTCTGTTACAACATAGAGACGGGACACACTCCATAGTTAAATTGTTGCATTTGTCTCTGCTAGAACCTCTGGGGGGGACAGACTTCATGCTCCACGAATTCCCTTTGTCTGTTGAACATTTTGTGAAGACATTGGCAACAGACTCCATTGCCATGACTCCCTTCTGGCTCTCCTACATGTGCTATCAAGAGACTCTATGGCAACAAATACTCCTGCTTGTTTTACTACCTGAGATGGAACACACGCCAGGGTCCACTAGTCTAGATATGTCTGTATAGACTGCACAGTGAGATCAGACATCAATTCTCCTTCTGCCTCTTCTGCGCTACTTAGCGTTTGTAGAGGGTAATGTTTGCCAAATGCTTAGCATTTTACTGCGTTTTGGTGTCTTTGTACACCGAATGTTGTCAATTGACTGAATTCATCGCTAAGCAGGCTTTTGGTTGGATTTTGCAATCTTGCACTAACCTTTGTTTGTGTTTCCTGGTGTTAGTGTGCAGATTGTTTTTTTCTTGTTGGGTATTTCCCAGTGGCTGATGTTTTGAAGTGGAGGTCGGATCTTGTAACCTTACATTAAGTAATGCTTAGTTGTCCATGTGGATGTGAACTTAGTTGGGTTGTGCATTTCAGTAAAATTCTCTCTTTAGTGTGTTTTAGGTCTCCAAGACCTGTGTATTGGTTCCTTATATATGTTTGGCCTCCATACCGTTTGTGTGTGTTAGTGCACCATTTTGTGTATGTGTGTGCCGGATCTGTGTGTGTTTTTTTTGTCTGGTGTGTGTTGTCTCCAAGTCAGGAATATCCTCGAGTCATGATTGTGTATGTGTGTTGGTTCTGTGTGTGTGTTTGTTTTCTAATCCACATGTGTGTATGTGTATATTTCTTTGTCCGAGTATTTGAACTGAGATTCTTTCCCAGGCGAACCTGTTTCCTTGATCCATGCTGTGTTGTCCTTCGTGCTAGTATGTTGTGAGCGGAGTATTTTGGGTCTGATGTGTCTGGGTTAGTAGATATAAGCCTGGTTCGAAGCTATTTAGTTCACTGTTTCTTTGGTGGCCCTTCCCTCCCTCGTGCTATAAATGTATCCTGATTTAGCACTTTCTTTATCCAGTTTCAGTTAGTTCCTGGACTTGCTGTTGTTCAGCTTAAGTTCCCTTCCAGTCACCTGTGCTTTCCTTTTGCTACATTATTAGAGTGTTTGCAGCCATGTGGTTGGTTTGTGCCGTCACCTTGTTAGTGCATCTTTTGTTCACTTCACAGATGTATGTTGTTTTGTTTGTAGATGTTTTTAACAAGCAGATCATTTTAATAAAGGTAGAAAATACACAGTGTGAGTCACAATTTGTACATCAGTGGAACGTGAAGAGTATTTGATAACCATGTATTTACACATAGTAAATATTTTCTTTGAAGATGTAAAACTTAAGTGTTCATGGAGCAGGGAATACTTGATCTCTCAGTCAGATTTGTAGTGGGAGTTTGACTTCTACCATCTGGATCTGCTAGTGTCTTCCGGAGAAGTAGGCTGATATATCTACAGCTAGTGAAAGTATCCCAGAAACCACATCTTCTTTGAGACTCAACCAGAAATAGAAGCAAGCAGTGTAGTGTTTGTAGGTGAAAAACAGGGAGAGATCAGAGTCTCTGGTAATACCCTGGTTTCGACCGCCATGTTCGGAGAAGAGCATGTGCCCATCCTAGTTGATCAGGGCAGGCATTTAAGGGCTTCTGACTGCCGCATACGAGAATCTTGGTCCTATCGAGATAGAGTTTGTGGTGCCACCCACTCATCCCTACACTGATCTCATGAGGAGACTTAAGGAGGTTGGGGATACCTGGTGAGAGAGGACCAATTTATTTGGAAGATGAGCAGTGTCATCAACATAGCCATAGCATATCAAGCAAACAGGTTTATCAGAGACATTCGTAGCATCAGGTTTACAGAGATAGACCGGTATTGGTGACAGAGTCCATTGCCATAAGCTTTTTCGGATCCCTTCTGTCTCGGTTATATTGCATGATTGGGGTAGATGTTCGTCCAGAAGTGTTTTCCTCTGTTACATCCCGCAATGGGCATAAACCTCATGGGTGAGGGATTAGTTCTGTCTCTGTTACCACTTGAATGAATGATGGGAGATATATTTACAGCACAACCCCTTTGCATGAAGCCTCCTCAACTGTTTTGTAACTTTAGGAACATACACAGTGGTCTAAGTGCCCAGTCTCTCCGCATTACTTCCTTCTGTGGTAATTGTCATGATTGCTAACACATCCTTTGGTCCTTGTTCGAAGTCTCTTAATTATATGAAACTAACAGATATTCCTTGTTTCATCTCTATAATGAAATAAAGGCATTGGTTTTCCTCCTTTCTTGCCTAGTTCAATCAAAGGTTGGCATGTGGCCCAACTGAAAAGGATGGTAGTTGGTACTTATTGTACCCCTTTAGGCAGATGCATCCAATATGTCCTGCATTCCACCCATTCTCCCTGCCTCTATTGGTGATCACTTATATTTCCCATCCTTCCATACATTCCCCTATCACTGACGGTCAAGAATGTTGACTCACGGGGCCGTGGCTGACATCATGGCAGGATAGACGTGCCTGAGCTGAGCTCCAGCTTAGCCCATTCACCTCCTGCCTAAATCCTGCACCCCATCACCCATCTGTCCCACAATCCTGCCCATAACGCCCTAAAGATAACAGCCTGCAAGAAGACAAACCTGGGGCTGCAAAGAAGGCACTGAGCTGAGGGGTGAGGGTCGGTCGATGCGAGGTGGCCTGTGCAATATGGCACCTGCCCTCGCCGCAGCCTGAAGATGGAACTGCGCACACCCTGAGAGACCTGACGGGGCCAGAGAGGTGAAAAGTGAGCAGCTGCCGACACAGAAATCCATGTGGGCCATGTCCTGGGCCCCACGCCAAGGTACTTGCACACCTAGGACAGCGGGGGGAGACTGAAACTCACTAGAGGCCGATCAACGCAGTGCTCCCCACCTTCACCTGAGATGACACCTGCGACTTTAAATGCCTGTGCCTAGTGGTAAACACATCACTGGTGTCTACATCGCAGCGCCCCTGCCTAAGGTCACAATGGGCCCGCACATACTGCAGTGATTACCGAGGCTCAGGCCGATGTAGCGCTGGTCCTGAGAGCCTTGAGAGGTGCGGTCCTGTGGCCGGCAGTGTCAGCAGTGAAAAGCAGTGAGTGACAAACCCCTGGGGTGGAGACTGAGTTTGGGGGACCTGAGGGGTCATCCTATTAGCTACCCAACTCTTAACCGTCTGACGAAGGATCCCTGCGGCTTGGCAGGCAAATAATTTGAGTAAGAACCTCCCACTACCATCCTATCATTAACTGTGGTGGTGATGGGGACAGATGAGATCCTTGGCCCTCAACTCTGTGGACTTTCCCCCCAAACGAGGCCTTTGTGATACTGTAGCCTGAGTTAGATCACACACCACGGCCCATAAAATACTCTGATTGGACTTGGGTCCCTGGTCCTTCTCCCCTGCTGCTTCAAATGGGTCCCATGGCCAATACATGCCCAATATGGGCCAGAGACTTGAAAGGTGGGTTCCACACATACTGAAACCCTCTGCTGCTGAGGGATCACCCCTACACAATAAGGCCCACTGCAGTAAGATTGACAATTGTGGTCCTATATTGAGACCCGGGGACTAGGGAAGCGCTTCCTAACACAGGAAAAGGCTCCTTCACTGTACATCGGACGTTGAGGGAGCCCCACCTTTTGAAACCCGACCAAGAAAGCGACATTATTTGGGAGCGAACACTACCGTGCTGTGAAACCGCTGGGAAGTAGAAGCCGGCTCTTGTAACCACCGAGGGACCCAAGGTCTTGTTAGCAGCGGCAGCCTCTGGAGGAGGACAGGGGAACAGAAATAAGCACTCCGTCTCCCCTATCTTAAATGGCTAAAGATAAAGACCCAAAACCTCCAAGGCAGGGGATGATAGACAGGTATACTAAAACGATGGAAGTTCACTCCCACCCGAGTGATTCCGCAACCCCTTTGCCCTATCACTGATGGTCAAGACATAGCCGTACTGCTGGCAATTCAACAATTCCGGGTGGCCTTAGAAACCAAAGTAGGAGAGGTAGCCATGGCAGTCTCCCTGCTGAGAGAAGACCTCCGTAACGTTGCTGATAGAGTGACAGAAACAGAAGATGGGATATCTGAGCTGGAAGACACAGCCAGGGTAAAGACTTGACTACTATTAAAGCACTCACTAAAGATCTCTTGTGGAGAGTGGACAATGCTGAAAATCGCTCACGGTGCAATAACCTCCCCTTTGTGGGCTTTCCTGAGGGTGTGGATGGAACCAACGTACCTGCTTTTTTGGAGCAACGGCTCCAGACTCACTTCACTTCCGCTAATTTTTCTATATGCTTTATTGATAGAGAAGGCCACAGGGCATTGGCAGCAAGACCTGTGGAGGAGTCCCCTCCGAAAGCCCTCATCCACGCATCCTGAATTATTATGATAGAGATATTATACTCAGAGAAGCACAGCAGCTTGGTGCGCTCACTTATGACTCCTCTTCTATACACCTGTTCCTGGATTATTCCCGCGAGGTGCAGAAACAGCGTCGTTCCTTTGATGCAGTCAAAGTGAAACTTTGTGCAAAGCAATGCTGTTTTTTCCAGCAAAGTTGAAAGTTATCCTACAGGATAAAGCATACTTCTTTGAAACACCTGAAGAATCTTGGAGATGGTTGGAGGAAAGACCCCCCCCGTCACACCAAATGCAGACAGCCATGACAACAACACTCTGGGGGAAGGAACCGGAGGCAAGACTAACAATCTGGACCTCAAGACGCGACCGGTAGACCCGTCTAAGGGCAGGTTGCGAAAAGTCTTGAGAGACTATATCTACACAGGACCCATTGGGAAGCCATTCCTCCGAATCAGACACTGGAAGACTGAGGAAGATATCATCCCCACCCCCCCCAATTTCGTAACCAGTGGTCCACTGCATCTGATATCGGAAGGAGGTGCGGTTCTGGCTCAGGAGGGGTGAGTCCAACAGCTGAGGCGTGATTGACTGAACGGATTGAACTAGACTCTTATTGAGTCAAACAGAGAGACAGATGGAGACACTGAACATTGATGTTCAAGTGGGGGGAAACATTTTTCCTTTCAAGGGCCACCATATTGCTTGCAGGGGAATGGATGGGATAGGCGAGAGAGCTCTCTTTTAGTCCTTTTCCCTTTTCTCCTCTCCCACACCATCTTCCCCCTTCTTTTCTTCTTTTCCCAGCCTTTTTCTTCTTTACTTTTCTTTTTCTTTTACTCAGTTTGAAACACGTTACATGTGTGTGCACAGAGTGACTGGGGTTTACAGACCCTTTAGGCCTGAATGTAAGTACAGGAGTAACGGAGGCAGCTGCAGGCTTAATTATTTATTGCCCTGCCATACAGAGTAGGTGACCGCCTTTATCAGGCGCCAGAAACCGGATGTCGTTCTCTTGCAACAGACCCATCTTCGAGACAACCGATGTCGCTTCTTGGCCCAGGGACCATATACCATGCTGGCACACGCTGGATTTACTCGAAAGGCATGGGGTGTAACTATCCTAATCCATAAAACACTCCCCTTACTCGTCCAAAGAACATGAATAGACCCCAATAGGACTTATGCAGCTGTCCAGGGCATGTGGGGAAGGGAGGATGTCACTATCATCAGCGTTTATGTGACCACCCGTCTGCAGCAACCCACATTAAACACAGTAGCTGGAATTCTCTTTAAAAATGTCATATTACTGGGGGATACTTCAATGATGTGTTGCTAACTACACTAGAAAGGTCAGGAATACCACCCACTATAACTACACCTAAACCCACACTGGGCATGACCAACCTATGGCAGTGACATCGACTGACAGCAAGAGGTTATTCTTATTACTCTGGATTGCATTAAGTGTTTTCCAGAATGTATTATATATTCACGTTGGCTGGGGACGTGGGAGTGATACATAGAGCAGAGTATCTAGTGCAGGGTCTATTTGATCATTCTCCGCTTTAAGTTTCAATAGGACGGAGGCCCCAAGACCGAGGTAAAGGTTGGAGGCTGAGTGCTTGGGAGTTAAGGCAATACTTAACCCCTTGACCCTTAGACAGATGGAGACCCTGCATGCAGAATATAGAGCACTAGCTACCAACAAGGAACGCACCCAATTCTTGGCCACACAACACCACTTCTATGACATTGGCAATAAAGCATGGAAATTGTTGGCATGGCTGGGACGATGAAAATTAGAGATGAGACGGGTGAATCAAGTAGAGGGAGATGGAGGAACTCTTTATGCAATGGACAAAGAGAAGGCAGACTTATTACCTCACTTCTATGAGGCACGCCCTTGAGAAGACCAACACCAGATATAGGAATATCTGAATGTGATAGACATTCCTGCACTGTCTGTGGAAGACAGTAAAGTAAGTCCCTAGAAAGTGAGATCTCCCTTGCCGAGGTAGGGGAGTCAGTAGCAAAACTCACTCGAGGGAAAGCTCTGGGCCAGAATGGCCTTCCAGCAGAGTTTAAAAAAAAAGCAGATACATATATTGATACCCTACTTACACAAACTGTATGTGATAGCTCTACAAAAGGAGGTTCTTCCACCTGATCTGCTCAGAGTAACAATAGTAGTGATTCATAAACCAGGAAAACCACCCACTGAGTGTGGATCTTACAGTCTGATTTCTCTACTCAATATTGAAACTAAGGTCTTGGCCACAGTGCTCACTACCAGACTTTCAGTAGTTATTTCACCCTTGGTTCAAGACCAGTCAGGGTTCATTCCAAAGCGCTCTATCAGGGGTAACCTTTGCAGACTTCAAAACTGGATAGCTACAGTGGAGTCCTGCCACAATCCTCATATATTTGTGTCGTTAGATGCAGAGAAGGCCTTCGATGCCGTCCATTGGCCTTTTATGAGGCAAACATTGAGGAGAATGGGATTTGGATGAAAGTTTTTGGCCTGGATAGCACTACTTTACCGAGAACCTTATGGGGTGTGTGAGTTAATGCATAATATTGGCAGGGCTGCCCACTTTCCTCCTTCCTATTCACCCTCACCCTGGAACCTCTGGCCTGCATAGTCCGCGACAACCGATCTATAAAAGGCTTTAGGGCCCCTGTATACTCCATAGCAGAAGAAAAAATCTCATTATATGCGGACGATATCTTTTTATACCTCACCCACCCAAACACTCTGATCCCTGCAGTGTTCCAGTCGTTTGAGACCTACTTTGTCCATTCAGGATATACTATTAATTGGAATAAATCAGTCCTTTATTTGGGAACCCACCATGACGCTTTACATAAATTGGCAGGGCAGCTGAGTGTGGTCTGAAAAGGCTTTCAATATTTGGACATTCATGCGACACTGAACCCCGGGAGAAGTATAGAACGTAATATTGGGAAAATACTGGCCCTTTCTCTCACAACAATGGGTAAAGCAACCATGATTAAGATCGTCGCACTCCCTAAACGTCCTACAAAACTGCTATTATAAACTCCCAGATAAAACTTCCAGCAAAATGGAAGGAGAACAACAGAGTGTCATATGGAATGAGATGCACCCCAGGATACGCCTCCAGACATTGCAACGGAGTTGCTACAACGGAGGTGTAACCCTGCCAGATGTTAGGGCATATTAATGGGTCCCCCACCTGGTTGTGATAAACGACTGCTGTCATGTGGAGGGGGGATCACCCCACCTATGCTTTGGAAAGAATGCAATTTACGAACCATCCTTATTTCCACTATCTTGACAGGGTTAGGGGAGTGAGGCGATTCCTACCCACAACCCAAGTAACAATCGAGGTGTGGCAGACGTATGTGGTGGGTGGGGAAAATTACTCGGGGAAATTCCATTATGGGCTGGGAACAGTCTTAAGGAAATTGGTAAATTGAGAGGGTTTCATGACTGGGACCACATAGGAATCTCTAAGGTGGGTGACTTTGACTTACTAGAAGAAGGGGCTCTTAAGTCATTTTCCTCCATCCAGCGAGAATCTCAGCTCCATGATACACAACAATCCAAATACCTCCAACTTAAAAACCCCTGGGAAGCAGAATCTATTCCATCTGACCTCCCTGAGTATGCACCCCTATAGGGTAGGTTGTTGATGAGGGAAATAACTGCAAAGGCAATCTCATTCATATACAAAAACATTAATAATAACATGCAGAAACTTAGGCAAGATTGGTGAATTAGAGAATGTGGATTGGGATGCTGCCCTTATGTTCCCCATAGAGGTAGCGGTTAAATCTAGATTACGTCTTATTCAACTAAATATTCTACACCGAATCTATTATGACAGAGCACGTCCATGTAAAATGGGAAGTATGTCATTGTCAGACTGTCTGTGATCCATGGGTCAGGGGGTGATTTCTTTTATACACCCTGGACCTGTCCAGTCATACTGCCCTTCTAGCAAAAATTACTGTTCGGGATAGGGAAGGTACTTGAGACTACGCTACCAAATGACCCTAAATATACCCTGTAAGTTTTCCCCAGAAGAGTACATCTTCCCCGAATGAAATTGCTGTTTTGTAATCTAGCCCTGGTGATTGCCAAAAGAGATCTGGCTAAGTACTGGGGGGCCTCGGAGGCACCGCTATAGCAGATTGGAAGCAAGGGATGGACTTGCATATGGTGGCTGAGAGGGTGGTATATAAGAGTGGAGGATGCCCTCCTAAATTTCTTAAGATATGGGGTGCCTGGATTAAATACTATAACGTTGATTCCCAAGATGATGCAAACACAGAACTGCTTACTCGGTGCTGATAATCCGAACTGCCTAAGTGATTATAGCCATGTGCAGGATATTACTCCACTGTATACCCTGAAACTGATGATATTGTATCCTGTGACATTATTTGATATACTACTGCCTCCTGCATTGTCTTCTGTTATGCCTTGGACACATGCTCCTGTTCCTTTTGTTATGTATTACTAAAAATCAATAAAAATATTCATAAAAAAAGACTGTTGACTCCCAGACGTCTCTCAGAAAAACCTTTAGTACACAATCCATATCAGTCCTTATCATACCCTCTTCACAACTGACTGTCCTTTGTGGTAAGCTTCCTCGAAACCTTCTGTTTAACCCAGTCACTAGCACTCTTTACTCTTCCTATTTTCCCTGACAACCTTCCTCCAATCTTCCTATATTACACAACCTGAAGTCTTCTTCACTATTGATCTTCTCTTTGAAAAACACATACAACATACATCACAGTTGGAAATAAATGATAGGCCTCCATACTGATGAGCATGTTCTAAACCTTCAATATCACCCAGTATCCAAGCATCTACACCCTTGGCCTTGTCTTCCTATAAACGTCCTGTATCAAAAAGTCTTTGGTTTTCTTGACCCTCCCCCCCCCCCCCAACAAATTTCCACTAAGCCTCCTGTTTTACACAGTCTCCAGTCCTCTAAACTCTTGGCCTGTTCCTTAGCAAGTTTTCTCTAAGCACAACATAGCACACAGCCTTTCTCCACTGACACTGCCTACTCACTGTCATATCTCCTGTACATCTGGGAGAAGCATATTGTGCTTCCTCAGTGTATCTAACTCTTGGCCTCTTCTCCTACAGCTCTGCCCTTCAGTGATGTCTTGCACCGCAGTGTTTGCCGGCCACTTGAGAAGTTGGTGAACATTTTGACTGAGTACCCAAGTGAGATCGATCATATGTTCAGCCCTTCATGTGTCCCTCTGCAACGCTGCGCTGGATGCTGCGGGGATGAGCGGCTGCAGTGTGTAGCAGTGGAAACCGCTAATGTGACAATGGAGGTAAGAGATCCCTGATCCCAGACCTTCAAAGCAGTTTGTCAGCTCTGTGTATGTGGCACGCAGGAAATGCATAAACACCATCCAAGCCAGTTATGCTGATGACAGCTATAATATAATCATAAATGGTGACCGCAACCATGTAAGTCGGGATGAAGACATTAGCCTTGTAGATAAAGTGACTAAAATTCTTATCCTATTGTAAGAAATTGGGTTATTAATTGAGAGGGATGAGAGCCCCACTCAAATAATACATACAATCCATGTCAGGGTGAAACAGAAAAGTCACTAAGTACACCTGTGCTTAACCCTCTGGCAGCTTGGCAAAAAAAATCAGTCAGGCCTAATTTTGAAGGCTTTATAAATACTTCACACGTTACCTCTAACAGTAATGAAGTGAAAACACAAGAAAAGTCCCAAACAAATTTAGACGAAGAGTGTACATTTTATTAAATGAAATCACATTAAAAAAAACAAAAGTCCGATAAGTATAACCGAAGATTATGATTTTTAATATTTTAGGTAAAAATAGCACGAAGAAGCACAAGGAGCCACTCTTGGTTATATGTTTGCACTGGAACAGGTCAAAGCCACAAGTTTAGGCCGACTGTGATGGAGTGGCAGTTGGGTACACAGACCAGGTTCGCCCCAGCGAGGAGTTTATCTTCCAACACAGTCCAGTTCCTCGCAAGGTGCCTCAGCCGGAACTCCGCATTCGCAGAAGCAGCAAAGAGATCATTGTCAAAGAAAATGTGTCAGAGCTTCACATTGGCAGCAGATGCAGGCAGTTAGTTCTGATGTGACTAGCAGGTCGCTTTTGACGGGAGATGTGGCTGTTGTTTGCAGTTGCGAGGAGCCCCAAACTTCAGGATTGTCACCTGGAGTCCAGTTCTTGCAGTTTTGAAGTAGAAGGAGCACACTCTGTCCGAGCCCAGGGTCCCGTGGGGGTCCCTCTCTTTGTCTACCCTTAAACTGGTTGTGGTACGTTTTTTTCCCTTCGCCTTGGTCTGGTTCCAACCTGTCTAGGGTAACAAAGGGTAGACAGGCCCAGGTGTGGGCTGCATTTGTCAGTGACAGGACAGGCAGCTTCAGAAGTCGGGGTGGCACAGCCCTCAGGCTACTCTTTAATGCTCAGGATGAACCGAGTGCAACCCCTTCAATCCATCTAGCTCCAGAGAGGAACACCCTTCCCCACATTCCAGGCCTTTTTGTCTTCTGTCTGGAAGGAATACACGTCACACCACAGAATATTCATTATCAATCAAGTGTCCCTGCACATTGGCAGAAAGACACATTTGTTTTAGGCAGAAAAATGCCAACTTTCTAAAAGTGGCATTTTCAGAATAGTACCTTAAAATGTTAATTAATCATTAAAAATGATTTTAAATTGCAATTGTATTGAGTGGACGAAGTATTTTTCTATCTGCTCCCAAACTGAAGTTTGCACTTACTAAGATTAATAAGGTAACCTAATGTTAATCTATGTTCCTATTCTCCCCTAAAGGAAACATCCAGCTCAAATTGCTGCTTCTCGTATTTCTGGCTCCGGACTTTAAGCAACATGAGGCATTCCTTGGTCTCATCTGTAAGGAGTCTCTCGGCATAGCAAGTTCTAAACATAACATTCCTACTTGCAGTGATTCAATGATCTAAAATAAAATGGTAATGAATGGAACTGCTCAGTCGAATTCTCTGGTGGGGAATTCCAGATTGGATGTGCTGTCCCTGATTGTGCCACCATGCATACTTAAATGGGTGTGCCTGGTGCAGACCGCACCAGTTCCCCTGGTCGCACAAAAAATGCAATTTCCCAACTCATTAGGGAAAGATTGAGTCATGATTTCAAAATATATATAAATGTTCAGAGTGTAACATGCTGTATATTACTGAGTTATTAACCCTCCATCCACCCTTTGGCAAGGTGGAAGAGGCAGGGCCAAAGGCAGACCCTGGGGCTCTGTAGCTTCCTTTGTGCAATTTAAAATTGTCCCCCTGTCCTTGGGAAAGGTGGGTGTGCATGGGGTGCACTTTCTCCTAATGACTCTGAGGTAAGGCTAGGAATTAACTTCCCCAACCGTGGACTAGGCGGGGGAGCCTGTGAATAGGTTCCAAGGTCCTTGCAGAACAGGAGAGTCTGGGCAAATTCTGTTTTCCTTTGTTTTAATCTTTCCTTGACCTGTGAATCCCAGGCTTACTCACCCACTTATGAATCTTTGAGCATCAGGTCTCCTGATTCGCAGCTTCCTTTATTTAATTTTTCTTGTGTTTTCCGCGCAATATTAGTGAATACTAGGAGGAAAGCACTTGTGAGTGTGCAATACACATCTACAGAGGGTTCTCCGTGCTCACCGTGTTCTGATTGTCTACCATCAATGAGTTCACAGGTATATTGAACAGTGTACATACTCTGACTTGCGCCCTGGGCACTCACATGTTGCCTTATATCTTCAAACCAGCAGAATGGTTTTGCCCCAATCTAAGAAAAGGCATTTAATGACTGTAAGGCCACTCGCTGTGCCATAATAAGTTTGCAATTTCAGAATTACGCAAGGAGACACATCTACTATTGGGATTCCCTTAAAGGCTGGTGTGAAACTGTTTTGGTCTTCTGTAGATTGTATCTTAGGGGACAGAGTTGTTAGGGATACAGCAATCATATTTCCTGTGGAGTGAGGAATTAACCTTAAGTGTAAAGATGTGAATATATATTTCATGGTTAGGTGAACAAAATGCATTGATATAAAACACCTAATTGAAATGGAACCAGTGAAATATTTATATATTTCATTGAAATGACATCATAATGAAAGCCTCTACAGAGCTTCACCATTGCCCACTGTTTATTTATTAACCGCTTCATAAAAAATAAGAAGCCAAAGAAATACTGGAACATTCAATTTGCAACTAGGACCCATTATCAGTGGAACATTACATGAAAATCTTCAAATATATCTGAGCCAATCCATTGCATGTTCTTTATTTAAGAAACTGTGAAACTTAGTCAAAATCTGAACTTTCTAACTGCAATCAAGGGGGTATTGGTAGCTGAACGTTGCAGGAACAGCCTTATAAATCTCTGACCTTGACCACTTTTTATTATTTAATCAAAAGTCTATTCATGCCGGCTGGACATTCTTTTATCACTCAGGGCCCGTTGGTATCTGTGCCCTGCTGACACTAGCTATCTAAACTCTGATTTCTATGGACAAAATATGCTTTTTTAAGAAAGCAAAACAAAGCATTGTACATCTGACACCCTTTCTTATTCTTCATAATTAAATACCTTGATGTGGTCATTAACTGTTTGTTTTCAGAAACAAGCTCCCACCTTGGGAGCTTGTTTAAAAAAAAAAAAAACTTTATAAAGGTTTGGTGGATAGCTTCAAAACCAAAGGCGGCCGCCCACCAAACTTTTAGTATGTTAAAAGGATCCATTTTCAGTGTACAGAGATGACGGCAGAGCTATGCGGACATCTCTAAATTTGGCACATGTAATGTTTTCCACAATCTCTATGGACACAGCTCCCTCTGCCAAACTCTAAATAAGGTCATCAGTGTTCATCGACACCGTTTCTGCATCCTTGGATTTTCCTTCCTACTTAGAATGTCAAACAACCTCTGCTAGAGTGAAAATAAAAAGTATATTTGTATGGATTTTGAAAAATACAATGTGTATAAGGGATATGTGCGGGGTGTTTGCATTAATATGGACTGCTTTGAAATAGTAGTTAGATACCTTTGACCATTTTCTTCTATATTTCAGCTCTTGAAGGTAGTGCCTGGACAAAATGCATACATGGAGCTGTCCTTCATTGAACACAGGCGCTGTGAGTGCAGGTATGGGACCCTGTTGAGGACATGTATCTTGTCCAAGGAGGATAATTTGTGAGTTGACTCTGCCTGCTAGGGAGCTTTAGCACAGAGGGAACTCCTGGGGGAAAGTCGCTCTGATAGAGGGAAGGACACAGGAATAGAGCGTAGATCGGTGTGACTGAGGACATTTCAAACTGCTGTGGTCCTGTAGCATTGACAGACTCCTGAAGGTAGCTCATGCTTCTGCGGACCTATAGCAATTCACACGGCACTGGAGCATGTTCAGTTAATATCGCGTGGGCCCTGGTGCAGTGTAGGAAGTCGTACTAGAGCTCTTAGATAGGGTGACCACAATTTTAAAGCCAAAAACCGGGACATTTAACTAAAATAGAAGAAGGACTACAATTTTACTTCAACCGAGCGCACAGAATGAGCGCGCCCATCAGCGAAAAATTACAGCAGAGCCACTAAGAACATAAATAAAATGCAATTTTTAATGCCAGTATTCAGCCAGTTAATTAATTTGCTTTCTTATAATGGATGTTACCTCTGCCTACTTCGGAAAACATAAAAAGTCCCTCTCACCTTTTTCAGTCGACCCTGTCAAAAAACCGGGACATGAGCAAAGTTCCCCGAATCTGCCGGGACAGCTGGTTGAAAACCGGGACCGTCCCGGCAAATTCGGGACGCCTGGTCACCCTACCTTAGAGCACTGAGGGTCACCGCAAGCAGCAAGCTCACAGGCTTGGTTCTTATGGCGCATGCAGGGAATGATGATTCAATGAAAAACACACAGCTAGTATTGCATAGCATCTTCAGACTACGGGTGGAGCTAGCTCACGCTGCTGGGTTTGTACAGCGGTAGCAGGGCATGACGGGGGACCTGTAACACCTACAGCACTGGGGGAGCTCGCTTACACTCCTGGGTTACTGTAGCACTAACACAGCGCAGCTGGGGGCCTGTATATTTCGCAGCTTATCTGCTGAAGTCTTGAACACTCTACGAATACACCTTGGGAATATTCACATGGCGAAGTTCTGTAACTCTGACAAGGGCACTGATGGAGGGAGCTCAGAAAGCACTGAGAGGACAACACAAAAGTTATAGATGGAAGAACTTGAATCAATTTGAGTGACTGATAAACAATTGGGGCACATTCCATGTCATCAGTTTTAGCTTGTCTGTGTCAATACAGACAGGAATCAAACACACGCAAATGGGTGTGGTCTGTACAGAAAAGTTGGCGTTTTATTTGGATCCTCTATACCAGTGCTTCTTAACCTTTTGACTGCTGTGGACTCCCACTGAATCATTACTGGAATTCGGGGAACCCACACTGAGTCATTACATGAAGCCAGGGCCCCCGGCCTAAGCAATTTCTATGATTTGAACCTCAAAAATAAAAAAATACAAGTAAAAGAATATAAAAGTAACATCTCCACTGGACCAACTGCTGACATCTGACGTTGGAAAGCAAATAAGCTGTACCCTTTGTGACTTCCTCTCGTGAAATTGCATCTGCCGAATGCTTTCCCTTGTGGGAAAAAATAAAAACAAGGATGTTCTTTTGTGTTTCTAGTTTTACTTGTGAACACATGGGTGCATGTAAACTAAAGGTATTGGTTATTGTTTCTCTTGCTATCACAAAACTCTTGCAAAGCATGTTTTATCAATTAACAGGTGCACTGCTATTTCAGTACAGGCAGTCACAGAGTTCTCACATATATCTGTGTCCTGACTTGCACCATGCACTGCTATTGTGGGCTAGGAAATCAAGAGAGCTTTCCCAATGCATTTCTACTCTCACTTGTAAACTGTTTTGAGATGTCAGGACTAAAACTAAGTACCCTAACCCTCACTTCCATCAGCCTTCCTACTCCAGGAATAATTATTTCCACAGTGGTCTCCCTCTGCTTCTCTGTCCTGACTTGCACTGTGCACTGCTATCCCAAGACTGAGACATCCTCAATGCACTCTCAATGCATTTCTATCCCAGTAAGAATTCAACAACATAACTCTCAGTGCATCTCTACCTTCATGTGTCACATGCATTTCTATTCCAGTATGAATGCCACAGACCTTTTGTGATGCAGATCTACCCTAACAATGCAGACCTATTCCCGTACGACTTCCAACAAGCTCTCACAGTATATCCCTACTTCACTTGTCCATGCATTTCTATCCCTGTAAGACTTCTTTCTTGTAATGTTACCCTGGCTGGTACCATATGCTCCTGTCCCACTATGGCTTTTAGAACATGCGCACAATACACCTCTATCCTCTCTTACCTGCGCCCTCCATTGCCATATCAGTAGGGCTTCCACAGATCTCCCACAGCGCCGCTTTACCCTGATGAGCGCCATGTTGAGCTATTCCAGCACGACTTTCGCGAAGGGCTTCAGTGCATCTTTACCCTATGTGTAACTTGAATTGCTATACCAGCAGGACTTCCCATGGAGCAGTGCAACGCAGCTCATCCCTGACCTGCACCAACACATCTATCACAGTAAGATTTCCACAAAGCTTGCACAGTACATCTCTGCCCACACTTGAACACTATATTGTTCCACCAGTAAGGCTTCTGAATAACTTTGTTTTTCTATATCTTGATTGCAACATGTACTGCTGTCCCATTTATAAGATCTCCAATGAGCACTTACAGACTAGCACCGCGACTGATCACGCACCATACAAGAAAAAACTCTTAGGTGAAACTCCTCATTCTCTGTACAAGCAGAACAAATATGGAATTCCCTCCTGTCAGACTGTAACGGCGTGAGGTGAACCTTGGCTCTACCAACCCAATGATGTAGGATGACACCGACCAATAATGAGACCCCATCCCCCACACAAGTAGTGATTGGACATCAGAGGACTGAACACGAAAACCACCAAACAACTAAAACATTTCTTCCCTAAGAGACGGTGGGCATGACCACATGCCAGAATATCTCTGACTGTACTTCATTTCTCTTGAGTCTTGAGTAGCAACACAGTTGCAGAGATGTGAGATAGACCGTCCTCTAATCATCATGCACAACACAAAAACACTAGTAACATAGGCCAGAATCACAACACACATCCTTTCAACCAGACACAACAATGACACAGAACTCAAGTGTTTTGTTCCTCAATCCTCTCTGCTCTGCAGCATGCTGAAGCCCAGAGAGGGAACACTGGCTACTAGCACCACTCTTATCACTATGCACAACACAAAACCCTTCCCACATGAGCCTCACTACAATCTAATATCCTTCCCATGGATCACACCTGACCGCTTACTCACCAGGGGTATGAAGCACCAGACAAATGTAACTACAATGCAGACAAATAAAAAGCTTGATGGTAAAGGAAGTCCACCATGTTGGTACCAGCTCAGGCAGCATCAGTTTCAGAGATCTGTTTATCCTACAAGGATATAATCTAATATCAGATGAATACCATTGAGTTGAGTAGTCATAACAGCTGCAACCCACTTCCAGTTGTTTAGCTTTGCTTTGCATACCTTAGGGTTTATGTTAAACCAAAGCATAAAATGGGGTTCAACAAAGCAATTTACTAACAGTCTGCAGATCTCTGTGTGCTTTACAAGTAGCTGCAATAGTAAGATAGTTCTACAACTTAAGCTCTGTATACAAAGATTAGTGAGGATCCTGCGGTAACCGGCTTAGGCACATTTGGGAGAAGAGCACATGCCTTGAAGCTTGTGTTACTTGCAGGTCATGTTTATCACTAGCAGTGAAATAGTGTGGCTGGGTAATGCTTGTGCAGAAGAGACCTGGGTGTAGCACGCAGTTTCTAGGTGTTGTTAAAATTTTAATGTTTTGCAACCAGAAATCATTAATACATAACACTGTGAATCGGTATTTAGAAGGGGCGCTTTAAACATGCCATTTCTCAATAACGGTTAACAAGCCAAATTGAGATTCATTAACAAGTTACTGAATCACAATTAGGCTTTTGTGTGTTACAAAATACTTTTTGGCGGTCGCAAACAGTCTGATTCAGCAAATCAGGCTGTTTGAGGCTTATCTACCCAATTTAAGTCCTTTAGACTTTACACATTTATCCGTTTCAGCATTTCAAGTTGTTTTTCCGAACACAGTCCTGATTTTCTATGAACTATTGGCCGTGTTTTGCCTTTTAACAATACAAGCATGTTGGCTACCTATGGAGCTTTTCTACAGTCCCATATCCATTGCATATTGTCCACAACTTATTAATCTTCACTATTCAATTGGCATTGCCAACCACCTAGAACCAAAACAATATTCACCAGTTGTCTAATGGCACTTCTCTGAAGAGCTCCTCAGCTTTCAACATTCACTGAATCAAAGACTCTCTAATACTCTCTCAATACTGGATGTCTAGCACCTACCTCAAAAAGTCCCAACCAACATTAAGGCCCTCCTCTTTACTAGAAACAACAAAAAAGTCCCAAACTGGTCTACCAGTATGTATCTGCATGGAGTAAACCCCCAACTGATAACCAAAGAGCTCACTAGGCTATGCCCTCAATACCGACCTCTTCAGGGAGCACATCGCATAGAAATTCGGCGCAAAAAAGTAACAGTACTCCCTAATGAAATAATTTTAAAAGGTAATCTTTTCCTCCCTAGAAACGATTTCAGGACTGATTTACAAGCCTTCTACTTTCTTGTTTAGATAGAGGTAACGCCCTACTCCACAACCGCACCACATTAGCCACCAAGGAAAGCCTATTCCATGTGTCAGTATGTGTAATAAAAAGCCTCTAAAAATTTGACCGCATTGCCCATACCCTAATGGGATTTTATTTGCTCCACCTTCACACATTATTTAAATTCAAGAACAGCTGTATCGTGTAGAAAGCCACCAGAGCCAACATTCATGCCTATCTTGCTCAGAAAGTACTCACCTCTGATGGACATCTCATGTGGAGTCATGTAATAGCCAGACTGCAGGTGGAGAATTGTAAGAAAACAAAAAAAATCAAAATCATCTCCAGCTATGATAAGAGGATATGAAACAATATACTTATCAACATGACAACCACCTCAAACCTCTCCTATTTGAGGATGAAACTCGAGAATCACACAATATTAATTATACCATCCCCACTCACCTAAATGGTGTAAGCAACCCTCCTTTGATCTGTACAGGTCTCCGGTACATGTAATGAGGTGCACATTAAATTAATATATTTACTCACATACATACATATAGGGCCAATAGATTTGACAATCAATTTATTGGAAGGCAGCAATACATAGAAAATGGACCAGTGGATAAGGGGACAGGGCCTTAAATGATTGTGCGGGTCAGACAAAAAGTAGATTGGCCAGTTAGTGACTGATGGGTCAATTAATGGATTTACTCTGCAAAGGATAGGTTGGCTAATCAATGGGCTGGCTCGCTAGTCAATGAATACACAGAAAAATTAATAGTAAGATGTGTAAGTAAGTAAATTGCTCAGTCATTAATGGACAGGTGACCTTATCAATAAATGGATGCTTCTTTCAGTAACTCGTTGGTCTACTGGTCCGTCAATTAATAGATGGGCCAATTATGTTTGCAGACTGGGGACAAAGAGAGCAAGAAAAAAGGCTTGGTAACAGGCCTTCTCCATTTACGCTCTTAGGAACTGGAACAACATCCTCATATCCATCTGGGCGACCTCCACCTTTCTTCAATGTATGAAAGAGCTGAAGACACAGTTCTTTTAAGAAAGCTACATTGTGATGCAGTTTTGTTCACCAACTCCTAGAACCCAAAACCCCCTGTTGAGAATCACTCTCTGATTATGTTTCTTACTTCAACCATGTATAGCCTCTGATGCCTTTCGCCTAGGTTAACGCTATGGAGACACCATGTACATCCACACCTTAAAAGATATTCGGGATAAATGATCAGTAGATGCACCAATAAATTGATAATTATGTCAGTCACTGGATATGTTAGTTCATTATCAAATAATAAATGGATAAAGAGGGACATTAAGGGATGATATGTAAATTAATTGATGCATGGACCCATAAATGGCTAGACATATCAGTTGATGGATGTTTGGGCCAAACAATAGGTATAAGTATCAGCATGGATGGGACAGTCAGTGAGCAGATGATGCAGTCATAGAAAAGGCTTTCAATAGATAGGGAAGCCAGTTGATAAGTAGTTCAGCAAGTGGTAATTGGAATAGCCAATATGGGTCAAAAAGTATGTAGCTGGGTTAGTGCATATCTAGATGAGACAGTGGACAGATAATCTAGTTGTTAAATGAGACAGTGGTCTCTGGAACAATGATTATATAGATGTGGCAACCAATGGATAGATCAGGAAATCTATAAATATGTGGGTCAGTCTATAGGTGAATGGGTGGGACAATCAATGGCTAGTCACTGGATGGATGCCTAAATCAATCAGTTGGAAATTGGAGTAAATGGATGGCGTAGGCAATCAACCAGTGCGAATGAGGTACTGTTTGGGTGAATGTAAGGAGCAGAAGGGTATGGATAATTGGAATAACATTTGCTGCATATTCAGCCAATGTATTGGAGGGTCAGTAGAATGGGTAAATGACTAAATCGGTGTTTGGACAAGTGTGATAATAGCATATAGGGTCAACACAAAAGATAGATGTATGGACTGAGCCGTCAAAATGGATGAATAGTTCAGCCACACAGCCAAGGAAGGCATTATCCGATAATGGATTTATGAACAGATGGGCAATTGGGATGCGGGTCACACTGTCAATGGATGGAATAAGGAGTCAATGGATTGATAGCTCAGACATTTAGTAGGGCATTGAGCAGGTGGCTGTCAATAAAAAAAAATCTGGATGGATGATTTAATAGTTACTATGAAAAAATATCAGTATGTGAATTTAAGAGACAGTGAGTGTTCTTGACAGATAATTTTTGAACTGACCAACAGCTAAAGAGCAGTGATCTGGTTTCACATTATATTCTGTCATGCTTTTCAGGCCCCGCAGGAACAGCCTGAAACTTAATAGGTAAGTGATATGTGTTTCCTCTCATTTAATTTATTGCGAGTCTCTTCACCTCAGTCTGGAGTTAATTTTATTTTTCATTTCTAAAGGCAGAAGATGAGGAGTGGAGAAAAGGCTAGGAAGCGGGAGAGGTCAAGAGGGCAAAGTGTCAAACGTGAGTATGGGAGAGACGGGAGACCTGAGAAAAATTAAAAAGAGATGAAAAAACCTTGCATTCATCAGAACCATTGGCCTTAATCACTCCTACCTTTTACCCCTGTGGGGACACGGACACACACACACTCGCACACTCCCCTACTGCCCCAACACACACAGAATCCCCTCGCCACAGTGGAACCTTCTTCTGCGCAGGCCCACCAACAAGGCTTTTGCAGATGTCCAGTATGAAGAACTTGCCTGAAAGACCTCCATGGAGACTCATTGTGAAGACCTAAAAGAGGAGGCTTCCATAGAGGCACAACACGAAGAAGCAGCAAACCCCATCTAGAAAGCTCTGTGTGCTCAGTACCCCAAAAGAGTCTGCATGACACCAAGAGTTAAACCTGCTCTTACCTCTCATAGTACCTTTTACAAACTCATATCATCTTCTAAGGATATAAGACAGTGGCCCTCATTCTGACCCTGGCGGTTCCCTACCGCCAGGGCCAACGGGGGCGGGAGCACCGCCGACAGGCCGGCGGTGCTCCCTTGGTCATTCTGACCGCAGCGCTTTGGCCGCGGTCAGAACGGGAAAACCGGCGTTCTCCCGCCTGTTTTCCACTGACCCTTAGAATCCTCCAAGGCGGCGCAGCTCGCTGCGCCGCCGAGGGGATTCTGACCCCCCCTACCGCCATCCTGTTCATGGCGGGAAAGCCGCCATGAACAGGATGGCGGTAGGGGGGGTCGCGGGGCCCCTGGGGGCCCCTGCCGTGCCCATGCCCATCGCATGGGCACGGCAGGGGCCCCCTAACAGGGCCCAACTAGGCTTTTCAGTGTCTGCGATGCAGACACTGAAAAGCGCGACGGGTGCTGCTGCACCCGTCGCACGCCTTCCACTCCGCCGGCTGGGCCGGCGGGCGATCTGAATCAGATCGCCCGCCGGCCCAGCGGGAAAGTCAGAATACCCCTCGCGGTCAATTGACCGCGGGGCGGTATTCAGGCGGATTCCGACGGGCGGGCGGCAACCGCCGCCCGCCTAGGTCGGAATGACCACCAGTGTGTGTTGAATTTTCAGACCAAAGTCCACTAGTCTCCATTTTCTCAAAAATTGTTACTATTGCGACACAAAGGACATCCTCTCTCTTCCCCTGAAGAAAATGGACTGCCATCGCCTCCCAAGTCTCAGCTGTAGTATGAAGCCTTCATTGTGAGAATCTAAATATCAATATTCCAGGGTTTTACCACTATCTTAATATTTGAGATCTGTCTTTATCAAGAGGGCCTGTGAGGATTATAGTACATACACACAGTAGCTATTAGCCAAGTACTGTAAGAAGAAAAAAGGATTTGGTGATGGGGACCCTCGAGTCTTGCAGTCAAGACTGAAAAGAATGGTACTTTTTTGTATGTTGATGACATCAAGTGCCCTATTAGGGGCACAGGAACAATTTCTGTTGGCTGGTACACAGTAACAGTGCTGGAAGAGATTGCCCACTCTACGGGTGAACGCAATCCGGGCTTCTAGACTGTGTAGGGTAGGAAGTCACTGCAAGCCTGCAAACACTTGTGATCTCTGGTATGTGCAGACTCTAAGTATTTAGTAGCTCTCCTCCTAAGCTGCCAGTGAAACCTATGGCTTTCTAGGCAATATATTTTGGACACAATTGCTGTAAAATGCACCATTTGGCCTCTTTCCAAAATGTCTTGCAGAAGGACTTGAGACTCTGGAGGCGGTCGAACATTTTTGCCAGTGGGACGTTGACTTCATGATCAGCCCTTGCTCAGATGATAAAGCAAGATGTGCAAGGACTCTCTGAACATCACACTGCCAATGTGTTGTTGATATTATTTTCATCTTCCAGAGTAAAAATGTAGTGGTGAACAAATTGATGATTGGGGAAATGTTGTAAGGAAACTACTGGCCATGCAGAAAAGCATTGGAAAAATATTTGAACACTCTAAAGGTGGGTCATGCACCGAGCAAGATTAATACAAGGCTCGCTAGACTAGTTAATGAACTGGCATATCTCGCTGAAAATATAGTGATCCAACAGGAATTTTATTACATTAGCCTACAATAGTGAGACAAGTGTGGCAGAAGCTATAACAGTAACAATTTTGAGGCAAGTCAGTCAATCCTTATTCCGAACTTAAAAGGCCTGACGTTAAAGGGCAGATTACAGAAATTTGACCATTGGACCTTGTTAGTAGATAGTACCTGAGATGATTACAACAGGTAGTGCCGTTCAGTGATTAAGAATGAGGCAACTAGCAGTTGTTACTGGCTCCCATAATCCACATATCCACCATGGGCGCCGACCTATAAGAGGGAGTCCAGACGTGCTACAATCTGGCTCACTACTCTACAAAGCATTCTCAATGCAAGGCGAACCCCTCCTGGGTGTCTCATCATAAGATAAGGCATCTTCATCTGCGCCTTGGATATGCTCACATTGTGGTACCTACTGACATTCAAGTCTCTACACATGAACATTTGTTCCAGTGACATCTATCCAAAGCTTTGGGTATGTCCATATACTGGTACCTGTGGAGTTAGACATGTTTCAGACCTGTAAAGACTGATGTCTCTTTCTCACAGCAGTTGTTGAAAAGGTTTCAGTCATGCCAAGGTTTCTAAATAACTGCTCTCCTTCTCGGTGTGCTAGTTGTTAAACTGTTTTGAGGATTTAGTAGATCTCTGGTAATTGTTCTCTCTTCTACTGTATTTCAGGAATGCGACCAGAATCAAAAGGAGGTCAGTTCCGAAGCACTGTGGGTAAGATTTCCATGTCTTGTATACTTAATTGTATGACACTATATCAAGGTCGAAAACATCAGTCTACAAAAAGGACACATATGCTACATTACATTGGTGGCAGTAGTAACCAAAGAGATAGAAATCAAAAAGATGAAGAAATAGTTTAAATATTGGGCACCTGCCAACAGAAACAGAATAGTTAAGTTGGGTCAGGGTATCTTGGTACGTGCATGTATGCGAGTCTGTGTGTGTGAGTGCATGTGAATATCTACCTGGACATTTATTGGCAGTATTATGAATATTTTGGCATACGAGGCACTAAATGTTCACATGTGGCTTTTATTAGACGGGTGTCTATGAACATTTGAGTCTCTACCTGCAAAAATGATGGTCGAACCTTGGCGTATTACGGGTAATCCTTGGCATATAATGCTTAAACTGAGCACATGAGTTTCTGCTTCAGTGCATGGGTCTTCATATGCTTTGGAGGTGATGGAGCAGATATTTCAGGCAGGTAGGAGGAGCTTGCTGGAGTTCCTGAAGTGTCGTGGTGAGCTGATTAAACTCTCTTAGCCCCTTGATAGCCTTGGTGGCTTTATAGCAGTAGCTCTGCAGCCATGCCAGATGCGTGTTAGGGATGCAGGTGACCAGAAGATAAACTTCTTCCAGTGCTTGTAGTGCCATTGTGAAGTCAGATTTGGAGAGTCACACCTTGACTCTGTAAAAGAAGGATGTGGCAGTCTGAAACAGAGGCCATTCGTGCTGTAAACAATGAGCGATGCGGCACTGTTTGACAATTGAGGGTTGAGGCTATAAAGGTAGGGCGTTCAGCTTCAACTATGCATTGAACAGCAAGAATAAGTTGCTGGTGACATAGTCCGCGAGGCAGTTGGTGTTGCTACTGAATGAGATGCCCAGGTAGAGCTGTGTTTCACCTGCATATTTAGGGATATTAGAATACTGGAATGTTGGGAGCTCCATTGAAAACAATGGAGTGCTCTGGGCTTCAGCTGGTCGGTAGAAGCCCAGAGCTCCAACATTCCAATGCCAGTCACAGCTGTTGCTGTGAACAAGGGCGTAGCTTGGACAGTATGATCTGTGTGGGGGGGGATAGCTCCAGATTTCCCGACAATCAGGCTGGCACTTGATGTTAAAACACATTATACAACAAGCAAGTTGCACGAGAGGGGTTTATGCACGAGAGGGGCTTAAGAGGTAGTGTAAAAGGAGAGGAATGCAGATTGGTAGGTGTACTAAGTGAGCGAAAGCATATTATTTTGTGAAATAACCAACATCTTTGTAATGTTTTCAAACAGAGAGGGAGAGAGTGTGTGCGTTCTTGTCTGTGTGTGTACAAATCTCTGGTGAAATATGACGGACACCTCACCATACCTGACTGATAGCGCCTGCACCCAACTATTTATCACAAAATAGATTTATTAGGGGGGTGTAACACCCCACACACCCCACCCAAACCCCCGAAGCTACACCCATGGCTGTAAACAAAGGCCTGACTGAGCCCGAGGGGATGTTAATCCCCTCAGGCTCCGTCAGGCCTTTGTTTTATTTATTAAAAGTTCTGCCATCTAGTGGCAGAATGTTCTAATTGCCTTATAGCCCTCCAAAGCAGGGCTATAGTGGCATTAAAGTCCCGCACCCTTGTTAAAGGCCCTCGCCTTCGGCTCTGGCCATTATCCCTGGAGCCCACTATGGCAGGCTGTAAGGCGATATTTATGTTCCTGCTAACCAGTAGGTAGCGGCAAAGTGGTTCCTTCTATAGGTTGAAGATGAGCATTAACACATTGGAGCTTTGGGAAATGTCACAGGTCATAGTGAGATGCTCCGAGCTTGAGAGCTTGAGGTGTTTACTTGAAGGACCTTGTATTTGCTAGAAGGCAAACCACATTAATGGTATGCCATTGGAGCCTATTTATGAGTTGATAGTATCAATCATATCAAACACTGTAGAGAGGTCAAAGAGGACGGGAGTCATTATTGCTAGTGACCTGGATGGTTTCTGATTTTGTGCAGAAAAAATGACTGGTCATCCTGTAGGAAAGTGTAAGTCTTGCTCACTGCACCGCAGTTATCTTATAGACAATCCTGGCCAGGACAGGAAGGTGTAGAATTAGCCATAGTTGGGAAGGTCTTCTGAATCAAGGATGGTCTTCTTCAGCAGTTGGAGATTCTGTGACCCCTTGAGAGTATCTTGGAAGATGCCTGAGCAGATTGTTAAAGTTATATCTGGATATGTCAGGCTGTATCTCGACATATTATTAGTGATCCTCAACATGTAAGTGTGTATTAGCTTATGAACCTAGGTAGGGTTATTTGAAGTTGTTCCTACCATACAGTGGTGGTACTTTAATACACGAGGCAGTACCAGAGTATGCGAGGCACAGACTGCAAGGCCATGTCCCCTCTAGACAGGAAGCCAAGAAACTATAGACTGGTTTCAGCATTGGGGGTCTCATCAGTGAGGTGCAGTTTGGATCCCATGGCTCATTAAGGACAGGATCACACAAGAAGAACTATGACTAATTTACATGTGGTTGCTCCCTACCTGGGTTGGCACAGTGGGCAAAATAAATGATATGTTGGGATGCTGCCAGAGCAGTTGCCAGTGGTTGCCCTACATGAAATGCAACCTTCCATCAATTTTTGACGCGAGGAAGCATTTTATGCTAAACAAAAATGTAAAAAAAACAAAAGTACCAACAACAGCTGCTTGCATTCTGTTGCTTCTGTGTGTTCACAGTAGATGTTTACCATGAATGGCACATAATTACGCAAAGTGGTGTAATTTCGGAAATTTCGCATAACAACCAGAACGTGCAGATTACATGGGTGTAACCTACATTTTGCCCAAGCCTAGTCATGAGTTTGAAAGTTTGCCAGCCGCCACTACAAGTACCATACTCTCCAGTACAAAATCTCCAGCAAAACATAGATCAGCATTTGGGAGAAAGCAGACAAATGAGACTACATTATGGTGGAAAAATAACACGTCAGAATGAGATGGCAAGAACGGACCAACAGAAGAGACAAGAGGAGGGATGTAAACAGAAATAGAGCAGCAATGAGATCTCAGCCCTTGCCTCTTCACAATAGACCGATTGAGTAAGTGCACATTCTGAATCTTAGAAGTGAGTGAGTGTTGATACCGTCACTGATATAGACATTGATATTACAGATGGCATCCGCATGTCGGTAGGCAATTTAAAAATGATGCTGTATGTTGATGACATTTTGATGAAACTGTCCACCCCGACATGTCTATATCTGCTCTTATGGAGACCATTTCACAGTTTTTTTGGTATTCACTGAATAAAGATTCACTGTTCAAAGAGTGAGACATTGCTTATGTCCACGGTCACTACAATGCAGCCCCTCCATGGTCTCCTTTTCCACTGGAAACCCGTGAAAATGAAATGCCTGGGCATTTGCATGAGTATTGACTTCCAAATGACGACAAATCACAACACTGACATCCCCCAGGAACGGATGCTGAAGGACTTTGCCAAATGGAAACATCTACAGATTTCCCTTTGTGGTGGGGCAAACAGTCAAAATTGTAGAGGGAACTTGCTTCAACTATGTTTTCGGAATGCTACCCTCACCAATCCCTACACATCTTTGCCACATTGATGGCCAAATCAGGAAATATATCTGGTAAGGATAGACCCCTATCAAAGGCTAAGCTGTGTGCTGCTTTGAGCTCCTAAGTATAGAACTGTATCCCATTGCTACACCTTTGATGCAACTTCATTACTACTTCCATACCAAACGCGGACTCGTTACTACTGGAGAATCATCTTCAAGGGGACAATAAAGGCATTCAGCTCCTATGCTACAGAGCCAGTGAAAGACAACCCTATCATCTCAGGAACCAACAAAGTGTAGGAACATAGATTAAACTACTACAGCAGAACAGATACCTATGTACTGCCACACCTATTTGGCATACTATGGAAATCAGAATAGCTTATGAAACCCATAATTGGCCGCCCTATGGTGGTCACAGAAGGGTATCCTCTGTGTTAACCATTATTCAAAATGGCACATTTAAATCATTTTCAAGGTTGGAAATTAAAAAAAAAATCTGGTGCCTGTGCAGGGCCTGCGCTATCAGCAGCTGTAAAGCGGTTTACTGTTGAAATTAGGAGGTCGGCTTGCTGCCACATAGTATGAATACCTGGCCAAGTGGGGTCCTGGTAAAATAACCTGCTCTCAGGTGTTATTGAAACAAAGATTGATGTAATTTACTCCAAACGCACCTCATTCTATCTCTTCAGGAAATGGAAGTCATATCTTCAGGAGTCTACGGATGAAAGTGACCGGCGCAATATCATATTTACACATGGCAAACGGTTCCAGGAAGTGCATCTCAAATTTAGCTTTTTCATAATCCTGCATGACTGGCACTGGTTGCCATTTAAGATGCATAGAGTGCCACACGCCCCAGAGAGTAAGTGCTGGAGGTATGAGCAATTTAAAGGAGACATGGTACATATTTTATGGCCCTGCCCAACAATCCAGTCATACCAGGACTCAGTGGAGTAGCCAGAAAATTTAAATACCACTCCCTTTGAATGATATCCTGAATGACAGTGAGTGAGGTGAGCAACCCCAGAATTGCCAATTTACTTCCCTGAGGGAATTCAGAAAACAAAATGCCCAACTTTCACACCTCACTATTTCAATGGTCATCAATCCATCTCTCTATCCTTGCTTCCATGTCTATACCCATCATTCTCCCTCCTCCTCCAGTCATCATTTTCTCCAGTCATTAATCACATCTATCTTTCCATCCATTCTTCTTTATTTCCCAAGTATACTTTCATCCTTCATTCTCTCCATCCAACCTTCTAATCACCCTTCCATCCCATCAATCTTTCACTCTATGAATCCACTCCTTCCATCTTTACATCCTTCCCTCCATTTATTTAAACTTCTAGCTACTCATCCATTTATCCCAATATTTCCTTCCCTCCACTCACCCAGTTTATCCAGTCATCAAGCTATCCTCCCTTTCTTTTTTTGAACTCCCTTTTTTCACTTATTCCTCACCCAACATCTCCATCATATTATTCTCTAGGACTGACTTTCTGTCTAGAGACACTGTCTCCAACCAAAGTTACAAGAATAAAAACAACAGTTTGACAGTCTTTTGGTTTACAAATAGCCAAGCGGCACCCACCCCCTGCTCAAGCTGCTGAAGTGTGGGGTTCTTGATGCCCCTGCTAGGGCGCAAACCGGAAAACACGACAAGATGCCATTGAACTACAAATACAACCCACCCTCCACCTTGCCATAGTGCATGGCAAGCAGGACAGTGTACGCATAACAAATCACACACATCTCTGACAGTGGCTACCTTATGCATGTTAAGGCATTGGAAAAGGCCTGAACTTTCCAAGATGGGGGAATGGTCAACAACTATGGGGGAAACAGTGTCATACAAACGAGAAAACGACAAACTTGATGGGTTGTGTGGTAATGGAAAATACTACATTTCCTAGAGGGAATATTAAATCCAGAATTATATAGTACTGGTACATAATTTTAATACACCATCAATATAGTGAAATAATCTACTTGTAGCATATGTACACCCGACATAATTAATATAATTACATCATATAGTTGCATACTACTGTTACATAATAAGTTTTACTCACTGTTTAGGACTACTCTGTATATATGTTCATTATATATGATTAAGACAGAGTAGTCCTTAACAGTGAGTATAGGTAAGTAGCCTATTCAAGACAGCATTTTGGAGTATGTAAAGTAATATTTCTGTAGCACTATTTTCTATACTTTTACTTGCATTTCTGAATTGGCCCAAGACATTTGAAATGAGAATAAGATAAAATATTCAGAAAATGTTCATAAACAAACAGTACAAATAGAAAAGACTGTGGGGGTTATTACAACTTTGGAGGAGGTGTTAATCTGTCCCAAAAGTGAAGATAAAGTGACGGATATACCACCAGCCGTATTACGAGTCCATTATATCCTATGGAACACGTAATACGGCTGGTGGTATATCCGTCACTTTACCGTCACTTTTGGGACGGATTAACACCTCCTCCAAAGTTGTAATAACCCCCTGTATCTTCATTGCGAGTTTGCAAACAAGGAGTTGATCGTTTTGGGGCCAATATAGCAAGGAATGTAAAAGTATGCAGGTGAGCCCTACAGGAGCACATATACATGCTTTTGTAAATCTGCCAACATCTATCTGTACAGTTACACAGCTAATACAGTAAAATTAGGGTCATGCAGTGTAATTCACATAGACCAAAGTTAAAATGTCAGCAATGTGCTGATATAAGAACACGCTTTTCCTTTGTTTGCCCTAATGATTCTTCTTATTCTGCTTCCACTGGTCACACTCTGTCACCTTTTCTCATGTTGTCTCTTTCCTTTCTTCACCCATATCCTATTGTATCTTCTGATGCTGTCACTTTGCTCCTAATCTATCAATCTTCTGGTCTCTTCTGAGTTTTTCTATTTCATTTTTGTTTCTTTTGTCTCTTTTTAGCTGCTCTCACATTCCCTTGCTGTCCATTTCCTGTGCTTAGTGTTAGCTGGAGCCTATTTCTTTCATTGAATCTTTTCTGCCTCTGTCTCTGCATTGGTATTGCCTCTTTTTGGGGTGCTTCCTGTTTCTTTACTTTGTTCCTATCCTGCGGCCTTTCCTGGTGCTATTTCCTTTCTTTGTTCCCACCTTTATTTGTTTTCTAATGATGCCACTATCTTTCATTGTTCCTTTGGTGGTGTCTATTTCTTTTATTTGTCTGGTTCTTTCAAGCGTTGTCACTTTCATTTCTTTTGCCCCATTCTGTTCTATTTCCTGATGCAGTTTCTCCTTTCTTTGTTCTTATTGTGTTCTGTTTCCTGATGCTCTCTGTTGCATTTCTTGCTTCTTTGTTCTTATCCTTTTCTGTTTCCTGATGCTCACTCTTTCATTTTTGTTTCCTACACTAGTGTATTTTAAAATGATGTTTCTTTCTTTACTCTATATTCATGTTATTACATCTCTTACTTTTTTATTTTACATTTTCTGGTACTTTTCCTTTTTTTCTTTGTCTGTATCGTATTCCTTGTTCTTATACTATTTTATTTGCTGATGCATTCCTTTCCTTTCGTCATCTTTTCAGATATGGGTGCTTTGTGCACGGCAGGTGAACTCCAGGCGGATTCTCCTGTCCCCTCAAACTCTAACATTGAATCCTTTCTGTCTTTGGCTCTTGTTCTATTCGGTCACTTTGGTGTGCTTGAAAATCCCTAAAGTCTTTCTGACACGCCTCTGTTGAGAACATGTGCTGTTTTTCCTCTATTCATAGAATGTCTGGAGGAAATGAAACACATAATAAAATAAAGGAGTTTAATAAGATATTTGAATTGTTGTGGTTAAAGTTGCAGAAGGCCTGGGCTGAGGCGGACCAGAGTTTGTGGGCACTGAATTAAGAAGTGACAGATTAAACATGACCGCTCACGCTTAAGGTTGATCATTGTCGTCTGCACCACAGATCCCCCCTCTCCATAGGAAATGGGGGCACAGGTGTCACACCAGGGGAGAATAGAGTGGATGCAGCTCAGCTGTATAACCATGTGCACAATGCACAGTGAAAAGTGCATCAAGAAGTTGTACACTGAAGAAAAACCTTGCGGGGCAGTACAACAGTGTTTTTTATGTTAGTTTTGATTGTATCGTGCATAGTGCAAACTCACTTGTTTCTAGGCACTGAACCATAAAAACTTTACATGTGGAGAGAAGTTACTTTTGATTAGTGCTGAACTGCTGAGTCCTGGTTCATTCACCATGTTCAGTCAGCCTCAGAAGGGAGCATTATACAAGAGGAGCTATACATACTCGAACAGTGCCCTGGGCTTAGTACACGAAGAGCGGCACACGAGACAAGTGTACTCCAACAGCAAGTTCAGCAACACAATATGGAAGAAGGAGCATGCTAAGGGAGAGTACACCAAACAGAAACACAACAGTACAACTGGAAAAGGACAATACACATGGGAAGGACACAGTGGGCCTGTGCACTGGGAGTGGAAGAGTTGTGAGATAATCATAATGCTGCAAGTTTGCTTACTGCTGCCATGGGTATTTTTTTTATCTAGAGGTTACGCCGTGCTTGTGGGCCATTACTCAGTTTTTGGGAGGAAATGTGTTTCAGTGTACAGTGTGCTAAGCAGATGTTTCCTTTGTTGCAGGAGCTCCTTCCCCCGGAGTTAACTGCATCACTTGAAGAGGTATCGGACATGTCTCCTTCGGCCATTCTTCGCCTCCATTGCAGTGTGGATCACATTCACTGTATGCACTGGGCAAAGGCGTTGCCTTCAGACCTCACATGTGCTGCGGTGTATACAGAGTGATCCTCCACATCCTCTACATTTGACACTAGGTGGCACATACCAATAGAGACAGGTGAACCACATCTCCGCACCGCCTCCAAAATCAACTGATCACTTGCATGGTTGGATCTTAAAATGACTGCTGTGGGGATAGACAAAGAGGACTAAGTACTTAACAGTATTAGGCTCTGCTTCTTTGCTGCTTTGTGCTTGTGATGCCTGCTTGCATTTTCAGCCATCAATCCGAGCCAAGTTGCCACCTTCCACATGCATGATGGCGAGCTGAGACTCAACAACCAATCCATCTCAACCTCTGCCCTGCTCATGTTTTGTTTGTACCATTGGGAATGCTGCCTGTTTCTCTTGCAGTTCCGTTTATTATATTGGACTTAATGGTGACGTTGGGCGCATATTCTAAGCGCTCAGAATGCATGAGATTCCCTGACTCGGATAACAAGTTCTCTCTTGTGGTTCCAAAGCTCATACGTTGGGCAACAAGTCCCCAACTCCAGTATTTATCCTCATACAATCCAGTAGCCTACACAGGTGCGCCCATGACTCTGCTGACTAGGCAGCCCTCCACTAGACCACGTTTTCCTGACCACACCTTTCCAGTAAATGACATGTTCTTCACTAGATGACACATCCTGCATTAGTCCACAAGACTGTCTCAGATTTACCCTCTGAGGAAGAAATATTGCTTTGGAAACTCCCTCTATCAAATGGCAACACCAGAGACTCCCGCTTACACAACCTTCCCAACAAGGTCACACACACCCTCACCAAAATACCACACCGAATAGACCAGACTTCTCTAGATAGGACCACACCTCCACTAACTAGCCCATGACCTGTCTATTACTCGCACCTTTCACACCAGAATGCACTTCCAACATCAATAAACCTATACACTTCTCTGCATCATGATTCTTCAGGGATAGAGTGTCAGTGGTTGGCTCGTGTATTATAAACACTTTAGTTACTTTTCAGCAGAATATAGAAAACAATGTTTAATTTCTAATATAAAATAATTATTCACATCAGACTGAATTACAAGAGCAAAGTTAAATAGTTCACATGCATACAAAAAAAATTGTGATAAAACATAATTTAGAGGATTTCTCATTGTGAAAGGAAACCAAAGAAAAATGTGTTGTGTAACATCAAGAGTATTATAGAGTAGGTCTCTTCTCCCGCCACTTTGATGTTTTTGAGCTTGACATTATTTTATCCAGACTTCTTCCAGATGGTCTATGAGAATCCATCACCCAGACTTTAAAGGAACTGTTTCTATGTGGATTCTGCATCCAAACATCTCTGAGATGTTGTATGTGAGCCCTGCATTCGGACATATTCAAGATGATGTTCTACTCCTCATCTAGATTTCTTCATGAAGCTCTTTGTGGATAATGTAGCCAATGCTCTACAGAATTGATCTGTGTGGTGTCTGCTTGTACTCTCTTTCAAGATGGCTCAAAGCAGAACCTGTATCCAGACATTTATAATATGTATCTGTGTACATTCTGTATCCTGGTTTCTACAAAACGGCTCTGTTAGGAATCTGCATTGCAGCTTGTTCAAGATAGTCATCTCCAGATCCTTCACCTGATTTTCTTCAAGATCGCTTTGTTCACATTCTGTGTCTAGTCATTACAAGATGGCTGTGCCTGGATGGTGCACTCAAGCTGCTGAAAACTATATCTTTTCACATTCTATATTGCTGATTTGTCAAGATGCTTCATCCACACATCTCCAGGATGGCTTTGTGTGGATCCTACCGTGAGACTTCTTGAAAATGTGTGTGTTGACTCTGCGTCCACACTTCTTCAAGATGGCTCTGTGTGCATACTGAAACTAGGACACATCAAATGGTTCTAAATTAAGCATTTGTTCAAAACTCTTTAGATAGTTCTGTGTGCACCCTGAATCTAGGACACTTCAGATGGGCCAAAAGCAATCCTCCCATCATTCATCGCTGACTTTTTAGATTACTCTCAATCAATCCTGCATAGCTTCCAACCAGATGTCCTTAAGCTGGGTTTGTGCTGGGTAAAGGCATTGGCTTGTCAAAACATGTTGAGCTTGGCCATCCGCACATTCGAGGTCATATCTCTTAAAAACAGTTTGAGCAGACCACCATGCATCTTTATGGATTCTGCCTATATGTTGATAAAGAGCAGATGTCTCTACTCGAGGTCTACTCTTTTAAGCAGTCCTTAGTACATTGTCCCAAACACCATCTTTATCTACTAACAAGCCACCACTTTATGGAACAAGCACTGCTTTTCACTCTATGCAAAGCATAAGATATCCAGCTACACCTGATACAAATAGAACATTTTAATTTCCTGTAACTATTGGTTAGTAGCTTGTAGTGCAGTAGATTCACATGTGCCCTCCCACCTCCCCATATGTTACATTATGATTTAGGTATTTCACAGTACTACACATACCTTTTTAACATTTTGTCAGTGCACCTCAAGACATCCCTGCGTGCTTCACTTCACTCCACGTACTTTCACTCACCATTCGTGGGAAAACAAATGAAGGTGTAACCTTTATCCTAGTGCATTGTGGGTTTTGGGGAAGGGTCACAAGTCACCTTGAAACCTGATTTTTTTCTTCGAAAAGAAAACAATGTGTACTGACCTCGGTAAACATTGCATGGCAGGAGGCGTGAAGCCTGTTAATTAGCACCACCAGAAGTCACAGGTAAGTTACAGTTCCCTTATTATCCCTGCACTGCACCTGTTGCTTGTATTTCCTGTGTAACAATGCAACTAACTATCCCATAACCTGCATCTTTGGATATTTGGCCACATATTTGCTGGATCCTGTTCCCTTTTCTAATAATTACCTGGAAAGATGCCTCCTACAGAGAGCGCCTCCTACAGGACTGTTTGTAATCTGCTGCTCACAGGTTGAATTTGGGCAGGGAGACTTAGGGCCTGATTACCACTTTGGCGGAGGGGGTTAATCTGTCCCAAATGTGACGGATATCCCGCCCACCGTATTACGAGTTCCATAGGATATAATGGACTCGTAATACAGAGGGCGAGATATCCGTCACATTTGGGACAGATTAACCCCCTCTGCCAAAGTTGTAATCAGGCCCTTAATGCTTTCGTCCTTTAGGGGTTTATAAATTTGGGATTACTGGGTGGGATGATGATAACGATAGCAAATAAGCGCCTTGCGCCTGTTCCTTTCGTGGTGCGTTCTATTTATTAGTCAGTTTTATAATAATCTGTCCTGTGACTGCTGGACAGGATGACCCAACACGTCTTCTTCCTCACCTGGCAGCTTGCAACGGGGGTGTTCTGGCAAGCTTTGGGGCACATTCTGTACAGCACCATTTGTGTTTCACTTCCTCATTGTCGCTATATGGGGACTTTCCAAGCACTATTTATAACAGTGTTGTGAGAATGTAATAATTCTGGTGCCGGAATTATACTTTAAATTCAACATTTTTATTTCTTCACCTTACACTTTTTATTGAGCACTAATAGCCGAAAATCATAGTGTATGTTCTTGTTATCTACGGCCTAATGTATTTTGTATAAAACTAAAATGAAAAATAACTGCAACATTGAATAAACTTTATGAAATAAAAACACAAATTGTCTCTACATTCCACAAGGCATTGCTTTGGCAGCTGCTTTGGCAGAAACACCTTGTGTGGTGACTTCTCATTGTTTATTTTTTGATTTTGTTAAAATACTATTTTCTTGAGATTATCACAGATTTCTGGCGGTCATTGGCAAATATTTTCCATTTGACTATTGCTCTCTCTTCTACTCTTCAATAGCATTTTTTTTCAATTTATGTTCTTTTCCCTGGTGAATTTTTATTTTTTCCTTTTTTAATTTTTTGCCAGTGGCATTGAGTTGTGTCCCCGTCCCTCTATCAATGCAGTAGTTTTCCCCATAATTTTGAGCCCTATATTTAAACTGCACGCATCTTGAGATGGGCGCCACCTCCTGTGATTCCGATCTAGAAGACTTTCTTTTGGGCATGTGGGGAACATGAAAACAACATGTGTGCAGAGGCAAAAAAAACAATATGCTTCATTGTATAGTGTATATTTCAACTCTTCGCATCATAACGCTTTTGATATTAACAGTTGAGGCATCTGAACGATTTTAATGGAAATCCTAAATTTGATACACCTTGAAACTAGCCAAATATTTTGGTCCATAATTCCCAATTTCAAGCTCAAGGCAGGCTTCATAACAGTGGATTCATTTAGCCCCCACAAAGCCCTGTTGGAGCTGCATCTCTTTTGCAAATTGAAGTTGGGTTTTATAATATTGCCCCAAATAAGCACTCAAGGTACCAGTTCTATGGTGCCTGATCATTATAATTGCCAGCTTCAATGTTAGGTTATCCAAATAATTATTCCAGGATCCAGACCTATCAAAGAAAGACTCCAGGATAAATGTAGGAAAACCTACTTTCTGAGATCACTGCGTTCAGCCACCATTTGGTGCTACTGCCTTTTTCCAAACACTAACTGGGTCATTTAACGTTTGGTGGCTGCAGATGACACTCCAACTACGGCAAATGTACCATCTACTTCCGCTGTGTACCATCCTCCCTCTTTGGAGTTAGCCTCCATGGTGGGATGGCAGCTATGGTCTTCCCGCCATGTTCGCCAGAAACCTCCATCTTAGTCTGCAGACGAGATACCGGAGATCATCGGTGAGCAGCCAAAACGCAGCAGACTATCTGTCATATTTAAAGTCATCCTTCCACCGCCAGATGCATGCCATATAGACTGGCACACCATGATTGGAAGACGTAAACATCAATAGGTTGTCAAAACCCATATGTCGATCAACAGCAGCAACTTGGCCCTGCTGCTGCAGGCATGAGCGCTTCACCTCAGGAAGGTTGTAGCTAACTGGCATCTGTAGTTGCAATTCAAGGATTCCCACAGCACGACAGCAATACACAAAAATGTTACAATTATGCACAACAAAGCAGTCCTGCAATGTACAGAAATGTGCACGACACAAGTGGTATTGACAACGATTGTCCCTCTCAAAAGTATCGCAACCTGTCAGCCACACTGTTTGTAAGATGATGGGGTGTCTCAATTGCATATGACAATTGTATAAAACTGCCTGGTAACATAGCGTACTTATAGTGGTTTCCTAACCCTAAAGATGTGCGAATGTGCTGTTACTTTTGTGTAGAAAGTTGTCAATTCATGGGTTGTGTGTTGCTGCAAAACTCTTGGATGAGAAGTAACCTAATATTTCCATCAAATGCAGCATGATAATTTAGCAAAGTAAACGCAAACAAATGCCACCCAATTACTTATTATTGTTCCTGAATCTCGCCCAAAACCCACTTTTAGTTATAAGAACATCAGGCCCGTTTCAGTCAGGCTGAGCACCTCACACCATATCACTGTGGGCATTGCCACCAGTTCTGGGTGCGTAACCTGCAAAGTTTTGCCATTATGGGCCTGATTACAAGTTGCAGACCACGGGGATAGAGGTAAAACTGCATGCATCTTTACCATTACAGTGCAGTGAAGCCACACCAATACGGTGCAATTAAGAGTAAAACCCCATGAATTGTGGTATCGCCATGTGGGATCCATTTTTCTGACCATGAAAACAAACAGAATTGCCAATTCCACAAAGTTCTAATCCATACATTCGGATGGGGTAGAGAGTGAGGGACGTGGGTGGGGGGGAGTCGGAGAGGGCAGGGGAGTGTTTGTTTCTGGATGGGAAAGTGCTTTCTCTCCCTGTCAAGAACATTGAATAAGGATTACTTGGCAGCTGTTCCAACCAAATCCTCATGCAGTTTTTTCTGACTGGAATTACTAGGCAGGAAATGCAGGTTTGGTTCTCCCATACCCAATAAAATAGGTGTGAAAAAACCTACCCACTCTGAATTAGGGGCTAAAAAAGTCCATGTGATAATTGACTCAGAATCGAGGCCTGTGTATGTTACTGTAATCAGACCAATATGTCCTACTGAAGGCTTCAACATAGAGAATGCATGGAGGAGACACTTACAAGTTCACAGCTGGAATAAGTGTTCAAAATGACATTGAGTGATGTGGCCAACTTATGAGTCACCAACTCACCCATCACCTTAACGTGTTACCATGGCCAAAAAACAGGTTGATAACAAATAGAGATCACTCACAATGTGAACATTTTGAAGCCGATGGACTGATCTAAACACAATCTGCTCCACATGCACAGAATACAACCTAGAAACATCCTGGGCATTGTGTCGCAGGTGAACCCCTGACCCTGAGGTAGTGGGAGAAAATGCACACCTGTGACTAAATAATTAAACAACACTGACATGAATTATCCAATAATGGGATCTCATAGTGAAGCTTAACCTGTCACTTCTAACCGTTACTCCCCGCCCCATGAGCTGCAGAATAAATATGTTGAGTGACAACAGCTCGAACAACCACTCATGAAGAACACAGGTAGCACAAAAAGTCACAAGTCAGGATTCCAGGTGTGCAGTGTGGTTTTCCCTGGGGACCTCACATGCATGTCAGTGGAGGCAGGTATATGTACAGTTAGCAACTGATTGTGTGCTCTCAACACCCCGCTCCCTCACGCAAAGAATCCTGCACCTCCTCAGAATCTCAGGCATGTTAGTGGGTGGTATTCATGGATTAAATTCTGCTTTCTGCAGAATTTGCAGTTTATTAACCACTTCTGAAGATTCATGTACAGGGCTTTACAATAATCCAATTCAGAAAGAATAATCCTGGTGACAACTAACTTCCTCAGCTCTAGAAGGATGAAAGGAAGAAACTTTCTGAGAGCTTTCAAAGCAAGGAAACCGGAAGATGCAACAGAACTAATGTGTTTGTCAAATGAAAGCCTCTTGTCAAAGATGACACCAAGATTTCTAACCTTGGAAACGGGTCGGAAGGCAGCCCAACTCTAGGGGCCACCAATCTGGAGACCAGAAGGACTTGTTGTTCCCTAAAAGCAGGACCTCGGTTTTGCTAGAGTTTAATTTTAAACAGTTATTTGACATCCAGAGGCTGATATGGCGCAACCAAACGAAAAAACTTAGATGTGACCAAGTTCCATTGATTGGAGGGTTTGTTGCTGAGGCAGAGACAACAATCTGTATGTTCTCAGAATAGCTGACAACCGAATACCTGGAGGATTTAATCAGTAAGGCAAGCGGGGTCACATTCAGGTTAAAGAGGGAGAGTTAAAGACGAGCCCTGTGGAACCCCACAATGAAAGGAAAAAGAATTGGAGGTAAAGTTATCCAGGGCAACAAATTGCTGTCTCTCTGTAAGAAAAGACTTAAGGCGGCCTAAAGCAGGTCCTCCAATGCCAAGGGATTGGACACGGACAATCAAAACCTTGTGACTGACCATGTCAAAAGCCGCCAACAAATCAAGCAGAATGAGTGCTGCCATCACTCCCCTATCTAGAATGGCCCTCAGTTCATCGACAGCAGTTAAAAGGGCAGTCTCGGTGCTATGTTGGCTTCTAAAGCCACACTGAGTATTGTCTAACAGACAGTCTGGATCAATAAAGGTTGTTAGCTATTTATTTATTGCATTTTCCACTAGTTTAACAGGATGAGGTAAGCGGGAGATAGACAATAGTTGTTGCAGTCCAAAAGGGTTTAGATGAGGCTTTTGTAGCAGAGGTAAGATAGACACCACCTTCCAAGCTTCTGGGAAACAATTCATTGAATATCGGGGCCAGAAGATTGGCAATCGTTTTAGAGGCCGAATGCAAAACCTTCGGAGGGAAAGGATCAAGAGGTGAGCCCGATTGGGTGGTTAGAATTACCTTGTGTACTTGGTCCGTATTTAAAGAAGAGAAATTGGAGAACCTGATAGGCACTACAATGGGCGCAGTGTATTTACTTGGATGAAAAGAAGGCAGAGCCTGATCGTTAAAATTATTAAAAATACCCCAAACTTTAGATTGAAAAATGTATGCAATGTTATCGCACAGAGATTGAGAGCTCGTAATTTTTCCCTGATCTTGAAAACTGGCTAGCTTTTTGACCGTGGAAAAGAGTTTCTTAGGGGAATGTTTGCTGCCCATTTTTTTTTGTGCAAAAAAACCTGATTCTCTGCAAGAATCGCAGAAAGCTTTAGTTTATCTGACATTTTTCATTGGGGTCATCCTGGAGTCTCCAACGACGCTCACGCCATTGACAAGCCTGTTTTAAAAACCTGAGCTTCTCAGAAAACCAAGGCTGAGAAGGAGATAGCCTATGGATACATACTACTTTAGAAGAAGCTGATCTGTTGTCGGCTCAAATTAACCAGCCATTATAAGCCTGAGTATCATCATCAAGGTGATGCGATACCATTGGCAGAGATGATGTGAGGGCCTCACTCAGCTGCGCAGAGTCAATTCTATGCCAATAGCGGCGCTGAGAGCTCAGAGTGGGCTCATATTTAGGCAGTTCTGTTCACCAACTGAATATTAAATATGACTGCTGCATGATCTGAACATATAAGAGGTAGTACTTCCGAGAAGAGTAGCAAGGGGCTGTCCGAAAAGACGCCATCTAGCGTGTGTACAGCCAAATGTGATGGCCCAGAGACCAACTGATTCAGTCCAAGAGTGTTGATTAGATCAAGAAGAATATCAGAGTCTCAATCCAGTGTATTGTCCAAATTAAAATTAAAATTACCTAAGATTGTGAAGTTGTCAACATCAGCCTTGACCTACTAGTGAAGAAAAGCGGACCTTAGTCCAGGTGGTCGATAGATTAAAAGCCCATTAAAGGATGTGTGGTGATCAAGAATGATTTTAAAATTCAAAGCCTCACAGTGAGAGGAAGGAGAATGAACAGAAAAGAGCCCTTTAAATAATTTTTGCAGACAATCGCTTAGCCGCCACCCTGCTTACCAGTTGGCAGGTCTGATGTCTCATGCTGTTCTCAATGACTGCTCAAGCCAAGCAGTCTTTGCACACTTTTTGCTTCCCACTGGTAGCTGCTGGGGATGTCATTTACTTCTAGGACTGCCAGTGCACTCCTGTCACGAGGGCTGTTTCATGGGTATGGGCCACACTGCCTGCCTGTCCGCCACCTCAGCCGCCCTTCTTTTACTTGTAATTTGCTCTGCCAGGGATGGCTCGGCTGTGACAGAAACTTGCCATGCGTTTACAATGGGGAAGGCGCCGGACTCTGTCAATTCTTCTTCTGGCACGTGCCACGCGTTTATAATGCGAAAGGCTCTGGACTCAATCGATTCTTCTTATTGCACGTGCTGTGACGTAGACTCAGAGTTGGGCAGAAACCTGTCCAGCTTCCAGCAGCACCGGAACAACCAGTGCTCCTTTCTGCAGTCAGCTAACTAGCTAAGGCAGTGGTTACTGGAATTCGGGGACCCCACGGAATGACTATTTGAATCCGGTAACCACCAATGAATCATTATTAGAAGCCCGGGGCACTGGCCTAAGTAATTCTGATGATTTGAGCCACAAAACTATCCCACAAATCAATCTGAGGATGTCAGCTTAATTTTTAGACCCCTATATAACATTTCTTTGCATTTACAGAACAATTTAAAACTTTCAGTTTTACATGGTGCTTATTCATTTATTTGCACTTTATTAATCTGTTAACATTATTTAATTTTCAAAGCAGTCACAGCCCTCCTAAGTGGGCTTTGTGGTCTCCCCAATTATCCCTGGACCACAGGTTAAAAACATCATATTTAACTGATTTAGCATCTCAGCTATGATGATGCATAAAACCAAGGTGCAGCTGGAGAACTTTTTAGCCCTGGCAACCACTCGGTGCACCCTCTCCACTCTCGTTCTCTCTCTTGCTGCATGCAGGTGCGCATTTGCCATGGTACTGCTAGTGCAGGAGCTCCAACATCCAGATGTCTGAGGGGCCCACTACACAACTGCTTCATTAATTCATTAACGTGCAGTACTGGAGCAAGCGGAGGCATAGCAGCACGATTTGGGAGTGCTTGCCTGCAGCCTATAGGCCCCAGCCCCGCCATCTGGAGTGCGTGCCTGCAGCATATAGGCCCAGCCCCACCATCAGGAGTGCTTGCCTGCAGCCTATATGCCCCAGCCCCACCATCAGGAGTGTCTGCCTGCAGCCTATAGGCCCCAGCCCCGCCATCAGGAGTGCTTGCCTGCAGCCTATAGGCCCCAGCCCCACCATCAGGAGTGCTTGCCTGCAGCCAATAGGCCCCAGCCCCACCATCAGGAGTGCTTGCCTGCAGCCTATAGGCCCCAGCCCCACCATCAGGAGCGCTTGCCTGCAGTCTATAGGCCCCAGCCCCGCCATCAGGAGTGCTTGCCTGCAGCCAATGGGCCCCAGCCCCACCATCAGGAGTGCTTGCCTGCAGCCTATAGGCCCCAGCCCCACCATCAGGAGTGCTTGCCTGCAGTCTATAGGCCCCAGACCCGCAATCCGGAGTGCTTGCCTGCAGTCTATAGGCACCAACCCCACCATCAGGAGTGCTTGCCTGCAGCCTATAGGCCCCAGCCCCACCATCAGGAGTGCTTGCCTTCAGCGTATAGGCCCCAGCCCCGCCATCAAGCTATACCTTACTTGGAACTGATGGAGAAGGCCTCATGGTGGACCCAAGGCCCGAGACTGCTCTTTTATTGGAAATGTGAAGAGACGTTCTACTGATGCCTGTTCCTGTCCTCTTCCATTTGCCACAAGTCCCACAGCTGTTGCTAGAACCTCTTCATCCTGCCACTATTAATCCCATTCTTCGTGGCAATGTACTGTGCCCCAATAAACAACGTTTGTTAAAAAAAAGGATAATGCAACTGAGAGCTGAGAATCCAACATTATTTTGCTTAGCTACCTCCCTGAAATGTCTGTTTTATAGTGAACATCAGAGGCATCCCACGGGACAGGCTTGTCTGTTGCCTCTCCCCCTTAAAATATAGCGCTGACTGGCAACAACCAAAGATCCAGTGCTTGACTTGTCTGGAAAGTGCGTCTATGTGAAAGAAGGTATTGTGCTGAAATTTACATTATTTCTTTCCATTTTTGATGTTTATTTAACAGTGACAAGTAATCATTCTATTCATACCCTGACATTTCAATATGCAAACAGACGTGTGACCTTTGAAGAGTTCTTTTAACCTCTTACACCTGATAGCAACAATATATTTCATTTGCCCGGTAAGTAAGTTTTTCACCTGTAATTCCAGCCTTCTATAAAAGGTGGAACAGGCAAAAACTCTATGCACTCAAATCTCTTCTATCGCGGACCTCTGTCCACAACTAAATAAAAGGATTGAATCACGTACAAACCTTTAAATGGGCCGGTACTGGCCGGTACTGAGTATAGGAACATTTTTATTTTGAGAAGGAGACAACCTGCACTTCTCAAGAAAAACGTAATACTTTTCATTGGAGAGTACCAGCACTTCTCAGAAACAAAAACAGCCGACCCCGAGCTGAGACTGCAGCCTGGAGAGTGGCCGCGCTGCATTGAGAGGTAGGCCGCTGGTACCAGATGGTGGGCGCGCCTGCTACAGGAGTGACAGAGGCTGGAAAGACTCCCGGGCGGCTGTGGCGACTCCGGGAGAAACGAGAAGGAGGATCGGGGGTCGCGGCTGGTCGAGACGACGGCGGGTCTTGGACTGGACTCAAGGCAGTGACAGGGATGGCATCCGACCGGATCTTGGACCAGACCGTCGGGGAGTTGGGCGCAGCCGATGTCGCGACTGGGGCCGGCTGCGCAGCGTTGCCTCCAGCTGAAGGTGAGCAGTGGATAGCGAGGCGGATTGCGCTCCGGGATGATGGCCAAGCTCATAGCAAGCCCCCTGTCCTTATGCACAGTCGCACATGAATTCTATGTCTGGACCAGAGGCTCCGATTATGCTTCTCTTTCCATGCTTTAATTTTTTAGCAGCCAATAGAAAAACAAAACAAAAACATCACTTCCTGTGACAGAGGCCACATGACCACCATAGTCCAGCCCTACATTAACCCCTCCAGTCAAACACGCCGCCTCCTCTTTCTTTGCAGATTCGCAGCCAGTTAAGTGCCATTGTTTATTCAAACTTCAATGTTACGATCGCAGAGTTCGCACTGCGGGACAAGTGTATTCAAATATATTGCCTGTGTACACCACGTTGTTGTTAATTAGTTTTATTGTGCATCGCTTCATTTTGGGAGTGTTATTCTCCCGGGGAGGTTTTTTTCTAAACCCTCACATTTCTGTAAGTGGAGTGGATGTTAGGAGAGCGAGGACAGCGCTTTATGTCTAACCCACTGTCCTCTTTCTATTTCGGTGTTTTGCCTCTCACGCGCATGCACGTCTCAGCTGACTCCGTTCAGCCTTTATTCCCCAAGGGCTCAGAACACGTGTGTGAGAAAGTAGCCTCTTTCTAGCATGGTTACCCCCACTTTTTGCCTGTTTTTGAGTGTGTTTTGACTGTCTCACTGGGATCCTGCTAACATGGACCCCAGTGCTCATAGTTTGTGGCCTATATGTGTTGTCAGTAGTGCTTGACGGTGTCACTGAAGTTCTGCTAACCAGGACTCCAGTGCTTATGCTCTCTCTGCTTCCAAATTAGTCACTATAGTTTAGTTACTTCATATTACAATTCCAATTGGCACATTGGACCCCCCCTTATAAGTCCCTAATATATGGTACCTAGGTACCCAGGGCATTGGGGTTCCAGGAGATCCTTATGGGCTGCAGCATTTCTTTTGCCACCCATAAGGAGTTCAGACAAACCTTTCTTCCGGACTGCCACTGCAGCCTGCGTGAAATAGTGCACACATTGTTTCACGGCCATTTTCACTGCAATTAAGTAACTTATAAGTCACCTATATGTCTAGCCTTCATTTACTGAAGAATAAGCACAAAGTTACTAAGTGTGAGGGGACTCTTGCACTACCAAAGGTGTCCTCACGCTGTCCAGGGCCAATGTTCCGGACTTCGTAAGTGCGGGGACACCATTACACGCGTGCACTACATATAGGTCAATACCTATATGTAGCTTCACAGTGGTAACTCCGAATATGGCCATGTAAGGTGTCTAAGATCATGGAATTGTCCCCCCATTCCAAATCTAGTATGGGGGGGAATCCCATGCATCCTGGGGGCTCCACCATGGATCCCCAGTACTGCCAAACCAGCTCCCTGAGGCTTGCACTGCAGCTACAGCTGCTGCCACCTCACAGACAGGGTTCTGCCCTCCTGGGGTCTGAGCAGCTCAGTCCCAGGATGGCAGAACAAAGCATTTCCTTTGGGAGGAGGGTGTTACACCCTCTCCCTTTGGAAATAGGTGTTACAGGCTTGGGAGGGGTAGCCTCCCAGAGCCTCTGGAAATGCTTTTAAGGGCAGAGATGGTGCCCTCCTTGCATAAGCCAGTCTACACCGATTCAGGGACCCCCAGTCCCTGCTATGGTGCAAAACTAAACAAAGGAAAGGGGAGTGACCACTCCCCTGTCCATCACCAACCCAGGGGTGGTGCCCAGAGCTCCTCCAGTGTGTCCCTGGCGTTAGCCATCTTGTTTTTCCAAGGTGTGGGGACACTCTGGAGATCTCTGAGTGGTCAGTGCCAGCAGGTGACGTCAGAGACCCCTCCTGATAGGTGCATACCTGGCTAGGTAGCCAATCCCCCTCTCAGGGCTATTTAGGGTCCCTCCTGTGGGTTCCTCTTCAGATTCAGCTTGCACGTTTCCTCCAGGAATCCTCTGCATCCTCTGCTTCAGCTTCTAACTGTCGGATCAACCACAGACTGCTCCAGGAACCGCTGTAACTGCAACAAAGTATGCAGAAAGGCTACTGTGACCCTGCAACTTCAGCTCCAGCCAGCAACTGCAACAGTTTCCAAGGTGTGCACGCTCTGAGGACTCCCTGCCTTCACCCTGCACCAGAAGAACCAAAGGAATCTCCCGTGGAGTGACAGAGTCACTTCCCTGCTCCAGCAGGCACCTTCCAAGACGACAACCGTTTCTCTGGGACTCTTCTCCTGGCGACGAGCATGCTCCCTGGAACACAGGTGGTGGAACCCCTTCCACCCAGACTGTCCTAAAGTCCAGCTGTCCAAATTTGGCGGAGGTAAGAGCTTGCCTTCCTGGTTTGCGACAGTACCCCCTCTGCACTGTGTCATCTCTAGCTCCTAGGGCCTCTGTGTACTTTTTGAAAGAATCCCTTGTCCATAGTGTGGCCCAGATCCCCAGCACTGCATCCTGCGACGCACAACTCGCTGAGTTGTTCTCCATCGGCGTGGACCTTCTTTTGATGTGCTGCACCAACCGCAATTTGCACCTTCTTTGTCCCCGTGTCCTGGGACTCCTGTGGGTGCTGCCTGGTCATCTGTGGGCTCTCTTCAGCGTTGGGAGCCCCCACTACCTCCTCAGTCTGAGTTGAGGCCCCCAGGTCCCTCCTGGGTCCAGGCAGTGCCATTTTGACCTGAACCGCAACCTTGCTTAAACCAAGGCTTGCTGGCCGAATCCAGCACTGCAACTTGGAACATCTCCTGCACCATGCAGGAACCTGTAGCCATCTTCTTTGGTGCTCTTCTGCAGACTTCTTGTAACCGGAGAATCCTCTTTTGCACCATCTTCTAGGTTGGCAAGGGCTCCTGTCCTTCCTGGAATCTTCTGCAACTTTTGGACTTGTCTCCTCTCTTCACAGGTCTTCAGGTCCAGGAATCCACCTTTTGTTGCTTGCAGTCTTACTTCTTCTTTCCTGGGCTCTGGGGTGGGGTTTTTTACTCACCTTTGTGGTTTTCTTACACTCCCAGCGCCCCTCTACACACTACACTTGCCTGGGGGGAATTTGTGATTCGCATTCCACTTTTTTAATATATGGTTTGTGTTGCCCCTAGGCCTATTGCATTCTATTGTATTTTCTACTGTTTGCACTATTCTGTGACTATTTACGTACCTGATTTTGGTCTCTAGTGAATATATTGTGTATAATACTTACCCCCAGGAAGGAGAATTGCCTCTAAGATAATTTTGGTCTTGTGTCACTAAAATAAAGTGCCTTTATTTTTGGTAACACTGAGTACTGTCTTTTATTGTGTAAACGTACTGTGTAACTACAGTGGTATTGCAGGAGCTTTGCATGTCTCCTAGTTCAGCCTAAGCTGCTCTGCTACAGCTACCTCTAGACAGCCTAAGCTGCTTGAACACTGACTACATTTCACTAATAATAGATAACTGGACCTGGTACAAGGTGTAAGTACCTAGGATACCCACAAAAAAACTAGGCATGCCTCCTACAATGTGTGAGACGCATGTTCTCGTCTCTGAAGGATTTTCACCTGCTATCCGTTATACGCCCACTCGTTTATACTGTTGGACTGTAATAAATTATAAGTAGGCTCTGTCTTTTTCGAATTGCCACTTTGTGGTGGATAATTTTTCCTGTGTTTTTCTTATAATATTAGCAGGCCTCCCTCCACACTTTATTCCTGGCTTTAGTTTTGTTTCCCTGAGCACTGAATCTGCTTTAAGGATTGTCAGCATTTCCACCCCACTTCATTGGAAGTCATTATTGGCAGATTGTCTGCCCTTTAAACTCTCACTTGTGTGACCTGATATTGTTCATTATGATTGGCTATAAAGGAGACTCTGGGGAAGGTACCTTTTATGATGATCCTGAGGAGTCCTTTGAGCAAGACCTTGTCTATGCCCTTGATGCTGGTGTTAGACACACTGTTAATGTTGCCTTGGCCCAGGCTATACAGCCAATTTAGCAACACTTATTGGGTTTTACGGAGCAGCAGGGCTCGATGCCCCTTTCTCGCAGCCAGGAAGAGCTGCCTTTTTCACAAGATTCCAGTTCAGCCTCAGATGCAAACCCTCATCAAGCTGACTTTGACCAACTTTTGCAAGCTTTTTCTTTGGACCACCATTATTCTTTGCCACAGTCTCTTCATCCAAGAAATGCGAGTAAGGAGGATTGTGATGCCTTGGCTTCTTCACAGGCTCCGGAAAAGGACCCTGATTCTCCTCCACGTAAACGTAAGCCCAAATCCTGGCACATGGAAGTGCCTTCTCAACCCATGAAAGTTCTAACTTTCGAACCGGAAGATATCATCCACCCCAGATCTTCCTCCTGGATTCTGCCTTCCGAGGTGGCTGAATACGTTCAGGCACACATTCGACATAGTTTCAATAAGGACGTCCGATCTCGCCTGAGGTCAGAATGTCCCAGACCAGATTTCTCCTCTAAGGTCAATGAGACACCTGAGATTGACTCCACCTTGGTAACGTATCTTAAGAAATTCTCTAAGGATCTGAAAAAGGGCATTGATCGTGCCTGGCGTGGTTGTCAGGATAAACTCCTGGATGTCTCGGGTCCTCTTACCAAAATCCTGGAATTGGGTTTTCAGGCTAAGGAGTCAGGGGTCCCTGTTAACCCGGAAGTTTTGGTTGGTTGGGCCCAGAGGGCCTTATGTTTTTTGGGGAACGCAAACTGCGCCATCTCCAGTGAGAGGCGGCACTCTATTCTACTCAAGATGGATCCCAAGCTGACGGATCTGGCCTCGTCTGAATTGGGCCCATTGACTCAGGGTCTGCTTTTTGTGTCTCCTTTCCTCAAGGAACTTTCGAAGTTCGCCTCCACCTATGCCAACCTGGACAAGGCACAGGGATCCATAAAAAAGGTTCCTCGCCCCCTTTTTAACAGGCCTGTACGCTACAGTGGGTGAGCCTTGAGCCGCAATTACTATCGAGGCCCTTAACGTGGTTCCTACCAACATACCAGAGGAGGCTACCAGGACTCCGCCTCCACTTTCTACCCCCACAAGATCCTGTGGAGGTCGCAACTGAGTCCGGAGAGGGAAATCTAATGGAACCTACACCTCCTATCAGGAGTCCAACCCTGCAGGTGAGGCTTATTGCGATTTCAGAAGTGATTCTGGGGGCAGGACATCTTTATTTGTACACAATTGGCAAAATATCACCCAGGACCCCTGGGTCCTGGATGATATCCAGGGCTTCAAACTGGAATTTTACAATTCCCCAGTTCAGTGGGTTACTCCTCTGGAAATGTATTTTTCCCTACAAGATCAGGAGTTCATCTCCTTGGAAGTCACAGCTCTCCTAGTCAAAGGGGCCATAGTAGAATCCTCTCCCCATCCTCACGGTTTCCTCAGCCCCATTTTTCTGTTAGAAAAGAAGGGTGGCAGTTACCGGTCGGTTCTGAATCTAAAGGATTTCAATGGCTGGATTACTTACCACCATTTCAAGATGGAGGGCATTCATTTGCTAAGGGACATCTTAAGAAGACAACGATTGGATGGTCCGCATAGATTTAAAGGATGCTTATCTGACCATTCTGATTTTTCTTCCCCCCCAGAGGTTTCTTCAATTTCAATGGCAGGGCTGTTGTTTCGAATTCAAGCTCCTTCCTTTCGGCCTGTCCATGACACCTTGGGGCTTCATGAAGGTGATGCGCCCCCTTGCGGAGCACCTTCGTGCCAAAGGGGTACATCTGATCATATATCTCGACGACCTTATCATCATGTCTCAGTGCCCTCTTCTTGTACTGACCCATCTGGAATGGGCAATATCTCTCCTTCAGGACTTGGGTTTCATCATCAACAGTCAGAAGTCCATCCTGGTTCCTTCCCAGAGGTTGGAGTTTCTGGGCTTTCACGTGGACTCTGTCCTAGCCCATCGATCCTTCCTCCCTCCAAGGTCCGCAACATAAACAAGGAGTTAAGGGCGATGTTGTCCAAACAGATGGTATCTTTGAGACGCCTAACGCGAATGGTGGGTCTCCTTTCATCGTCCATTCAGGTGATATTTCTGAGCCCTCTCTATTACCAGGACCTTCAGCGTCTGAAGATCTCTCATCTCCAAAAGGGTCTCAGTTATTCTGCCCTGGTCCCCCTCTCATCCAAGGCCAGGACCGAGATCCAGTGGTGGCTCAATCATATGGATGTTTGGAATGGGAGCGCGATCTTTGGCTCGTCTCCAGAGATCCTGATCACATGCCATGCCAGCCGCTGGGGCTGGGGAGCCCATTGCGGCTCAATAGTCATAGGGGGTCGCTGGTCAAGGGCGGAGCTAGCTCTTCATATCAATTGCTTGGAACTCTTGGTGGGTCCTTTTGCGATTCGCAGTCTCTCTCCAGAGAGGTCAAATTGTTGCATCCTTCTTCGGATGGACAACATTTCGGCAGTCCGTTATGTCAACAGGCTGGGCGGGACAAGATCTCGCCTTTTGGCACTTTTCCCTTCAACATCGGATTTCAGGGGTGGCAGAGTATCTCCCGGGTCAGAGTAATACAGTAGCTCATTGGCAATCTTGTTATCTTCGCGACTTCAGCGATTGGAGACTTCATATGAGAATATTTCACTCTCTCCAACACCTGTGGGGCCCTTTCTCAATAGACCTCTTTGTGTCTTGCCTCAAGTGGCAGTTGGATCGGTTTTTCAGTTGGCGCCCGGATCCAGAATCCCAGGAGAACAATGCATTCCTGCAGGACTGGTCTCAGTTCCTGGGATATGTTTTCCCTCCCTTCATGATGATTCCCAGAGTTCTGACTCAAGTGCGTCATCAGAGGGTGGAGCTGGTGCTTGTGACCTCCCTTTGGAGTACCCAAGCCTGGTTTCCTGTAGTTCTAGAGATGTCTTGCTCTCTGCTGGTCATTCTTCTGCATCATTGGAACCTGTTACAAGACCCGATGGGCCTTCCTCATCCTCTAGTGCAATTGCATTCCCTAACCCTGGTGGCGTGGAGAATTTCCGGGAACAATGGTCTCTCCCAGGACTTTAGTTCTAATCTCAGGATTTGGAAACGTTGGCGCTCTTGGTGTGGTGAACGGTGTGCTGATCCATTCTCAGCTGATTGCTCCATGATTCTAAATTTCTTGTCTCATTTGGTAGCTTCAGGTATGGCCTACAGATCTGTTAATAATTGCACGTCGGGCATCTCAGCAGTTCATATTCCCATCGAGGGTAAACCTATTGGCAAACTTCCGATTGTGTGTAAACTTCTTCGGGGAATTTGGTTTTCGAACCCTCCTCAACCGCGTTATTCTACCCTTTGGGATGTAAATATTGTCCTACGTTTTCTAGATTCCTGGGCTGCTAATAAGTACCTTTCTAGAAAGCAGCTATCTGCTGAACTTACTATGCTTTTGTGTTTGGTATCTTCTAAATGGGTTTCTGATGTAAAGGCATTAGATCTCTCAGGTAGAGTTTTTTCCCCTTGAAGGAGTACCCTTTACTATTTCTCACCATACCAAGTGTAATACTAAATCTGTGTTTTATCCTAGTTTCCCGTATAATTCTAAGTTGTGTGTTGTACAATGTTTGAAAGATTATGAGGTGGGTACAGTCCAATTTTGCCCTGACATAGGTGGTCAATTATTAATTTCCTTAATGAAGCCTTTCCACCCAGTGTCTTTGGCCACTTTGGCTAGATGGATGCTGTGGCTTATGAGTGAAGCGGGCATTGATACCAGTCAGTTTGGGGCTCACTCTGCGTGAGGCGCTATGGCGTCTAAAGCTTTTCCTTTAGGTTCTCGCTTGGAGGACATTTTGAGATTGGCTGACTGGTCATCTGAGTCTACCTATAAGGCTTTTTACTACAAACCCATTTTAGATGTTGCAACGATTGTTCTAGATCAGCTTTAAACTAGCATAATCAGAGCTTCCGGTCCTGACATAGAATAAAACATTTTCTATCTTTCGGGTCAAGAATTTTTCAGTTCTATTAAGGACAAGGAGGTGAGGATTATCCCTCCCTCAGAAAAGTGTTTTGTATAAAATTACACGTTATTGATGTCTTGACTTTCATGTTATGTTCCTTTTCTTACCCTCCCCGTTTTGAAATAATGTTGAAATATCAAGGGGTATGGTTCAGTGTTTATGGCTCATTTTTTTTGTTTATTCTCAGGCAATGAAGACACGTGACTTCTGTTCTTCTGAGTGAACGTCGTTCCTGCTATCTGGAATCTCCTTTTTGGACACGGCCCATTGGCCCCTCAATGGTTGGATTTCAGTGGTTCTGTTGAAGCTCCTGTATGGTTCGCTTTTTTCCTCAGTTGGGGATTTGTTCTTGAGACTTTTACTGTTATTTGGACTCACACAAAGAAAGGGGTTTATGTAGGGCTGGACTCTATGGCGGTCATGTGGCCTCTGTCACAGGAAGTGATGTCTTTGTTCTGTTTTTCTATTGGCTGCTAAACAATTAAAGCATGGAAAGAGAAGCATAATCCTCGCCTCCGTGTCCTTAAGAGAATTGAAAAATTCTTGACGCAAAAGCTAGAAAAACTTAAACTCTCGTGGGGCCTGCCAGCTGCATAGAGGAAGTCCCCACTAAAAAGTGCAAAAATGACCCGGTAAGGGTCCTGCCAGGAGCAAGGGCTGCTCCCACTGCTGTGCTCCTTATCTGGAGCTGTACTGGCCCTGGGGTGCATGAAGATACCTGCATTTTGCATTTATGAGGCACGGGAGGAGAGAGGGCCACAAAGTATACCCTACTGGAGTAGTTGTGTCCTGGGACAGCGGAGCCTACTCCTTACGCCTGAGCATGGACATTACAATATTGCAATGTTCCCTTGGGGGGGCCTTGAGTCATTAGGAGTGGTGCCTCCTAACCCCCGGCGTGCACTATAACAGTGATACAACGCAAGTGGTATTGGACAGCTTCCTCCCCCCAAAAAATATACCCTTCTAATGGTGTACAGACGTAGCGGAGAGGCAAACTACCTGCCACCTCATTAGACCATAAGCACATGCTAGTGCCACCTCACGAGCGCATTGAGCCTGCAGAGAATACCAACAGATATATCCCTGCGTGATAGGCACCCAAATTAGGGGACACTCCTCTTTTGCCATAGAGAGACACTGCAGTAGTGCCTAACTGAGCTCCTGCATACTCAGGCATTACTAGGTGGACATTTGTTCATGATCTACTGCGCAGACCACACCTATCCGGGTTGTTGCATGGTACGACCCAAACCAAAACCTATTGCCATGCGAAAGATTAGCCGAAGGAAAGGTCTTTCTGCAGACCACATATTATAGGGGGATGAACGTCGGGACCTCACCCAAGCTACCGGGGAACTGGCACCTGCAGAAGACCAACAATGGGCCCAACACTCAGAGACATTCTACAAGCTATCACAGCTACTCGTGAGGCACTAGAGACCAAAATTGATACCCTCGCAACCGACTTGGGGCTCCTGCGAGATGACCATCGACGACTGGCGGAACGAATCGCGACAGCAGATAGAGAAATTGCAGACATACCACCAGCAATAGACTTGGCTGAAGGACGTCTGACTCAATGGAGCAAAAAATAAGGACCCTGGAAAATTGCGCCGAAGATGCAGGAAACGGGTCTAGACTAAATAATATCCGCGTAGTAGGGCTACCCAAAAAGAATGAACGCAATAATATGCTCTCATTCCTAGATGAATGGATACCCACTGAGGTGGCTAAAAAAACAATGGGGTCCCCTGACTTAATAGCAGTAGCTCAAGCAGGGAAATATACAGTGTAGAGTAAACCAAGTTTATGAGCTACTTTTGATGCTACTAAAAAGAGAGGTGCAGCGCCAAAGGGCTACTTTCCTAGAAGCGGAAAGGAAACTCAGATCTATGAGAATCTCTTACTCAATGCTATTCCTGGCCAAGAGTGGGGGTGGATCGAGCCCCTTGTCCACCGGGAATGGCAAAGGAGCAGAAGACACAGAGGTGGTCATTCTGACCCTGGCGGTCTTTGACCGCCAGGGCGGAGGACCGCGGGAGCACCGCCGACAGGCCGGCGGTGCTCCAATGGGGATTCCGACCGCGGCGGTAAAGCCGCGGTCGGACCGGCACCACTGGCGGGCTCCCGCCAGTGTACCGCGGCCCCATTGAATCCTCCACGGCGGCGCAGCTTGCTGCACCGCCGCGGGGATTCCGACCCCCCCTACCGCCATCCAGATCCCGGCGGTCCGACCGCCGGGATCCGGATGGCGGTAGGGGGGGTCGCGGGGCCCCTGGGGGCCCCTGCAGTGCCCATGCCACTGGCATGGGCATTGCAGGGGCCCCCGTAAGAGGGCCCCTACATGTATTTCACTGTCTGCTGCGCAGACAGTGAAATACGCGATGAGTGCAACTGCACCCGTCGCACAGCTTCCACTCCGCCGGCTCGATTCCGAGCCGGCTTCATCGTGGAAGCCTCTTTCCCGCTGGGCTGGCGGGCGGTCTGAAGGCGACCGCCCGCCAGCCCAGCGGGAAAGTCAGAATTACCGCGGCGGTCTTTCGACCGCGGAACGGTAACCTGACGGCGGGACTTTGGCGGGCGGCCTCCGCCGCCCGCCAAGGTCAGAATGAGGGCCAGAATCTGATGGAGACTCTTGCTCATCGACGAGTCCAAGTATTGAGATGCCAATAGTGACACAGGTGACTGTTGATGACATTATTTGCGCTTCCTTGGTAACTTTAAGCAGCTTCAAAAGGGGTGCTAAGAGTGAAATTACATTTTTACATTGGGGTCGCCCTTCTGGCTTAATTAGCCGGGGTGGGATCGACTGGCCAGGGCCCCTGTGGGTCCATTCACCACCCTCCCTTATTTGATTGGTGTGTCACATAAGTGTTGGCTGTTGGCAGGTTAACCAATAGTTTAGATGGGAGTTGTCTAGTTTAGGTAGTTATCTACTTGTCCTGGGTAGAGGGAGTTGGGATGACAGTTGTTTGTTTTTTATAGTTAGATTACACAGCTGCATCCCCCGCAAAACAGAGTTCAGGTGGTATTATTGGTCACAATGGAGGAGAGGACGTGGAACAACTGGAGTAGGGAGTGTGCATGGAAGAATGGACACCCTAGATGGTGGTACCTCTGACGTATAAAATCATCTCCTGGAACTTCAGAGGGATGCTTACGATATCCAAATGCTATAAGGTGTTCTCATATTTGCAATGAAGGGGACCCACATAGCAATATTGCAGGAAACACATCTAACGGTGTTGGAAGGTAAAGGAATACTACTCTATATACTCTGCTTATGGTCGGGGTGCTCTCATATGGATCAGGACAGGAGACCCATTCCAAAAAACTAATGTAACTGTAGACCCTGATGGCAAATACGTTGTGGTGGTGGGCCACCTGGGAGGGTGGGATATAACACTCATTAGTACTCATCATACTCATCGCCGGCACGATCAAAGCAGTAACCTGCTTGTATAAAGCAATGCGAGCAGGGGTGCTGCAACTTGAGATGCAAATGGAAAGAAGAGCTCTGAGTTCCGATACCAGAGGGGGACTGGGAGTCGATCATAGGGAGGATTCCTAAGGTGTCTAGAAATGCACAATATAAGTTAATCAATTTGTTTGCATTACACCGGTCATATCTCACCCCTGGAAGCCTTCGCAAATATTTCAGTGTGACGGAGAGGAAATGCCTCAGACGTGGGGTGGAAGAGCCGGAGCTTTTACATATGTTCTGATCTTGCCCATATCTCAGTGACTAATGGGGGAGGTAACCTCACTGCTGTCAGAGGTTACGTCATGAGATGTCCCTTGCACACCTGGACACTGCCTCTTACACTAGTTCCCCCACACCCCTAAGAATAGGGTCACAAGTAGGTTTCGGGACCTAACATATATACTAGCCATAAGAGAGATAACGAGAACCTGGAAAACCCCGGGAGGACCCTGAATACATAGCTGGAAAAGGGAACTTGAGAAATGGTCTGGGAGCAAAGGGGTGGTGTTGCTTAGGGAAGTTAAGGGGGGTAGAGGCTCCCTGAACTCGCCAGAACCTGATAATTCTTTTTAGATTGCTTGAAGGAGGCTGGCCAAATCACATTGACACCTACACCTAAGGCCTCTCTAAGTGCCTCCTAAAGGAGAACTCTACTGCTGATGTAAACATACTGTATACTAGGAACATTGCTCCGTTGACTACTAACCCAACCCGTAGGTTATTTCTGATAGTTGGGAAGCACACCACTGGGTTAACTGGGACATATAACAAGGTTAGAGGGGATGCAGCAGGGGGACAGGGAAGAGGGGAGGGGACGAGGATAATAGTTGCAGTATGATGTATTACAAATGAGTGAGGGACTAACCAAGATATAGTGCATTGTTACTGCTGAATTAACCACTGTAAAACAATAAAATCAGTTTAATAAAAAATAAGACCAACTGACTCAACAGAGAAAAAAATAATATGGAAACAGAAAGCACTGCGTCTCAGTGCCAATGGAAGACATCCAACAATTAACCCAAAACATCAGTTTCCAGTGAATCAACACACACTCAAAGACAATTCCAGGCCAATAGGTTTTTGTATAGAAAAATATATTTTCTTAGTTTATTTTAAGAACCACAGGTTCAAGATTTACATGTAATACTTCAAATGAAAGATATTGCAGGTAGGTACTTTGTGAACTTTGAATTAGCAAAATAGCATATACAGTTTTCACATAAATGACATATAGCTATTTTAAAACTAGACAGTGCAATTTTCAACAGTTCCTGGGGGGAGTAAGAGTTTGTTAGTTTTTGCAGGTAAGTAAACCACCTACGGGGTTCAAGTTTGGGTCCAAGGTAGCCCACCGTTGGGGGTTCAGAGCAACCCCAAAGTTACCACACCAGCAGCTCAGGGCCGGTCAGGTGCAGAGGTCAAAGTGGTGCCCAAAACGCATAGGCTTCAATGGAGAAGGGGGTGCCCCGGTTCCAGTCTGCCAGCAGGTAAGTACCCGCGTCTTCGGAGGGCAGACCAGAGAGGTTTTGTAGGGCACCGGGGGGGACACAAGTCCACACAGAAAGTACCCCCTCAGCGGCACGGGGGCGGCCGGGTGCAGTGTGCAAACAAGCATCGGGTTTTCAATGGGAGACCAAGGGGTCTCTTCAGTGATGCAGGCAGGCAAGGGGGGGCTCCTCGGGGTAGCCTCCACCTGGGCAAGGGAGAGGGCCACCTGGGGGTCGCTCCTGCGCTGGAGGTCGGATCCTTCAGGCCCTGGGGGCTGCGGGTGCAGAGTCATTACCAGGCGTCGGATCTTTGAAGCAGGCAGTAGCGGTCAGGGGGAGCCTCGTGATTCCCTCTGCAGGCGTCGCTGTGGGGGCTCAGGGGGGGGGCAACTCTGGCTACTCACGGTCTCGCAGTCGCCGGGGAGTCCTCCGTGAAGTGATTGTTCTCCACAAGTCGAGCCGGGGGCGTCGGGTGCAGAGTGCCAAGTCTCACGCTTCCGGCGGGAAACACAAGTTGTTTCAAAGTTGCTTCTTTGTTGCAAAGTTGCAGTCTTTGGTGAACAGAGGCGCTGTCCTCGGGAGTTCTTGGTCCTTCTAGATGCAGGGCAGTCCTCTGAGGCTTAGAGGTCGCTGGTCCCTGGGGAAAGCGTTGCTGGAGCAGTGTCTTTAGAAGTGGGGAGACAGGCCAGTAGAGCTGGGGCCAAAGCAGTTGGTGTCTCCGTCTTCTCTGCAGGGTTTTTCAGCTTAGCAGTCCTCTTCAAATATAAAGTGGTACACTGTTCCGAATAAGAGGAAAGAAAAGGAGTCCTGAAATTCAGGAGCAATGGTCCTCACACACCTTGGTTGGTGTCATGCTTCATCATCGGACAGCTCCTCGTCAGAGGTAATGCTCGGATACTCACACAAAACATTTAAGAAAAGAGGATGGTGGAAATAATCCACTCCTCATTAGTATACTAATGAGGAGTGGATTATTTCCACCATCCTCTTTTCTTAAATGTTTTGTGTGAGTGTCCGAGCATTACCTCTGTTTCCACTCCCTACATTTTTTTATTTTTGACCATCTCCCAATAGCAAACAATAAATCATTTGAGTGAGGGATTTGAGCCAATTTTATCCTTATCTTTCTCTCTCTTGTGGATTTGTTCTTTTCTCAGATCCATATTAGGTCCCACGGCATCATCGACTATATAAAAAGATCTCCGGCAAAGAGCCCCCCCTCGGGGGGTGCCCGTCAGACATTGCAGCGCCGGTCTGACGAGGAGCTGTCCGATGATGAAGCATGACACCAACCAAGGTGTGTGAGGACCATTGCTCCTGAATTTCAGGACTCCTTTTCTTTCCTCTTATTCGGAACAGTGTACCACTTTATATTTGCATATTATTGGGAGAACGTACACTGGACCGCCCAATTCTCCCTTTTTTTCCCCCCCTTGTGTTTTGAAGTAGCAGTCCTCTTCTTCTTAGGTTGCGGAATCTGAGTTCCTAGGTTCTGGGGAGCCCTTAAATACTAAATTTAAGGGCGTGTTTAGGTCTGGGGGGGTTAGTAGTCAATGGCTACTAGCCCTGAGGGTGGGTACACCCTCTTTGTGCCTCCTCCCTGAGGGGAGGGGGGCACATCCCTAATCCTATTGGGGGAATCCTCCATCTGCAAGATGGAGGATTTCTAAAAGTTAGAGTCACCTCAGCTCAGGACACCTTATGGGCTGTCCTGACTGGCCAGTGACTCCTCCTTGTTTTTCTCATTATCTCCTCCGGCCTTGCCGCCAAAAGTGGGGCCGTGGCCGGAGGGGGCGGGCAACTCCACTAGCTGGAGTGCCCTGCGGTGCTGTAACAAAGGGGGTGAGCCTTTGAGGCTCACCGCCAGGTGTTACAGTTCCTGCAGGGGGAGGTGTGAAGCACCTCCACCCAGTACAGGCTTTGTTACTAGCCACAGAGTGACAAAGGCACTCTCCCCATGTGGCCAGCACCATGTCTGGTGTGTGGCAGGCTGCTAAAACTAGTCAGCCTACACGGATAGTCAGTTAAGGTTTCAGGGGGCACCTCTAAGGTGCCCTCTGGGGTGTATGTTACAATAAAATTTACACTGGCATCAGTGTGCATTTATTGTGCTGAGAAGTTTGATACCAAACTTCACAGTTTTCAGTGTAGCCATTATGGTGCTGTGGAGTTCGTGCATGACAGACTCCCAGACCATATACTCTTATGGCTACCCTGCACTTACAATGTCTAAGGTTTTGCTTAGACACTGTAGGGGCATAGTGCTCATGCACTTATGCCCTCACCTATGGTATAGTGCACCCTGCCTTAGGGCTGTAAGGCCTGCTAGAGGGGTGACTTATCTATACTGTATAGGCAGTGTGAGGTTGGCATGGCACCCTGAGGGGAGTGCCATGTCGACTTAGTCTTTTTATCCCCACTAGCACACACAAGCTGGCAAGCAGTGTGTCTGTGCTGAGTGAGGGGTCCCCAGGGTGGCATAAGATATGCTGCAGCCCTTAGAGACGTTCCCTGGCATCAGGGCCCTTGGTACCAGGGGTACCAGTTACAAGGGACTTACCTGGATGCCAGGGTGTGCCAATTGTGGAAACAAAAGTACAGGTTAGGGAAAGAACACTGGTGCTGGGGCCTGGTTAACAGGCCTCAGCACACTTTCAAATCAAAACTTAGCATCAGCAAAGGCAAAAAGTCAGGGGGTAACCATGCCAAGGAGACATTTCCTTACACAACCCCCCCCCCCCCCAAATGAAAGAGGATGAGACTAACCTTTCCCAAGAGAGTCTTCATTTTCTAAGTGGAAGAACCTGGAAAGGCCATCTGCATTGGCATGGGCAGTCCCAGGTCTGTGTTCCACTATAAAGTCCATTCCCTGTAGGGAGATGGACCACCTCAACAGTTTTGGATTTTCACCTTTCATTTGCATCAGCCATCTGAGAGGTCTGTGGTCAGTTTGAACTACAAAGTGAGTACCAAAGAGGTATGGTCTCAGCTTCTTCAGGGACCAAACCACAGCAAAGGCCTCCCTCTCAATGGCACTCCAACGCTGCTCCCTGGGGAGTAACCTCCTGCTAATGAAAGCAACAGGCTGATCAAGGCCATCATCATTTGTTTGGGACAAAACTGCCCCTATCCCATGTTCAGAGGCATCTGTCTGCACAATTAACTGCTTGGAGTAATCTGGAGCTTTGAGAACTGGTGCTGTGCACATTGCTTGTTTCAGGGTGTCAAAGGCCTGTTGGCATTCTACAGTCCAGTTTACTTTCTTGGGCATTTTCTTGGAGGTAAGTTCTGTGAGGGCTGTCACTATGGATCCATATCCCTTCACAAACCTCCTGTAATACCCAGTCAAGCCAAGGAATGCCCTGACTTGAGTCTGGGTTTTTGGAGCTGCCCAGTCCAGAATAGTCTGGATCTTAGGCTGGAGTGGCTGAACTTGGCCTCCACCTACAAGGTGACCCAAGTAAACCACAGTTCCCTGCCCTATCTGGCATTTGGATGCCTTGATAGAGAGGCCTGCTGATTGCAGAGCCTTCAAAACCTTCTTCAGGTGGACCAGGTGATCCTGCCAGCTGGAGCTAAAGACAGCAATATCGTCAAGATAAGCTGCACTAAAGGACCCCAAGCCAGCAAGGACTTGATTCACCAACCTTTGGAAGGTGGCAGGGGCATTCTTTAAACCAAAGGGCATAACAGTAAACTGATAATGCCCATCAGGTGTGGAGAATGCTGTCTTTTCTTTTGCTCCTGGTGCCATTTTGATTTGCCAGTACCCTGCTGTTAAGTCAAAGGCACTTAAGAATTTGGCAGCACCTAATTTGTCAATCAGTTCATCAGCCGTTGGAATGGGATGGGCATCTGTCTTGGTGACAGAATGAAGTACTCTGTAGTCCACACAAAACCTCATCTCTCTCTTTCCATCTTTGGTGTGAGGTTTGGGGACTAAGACCACTGGGCTAACCCAGGGACTGTCAGAGTGCTCAATGACTCCCAATTCCAGCATCTTGTGGACTTCCACTTTGATGCTTTGCTTAACTTGATCAGACTGTCTGAATATTTTGTTTTTGACAGGCATGCTGTCTCCTGTGTCCACATCATGGGTACACAGGTGTGTCTGACCAGGGGTTAGGGAAAAGAGCTCAGCAAACTGTTAGAGGACCTTCCTACAGTCAGATTGCTGTTGGCCAGAGAGGGTGTCTGAATAGATCACTCCATCTACTGAGCCATCTTTAGGGTCTGTGGAGAGGAGACCAGGGAGAGGTTCACTCTCAGCTTCCTGGTCCTCATCTGTTACCATCAACAGATTCACATCAGCCCTGTCATGGAAGAGCTTAAGGCGGTTCACATGGATCACCCTCTTGGGGGTCCTGCTAGTGTCTAGGCCCACCAGGTAGGTGACCTGACTCTTCTTTTCTAGCACTGGGTAAGGGCTGCTCCATCTGTCCTGAAGTGCCCTGGGAGCCACAGGCTCCAAAACCCAGACTTTCTGCCCTGGTTGAAATTCAACCATTGCAGCCTTTTGGTCATACCAAAACTTCTGGAGCTGTTGGCTGGCCTCAAGGTTTTTGCTTGCCTTTTCCATGTACTCTGCCATCCTTGAACGTAGGCCAAGTACATAGTCCACTATATCTTGCTTAGGCTCATGAAGAGGTCTCTCCCAGCCTTCTTTCACAAGAGCTAGTGGTCCCCTTACAGTGTGGCCAAACAGAAGTTCAAAGGGTGAGAACCCTACTCCCTTCTGAGGCACCTCTCTGTAAGCGAAAAGCAGACATGGCAAGAGGACATCCCATCTCCTTTTGAGTTTTTCAGGGAGACCCATGATCATGCCTTTCAATGTCTTGTTGAATCTCTCAACAAGGCCATTGGTTTGTGGATGGTATGGTGTGGTGAATTTGTAAGTCACCCCACACTCATTCCACATGTATTTCAGGTATGCTGATATAAAGTTGGTACCTCTGTCAGACACCACCTCCTTAAGAAAACCCACTCTGGTAAAGATACCAATGAGTGCCTTGGCCACTGCAGGGGCAGTAGTCGACCTAAGGGGAATTGCTTCAGGGTATCTAGTAGCATGATCCACTACTAGTAGTATGTATAGGTTCCCTGAGGCTGTGGGAGGTTCAAGTGGACCCACTATGTCCACACCCACTCTTTCAAAGGGGACCCCCACCACTGGAAGTGGAATGAGGGGGGCCTTTGGGTGTCCACCTGTCTTACCACTGGCTTGACAGGTGGCACAGGAGACACAAAACTCCTTGACCTTCTGGGACATGTTGGGCCAATAGAAGTGGTTGACTAGTCTCTCCCACGTCTTGGTCTGTCCCAAATGCCCAGGAAGAGGAATATCATGGGCTAAGGTCAGAATGAACTCCCTAAACTCCTGAGGCACTACCACTCTCCTAGTGGCACCCGGTTTGGGATCTCTTGCCTCAGTGTAAAGGAGTCCATCTTCCCAATAGACCCTATGTGTTCCTGTTTTCTTGCCATTGGACTCTTCAGCAGCTTGCTGCCTAAGGCCTTCAAGAGAGGGACAGGTTTCTTGCCCCTTACACAACTGTTCCCTTGAGGGTCCCCCTGGGCCTAGGAGCTCAACCTGATAAGGTCCTAACTCCATAGGCTCAGTTCCCTCAGCGGGCAGAACTTCTTCCTGAGAAGAGAGGTTCTCTTTTTCTTGTTGTGTTGCAACTGGTTCCCCAGTTGTCTTTCCTTTTCTCTTGGTAGGTTGGGCCCTTTTTCCAGGCTCCAAAACCACTTTTTCACCCTGAGCCTTGCACTGTGCCCTTGTCTTGACACACACCAGTTCAGGGATACCCAGCATGGCTGCATGGGTTTTCAGTTCTACCTCAGCCCATGCTGAGGACTCCAGGTCATTTCCAAGCAAACAGTCTACAGGGATATTTGAGGAGACCACCACCTGTTTCAGGCCATTGACCCCTCCCCACTCTAAAGTTACCATAGCCATGGGATGTACTTTAGTCTGATTGTCAGCGTTGGTGACTGGATAAGTTTGTCCAGCCAGGTATTGACCAGGGAAAACCAGTTTCTCTGTCACCATGGTGACACTGGTACCTGTATCCCTCAGGCCTTCTACACTTGTCCTATTAATTAAGAGCTGCTGCCTGTATTTTTGCATGTTAGGGGGCCAGGCAGCAAGTGTGGCTAAATCCACCCCACCCTCAGAGACTAATGTAGCTTCAGTGTGACACCTGATTTGCTCTGGGCACACTGTTGATCCCACTTGGAGACTAGCCATTCCAGTGTTAGCTGGCGTAGAGTTAGAAGTGGAACCTTTCTTGGGAAAGGCGTTGTCTCCAGTTTGGTGTCCAGGCTGATTACAGCTACGACACCAGGCCTTTTTGGGATCAAAGTTTTTACCCTTGTACCCAAAATTGGATTGTGAAGAGGTTCTGGGCCCACCCTCCTGTGCAGGTTTTTGGGGGCCTGTAGAAGACTCTTTACTATTTTTCCCTTTGGATGTCTCAACACTCTTCCCCTGGGGAGGCTTTGTGACCCCTTTCTTTTGGTCACCCCCTGTGGAAGTCTTGGTCATCCTAGTCTTGACCCAATGGTCCGCCTTCTTTCCCAATTCTTGGGGAGAAATTGGTCCTAGGTCTACCAGATGCTGATGCAGTTTATCATTTGAACAATTACTTAACAGGTGTTCTTTCACAAATAAATTGTACAGCCCATCATAATCATTTACACCACTGCCTTGAATCCAACCATCCAGTGTTTTCACTGAGTAGTCAACAAAATCAACCCAGGTCTGGCTCGAGGATTTTTGAGCCCGCCTGAACCTAATTCTATACTCCTCAGTGGAGAATCCAAAGCCCTCAATCAGGGTAGCCTTCATGAGGTCATAGGATTCTGCATCTTTTCCAGAGAGTGTGAGGAGTCTATCCCTACACTTTCCAGTGAACATTTCCCAAAGGAGAGCACCCCAGTGAGATCTGTTTACTTTTCTGGTTGCACAAGCCTTCTCAAAAGCTGTGAACCATTTGGTGATGTCATCACCATCTTCATATTTAGTTACAATCCCTTTAGGGATTTTCAACATGTCAGGAGAATCTCTGACCCTGTTTATGTTGCTGCCACCATGGATGGGACCAAAACCCATCTCTTGTCTTTACCTTTCTATGGCTAGGAGCTGTCTCTCTAAAGCCAATCTTTTGGCCATCCTGGCTAGCAGGAGGTCATCTTCACGGAGGCTATCCTCAGTGACTCCAGAGGTGCTGGACCCTCCTGTGAGGGAAACAGCATCTCTGACTATCACAGTTGGAGACAGGGCTTGAGGGGCCCTGATCTCCCTAATTAGGACTGGAGGGGGGAATTCTCCTCCAAATCACTAGCTTCCTCCTCTGGGAGGTCATCCTCAGAGGGGTTGGCTTTGGCAAACTCTGCCAACAGCTCCTGGAGCTGTAGTTTGGTAGGGTTTAAACCAGCTTTAATATTTTTTAATTTGCAGAGAGACCTTAACTCCCTCATTCTAAGATGGAGGTAAGGTGTGAGGTCGAGTTCCACCACATTCTCTTCTGCATTAGACATTATGCTTCTAAAAGTTGGAATACTTTTTAAGAATCTAAAACTATCTCTAGAACTTAATTCAAACTTTCACAAAACTTTTAAACTCTAAAAGAAATGCTAACAGGGACTAACACAAGGACCTAACAGGATTTTTAAAAATTTGGAATAATAGCTCAAATTGCAAAAATCAGTTTCTAATGACAATTTTTGGAATTTAGTTGTGTGATCAGGTATTGGCTGAGTAGTCCAGCAAATGCAAAGTCTTGTATACCACTGCTGCCACCAATGTAGGAAGTTGGCTCTGTATGTACTATTTCAAAGTAAGAAATAGCATGCACAGAGTCCAAGAGTTCCCCTTAGAGGTAAGATAGTGGCAAAAAGAGATAATTCTAATGCTCTATTTTGTGGAAGTGTGGTCGAGCAGTAGGCTTATCAGAGGGTAGTGTTAAGCATTTGTTGTACACACACAGGCAATAAATGAGGAACACACACTCCAAGACAATTCCAGGCCAATAGGTTTTTGTATAGAAAAATATATTTTCTTAGTTTATTTTAAGAACCACAGGTTCAAGATTTACATGTAATACTTCAAATGAAAGATATTGAAGGTAGGTACTTTGGGACCTTTGAATTAGCAAAATAGCATATACAGTTTTCACATAAATGACATATAGCTATTTTAAAACTAGACAGTGCAATTTTCAACAGTTCCTGGGGGGAGTAAGAGTTTGTTAGTTTTTGCAGGTAAGTAAACCACCTACGGGGTTCAAGTTGGGGTCCAAGGTAGCCCACCGTTGGGGGTTCAGAGCAACCCCAAAGTTACCACACCAGCAGCTCAGGGCCGGTCAGGTGCAGAGGTCAAAGTGGTGCCCAAAACGCATAGGCTTCAATGGAGAAGGGGGTGCCCCGGTTCCAGTCTGACAGCAGGTAAGTACCCGCGTCTTCGGAGGGCAGACCAGGGGGGTTTTGTAGGGCACCGGGGGGGACACAAGTCCCCACACAAAGTACACCCTCAGCGGCACGGGGGCGGCCGGGTGCAGTGTGCAAACAAGCGTCGGGTTTTCAATAGGTTTCAATGGGAGACCAAGGGGTCTCTTCAGCGATGCAGTCAAGGGGGGAGGGCTCCTCTGCGTAGCCACCACCTGGGCAAGGGAAAGGGGCACCTGGGGGTCGCTCCTGCACTGGAGGTCGTATCCTTCAGGCCCTGGGGGCTGCGGGTGCAGAGTCTTTACCAGGCGTCGGATCTTTGAAGCAGGCAGTCGCGGTCAGGGGGAGCCTCGGGATTCCCTCTGCAGGCGTCGCTGTGGGGGCTCAGGGGGGGGCAACTCTGGCTACTCACGGTCTCGCAGTCGCCGGGGAGTCCTCCCTGAAGTGATTGTTCTCCACAAGTCGAGCCGGGGGCGTCGGGTGCAGAGTGCTAAGTCTCACGCTTCCGGCGGGAAACACAAGTTGTTTCAAAGATGCTTCTTTGTTGCAAAGTTGCAGTCTTTGGTGAACAGAGGCGCTGTCCTCGGGAGTTCTTGGTCCTTCTAGATGCAGGGCAGTCCTCTGAGGCTTCAGAGGTCGCTGGTCCCTGGGGAAAGCGTCGCTGGAGCAGTGTCTTTAGAAGTGGGGAGACAGGCCGGTAGAGCTGGGGCCAAAGCAGTTGGTGTCTCAGTTTTCTCTGCAGGGTTTTTCAGCTTAGCAGTCCTCTTCTTCTTAGGTTGCAGGAATCTGAGTTCCTAGGTTCTGGGGAGCCCTTAAATACAAAATTTAAGGGCGTGTTTAGGTCTGGGGGGGTTAGTAGCCAATGGCTACTAGCCCTGAGGGTGGGTACACCCTCTTTGTGCCTCCTCCCTGAGGGGAGGGGGGCACATCCCTAATCCTATTGGGGGAATCCTCCATCTGCAAGATGGAGGATTTCTAAAAGTTAGTCACCTCAGCTCAGGACACCTTATGGGCTGTCCTGACTGGCCAGTGACTCCTCCTTGTTTTTCTCATTATCTCCTCCGGCCTTGCCGCCAAAAGTGGGGCCGTGGCCGGAGGGGGCGGGCAACTCCACTAGCTGGAGTGCCCTGCGGTGCTGTAACAAAGGGGGTGAGCCTTTGAGGCTCACCTCCAGGTGTTACAGTTCCTGCAGGGGGAGGTGTGAAGCACCTCCACCCAGTACAGGCTTTGTTACTAGCCACAGAGTGACAAAGGCACTCTCCCCATGTGGCCAGCACCATGTCTGGTGTGTGGCAGGCTGCTAAAACTAGTCAGCCTACACGGATAGTCGGTTAAGGTTTCAGGGGGCACCTCGAAGGTGCCCTCTGGGGTGTATGTTACAATAAAATGTACACTGGCATCAGTGTGCAATTATTGTGCTGAGAAGTTTGATACCAAACTTCACAGTTTTCAGTGTAGCCATTATGGTGCTGTGGAGTTCGTGCATGACAGACTCCCAGACCATATACTCTTATGGCTACCCTGCACTTACAATGTCTAAGGTTTTGCTTAGACACTGTAGGGGCATAGTGCTCATGCACTTATGCCCTCACCTATGGTATAGCGCACCCTGCCTTAGGGCTGTAAGGCCTGCTAGAGGGGTGACTTATCTATACTGTATAGGCAGTGTGAGGTTGGCATGGCACCCTGAGGGGAGTGCCATGTCGACTTAGTCTTTTTATCCCCACTAGCACACACAAGCTGGCAAGCAGTGTGTCTGTGCTGAGTGAGGGGTCCCCAGGGTGGCATAAGATATGCTGCAGCCCTTAGAGACGTTCCCTGGCATCAGGGCCCTTGGTACCAGGGGTACCAGTTACAAGGGACTTACCTGGATGCCAGGGTGTGCCAATTGTGGAAACAAAAGTACAGGTTAGGGAAAGAACACTGGTGCTGGGGCCTGGTTAGCAGGCCTCAGCACACTTTCAAATCAAAACTTAGCATCAGCAAAGGCAAAAAGTCAGGGGGTAACCATGCCAAGGAGGCATTTCCTTACACCAATGTCTATCAAAGGAACTTCATATGTTTTATAATAAAATCCAACAAGTGTTTCATTTGTGCCTCTACTTGGAGGTGCTGAGCCTTATAGTTTTCAGTGCGGAGGGTATGATCAACACTTCCTGCAGCATGCAGTGATCACTGTTATCGGTCCTCCACTTTGAAGGGACACTGCAGATGATTCCACCTTGTGGCTTGCTGGATCCCTGTAGCTTGAACAGGGGTTTAGCCTTATGAACCTTTGAGTCTAGCTCTTTGTCCTGGGTACAAGAGGGAGCAGGTCCAGCCTTTTGGACTTATCTCAGGTCACAGACAGCAGGTCCCATTTGCTTCTGTTCATTCTCAGATCGAGCAGTGTTCTGAATGGGTGCTTGGCGTTGCCACATGTATGCCTGGTGTGAGCTAGTGAGTGGGAATGATTCCTGGACAAGCCCTAACCAAGAAGTACAAGTTTCCAGGCCAACCCTTTCCACTTTAGGCATTTTTAAGATGGTTAAAGTTTTCAGCCACACTAACCTTGGGCTCTGAGGGCTGTGTGTGGGGAGCGTACTATGGTAATCCTAGTGTCCTCACTCATCTAATACTAAAATCCAGTTTGGGAACACCAGTGTACTACCCAGAGACGAAAGTCTGATATAACAAAAGTAGGGTTTTCCAGAAATCAGACAGAGGCTACAGAAAAAATGTTGTGCCATCCTCTTTGCCTTCCTTTTAAGTATGCCACCTGTGTTGTTTGTTAGATTCAGAGACAGAAGTCTAGTAGGACAAAGCAGGATTTATGAGCGACCAGACAGTAGATATGCAGGAATTGTCTAGCCGTTCTGTTCTCTGAATTTCAGGTGTGCCCCAAAGTGTTATAGGTAAGCCCATCTGGCCTGTCAAGCAGGATTTTATACTGTAATTCAAAAGGGATGCTCACAGCCCTCACCCTGCATATTCTGGGAGATTCAGGGGAGTCATCTCAGCCTATTCAGGTAAGCCTATTGTTTGATTCTTTCAAGCATCAAGCATTTTACACCTTTTTCATGCCTAATCAAATGCTAAGTATTGGCTGGAAGAAGTAGGAAAGCAAATGGAAATTTGGGCTCCAGAAACATCAGGCAGGGAAAATGTAACTTTCTTAAAGTTACTTTTCCATAATACATATTACAAATTTGACTCCACGATTGCATTGGATTTTTAATACTTATTAAAATAGTTGTTTGTTTATTTTAATAGCTAGTTTCATTTCTGAGATACAGTATTAAGATTTTTTTTCTATAATCTAGTTTTCTGCATAAGACAGCTATGCTTCCCACAGTGACAAATAGCTTTCGGGTACTAGTCACTGTAAGTACACGTTAACATTACATTTATACATGTCCTACTGAGATACGGCATTAAGATTTTTAATCTGTAATCTGGTTTTCTGCATAAAACAGCTAGGCTTCCCACAGTGACAAATAGCTTTTGGGTACTAGTCACTGTGAGTACATGTTAACATTAAATTTATACATGTCCTACTTTTAAACGCCATGCCCCGTGCTTGACTTATGGGCTCCAAGGCCTACACAGGGGTTATTTACTAATATTTAAAAGGGAGATTTTAACCAGTCAAAAGGGTTTATTTTGTCTGGCTGAAAAATGTTTTTTTACACTGCTACAGTTATATTACAGTGGTTGGTCTGACGCCTAGTTTTACACCGTCACTGTAGTGGATAGCACAATAGGTGCTTCAGCCCACTCGAAACATTTAACTTGCAGGCCTTGGGTACAGTTTATACCGTATACTAAGGACATATAGATAAGTTATACATACCAATTAGGAATGGTTATATCTCGGAACCACGGGTGCCTAAACCACCTGTGGCTCAACAATGAGGTCGGAACAACGACCTCATTCTAACCACTAATGCCTTTACCACAAATGCGTTTACAACGATTTTACCATTGTAAACGCATTCCTGGTAAAGGCATTAGCAATCAGCATGCACAACCCAGCATGCTTCCACCCCAGACCCCATCCCACCCCTTAAACCTAAACCCTGACCCTCCCCTCCCCTCCCCCCAAACCCTAATCACCCCCAGCCCCCCACCCCACCCCAAAAACTAAAAATACCCTGAGTTCCCACTCCCGCCCCTAAAACCTAAACACCCCAACCCACCCCTTAAACCTAAACCCTGCCCCCCCTTAACCCTAATCACCCCGAGCCCCCCCACCCCCCCAAAAACAGCTCCAGTCCCAGCCCAACTTACCTCCTCCTTCACCGCCTCCACTCCGACTCCCTTCTGTACCTTAACCTCACATGTACGTTGTTCAGAAATGCGTGGTTAAGGTACCAAAACCAGAAAGTCGTGAAAAACGAAAGCATTGTTTCGCTTTCGTTTTTCACAACCTTGTGGTTCCGGACTCGTTCTTCCGGGTGTTTCCCATTAGGAATAGGCCCATTCAACCATGTTTAAAGCTGGGTTGGTGATTTTACAACTAGCTAGCAGGGGTACAGTGCTCAGAGTTCTAAAGCCAGCAAAAATATAGGGTCCAGGAAACAGTTAACAATTTGGGATGACCATGCAGAAAAGGCAGCTTTAGTACAAAGAATAATCTCGATCGAGCAGACCTTCAGATCAATTTTGACTGGCCTTTTGCTAGAAAAAATTATTAAAAGATCTGTGTTCAAGTGGATTTGCAACTTTCTGGAATAAAACAGTATTTTCAGATGAACAATCTGGGGAGGCATTTTACCACTCTTATTTTTAATCTGAGACAACCGGAAGACCTCAGTGGGCAAGAACAGAGAAGTGAAACTTCTGCTACTGGACTTGTCCACCACGTTTGATACAGTCCATCACCATTCTGTTCTCTTGAGACTAGAGGTGTTTGAAATCAAGGGAAGCATCCTTGACTAGATCCCCCTTTTTACTCTCTGACACATCCAGAACCATCTTGATGTTCCCATTCATATCTTCACCTTTCAGTGTCAATGCTGGCATCCCTTCAAGTTTAATCACCTGGCCACTCTACTTCACTTCAATGCCAATTTTTGGCAACTGACAAATCCCATCAAGTCTTCCATCATACCATGTTAAAACAACACCAATGAAAGACCATCTTTTGGGACGGGGGTCTTCAGAATGGCTTTGGAAAGCTGGCATCCATGTCCTGCGTTGATCTGACTAGTCACTTGAAAGTTGCTGTAGGTTTTCTTGATTTCTACCTCAGAGAACTTGACAATCACACGTATCCACTGAGGGTCTCCCTTTTTATATGGATACAGACTCTAGAGCTTGGCTCTGAGGTTGAAGGGGCATACAGGCTCAATTCCTCTTTTCCACAGAGTGGCTACTGTCCTCGCTACCCATTAATGACAGTGGTGGCAGCATTAATTTATACTCCAATGTAGCTGTACTCCTGTACCCTTTAGGAAAGGTGGCATATCAGCTTCCTCCTAGCAAAGTCTGTGCAGTCTCCCTTACCTGGCTTCTTTTTGCCTCTGTTGTATGTTTGTAGTAAGACTCAGTGGGTTCACTGGTTGAGGTTGGTGAGCCATTGTGTTTAATGTGGGTCGAGCTGATATCTGTCCTGCTGGGCATTCCAGCTCCCTATGGCCCTCCCTATGCCTTGTCGAAGCTTGGTAGGTTAGGACAGGCACTAGCTGTTATCTGTATTTAGCTAAGACACTCTGCTTGGACGACCCCTCCCTTTCTGTTGGGTGTTTGTCAGGGCCTTCTTGTATCATCGGAGGGTACCAGGATGGACTGGCACCCTGGCCAGCCACTACCCTCCTACAGCTAGCCCAGTGGCTACTGGACTAGTGGGACTCCAGTAACTGTGCCAAGATACCTGGTGCCCCTAACCAGATTCATGAAATCACTAGAGCGGTGCCCTCACCAAGGAAGGAGGGGGAGGGCTTTTCTGTTGCTTTGGTTGGTGGAAGGGTGGACCAGGAACATTTGAACTCATATAAACTGCTGAGACCAAATCATTGCAAGTATTAATACGATTGGTCTGTAAAATGCAACGTTAACTGTTTTATAGTGCTTAGTGACTAAGCACCATAATACTGTTGGTGGTCAGAACTCTGGCCCTGAGGGTTGTAAAGACTTCTGGTTTTCACTCTGTATCTTAGTTGTCTCTGTACTATATTTTTGTTCTTGTGTGCATTAAAGTACTTTAATAAAGTAAAGCACAGACTTGACATTGATCCTATTAGCTGATATTACGATGTAAGGTGTGTTCTTATTGTCTGACCCACCTCACCTCCTTGAGTAAGTCTTGGACTGCTCTCTCTCGCTACCCTGACAGAGTCAAGTGCTGCAGAGGAGTACTTGGTTGTCCACTTTGGGGTCCAGAAGTACTGTGGCCCCAGGATATTAGTGTTGAACAACTTCATTTGATGCCCAGTATTACCCTGACTGCCCTAGTGCCCCAAGAAACCAGCCGATACATCTCTAAAACCTGGAAAATTCAAGAGACCTAGACATATCCGGTCTCATCTGGATTATGCTAATAGACTCTACCTTGGAACTACTCTTTCTCATCTGAAGTTTGTAAAGAATCCAGAATGCAGCATTAAGGCAACATGTACGTGTTCACCTATCTGCCAATGTCTTACCTGATCTTCAACTGCTTCATTGGCTTTCCAGTGCAAGACACTCAGCCTTCTAGACTAGCCTCATGAACCAGGGGGGCTTCCATGGAAAGGACCCATCCTTCATCAATTAAAACTGCAATGATATTCCCAGAAATCAACCCTCCCCTCTAGACTGGCACTCTAGTTGTCTATCCCTCTAAATAAAAAGAAACATGTCAGTGGAACCACATTCTCATTACAAGTGGCAAAGTTTTGGAATTCTTTTCCATGAGAGACCAGAAACATTCAAGACGACCAAGAATTCAGGAATACAATAAGAACTTGCCTCTCTTAAAAATTATCCACAACAAGCAGACAGAACCACTTGCCGGTACTAGGAGGGTTGTACAGCACAGAACTAAGGGCCAGATGTATCAAAGGGTTTTACCCATTCTGTGTCTATGGGAAAATGCGTTGGTACATATGGCCCTTAGTATCATGCCCACCTGAAATTGAAAAAATCACTCCAAGGAAGGCAAGCACAACCCCAAGCGCAGGTACCTCTAAGTCTCCTTTGCTCCACTCCACAGATTTGCATTGCCATCATATAAGGAGGCTCTGCCATTGATGCCCAAACTAAAACACTTCCCATTTAGGCCACATTGTGTTCAGACACTTTCTCTCCATCCATTCACTAGCATCTTATATGCCTCTGCATCCTCTCACACATCTTTCACTTCATTACACACCAAGACACAGCAGGAAAATCACAACAAAAGCAACATAACATAGCCAGGCTCCGCATTAACTTGACGGCAAAATGTACTTTGTGGAGACATGGGAGTGGCTGGAGCAGAGGGGTTATCCTGTCCTCAAGAGGGCCCAGGTAGACCATTCAACATTGGACTGGAAGGAAGCTAAGTGTTGCCATAGACCACGGATGAGGTCGTCTTTGGGGCCATCCAGGGACCAGGCAGAGTCTGAGTGAGCAAAAGTGGTGGAGGCACTTCACCGGCAATGGAGCAGGAACATGGGTAACAGGTGGGATTCTCTTCAGGGCAGCAAGGAGGAATCTGGTGAGGAGTCATCGGGGGCGGGGTCCGAGGAGGTGCTGCAACCGGTGACGACTTCAAGCACTATGGGTGAAATCCTATGAGGAATGCCAGGTCTCTTGGTGGCTCCGGGTACTGGAGCGGTTATTTACTCTTTCCCCCGCCTCAACAAGGTGAAGGTGGAGAATTGAGAGGTCGGAGCTGGCAAGGATTACTACTAAATCTCACACACTCTGTCTCGTTGGAGTCAAGGAAATTGGTAGTCGATGAGGTTTAAAGCAGGTTTTGTATGGTTAGAATGAGTGACGGAACTTGAATTGGGAGTACAGTCAGTTGTAAGACCGCAGCACAGTAAAGTAGGGAGGAGTTGGGGAACAGTTCAACAGGTTGCTCTGTTTCTGCTTTCAGGGTACAAACGGGGAAGTCATCAAGTTTGAAGTGGGGCAGCATGAGGGGGGCTGCTTGTTCTGAATGGTGCACATAATCTTACATTGTTAACGTGGAACGTCAATGGCCTGGGCCATAGAATTAAGCGTGGGTTGGCATGTAGTGGTCCTGGGGCATTAGGAGGGTTAGCCGTTAGTGCTCATAAATGTGTACGTAACCCCCCCCTGTGCTCCAGTTGGAAACGCTCTGACTATTTGGCCGCATTGTAGCGGATGTCCTGCAGGTTGCAACCTTCTTGAGGGGCGAATTTAATATGAGCATAGACCCTTAACGGGACCGGACATACATTAGACAGATATAGCAAGCCCATGTGGGGACAATGGAAGGATTTGTCTGGGCAAGGGGCCTGGAGGATGTTTGGAGATCATTAAACCATCAGAGGAGAAGGCATTCCTATTTATTACTCTGGGGCTCATAATACCCACTCCTGAATCAATAATTTTTTGCACCTATATAGATTCTCCATAGACTAACAGAGGTGGTCTTTAAGGCTAGAAGAATTTTGGGTCATTCTTCGTTGGAAATTACCTTGGCCACCCCATGCGCAAGGGGGTTGGGTGAATGGCAAATGGCGGCATGGCGGCTGACTGCCCCCACAGAGGTGTTAAGGCTGACCAGGGTCACAAATTCATATATTACAGAAAATGGGAAGCCAGTGAGCAGTGCAGCCTCCCTTTGGGAGGCCTAGAATATAACGATAAGGAGGCAGAGATAATTTTGGGGAAAGTGGGGATAAAGGGAAGCGGAAGCAGGATTGCTTGGCAGCAGAGAGAGACCTCCGAATTTTGGAGGATAGGCATGGCCAGACCAGGTGCAGGTGCAAAAGCGGGAGGAGTATCGAGCCTAGGCCACCAATGAGGTGCAATATGTGGGCCTGGCTCAGCAGGGAAGATTTTATGAAGGAGGCAACAAGGCGGGCAAACTTTTAGCATAGGTGGTGGTGAGGAATACAGATAGATTGTACATTAGCGAGATTGTGGGCCGGCGGGGTCAGGGTACAGGATAGCAACAGAATAGCTGGTGTCATGGTTGACTATCTACAGGAATTTTACTTGCAGCGGCTACCTATTCAGGATTCGGAGCTGTGGGATTTTCAAGGCCTGCCCTTGTAAGAAACTGGAGCAAGAGAGGGCAATGGAGCTCGTAGAGGACTTGTTGGAGGGGTAGATACGAATGGCTCTCTCACAGTTACACACCGGAAAAGCTTTGGCCCATCTTAGAATCTCAGTGGAGCTCCTGAGGAGGTTAGTTGCTAAAATCACAGCCCTGCTGCAAAAAATTTATTTAGAGGCCCATGAGAAGGGAGAACTCCCACAGGATCTGAGGATGGCCACAATGATGCCTATCCTAAACCTGGGAAAACCATCAGATAAATGGAACTCATACAGTTCTATTTCACTCCTCAATGTTGATACAAAACGTTTAGCCAAGGTTTTGGCTAACAGGTTGAGGGGAGTGATTCTCGATCTGGTCCACTCAGACCAGAATGGGTTTATGCCTCAGAGATCTAACAGACTCAATCTTCAGAGGCTCCAGAACAACACTGCAGCTGCGAGAGGGGTGGGGTTAGCATTGGGGTGGTCTCTGTCAAGGCATTTGACTAGATGGAGTGGCCTTTTTGTTTGCGGTCCTGGAAAATATGGGATTGTGACCGAAATTCTTGGCCTGGGTCTGCTTACTCTACGTGAATCCTAGAGCACGGCTTAAGGAACATTGGGTCCTCTTCCCCAGACTTCCCCATACGGAGGGGCACAAGACAGGACTGCCCTCTGTCTCCAATGCTGGCATTGGAGTCGCTGGCTGAGTGGGTGCGAGTTGATGCTTATATAGAGGGCTGGAAATGGGATCCCCCACCCCCCAAGAAGGATCACATCTCGCTCTATGCAGACAACATACTACTATTCAGGCCAACCCTGATTGGACCCTGGGAAGGGTGGGCGAGATATATGGGATTTACGGGAAGTACTCCTGGTTGCAGATTAATTTGGGGAAGTCCTTGATTTTTCCAGTGGGTACGTGGTGGGGGAGCACAGTGTCCCTGTGCTGCTCAGGATTGAATGGTGGCATTTTAAATATCACTGCTGCTCTCCTTGGTGGGCAGAGCAGTGCTCTTTAAAATGGTGGCACTCCCTTGCTTTACTTCTAAACTTCAAAACAGGCTGTTCGACAGACCCAAAGAGTTTTTTAGGACAGTTGATGCACTGCTGAGAAAGCTGCTGTGGCAGTGGGGCTCACCGAGGATAGCACCTTCCGCTCTTCAAAGTTCCATGTAAGAGGGGGCATTGCACTCCCTAATGTGAAGCACTACTATAAGGCAGCTCATTTTAGTGTGATTAATGGCTGGGCATATGCGCATCTAGATAACCTGGCTTTTCACCTGGATCGGGAGATGCTGTGGGGGGGTGCAGAATGGGTACTTGCATGTTCTGTATTGTGGGAGAGTGTCTGAGGTAGTACCTCCGGCAACGAGGATGGTCATGGGAGTTTGGCACAGGCTGAATAGGAAAATGGGTTAGCATGGATGCCTCACACCGAGGACCCCAATGTTGCTGGGTATGAGTCTGGGTGCGGTGTTGGGTCTTTGCAGCTTCCGGAAGTAGGACATGACAGGGATCAGTACACTGAATAATGTATGGGATGCGAATGGGGTGGCTCCTATTTACCATCTTAGGGTGAAATATGAGATGCTGCTCTCTCAAGTTTTTAAATACCTCCAATTGCATCATCTGCTAAGTGCGGGTGATCCACATGATGTGGATGTTATGAAGACCTTGCCTTTGGAGTGCAGATTGCTGGATGGCTCAGTGCTTACCAAGGTGATCTCTCTCACCTAGCAGACTCTGTGACAGGAGAGGGAGGGGGACTTCGAGCCTGTAGGAAGCAGGCTCTCCGTAGGGTGCACTAAAAATAAGTACCCCATGCAGGGAGACCAGTGGATCTCCAATTGGTTTGCAGAGGCAAAAGTATATAGGCCTAATGCTCTATTTTGTGGTAGTGTGGGCGAGCAGTTAGGCTTATCAGAGGGTAGTACTAAGCATTTGTTGTACTCACAGAGGCAATAAATGACACACACACTCAAAGAATAAATCAGAGACCAATTTAGAAAAGTAACAATTCTTTTTATATATGTTTCAACCCAAGAACTTCATAATCAGTTAAGTAGACTTTTAAGCATACATACTTTGCAATTTCAGAAATCAAAACTTAGTGCAATTCTCAGAGATCCTTCAGTGTTATTCTATGGAGCAAAACAATGTTCAGCAAACACAGGGTTAACCATGACTTATGAGGTCAAGCTCAGGGAGCAACAGTAAGTATTGGGCACTGATCAGAACCACACCAGCAGGTCACACTGGGCAGCACTCGGGGGGCCGGGTGCAAGGGTGCAGTAAGGCTTCAGGTGCCCAATCATTCTCTATGGAAGTTGGACCTCGTGAAGACAGGCTGCAGGCTCTGGCTAGGAAGCCAGTCAGGGACAACAAAAAGGTAGGTTGTAGACTTGGGGTGCTCAGGGGCATAGGTGCAATTTTGGTCCTTTTCTCCAGGGCCCGGGGCGATGGATGCTGGGGTGTCGGGTTTCTTCGTCTGAGAGCACGTATGGTCAGGGGGTCCTGTGTGCTGAGGCTGCAGGCATCATCAGAGAGTCCAGCAGGGTGGGACCCAGGGAGAACTTGAGCTCAGAGTAGCCAGGGGATGTTGTTGGCACCAGTGGCCCACCTCAGATTGTGTCAGAGACGATGGGTGCAGTGGTTGCTGGAGGTGTTGGGTTTTCACTCACCACAAGGCTGCAGGTGACTTGGGGGAGTCCAAGAGGTTTGAAACCTGAGTGGACTCGGACTCTAGGCCGCTGGGGAACTTGGCTGGCAACATTGGTTGACTTCACCTCGGATTGTGGACGTCGGGTGCAGAGGTCACTTCAGGTGTCAGGTCTGTGCTGTTCTAGGAGCTGCAGAGTCCTTTCTTGAAACTTTGTTGCAGAGCAGTTCCACTGGTAATGGGAGTCTGAGTAATTGTAGAAGGCAGGCAGACCTGGGTTTCTTGGAGGCTCAGCTGCAGGACAAGTCATCTTTTTGGGCAGAATCTGTTGAGGTCAGCAGGCAGCCAGGTAGGGCTGATACCGAGTCAGCTGCTTCTTCTTTTACTCTTCTGTAGGGGTGTGACTCTTCTTTGTCCTTGCTTAGTAGGTAGTAAGGATCTGAGTTCTAGGGTTTAGAGGTGCCACCTAAATACTGAATTTAGGGGTGTTGCAAGGAGTGCCAGGTGGTAGCAATGGGTTGACCACCTTTAGGATGACTACACCCTTTCTATGGCCACTTCTGCTGGGATACAGGTTAAGATTTAGACTTGGGGCCTCTAATATAAAATTAGTAGAGCTCCAGATGAAAAGTGTCTGCAAGATTGTGGACATAGGGGTATGTTTCTTCACACACTGTGGGATTGTTTGAGTCTCTGCGAGTACTAGGAAGGGGTGACTCACAAGTTAGCAGGCACCACTGACATTCTAGTGGATCCAGGGATGCAAGTAATTTTGTCAGGGATATGGAGTGGATCAGATGCTTCTTCCTACCAGCGGCTTTTATTCAACCAGGGCTTCCTTGTGGCTGAGAGAAGTGGTGCATAAATTGGGCCCCCTCATTGGTACTGGTGGTGAGAGATTGGGAACAGGAAATGGATATTTGCTACGAGCAGGAAAGGGGGATATACAAGGGGAGAGGATGTCCCCAAAAAATTGACAACATTTGGAATGGCTAGGCTGGTGAGGAATAGAGAAATCTGGTGTGAACCACGAGGTAAAGAGGATTGAGAGGTCAGGCACTTGACTGCACTGGGATGGGACAAAGGGCATGCAAACTATGGCTGACTACAAAGGAGGAGTGGTGCCTGCCTCTGGGATGGTGGTCTTGGGATGCAAACTGTTCAATGGTGCCCTCAGATGGTGGGGTGTGGAGAGGTATTGTTATTTGTTGTATAAGAATGCTGTGATACTGGAAAAAGTAATAAACTACATAAAATAAAACATGATGTAGCAATTCTGGTTATAAAGCATGTAAGAAATGTGTTCTTTCTGCAGAGTCACCCTTGGTTTTTCACCTTTTGCTGGACCCTATATTTTTGCTGGCTGTATAACTCTATGCACTTTACTCCTGCTAACCAGTTATGAAGTGCCTGTGCTCCTCCTTTTAACATGGTGAAATCTGTATACACTTGAGTGGCATGCTTAACTTGCCTGCAGGTCCCTAGTATATGGTACAAAGGGTACTCGGGCCTGTAATTTTAATGTCACTGGTAGACTGCAGCACAGTTTGTACCACCCACTACAGTGACAGTGCAAACATGACTGCATGCCCACCAGTTTTCACCTGGCTGTTGCAGTTTTAAACTGCAAATCTGACCTGTCAAATAACCACTTTTGACAGGTCAAAAACGTCCTTGCATATTGATGTTACCCCTATGTAGGGCTTATTGCCCATAAGTCAGGGTACATGGTATTTATAAGTAGGACACGTATGAATGTGTTGCTAAACATGGACTCATGGTGTAAAACCTGAAATGCTGTTTTCACTGTAGCAAGGCTGGCTGTGACATAGGAAAAGACTATGGGGGTCATTTTGACCTCTGCGGTCTTTTTGAAAGAAGTGTGAAGTTATGCACAGCGCCTATTGATTATGCTACGACTCTTATTTATGCTCAGTTTAAAATAGTAATGGTTTGCTCATCCTTCATTGATTTTCAGCTTTCATTGATGATGCAGAAGTCCCAGTGATGAATATCAGATAACAACTCCTCACCCCTCCCACCCCTTCCCACCTCCTTGAAAGGTTTCAGCTACGACTGACGTTCATCCTCCCCCGAGAATGACACTCATTGACGATGGCAATATACTCAGCCCCCTCCCCGCCCACGCCCCTTCATTGGTAAAGATAGGCACCCATTGATGGAGCCAGTGCTCGTTGCACATTGGCGCATTATTGTAATCAAAGACAGATGAGCTCATCAGCAGCCAATCGGGTCCTTCCTGAGCGAGTGCCGCAGCCTCGCGCTGTGACGGCGGTGTTACGGCAGGAAGGAAGCCTCGAGGGCAGGGAGCCTGTGCTGTCGGCTGGAGGGGGACACTAGATAGGGGCGGTAAAGGCGAGGCCGAACAGCGGTGAAAATAAGGACTGTGCAGGAGGAGGGAGCAGTCAGGACTGTAGGGGGGTAAGGATAGCGGGAGCCAGGGTAAGGGCACACATTGACAAGGGAGCTGTGGGCTGCACGTGGGAGGGGAGTAAAGGGGAGAGAAGGGCTGGGGAGAGGCCGGTGGGTCGCTGACAAGAGAAGGCGCCTCAGGTGCTAAAGACTGGAGAGCTGTGGAAGTGCTCGTTGCGGCTCAGCTCGTTCGGGTCTGAGGCGGTGACCCCCTAAAAGCGGAAGTAGTGGCTTCCCGGAAGAGATGCTGCCCTCGTCTTCTGCAGGTATGGCTGATCTAACAGTCCTTGTACCTTGGTCTTTCAAGTATGAATCACACGGGCTTGACCCAGAGTACACTTATATTTCGAAGACGCGCATACTACACCAACCGAACCCTCATGGTATACCCCCAGAGTACACAAAGATGCAGGCATTGGGTGCCCACTGAACAAAGTCCCAAGCACGCACCTCGGCTTCTGTTTTGTATCCAGTCGGTACACGTTTTGCAGGAATGTTTGCTTCAGCATGGTAGTGTGTCAGGATGTAGATTATCGTGCCGTGTACATATGTTCAGCAGTGTCTGGCTGCTGTTTCCCTGTGAAACTGTGTATATCTTTTTGTTGGTGTGGTGTTTGCGCCAATGATGGGTAGGTGTTGCACTGTAGTCCATGTTGGAACTAAGAAACTTACTCCGGGGACCCATAAATTGGGGGATAAGTTTCACAACAGAAAGGGGTGGAATCACGAGGGGTGGATTCATGGAAAGTAGAGCCTGGCAGGCAATCTATACGTTTATTTTTTTTAAACATTCTGCTGCAGAAAGATTGGAAACGATGCCAAACGTAACAGTAAATCTGTTCTGCTTAATTGGTCACAAAAGTTGCAATTTAAAACATGTTATGGGATGAAGGCACCCGTTTCAGAGAGCTTTGTCATGCCAGCAAATTTCAGAGGACATTAATAACGGTAAGATAACTGGTGGTTAATGCAGGTGCTGGCGAGAGATGTGTTTAGTCAGTTTTGACTCCTAAAGTAGCATAGAGGCTTAATTTTCTCTTGTGAAGCAATTCTGCAGATGCAGATCACATATTTGTATTTTATGTAGATAGGTAAGTGGGTTACTGATTTTTACACAGATTTCCTTTCAGTGGCGGGTGTTGCAAATCTCAAGGGGAGGGGCGGGCAGGAAGAAGGGACAGGCGGGGAGTAGAGAATAAATAAAAATAATAATAAAAAACCTTGCCTCTTCCCGTAGCCACTTCGATCCTCTTCTTCTGATTTCCTGGCATTCACTGGGACATCAGCACGGGCTCCCCAGCAATCCTGGCACTGCTTTCATGCTAAAACTAGCATGAAAGCAGCGTCAGGATTGGTCTGAGTGGCTTGGACTGCCGCTCAGACACTCCCCTGGGGTCTGTGCAGTTTCTCCATCCCGGCTGTTCAAAACAGCCGGGCTGGAGAAACCTAAGTGCGCATGTGTGTTTGGCCGGCTAAATACACGTGCACCTAGGTGCACTCTCTCCTAATCCTCCCCGCTCCCCCCTGCCCATAGGCCAGCCACTCCCCTCCATTCACATGCTGCTGGCTGAACTAGCAGCGGAAAGATAAAACAATAAAGAAATACAATTTTATCTGTCAGCTCCTGGCTTAGCCAGGGGGCGACGCTCCTTTGCCATTGTGAAGGAGACACCCCTGTATCCTTTTGTTATTACAGCAACCCCAAGCACTGTATTACATTTTAAATCCTGGCTTTGTGTTTCTCTCGACCATGCACTCTTAACATATAATACCCACCAGTAAAGATGCGTGACTTCTACACCTTATAATCCTCATTGTCTTGTGTAATACACCCTGCACATTGATTTTCACACGTTTGCTTTATTGTCAATGTGTGCGTGTGGCGTAAAGCATTCTAACACCCCACATTGGGATAAATAGCACTTTTAAACAATTAAATTGGTAAAGACTATTTACATTTTTTGTGTAACCACTCATACAGACCTGAACATTTGGCATTCTTACATGTATATTGCCTATGTACAGGAGTTGAACAAAGTCAAAGACCTGCCTCTTATGGCCTATTAAGTATTTGGATACAAAGCTGCATACCTTTGTTTCCACCCATTATCTCTCAGGTAGGATCATACTCAAACAAAAGGAGGGCTGAATGTCCTCTTAAATTCAGCCCTTACTTTGGGCCCAGATGGAAGTTAAAATAAGAAAGCCCCTTTACTGCCTGCATGTTGCTAAATTCAGCATAGTTCACAGGGTCCAGCCTGCATTCTAGTTCCAGCTCAATATTTGCTGCTGGATCCCAAATCCTGGATCTGGCTGTATGACCCTCCTTTTCCGCACTGACTAGTGCAGTTCTTAGTGTGACACTAAAATGGCTTTTAAGCGCAAACATGACCATTGGCATCATTGATACACAACTCGTGTCTGACCTTTGATGTCAATGTTTTGGAAAAGAAAGTCAACGTTCAAATCTCTCAGTATTTTGGATCCTTGTCAGGCTGGGTTTCATATCATGCACACCAATGAGTCCACCCTTGTTTCCATCTTTGACGATCTCCAGCTGCTCACAGATCAAGACGGCTCTACTGACCTAATCGTCATCTATCTGAAGCCATTGATATGGTTTCCAATACCATATTGTTAAACTGCCTGCATATGGCTGGGGTTAGTCTGGATAGCAGACTTCCTGAAAGCGCAACCCCAGTCAAGCCTAATCCCTCCCTTAGCTTCTTGTTTTCAAGATGTTCCATCAGGAGTACCGCATGCCTCTTTGAGCGCTTCCCATTTTTAGCATTCACATAGTCCCTCTTGCATGTCTCTTTTGATCTTTTGGGGTCACATTCATATTCACATCATGCACAGGTGACACACAAATCCTCTTCCAACTTGATTTAACTCCTTTTCAGACATTATCAGCTTCCGCCATTATCATTAATCACTTTACACATTATCAGCTTCCGCCATTATCGCATATTCATGTGTTGGATGACTCAAAATGTTCTCAGGATCAACACCAACAAAACAGAAACTTGATCTTAGTAAAATCACGATTGCACATGAACCCTCTGCATTGTGGTCATTGGAACATCCCCAGAATTCTGGTCAAATAGAAGTTTGCAGTCTTAGGTTTTTAAATTTGATAACTTCTTCTCCCTCAACTCTCAAATAATAAAATCTCTTCCTTGTGTTTTTTCACTTACATCTTCAGGGGAAAAACATTTACCTTTCTACCAGTGGCCTCTCGCAAACTCCAGTTTGAACTACTGCAACTCTCTGTATCTTTGTCTCCATGAATTCTCTACACATTGTCTTCTCGCATTCAACACTCGTCTGCCAGACTCATTTTAATCTCCCCAAACACACGCTCATCCCTCAACATCATTCCAAGTTATCCTAGCTACCCATCCCTTCAAGGACTATTCGATTCCATGTATATTGTACAATGAGGTCTCTGCAAGGCAGGCCCATCTTCCTTCAAGAAAAAAGCGTTCCTTACTGCCCACACCAATGCACCTTACTTGTCTTCTCTTTGACTTCTCACAGTTTCCCAAAATCTGTCGCTCTCGGAAAGAAGGCAGTTTGTTTTTCCTTTCAGACAGCTACGTTGTGGAACTCGCTCCTGCTCTCCATTTGACTTATTGATCGTCACTTCCGCATCAGGAAATTTCTAAATGCACATCTGTATGTCAGAACCATACGAGTGTGTTTCAGTCATATCTATATTTATTGTTTGTAACTGTCTTGCTTTTGTAAACCTCTTAGGCAACTTCAGAGCCCAGGGGAAAACAAAAGACCCAAATTGTTACTACCTGACCAAAATGTAACCTTGACAAATGTGAACTCATAGCAGAAACAGACGGTCACTTAGGCCTCACCAGGGCGAAGCTCAAGGACAAGTTGATTACCATTTTATCTATCTAATTCTTCCTGACTTTAAACTTCCTTACAAAATTAGAGTTATAAAGATAGGAGGAGGAGCAGCAGCAGCAAACAATTATTCTACAGAACTTGTCTTCAACCTAATGTCTGACTTTTCATATACCTCATTTGAGTGTCTGACAACAGGGTGTATGAATAATCGTAACAGCTTCTTCATCACAGCTGTGATATATCAACGCCCACATTATGATTCCCTTCCTGAAAGAAATGGTTGCCTTACGCCTTCAGTCCACAACTAGGAAATCCTGCCTATAGGTGATTGCATCACCAGGGTTGACCGAAAAGGCTCCATCCCAGTTTTGGAGCTCATCAAAAACCTCTATGCCTTATGTTTCAAGCAAATTGTCAGTGAACCCACTCACTGTGCAGGCCATACCCTGGACTTGATGTTTCCTTTGCTATTGAAAACACAGCCCTCTTGTACAACCACAAATGTGACATAGCTCACGAATTATAGTAGGTCTGAAAGTTCTTGTGCAGTAGTTACAACGGGCCGGCCACTCAAGGCGTATTTCTCCTCCAGTCAAACAGCATGACTTCCATGTCCAGGCTGCCTTTTAAATTCAGTCAGGCCTGATGAGCTCGATACGAGTCAGCCATCTTGTGCAGGCATAGTTCATAACTTTCAAACGTCACTGGGTTCCTGTGTTGGTGTCTCTGGCTTGCATCTCTATGGCAGAGAGAGTTTTGTTGATCTTTCTTAGTCTTCCTTAAGACAGTAGACAGTCCCTGCTCCTCCTCAACTAAAGATTCAGTTTTTGTGTTGACACCAAAGTCCTCATCTTCCTCTGAAGTTCTCGTTCCGGATACCAGTTCAAGATGAGTGTACTTTGCCTTTTCCACTCACTTCCCAGTTCCAATAAGGAATCTTTTCCAAGTCCATTTTCAGACCAGTTACAACTGGTCTGTTTCACCAGAAGAGTCTTCTGGGGGCTCTGTAAAGACCAGGAGTGCTAACTGGAGATCAGCTGACACTGACCCTTCCCTAGAAAAAAACATACAAGACTGGGTTAGGGCGGGTCACATTCCCACCCACAGTTCAGCAGTCTCTGTTCACTTCCTAGTCCTGTAGCACGCAAACGTGTGTGGGTCTGTCGCCTCTTTGAAGCCTCACAAGTCTAACCTTAGTGGCAACAGACAGACAATCCCTGACTACTTCCCTCTGTGCAGGGGACTTGTGCCTCAGTCTTGAAAGTAATATGCAGCAAAACATGGTTGTTTCCGATCTGACACTTCTCCCTGAAACGTCACAGTAGCACCTAGCAGAGATGGGAGGGGGAGTGCCCTTAATCTAATTATCTCCACCCCATTATTCATTACAGCCTCTCCTTTACAGCAAATACCCTGCTAAGCGAGTGGTCTTTTCCAAGTTTTTAAAAGATTACACTAGTAACGTTAGACAAATGGGCTGCCCTCGTGTATGCAATTTACATTGATTCTCTCCCATTGAAAACCAAAGCTGTCTCACCCAAACTGGCTTGCTGACCTCTCATCTTGGGCCTAAATGGAGAAAAGTTGGAAAACACAGCTCTCCATTCTAGAATCCCAACTCTGCTGCTCTTTTAAAAATTATCTGTAACAGTGGGCTAGACCTTCACATTCCTTTTTAGGTTGAATTTAGGCAGTGCGTGTGTGCTATCTGCAAGACATGCTGCAGTCAGAATATTGGCTTTAGCCACGCCCACTATTGCCATTCGTTCTTTGTTTTGCTTGTCTTAAATGCTTCCTTTTTATTGGTGCATTTTTCTAAATGTCCCTCCTTTGTGTGCTTAGTTCCCTTCCGGGCGATTTCACTAAGAGAACATTTTTGTTGGCTATCACACTACATTCACGCTTCCTCTTGTTACAACGTGTGATGACCCCCTCTTCCCGTCTGGTTTCAGTTTTGCCTTTAATCCGAACCGCAATCCTTTCTCCATAGGGTGCTCTCAGGAGCGCTTTCTCACTTCAACTTCTCCTTTCACCGTAGCTGCTGTTGAGTTCTATATCGGACTTCTTTTCTCCAGCCCCAGTTTCTGCAAGTCCATCCTTTTGTATCCAAAAGTGTGTACTTGCTTCACACTGCCACAGCCAGAAGCGCCATTACAGAGTGACCGTCTGAGCGAGGACCAGCTCACGCAGGGCTACGGATCAGCGCCCCCTTGTCGCTGTGCTGCATGGTTAAACACTTAACCATGCACCCATGTGCTGCATGGTTAAACACCTATAAGGTGCCTCAGGCGAGACCTATTGGATATGCCACTGCTTGTCTATCTCTTTTTGAGCTTCCTAGGTGACAGAGGATAGATATTAACATCCCCTCTTTGGATTGCAGACCCCTGTGAGGTTATGCAAAGGGAATCCGTCCTACTGCAGTTCTCCCCTGTAAAGAACAGGCAAGTTGTGCACCTGTAGCTGTGAAATTTAATACAATGAACTTTACACCATACAGGAAAAACTTACACTGAGAAACCAGTCAGTGCCTAGCAGAGGAAAATGACAGAAACAAAGCATCAAAAGCAGATTTTATACAGTCAACCGATATCTTTCCAAATGTACAGTAATTATATCAAAATTCACATCGAACTGGGCAATAACTTAGTCAAACAAACCTAATAGAATGCCTATGCCAAACTTTCTAGTAGACAAATGAAATTTGTCTATGACTGGAAGTAAAAAAAAACAACATAAATCTAGGTGGTCCTCACAGTGATTTTCTTTTAATTGGTCCTTCTGCCTGACTCCCTTGCACCCCCCCCAATCTACTTCTCAGAAAGTAAAGTATATGGAGGTAATCTTCAATACAGATTATTCGTTTGATCCACAAATGAATGATGCGCCTAATGCCCTTAACCTACAATTGTTGTTGCTTAAGAAGATCCTGCCACTTTTGCAGAGCAGTCATCAAGTGGGACTGAGAGCCTTAGAAATGAGTAAGCATGGTCCCATGAAAAACTCCCTAAAAGCCTACTGACAGATTGAAAACACTGCATAATAATGCAGCCTAACTTTACCTCAACCTCTGGAAACATGGCCTTGCGAAATCGACCTTTAATCCCCTTCACGGTTGGCAGTGGGATCCAGGATTTAATTCAACATTCTATGCATTACCACAAGGCTTAATGGAACAAAGGAACCAACTACCTTCCAACCTACTCCCACTTACATTGCAGCTATGACATTTTGACGGAGACATCTGCCCCTTATCTACCAATCATCTTAAACAAAAACACATGGAACCAGATCAATGCTTGTGAAGGGCCTCAAACTCTGGCATGCCTTAAGCCATTGCCTGAGAGAAGTGTCCCAACAACATCCGCTTAGAAGACATCTAAAGATTGAACTGAAATTCAGCTGATCTCCGACGTGGAGAGTAGCAGAGATGGAGAAATACCTATTTGGGATGCTTCATCTTGAAATCAATGAGACTCTATCCCCTGTTCTTTTATTTTAGTGGTCTGCAGTAGCCGCTGGACTATCTGTCCGGAAATTGAAAAAACTTGTATTAAATATATTGCACCGAGTAAGCTAATCCAAGTCATTGAATTTTTGGGGGCGCATGGTGCAGCCTCTTCCCTCCCCAAAATGCTGAAAAGATGGGCATAGTGGTGCATTTTATTGCACACTTTTTTACTATACAATGGCTAATAATTCATAGGTTCTGGCAGGGCACTCATGCAATATTTAAATATGTTCATGGCGTGTGGAACAGGCCTGACCATCCATCTCAGAGGTGTGGAGGTTCATCGTTTCTAGGAAAACTTTGAAATAACTGCATTTTTAGCAAATGATTCCAAAAATTGGCAAAAAGACAGTTCATGTAAGTTAGGTGTGTAGTTTCACAAGCCCTTATGTTTTTCAGAATTTTCTATGCGTAACATATTTTTTCAGATCTGCAATCTGCTTTCCTTCATGTTCTATTGTGTCGCTCCTAAGGAGGTTCTCAGTCACGTGTTATGTATACTCAAGAGACTAAAGTGTAGTTGACTATTGCTTCCAATTCCAATGAGCAAACAAATATCGAAAAGAGACACACCCACTCTCATTGTTTTATTGTCTCCTTCGACTTACCCAGGAGGTCATTCTAGTTGCTTTAAAACGGACTGTTACTCACCAGAACATCTGGTGGCATGCTTCATCATCTAATTCTCGTCCTTCTCACCCTTCATATCTGGACATGCTCTACCTTGAGTCTCACGGGAGCACTTTGTAAGGAGAAAGGATCTAAGATTAAAAATGTCTAGTAGACCCCTAATATTTTCCTTTATTCAAAAGCTTGCTGGCACGCTTTAAAACAAATGTAATGTTTATGGAGAGAATTAGTTACGCAACCATGTTGATTGTATCAGAGAACTTAATGCTTCACTTTTGAATTTGACCCATTCATAGTCATCCCATACATACAGACCAGTCCAAAATCCTTTCTTTTTTTCTGTTGATAGAAGAGTTGAGAAGAGTTGAGCATTAATGCACACTGTAAACACTGCCCATGTTCACTTGCAAACTAACAAATTAATTGATTCAAAATGGGCCACACGATTGGTCCCACTCCCAGATTAGTTAGGGAATGCATATTCAGAATTGCTTGTTCATTATCGTGACATTTCAGGGTTGACTCTTTAGTGCAAATCATTTAATGTCCTATATCCTGATTGTCGGTTCAAGTCCCACTGGTGACTAAAAGCATTTATAAATGTTTACGTTCATCTTGTTGTTTTAAATATCCAACTCTGTCCATAAAATTTACCTAAGGTCGATGTTCTGCTTATTAGGGGAAAGGAAGAGGAGACGGGCTAAAAAAATGACAAAAACATTCTTAACACTACTCTTGTACCCAGTTGCTGCTGTTGTGTATAGGAATTACCTAAAAAGTGCTGTTTCAAATACTGTCGGCAATTTAAGGCATTGTAATTCATCCTATCTTTTTAAATATTCAGTACACAAAACGTAAATGTGGTCAATGTCTTGCCTGCTGGTTAAAAAAAAAAAAAAAAAAAGTATGATCCCGATTGAAAAAAAAAATATATATATATTGTAGGTCACTGTATTTGTTTTTAATAGTAGTAACGTAAATCTTGTTTTCATTTTAATAGGGTGTCTGGTGTTAGAAAGAATCCATCTTAAGTGTAGCTTAGGGATCACGTAATACGATGTCATCATCTCGAAACTGTCCTTTTATAGTATTGTAAGCTCAGTGGTGCTACAAGCCTCTCATATTCATGGTCTATACACATGTATGTATGGTATGTCATTGTTCATGCTACTGGTGTGGTTGGATAGTCTATATATCCACCTTTGTTCCTTTTCATATACTAATGTTTCGTGGTTTTCTTTACCATTTCATCATTTGTTCGATAATGACCCAGTTCAGGTCATTAACAGTGACCCATGCTTAGATAGTTGTTGGACAGTATTGTGGTATTGCGTTTGCATCGTAGTTACTATGATATTCCCATTTTGACCTTCCTGCATATCTTCTCTACACACATAAGTAAACATGATAATGTAATCATGTATACTACTAGGTGTTAAGTTACAATTTGTGCTTTTATGGAGGACCCTCAGTTTTGTAAATTCTGTTCCAGTGTCTGTGTTGATTTTGTCAGATGGAAAACACTACAGCTGCCACAGGGGTAGTGCCCTATTATCTTCAGTAAGCCCCATATGCTGGTTAAAGAAATAATGTTATTCGGTTCTTTCTTTGGTCTAGTGTGTAGTAACGTCTGCAAGACTCCTTCCCCTCTTGTATGAAAACATAGGTTTCTCGTGAAGGAGTTTCCCTGTGTTCAGTAGCCTCCAGTTTTTATTAATTATCCACTTGAATGATTTCTTTTTTTTTGTGCTAATTTTTGGATACCTTTGCTAAAAATGCAAGGTTATTTCATAGTCTTCTTTGAAAGGATGAACCTCCACATCTGTGGGAGGATCATCAGGTTTGCTTGGCAAACCTGATGATCCTCCCACAGATGGCATGACTGCCATGTCAGAACCTATGGATCTTTAGTGTGTGAAAACTTTGCCCTAAAATGCACTCTTGTGCGCATGTTTACAGCATTTTGGGGGAGGGCAGAGGTCGCTCAATGATGAAGCCTGCCACCAGAAGTTCTAGAAGGCTAAATATTCACACTAAATGTTCCTTATCTCTTATGCTGCAAGTTCTTGGAATCAACAAGTCCCTAAAAACATGCCTTTCCATTTGTTTGTATTACATATTTAAATAGTTCTGAGGCGGGAAGCGCGTTTACAGAAGGAGGAAGTAGGCAGGAGGCGGACCATAGGGCAGGAGCCCTTTAACTTTGGATCGCGCTCCCGCTGTCGCGGGAAGCGCGTTTACAGAAGGAAGCAGGAGGCGGACCATAGGGCAGGAGCCCTTTAACTTTGGATCGCGCTCCCGCTATCGCGGGAAGCGCGTTTACAGAAGGTGGCGGACCATAGGGCAGGAGCCCTTTAACTTTGGATCGCGCTCCCGCTGTCGTGGGACGCGCGGGCGGTGCCCGGGCGAAGCCCGTCCTTTGCCCGTCAGCGCCCGGAAGAGGCTGGGCTGGGCCACCCCCCTGAGAACTCACTTGGGACTTCTGGATCAGGCTCATCAGACTCTCAAGAGGTACTGCATTTCTTTCTCCTGTGATTGCTCCTTCGTATTTGGGTTTCACAGCTCAGGAGGCCCTAAGTAACTGACATCTAAGCAAGATCCGCTAAGAGAGCAGTTCCATTTATCTAATTACTATTTTCACACTGCCACTACTTCCCTGTATTTTATTCATATCGGCATACAATTGGTGTTTTTATTACTTGCAAGACGATGGGTAAAAGAAAGACCACCACACCTGGGGCCGATGGAGCACACGCTATGCCCGTCCAATCATCAATAACTAGCTACTTATCTTCAGTTATTGGGGCCATTGAAACTGAAATTGTCCAAGTGGAAGAAAGAATTGGGGTGGCAAATAATTTGACCCAAAGAACCTCTTTAGAACCTACGACCTATATACAGTCCGCTGTCTCTCCAATTGTTCCCCGTGAGTTTATCTTGCCTCTGCCCGAAGATGACGTTAATGCTTCGCATTCTTTACAGCCGTTTAACATAGCTAACAACGAACACTTAGCTGACACTCCCCCTACCCCCAAAAAAAGGAAAGCTGGAGGATCCCGTAAGTGTAATAAGCTACTCAAACACCCAACGAAGGTTAAGGAACGTTTTTCCACACCAACGGATATCCCGGCCGACCCTCTTCCAAAGGAAATCTCAACATTGGGCGATCTAGGCTCAGACTGCAGGATTTCAAGAGATATTCATTCAACCAACTTAGACTCAATCCTCAAACCTTTTTTTTCGGCTTTAGAGGAGAAGCTAACATTACTCATTGATTCCAAATTCGAGCAGTTACAAGAAACTATTTTTAAATATCTGCCTCAGCAGCCCACTTTAAAATCTAGTTCAAACTCCCCTCCCCCTACTCCGAAATTGGTGTCTAATCTCATTGCTTCTCAGCAGGCTAACCGTCTAACGAACTGCAACCAACTCCCGTCCCATCGCATACCTACCCGCAATCCCCATGATGACTTATTAACCGATTCCCGGTCTACTCTGGCTGGTGGCGCGATTGATTTACCGAGGCCTGAAACTGCTTCTAAACCTAGATCTTTTACTAGCACAAAGGAGGTTCTACAGCTTCCTCCGGATAGCTTGCCATATGTTTTAGTTTTAGCAAATGTTCCACCTCTTGATTGCGCTCAGAAGGAAGATACTCATGCGCTAATAAGGAAATGTGCACATTGGATGAGCCAAAAGCTTAGACATCAAGATGATTTAAATAATAGAATAATTATGGCTAGAAGGGTGAAGTGGTTAGGCTAATCCAAAAAAGCATATGAAGGCGATTGCATAGTGATTAATTTTGCAAATTCTCATTGTGTTAATCATTTGTTGGCGTCTCTACCATCGAGTCCAAAAGGGGAAGGTGGAATTAAAGTCTATCCATTAAGCTTTTTCTACAGGCCGCCCACTTTACCACTTCCTCCTATGAGGGCTTCTCATTGGTAAAAATATTCTAACAAAGGCACCTGTACAGAACCCCATTTTTGACTCTGGGGCTACTCAAAATCACTCTTCCCTTGACGCAATTGATTGACAATCGGAGGGTTTGGGGCTCCCAAATGAATATTTACAGGAACCAGAGCTGATGGGAGTGCACACACTTTTGCAATCACCCATAGGGCCTGATGAGTTAGTTAGCTTTCCACATCTTACAACAGATACGGCCACAATCGAGGAGTCTGGGAAAATGCCCCAGCAAAGTAACGCATTGTTATCCTTAATTAGTTGGAATATTGCTGGGTTGCGTTCTAAAGTTGAAAATTTGGAATGGCTGGAATTTATATCCACATATGACATCATTTGTTTTCAAGAAACTTGGCTTACGGCACCCTTCCATTTAGACGGCTACTACTCTGTATCTCAGCCAGCTACTCCATCTAGAGCAGGCAGAGCAAGTGGCGACCTTCTGGTACTTGTGTCATTATTACTCCCAAAAATTGAGGTTTCATTGATTTGGTCTTCTGCTTTTTTTTTGGTAGTTTTATTATCAATATCCGGACGAAAGATATTTTACTCTTAATCTTTTATAATAACATTCCAAGTGCTGCTCTGTCAGGAAGTCTCGAAGAGCTTACAGACCAATTAGACTCAGCCGGGAAACTTCAGGATAGGGAATTTGACACGATCTGGGTTGGAGATTTTAATGTTCAGTTATGCAAGTATGAATTACCTCATTTATGTGGCACCGCTATAGAAGGCAGAGAGTCACTCACTCATTTTATTCACTCTAATTTAGGAAATGCCTTGAACACTCTCATTTATAAATTTGATCTTGCCTTTGCAAGGGATATGGCAAATAGTCAGATAAGAGAAACACCCACCTATACTGGAAGTATTAACGGTAGCATTATTGATTTTATTCTGAATAACTCCTCACTTTCACGTTCAATAGCGGATTTTAAAATTAATTCTCACTGTGCTAGTGACCATAACCCTTTGAGTATAAAACTATCCTTTAAAACTAGAGTAACCTTACCTAGGATTGCATATAAAGGGAAAGAGGTGTTCAAAAGAAATTCCGGCCCCCGTATAAGGTGGGAGAGAGTAAACTCTAACACTTTCCATACGAACCTTATCACTCAAAACAAGGCTGACATAAACACTTGCTTGTCCCTGCAACCCACTCCATTCCACCTTATTAATGCCTTTGAATCTTTAAGCTGTGCTATTTCTCAGGCATTGTTGTGTGCCCAACATCCCAAAGGTGCAAAACCTCAACTGTGGTTCAACTCTGCCTGTACGGCTGCCCATAGAGACCTAAAGTTAGCGATCAAAACCATTCCATGTAATCGGGATTTAATTAAACAGGCCAGGGGCCGATATAAATCAGTCCTAGAAGAGAGAAAGAATGAAATACGCACTAGCGCTTGGGAAGACCTTATGGCAGCGACGGAACTACGGGATCCCTCTCAATTTTGGAAGGTGGTTAATCACCCATATTTTTCAGGAAAGGAAAACAGGGAAGATGACTGTTTGATACCAGAGGGGGTTTGGGTAGACCATTTTTCATCTGTATTTCAATCTGCAGATAATCCCAATGACGGAGGGGAGGGATGTGGCCCCCCACGTTTGGCTACTCCAATTCCAGCTAAGAGCGCCATTTTACTTGAGGCACATGAGATCAGTGCAGCAATAACTAAAATGAAACTAAGGAAAGCTCCTGGCCCTGATGGGATACCGGTGGATCCATTTAAATCTCTACCTGATCTGTGGGTTCCATTAATCACAAACGTTCTGAACAGTGCTATTCAAAGGGCTATTCCCTCCTCCTGGTTAATGGCAATTATCGTTCCGATTTTCAAAAAAGGGTAACAGGCTTGACCCCTTCTGCTATAGACCCATTTCTTTAATAGACTCCACTGCAAAGATACTGGGGAGTGTCATCCTGACCCGGCTTGAGGATTGGGTTGTAAGGTCAAACATTTTATCGCCAACTCAATATGGGTTTAGGCCTGGATTAGGCACAGTGGACCAGGCCCTAAATTTACATCTTATCCTCAGTAAATATGTAATTGCCAAAAGGGAATCTATCCATTTAGCATTCATAGACCTGTCTAGTGCATTTGATATGGTGAACAGAGCAAAATTGTGGGACATAATGGATACAATGGGGATTGAGCAAGATTTGCTAATTTTGATCAAACGCTTATACTCTGACCTCCATATTCTAATTCAGTTTGGTCAACACGGTGAAAGGTCCCATCCCCTTGTTTCCACTCGAGGTGTTAGACAGGGCTGTACACTGGCACCTTTCCTGTTTTTACTGTACATAAATGGCTTGCATAATTGTTTGGTCCAAAATGGTAAGGATTTCCCAAGGATGAGTTTTAGACAATTGCCAATTTTATTATATGCCGATGATGCTGTTTTAATTGCCCGCACAGCCAATGGTCTACAGACTCTCTTGGATCTTTTTTTAACACACACACGAGAGCTGGATTTGAAAATCAATTAAAAAAAATCACATGTTATGACCTGCGGTCCTAAAAATACTCGTACCAGATGTTTTAGAATGGGGGGGAATACCCTGACAAAGGTAAAAGACTTTTGCTCTCTAGGTCTGTATTTAAGTTCCACTCTGTCTTGGAAATCCCATTTGAATTTTAAGCTTCAACAACTGGTAAGAAATGTTGAGGCAATCTTTCGCTTTGCCCGCAGATTAGGGCATAGACTGGTCCATCAGATCCTCACGCTCTACAACTCTAAATGTGTTTCGGCGGCGATCTATCGGGGTGGCCTGTGGGGATATACCAGTCCAAACACTTTGCAGCTTGCAGAGAATAAATTCCTTCATCGGTTACTTATGGTACCTAAGAACATAGGGAACATTTTATGCCATGAGGAACTAGGAATCCGCTATATTACAGATTTGATAGATATTGCCCCACTTTTGCTATGGATAAAAGTATGGTCAAATCCGGCGGCTACTTTAACACATGATTGTGTAAAAGATTGTTTCTCATTATCAAACTGTAACAAAATTCCATGGCTAAATTTTGTTCACAATGGCTTCCGAAACTTGGATTTGGAGTTTATGTATTTTAAACCAGAGCTCCTGCCAGCTAATGCGAAAGAAATTGTTAAACTTCGACATAAAGAGTATGTCATGAATCTTAGATACCAAATGGCAGAGAAATTGAGCTCTTTTAATTCATATATACAAATTCTATCATCAGACTTGTTAGAACCTTATTTTGTTTGGTTCCCGACCCCTTCTTTATATTCTTTACTCGTATCTTTTAGATTTCATTTGATCCATTTTAGAGTGGCGTTCCCGATAAAATGTGTGTGGGAAAAACACTACCCCCATGCCCTTGTGATAACTTTTCAAAACAAAGCACTTGCCACTTTATTTTATTATGTAAACTTTATTCAGTTCCCAGGAAATCCTTTTTATTACCCATTTTGCGCAATTTGCACACTTCTTCCTACAAAGAAGGATTGATTGGCATCCAAAGCCTCTCATCCAGACAAATCTGCATTTCTATTCTTAGTATTATTAAATCCGCTATCACTATTAGAAATCGATATGAATTGGTAATGTGACTATTTATTAAGAGAAATTAGGCATTGTCCTTTTACTATATTGTCTTATTGTTATATATGTTTTTATAAGTATTTATTTTTTACTGTTTTAGTAAGCTTGGGTGGTAAGCTTAGATTTAATAGACATATTTTTAATGAATGTCATAAGTACTGTATTTTATGATGATCTTTATGTATGCATGTTTACTTTTATGGCTAATCGCCGAATAAAGTTATTTTGACTGACTGACTGACTAGTTCTGAGTCTGTGAAACTTGTGTAGCTCATGGCAGTTCCCACTGTGTGTTAATGTAGAAGCCTCCATTTTCTGTGTTATTTACAATGTAACTTATTTTAAAATATCTTAATTTATCTTGAATGCAGTTGTTTATAAGTTGAACAGACCTACATGTTTGTAAACAATAAATGTATATCTTTATTTTTTTTAAATAATTTCCACATTTCAGTCTGTGTAAAATTATGTTAAGTCAGTCACATGCATGCAAGTAGAAAAAGGAAAAGACTGAAAAGAAAAACTTAAGGGCCTGATTTAGTTGTTAGCGGATGGGTTACTTCATCACAACAGTGACAGACTTCTCATCCGCCGAAATATAAATCCCATTATATCCTATGGGATTTATATTTTGGCGGACAGGATATCTGTCACCATTATAACGGAGCGCCGACCACCAAGAACTAAATCAGGCCCTAACTGTCCAACCAGTAACATATTCAGAGGATCTCACTACCCATTGGAGAGCTATTCCTCTTAAATATCTTCCTGCACCGTTAAAAATGGGCAGACTCTACGCCTTTTCGAGGAACAGGTAGGCAGATTCCCTATCTCTCTGTGTCGAGTAGTCCACATGCGTGAGGCACAGAGGTTTGAGAGGAGCTCCGTGCCCCAGACTGCTAACTCCTTTAAGTAAGCAGTGCATTGTCAATGCAGTGTGACACTACTAAGGTCTTCCAACTCCACAGTAAAGTGCTAGGGCAAAAGAGAAGAGTTGGTTCACCCGCAGACTTTGGCATCCTGAGGCTATTTATAGGCACACATTTTTCACTCGGAAACATCCACCACAGCCTGTTAAGATACATGGACTTAAGAGGGCCTTGCAGAGTATTTGGGATTGGCCCTACACCTGCTTGCGTAATGGAGTTGCCAACTTACAGTTTCCTGAGCTGCTAGCCCAAGAGTAGGCGTAGGACCTTTATGGGGGATATAACTAGAGAAGGTGAAGATGTCTTACATGGTATGAGTGTGAACAGCTGTGGCCAGAGAGTGAGGCACAGTAGGAATATTTTTATTTCCCAAATAGTTAGATGTATGTGTAATAAATAAACACCTCATAGTGTAAATTGCTGCAGTAACAGCCTATAGGTATGGTGTGACGAAATAAGTACATGCACATTTATATCCAAAAATTTATTTTTCCTTAATAGGTGAAAAGACCCATTGTGTGGGCTGGACCATGATGGACGGGCAGGTGGCGGTCGGGAAAAGCCAGAAGCAGAGATGAACCGGAGCTGTAAGGAGCGCCAGCTTGGCCCAGAGGCTGAGACCTGCTCCAGAGCACTGTCCCAGGCTCGTGTGTACATCGAGCAGATCCGCAGCCGTGTGTCAGCTGGTGGCTCCTCTGACATGCAGAGCATGCTGAAAGGCTCTGCTCTGGGTGCCAAGCGGGACTACCTGGTGGATGCTGCTAAACAGATTCGCTTAGCACTGGAAAGAGATGTCAGCGAGGACTACGAGGCTGCCTTTAACCACTACAAGAACGGAGTGGACCTGCTCTTGGGGGGCATTCAAGGTATGAGGCATGGGGTGACATGAGTCTTCTGCTGTTGGGGGAGGATTCCATGATGGTATCCACTGTACCAAGACTAATGTGTGGGGGGGATAGGACCCTGCTGTATATATGTATTCAAAGGTGCAGGGCCATGGGAAGATTGAATTGTTCTACGGCATACTAGCAGGCACCGGGATCTGCAAGTAAGTAGAGGCCCTATGGGTTCACAAAAACTGTACACAAGCATATCCTCTACTGCTCACCTTAAACCGTATCAACAGAACATTTATTTACAAAGGCCTTAGAGTGAACGACCTAATAAAAAATCATGGATAATGCATTCGAAGGTCTGCATTATTGCCCACATGCTAACAAAATCTTAATTAGTTTACCGTATCAATTTGTAGGGCATGTCAACTATCCTTTCAGCCCAGGTATGAACATTCTTTTTTTGTTTCAGGTTAGTCAGACTTTATTGAGGTTAGAAAAGAAGGCAATTCAAGCATAAAGTATTTGAAGTGTACGTATACGAAGTAATAGATAGTGTTTCCTATAAATAAAAACATTGATAAATATGAAACAAATCATATGATAATGATATAAAACCTCACTATGAAATGAAAGATGTGAGTGAGACAAATAAAAGGAGTAGATAACAGAGAAGAGAAAGAAGAAAATAAGCAAACATATTCGATAACAAGTATTTGCAATGCAATGGGTCTCGTGTTTACTCGAGTTAAAGCTATTAGCGTTGTAAACTCCTGGCCGGACTTTTCTTGCCACATAAACTGAAAAGTAAAACAGTTTCACATAAGCTATCAGACAGCCACCATGAGCGCAAAGCAAACATACAAAATGAAACAGAAGTTCGCTCGCAGTGAAATGCATCGGCAAAAGTGCAATTAACCATATAACCGGCAAAAGTGCAAATATCCATGTAACGCGGTCGATGTCATGCAAAGCGCTCTACTACTGCCTTGCAAGATCGCGCTGCCTATGAAATAAAGAGAAACAGTAGTGCAGAAACCATATGAAAAACATGGAGCCTCCTAGGTTTTCAGTAGTTTGCTGGTGCACTCGAGGCGGGCGAAACACCGGAATAGGCATGACGTATGTATGCCTTTCACTAATTAAATCAAGCTGATTTTAAAAGGCAAGCCCACGTACCAACCAGACTGATGGGTTTGACAGGGGTGTGTTTAAAAGCCCATAGAGAGATTACACCAGGGGCAGAGCACTTTGCGCTTGACCCAAAAAATGTAGTAAAAGGTAGTGAATTTCAATACTAAACAATTATGCAAATGCTTAACAATGAACATATGGAGATTATCATAAAAAGAAAAATCGTTCAGAAAATATTTCTCCACACAAACCCATAATGTAGTAAAACACTCTGGGAAGTTGAAAAGTTAAGTATATGCTTCTCTAATAATGAGTGATGTATGATACACTTTGAAATCAGGGAATCAAACACCACCTTCTAGCTTTGGTTGTTTAAGTTTGGACAAAGCTATATATTGAGTTTTATTATTCCATAAAATAAATGAACAAATTGTATCTAGATGCCCATAAAAGAATCTTATAGGGTGACATAGTTAATAAGAATACAATTTGAGTAACAACCATCATTTTTATGGTGTCCATTCTACCCCACCATGAGAGATGTAAATGGGACCATATGGCCGATAAAGAGTTGAGTTTATCTTTCAAGGAGAAAACATTGGATTCTATAGTCTCCTTGGGATTTGTAGTAAACCATGTTCCAAGGTTTTTAATTTTATACGGAGTCCAGGCAAGCGTAGTATCTTGTAATATGTTACTAGTATGAAAACAAATGCTAATACTTCAGTTTTATACAAATTAGGTTTGTAACCTGAAACCTTTGAGTTTGTGTTAACCTCTTCTAAAAAAGAGAACAATGAGGAAGAGGGGTTGAACATGCATATTAAAATAAAATCTGCATGCAGGTGTGGGTGTGGCCTGGAAGCCCAATATGGCGGCCACTCTGTAAGCGAGCTCTGCACCGCCACCGTACTGATATGCTCAGATCCTTGCCTTCCTCTGGGGTTCTCCAGCTTGGATTGAGCCCCTGGATATGGTGCACTCAAGGAGACCAACTGCTCCTGTGGGTAAGCTTGTTGCTTTTTCATGGAATGTCACCTGTCTCATAGACCAGATAGAGAGGAGCGGTCATGAAGGCTGCACACAAGCATAATCCAGATCTCCTCTTTCTCCAGAAAAAACACTTGATGGGTAATAAAGTCCCCTTCTAGGCAGGTAAAGCGTTCTCAAGGGTGATACATGCAGGGTTTCATCGAGGCTTGAGAGTGGTTGCTATCATAACATATAACATGACTCTCTGTTGATCTCCAGGGAATGGCATGGCAAACTGGGACATTATGTGGCAGTGACCGGAACGCTACATGGGTCAACATTGTCACTATTGTCATTGGTGTATGCTTACCCACCGCCCTCCACCGCGACCTCTCCACCCCCGGCTCCTACTGGAGCTCCCAGCTGTCCCCTAGGTGCCGGGCAGCAAATTTAACAGGATCCCGGCTTAGACTGTTCCTCCGGGGTGACTGTGGGTGCGGGGCAACCAACTCAGCTGCCAGCATTTTTGCACAGTGTCTCTTTTAGATGTGTGGCAGGCACATCATCAAGCAGAACGATGCTAAACTTTCTTCTCTAATCCGCATACATCTTTCTCCCGAATTGATTACTTTTTCTCCCCCAACCTAAGAGTCACAGGGTACTCGAAGCACAGATTCTGGCACGAGGCTTGTTGGACCGCTCCCCTATCCTGATAACTCTTGCTGGGGGATCCCCGAAACCCACGGCGGGCTGGCGCTTGAGTTCCTGGTGCCTGCACAATGGCACATTTAATGGCGCCTGTTACCATATAGTAAACATTACCTGAAAGAAAATCTGGGATCGTTGAGCTCTCCAGGCATTCTCTGGGAGGCTAAGAAGGCCACCCTGAGGTTGAGGATCATAAGTTATGAGGGCCAGAGAGATAGTTCCCAACAAAAGATATCAGATCTTGAATCCTGGGTTGATGACCTGGAGTGGCAGTATCTTGCCCAGCCAGAGAAGTTGATTCAGAGTGATTCCTTACACACTCAGACGCTTCTCAGACAAGAATGCTTGCAAGAGGTTTGAGCGGAGTGATTGACTACATATAACCTGATTTATCAGTGGGAGACAATGCTAACAAGACCTTCCATTGGCCTTGTACACCCCATGATCCCCGAACCCCATCTCCTATATTGAAGATGACCACGGTATTCATATTATAGGTAGCAACAATATAGCATATGCTTTTGCTGCATATTATCATCATTTGTATGGTCTGGATTCAGAAGTGCATCAGGAGGACATCCAACACTTTATTGCTGGCCTCCCGGTGCCCATGCTGGAGCACCCAAACAGAGACCTGTTAGATGCGAATATCAACCCTGAGGAGCTGGGAACGGCCCTCTTGCAGCTTCAGCAGGCCAAGGCGGCGGTCCCAAATCAGTACCTGGTGGAGTTTTGGAAGCTCCTGTGGCCGCAAATGAGCCCACTACTGGCACAAATATTCCAGGAGGCTCTAAAGGAGGGTAGGCTGTCCAGAGGCCTCTAAACAGCGTATATTGTCGTGATCCCTAAGCTGGACCTTAGTGGAACACGCTGTGAGGATTATCCACCTGTCTCGCTGTTAAATATAGAAGTCAAGATATGGGCCAAAGGGTTGGCAAATAGGTTAGCGGAGGGGTGATTGATAAATTGGTTCATCCAGACGAATTTGGGTTTATATCCAGACGGGCTACCAGACACAGCAGCAACAGGGTCAGTAATGCCATTGAGGTGATTGCTAGCCTGGGAGGCCATCAGGTGTTGTTCTTGGTTGATTTCTCGCAAGTGTTTGACTACGTGGGACTGGGAGTTCTTCTTCGCCCTTATGACGCATCTGCAATTTGGGCCCACATTCATCAGGTATGTTAAGTTGCTATACAGTAGCCTACAGGCTAGGATCTGGATTGGAGCTTCCATCTCCCCCTGGTTCCCCATTGAGAGAGGGACTCGACAAGGGTGCCCGGTGATCACCCCTCCCCCCCAATCCTCTCCGTGTTGATGGTAGAGTCTTTAACAATGTGAGTCAGGGTGGACGCTCTGTTTCGGGGGCTTCCGACAATGAGTGATAGAATTTCACCCTATGCTGACAATGTCCTGCTTTTCCTGGATGACCCTCCCAATTCTGGACTGAAAGCCTTGCCAATACTGTCCACCCTAGGGACATATTCGGGTCTACGAATCAATGTCAAAATCGGTAATTTACTTCATAGCCCACTCCCCATGTCCTGGGCTTTGGAGCTGCGGGTACTTCTGCAAGGATTCAAATACTTTGGGGTGTATGTTACTGGAGACAGGGCTTTAACGTATGAACGTAACCTCAACTAGAGAGACTGGTAGGTGATATTAAATTCTAAAGATCTATCCCATTATCCCTACTCGACTGCTTGGCCATCTCTAAAATGGTCTCACTACAGCAGCTTTTGTATCAGCCAAGATTTTCTTTGCCAAGGCTAATGTACTGTTGTGGGAGCATGTGGGATGGTGGGTAGTCCCGCGTTGTGTTACAAAGTGTTGCCAACGCACCTTTGAGGGGGGAATTGCCACCCAAGATTTGTTGCAGTATTAACAGAATGGCACATCTCTTAGTGCTCAATGACTGGTGGTTTGAAGGGTTCCATAATCCGGGATATGCAATAGAGGGTTGGGTCATGGGTCGTGACAGTCTCCCTCATTTGTTGTACGGTGGTGCCTTACTGCACAATCTAGGCACTCCTACACGGGTAGTGCTGACAGTTTGGAAGGAGGCATCAAGGCCCGGAGGATGTGCTTAATGGTTGACTCCGGAGACCAGTGCTTAATTTGTACTTGTTGTTTCCGTTGCTGAGCACCGGCACTTATTTTTGAGGGCCGGGGCTTATTCTTCTGCCTCAAGCATTTGCTGCGAGCAAAAAACACACACGGGAAAGACGGAGGAAGGGAAAAACGAAAAAGTGTCACAAAGGGAGAAAGTGGAAAGCTGCAGGAGTAAGCAGAAGGGGCAGGGAGTGGCTTTAAATGGATTGAAGAGGCCCGAGATGGCTTCAGGATTATGTTGTCTCAGTATTCGGTGCTCATACATTTAATTGCAGCAACCGCGTGTTTAAGAGGAGGGCTTTGGGCAACGGTACGTTTTAATTTACAAATTAAGCACTGCTGGAGACCCTGTTGTGGTAAGGGACTAGACTTCCCCAGGTGTTGACGCTACAGAGTTTTGCCAGCTGGGATTCCATTGGCATTACGACACTGGGTGCCATTCTTTCGGGTGGCTCCAATAGAAGAACGTAGAGGACCTGTCCGAGGAAGGGAGGGCGAGGAGCATGGACTTGTGCATGTGTCTCACACGCCTGGTTTACTTGGGTTGGGGAAGTCCTCATAAGTATCTCAAGATCCGGAAAGACTGGACAGCACATCGAGGGGGCTATATGGAATGTTGCCCTGGTAGGCCCAGGGTTATGGACATTGAAATGTGCTCCTTCAGAACTGAGATATGCTGGGACACTGCCAGGTTTTGGTACTGGCCTCATGCCCCACTGGCTTTCGTGTAATGGGATTGTCAGGGCTATTATAGTATGTGGAGTCAACCTGTGCAATGATGTTGGTGATTGGTGTACCTACTTACCTTGTATTTTGTATATCTGATGCTGAATCTGTTCTTGTTATTGGTTAACCCCTTCGCTGCCAGGCCTTTTCCCCCTCAGGTGCCAAGCCTTTTTTTGGCTATTTGGGGCAGTTCGCGCTTAGGCCCTCATAACTTTTTGTCCGCATAAGCTACCCACGCCAAATCTGCATCCTTTTTTCCCAACATCCTAGGGATTCTAGAGGTACCCAGACTTTGTGGAGGAGACCAAGAAATTAGCCAAAATACAGCGAAAATTTCGTTTTTTTCAAAGAAATGGGAAAAAAGTGCTGCAGAAGAAGGCTTGTGGTTTTTTCCCTGAAAATGGCATCAACAAAGGGTTTGTGGTGCGAAAATCACCATCTTCCCAGCTTTCAGGAACAGGCAGACTTGAATCAGAAAACCCCATTTTACAACACAATTTTGGCATTTTACTGGGACATACCTCATTTTTACAATTTTTTGTGCTTTCAGCCTCCTTCCAGTTAGTGACAAATGGGTGTGAAACCAGTGCTGGATTCCAGAAAGCTAAACATTTCGGAAAAGTAGACAAAATTCTGAATTCAGCAAGGGGTAATTTGTGTGGATCCTACAAGTGTTTCCTACAGAAAATAACAGCTGAAATAAACAAATATTGAAATTGATGTGAAAAAAACAGCCATTTTTCTCCACGTTTTACTCTGTAACTTTTTCCTGCAATGTCAGATTTTTGAAAGCAAAATACTGTTATGTCTGCTGGACTCTTCTGGTTGCGGGGATATATAGAGCTTGTAGGTTCATCAAGAACCCTAGATATCCAGAGCCAATAAATGAGCTGCTCCTTGCAATGGGTTTTCATTGTATACCGGGTATACAGCAATTCATTTGCTGAAATATGTAAAAAGTGAAAAATAGGTATCAAGAAAACCTTTGTATTTCCAAAATGGGCACAAGATAAGATGAGAAGCAGTGGTTATTTGCACATCTCTGAATTCTGGGGTGCCCATACTAGCATGTGACTTACAGGGCATTTCTCAAATGGACACCTTTTTTACACACTGTCTTACGTTTGGAAGGAAAAAATGTAGGGAAAGACAAGGGGCAATAACACTTGTTTTACTATTCTGTGTTCCCCAGAGTCTCCTAATAAAAATGGTACCCCACTTGCGTGGGTAGGCCTAATGCTCGCGACAGAAAACACAACATGGACACATCACATTTTTACATTGAAATCTGACATGTTTTTTGCAAAGTGCCTAGCTGTAGATTTTTGCCTCTAGCTCAGCCGGCACCTAGGGAAACCTACCAAACCTGCGCATTTTTGAAAACTAGACACTTAGGGGAATCCACGATGGGGTGACTTGTGGGGCTCTGATCATGTTCTGTTGCTCAGAATCCTTTGCAAACCTCAGATTTTGGCCAACAAAATACTTTTCTCTCTCATTTCGGTGACAGAAAGTTCTTGAATCTGAGATGAGCCACAAATTCCCCTCCACCCAGCGTTCCCCCAAGTCTCCCAATAAAAATGGTACCTCACCTGTGTGGGTAGGCCTAGTGCCCGCGACAGGACATGCCCCCAAACACAACGTGGACACATCATATTTTTCCAAATAAAACACAGCTGTTTTTTGCAAAGTGCCTAGCTGTGGATTTTGGCCTCTAGCTCAGCCGGCACCTAGGGAAACCTACCAAACCTGTGCAGTTTTGAAAACTAGACACCTAGGGGAATCCAAGATGGAGTGACTTGTGGGGCTCTCACCAGGTTCTGTTACCCTGAATCCTTTGCAAACCCCAAAAACCACTTTTTCCTCTCATTTCGGTGACCGAAAGTTCCGGAATCTGAGAGGAGCCACAAATTTCCTTCCACCCAGCGTTCCCCCAAGTCTCCTGATAGAAATGGTACCTCACTTGTGAGGGTAGGCCTAGTGCTCGCGAAAGGAAATGCCCCAAAACACTATCTGGACATATAAAAATTATCAAATACACAAAACTACCTGTTTTTATGGGTGAATGGGGAGAAGGGGATGGCACCTGCGTTTTTGGTCCTGGGCTCAGCAGCCATATACGGAAACCTACCAAACCCAGACATTTCTCAAAACTAGACACCCGAGGGAGTCCAGGGAGGTGTGACTTGCGTGGATCCCCCAATGTTTTCTTACCCAGAATCCTCAGTAAACCTCAAATTTAGCTAAAATTTTTTAAAAAAACACATTTCTGTGTGGGATCCCCACACCGGGACAAATTTCCTACCACCCAACATTCCCCTCAGTCTCCAGGTAAAAATGATACCTCACTTGTGTAGATGGGCCAAGTGCCTGTGACAGGGAAGAGCCAAAAACATGTCGAAATTGAGGGGGAACCAAAGCGGGTCCAAAAGGGCAGTTCGAAAAAAAAAAAAGATTTTTTTAGGCAGACCAGTGCAGCAGAATTTCTATCGGTATAGATGAGACAATGTTGGGTGGCAGGAATTTTGTGGATTCCTGCAGCTTCCAGAAGGTTCCATCACAAAAATGTGGGGAAAATGTGTGATTTCTAGCAAAGTTGGGGGTTTGCAGGGCATTGTGGGTAAGAAAATGGTGCGGGTGCATGTGAACCACACCACCCTGGAATCAACCAGATGTTTAGTTTTCAATTAAGTCTAGGTGTTGTGAATTTTTCTACATGGCAGCGTCCCAAAGTCAAAAAAGTACATTCCTCACCATTCCAAGTGGGACGATTTTGAGAGTTACCAAGCTCTCATGGCCCAAATGTAAAACCAAAACCCAAAATAATCAAATGTCCTCTTGCTTGCCGTGGGATAAGATGTTTTAGTGTGCGGGGGGAGAGCTGTAAGACTGTTACCCCTTCAGTTGGGGTGGGAGCATAACTAGGCCCAAACTGGTTGGTAGCCACCACCCCACTATGTAATTTTTTTTTTTTTTTTTTTTAATTCCATGGCATTTAGTAGACTTTCAGCTGCCCCCCCCGAAGTGTGGATCGGGGTTAATTGCCCCATCTGCCCACTGGTGGGCAGAACAACTTTGGCCCCATTTATTTGGGGTGGGAGTATGGCCATACCCCCACCCTCTTGTTTTGAAAAAAAAAATCTTCCCTGGCCTCTGGTGGGCCTAAAAATATTTTGCCCCCTGGGGAGCGGCCCTTGCCCAAGGGGCCGCTCCCCTTATGCGTAAGCTTAAAAAATAAAATCCCTGGTGTCTAGTGGTTTCTGTCCCCCGGGGGGCAGATCGGCCTAATATAATATAATTAGGCCGATCTGCCCCCAGGGGGAGCATAAATGGCCTAAAAACATTTCCTTTCATGCCTTTGCTGGCCCCCTCCTCCTGAGCGGAAGAGAAATGCTGAGCATTTCTCTTCCCCAATGCTTCCAGCGCAATGGAAGGTGACCTCTGATGAGGTCAGCATGCTCTCGCGTGCTGACGTCATCAGATGTCACAGGGGGGGTCGGGGTGGAAGGAGAAGTGACTCCCCTTCCAGCCCTGACCTGGGGGGATGGGAGGGCGGCCCTCGGGGGAGCAATAGTGCTTCCCCCGAGGGCTGGTAAATGGACGTAATGGTTACGTCCATGGCGCCTGAGAGGCGCAGTCTTGGACGTAACCATTTTTTTTTTTTTTTTAAATCTGTTTATTAAACTTAAAGTCAAACGAGGTCTGAACATAGCAGTACATTACATATATTTAGGTGAAAAGTCACCTATCTTCTATCGTTTGTACATTGCACAGTATTGATACATTTCAGTGTACTTGCTTTCCATGAACATTCAATAACCAATAACATTAGACATGCTGAATAGTATTCTTAGGTATGTCTTTTGACGGCCATAATGATTGTGGGGGCGTGATGTTGTGCTGCTTCCGAGGGCTACAATTCTGTGTTTTTTTTTTTTTTTGGTGTAGAGGGATGGTTGTGTTATGGGGCTATCATTGGGTAAGTGTGTTGTGGGCTAGTCCTAGTGATGTAATAGTTTGGGTCCATTCCTAGCAAATTCAGTTATTGTGTATAACTTTATGGATGGCGTATTACAAGTTTATTAAAGGGAATGGTTCATGGGGGGTATTTGTCATCCCTAGATTCAATTCTAACTACAAAGAGATCCCAATTTTCAATCCCACTTAGTGACTGACCTCTATGCTGTGATTGCCTCAGGGTTTGAGCTTCTGCCAGTGTGTAGCCATGTAGGTCGCGAAGCCAGATAGAGTGTGTAGGGGCATTTGGGGCCTTCCAATGTGTGGCTATCAGGCGTTTGTATGTCACGAATGCTAAATCTACAAACTTGTGGGTGTGCTTATCTTTTTTTTCTCTGTATCGTATATTAAGTAAGCAGGATTCTGGAGTCTGGGTAAGCTGTTGGCCTGATAGGTCTATGGTTGTGTTGACGATTTGGTTCCAGCCAGTATTGATCGTGCGACATTCCCAGACCATATGGTAAAAGGTTGCAGCTGGGGTAGCGCATCTTGGACATATGGGGTTAGCTCCTGGATATATTTTATGAATATGAGCTGGGGAGAGATAAGCCTGATGCAGATAATTAAATTGCGTATATCTTAATCTAAAGTTACGTTATACGGACTTGATCGAGGTTAGGGCTGTGTCCCAAGATTTTTGTGCTATTGGTGTAGGAAGAGCGGAATCCCAGCGGAGTTTGACCTGGGTTAGAGCTTTACAGCTTCTTGATAATAGAATTTTATATAATTTAGTGACAGTGTGTTTTGCCTCTCCCATAGAAAGTATTGCAGAAAGTAGGAGGGATTCATTTGGTTTGTTTTGACCACAGCCCCATATGTTGCGTAGGAGATTGTTAATGGCATTGAATGTCAGAAAATCCCGTGGCTGCAACGCCCCCGCAGCTGTCAGATCTGCGAACTTGATTGCTTTAGATTCGCTGTATAGGTCTCCCACATAGAGGGTATTAACCGTTCGTAAGTCATGATGAGAGGATAAGGCATGGAGGCCCGGGAGCTGAGATATTGGAATCAAGGGAGAGTAGAGGAGTGACGGCATTTTGCCTTGTACATATCTCTTCCAGCAATGCCTGGCCGAGCTAAGCAGAGGAGTATTATGTCGTAGGTGAGGGAGACCTGTCAGTAACCATGCCAATATCTGTGCAGGGGTTATGTAACCCAATATTGCTTCAACCTCTGTATTGGACGGCTCATTGAGCCATTTGGTGACCCATTGAAGTTAGGCTGCTGCATAATATAGCTCAAGGTTCGGCATACCTAGGCCGCCTTCCTCTTGTGGATATTGCGTGGTGTTTAGAGCTACTCTACGCCTATCCCTGCCCCAGAGTAAGTCAGTTAGCAGAGAATGTGTTTTATGGAAGAATGAGCGCGGTAAGGCCAACGGAAGTGCCGAGAAATAATATAAAAATCTCGGTAGTATTAGCATCTTGACTATTGCTATCCGGCCCATGGGCGATAGAGGCAAGGAACTCCAAAATGCCAAGGAGCCCCTGGTGGAGCGGAGGAGCCTGTCTAAGTTACCTTCTCTTAGATCTGATATAGAGTGATACACTTGGACACCCAGGTATTTGAAGGTTTGGTACGACCATGGTAATTGATGTATGGGGGATGCTGTTTGTTGTTCAGGGGGCAAACCAGTGAGGGGAAAGATACAAGATTTAGACCAGTTCACATGTAAGCCGGACACCAGAGCAAAGCTATCCAATATATGCATTATCCTGGGCAGGGAGTCAGAGTAATTGCGTAAATATATCAGGGCATCGTCTGCATACAAAGAGATTATATGATATGTTTCGAGCTCCTTTATTCCCCATTTATGTGCATTCATCCTGATCTTAATTGCAAGTGGTTCCATAGCTATTGCAAATAGTAGTGGTGATAGTGGGCAGCCCTGTCTGGTTCCTCTGCACACAGGGAAGGCCTCCGACACTACCCGGCCGTTTTTTACTCGGGCTGTTGGTTTGGAGTACAGTGTTATGATCCAGTCAATGAAGTCGCTCCTGAAACCGAACATCTTAAGGGTAGCGAATAGATATTCCCAGCCTAGCGTATCAAACGCCTTCTCAATGTCTAGTGACACAGTCATACTTTCTGGGTCAGAGGTGTTGTGCATGATACGAATTAGGCGCCTTATGTTAATAAAAGTGCTTCTACCCGGAATAAAGCCCGACTGGTCTGGGTGTATCAAGTCAGGTAGATGGGGGAGTAATCTGTTTGCTAAGTTTTTTCCAAGAAGTTTGCAATCTGTGTTCAGCAAGGAGAGTGGTCTGTATGATCTGACGTCCAAAGGGTCCCGACCCGGTTTTGGTAGGACCACTATTAATGCTTCCCTCATGGAGTCTGATAATTGTTTTCTGTTGCACGCTTCATTAAACACCTCCAGCAGAGGTTGCAACAGGTGAGTGCTTTGCGTGTTATAATATTCTGGCGGTAGGCCATCTGTGCCAGGGGTCTTGCCTCGCGCCATCTGAGAAAGGGCCAAGCGAAGTTCTTCAATGGTAATGGGGCCGTCTAGTATATCTGCGTTGTTGACAATGTTTGAGTTTTGGGGAATCTGAGTTAAGAATTCTGCAAGTTGCTGTTCTGTGGGAGGTGTAGAAGATTGGTATAACGTATAATAATATGAGAAAAAGGCCTGGTTGATATCAGTTTGAGTGTTGACCACTCTCCCTGTTTGTAGTTTGATAGCTCCTATCGGTGATGATTGCGGCGATTGGCGCACCAGCCACGCTAATAGTTTGCCCGATCTGTCCCCCTCAGCATGTTGTCTCATTTTAAAATGTCTATAATTGTGTTTACCAAGGCTGTCGTCCGTTTCTCTGTATTTTGCTTTCAGTGATATAAGTGTTTCTGGTGATGTATTATTTGTTGAGACTTCAACCTCTGCTCTATGTATTTTGGCTTCCAATTTTAATAATTCTGAGGACAGCATTTTCTTAATGCCCACCGATGCTGCCAGGCAGTGTCCTCTGACTATTACTTTATGGGCATCCCATTCGATAGCTCGGGTTGATGTTGTATTTTTGTTTAGAGAAAAATAGGTTGTTAGGCATGTGGTCAATTCTGTGTTAAAGGGGGGATCCGTCAGGGTGTCTGGCTGTAGGCGCCATGTTGGAATGCGGGCATGAATATATCCCCACATCAGTATGGAGTAGTGTGGATTATGATCTGATATGGTGCGTGCCAGGTAGCTAGATGCAATTACCTTTGGGATTATGTTAGAAGTAGCGAAAAACATGTCTAGTCTAGTATAGAGTTTGTGTACTGGTGAATAAAATGAGTACTCGCGTAGTGTGGGGTGAGAAGCTCTCCATATTTCAGTGAGCATGTTATTGGCAGCCCATTCTATCAGGTCGAGCGATGCTCGTTTAGTCGGGGCGTGTTCCAGTGGGGGGATAGAACGATCATTCAAAATATCCAAGACGCAGTTAAAGTCTCCACCCCATATGGCATCTATTGCAGGGTCGCTGAGCATGCTACTGCCTTTTGTTCTTAAAAAGTCGCTTTGATTTGTATTAGGAACATATACGGTTATCAAGGATAATGGGACACCATCTAGGGTACCTTCTAGAACTACATACCGTCCATTTGGGTCGCACTGTTTGTGGGACACAGTATACGGAACCCCGGGGGCTATCCATATTACAGTACCTCTGGCATATGACGAAAAGGTGGTCCCATATACTTGACCTTTCCACTTTGTTTTAGTTAATGCCAGTAAGGATTTATCTAAGTGGGTCTCCTGTAGCATGGCTATGTGTATTTGGTGCCTCCTGAAGTATGTGTAAATCCGTTGTCTTTTGCTAGCGGAGGCCATGCCCTTTACATTCCATGTTAAGGCTTTATACTGTGTAGTATATTGTTTATTTTGTGATGCCATAGGGTTTGAGTAAAATAATCTGAGGGGATATCGCTCAGGATTGTGTAAGCCCAAATTTTCTTTATTTTTTGGTATCTATGCCTAACAGCTAGCCCTCTAGATACTGAAATGTGTGCCCTGCTCCTAGGTTTTACATTATGGTGTGACGTTCTATAATTATTGCATGTCGATATACATAATAACCAAACTTTCCATTCAACTATGGCTACAAGATCCGCTATGTCTAACGACAATAGCAGGAGAAGTAAAAACAAGGAGATAGACAAACTTGTCTGCTTGGGATAACAGTCTATATAGTGTGGAGGGTGTTCCATGGTTACGGGTATTGAAGTGGTTTTAGATCTGGCCTATTTTGCGTATATAGGTGTCATTGCCAGGGTCGAGCGGCGGCGGATCGGACACACGGGACAGAGAAAGCATCTACATAATTGCAAACGACTGCATTGACTAAACAGCAACAGTTAAAGAAATGTTATCCTGTGTATGGGATCAGGTATTTAACAAATGTCGTCTGCTGTTCTTGGGATGAGGCTTGGGCCCCTCTCAGTTTCCGTTGAGTCAGAATTTAACTCTGGATCAGGTTCAGCTTCTGATTGTTCAGAAAGAGATGTCGGTGATACATTGGCAAAACGCTGCGCAGATTGCAGTAGTAGCGATCTTTCCACTTGTGATTGTTCAGGGGAAGGTTTGTTACCTTGTTTACTGCGAGGTTTACGTTTGTTTCTCGGAGGTAGGCTTTTGACATTAGGAGATAGAGGATCAGCTAGTCCTTTTGCGTGCAGCCATGTCCACGTATCCTCAGGAGTAGTGAAAAATAGGGTACGAGTGACGTCTTGTACTCGAAGTTTAGCGGGGAACAGCAAGGAATATTTAATATTGTGCTCTCTGAGACGTTCTTTGACCCGGTAGAATGAGTTTCGTTTTTTTTGTACCTCAGCTGTGAAGTCCGGGTAGGCGGTTATTTGCGTGTTCTCAAAGTGAATTGGGTTTAATTTCCGGAATAATTGTAATATAAGGTCTCTGTCGCGGTAGTTCAATAGTTTTGCTATGAGGGGACGTGGGTAGGCGCCCGGTGGAGGGGGTCTACCCGGAATCCTGTGAGCACGTTCTATTGAAAAGAACTTTGGGACATTGTTCTTCAACACTGTTTCCGTCAGCCATTTTTCGATAAAGAGTTCTGTATTTGGGCCTTCGATGTGCTCTGGAAATCCTACAAACCGGATGTTGTTTCGACGCGACCTGCCTTCGGCTTCTTCAGCTCGTCGCTTAAGTGTCTCCACTTCTGTTGTTATGGCGCTTAGTTGGGATTTGACTTCCAAAATAGTTGGTTTGAAGTGCGACGTATCCTTTTCGAGTTCGTCGACCTTTTCAGCTAGCGCCTGCTGATCCGTACGAAGCAGGTTAACATCTTCTGTAATTGAGCCTATTCTTGCTTCCAGAGTTGTTTTAGTTTCCAATATGGCTTGCAGCACTTTTTCGAATTGTGCTGAGTGCGTTTGCAATGTCTCTTCCATTTTCTGAAGGGTTTGGTATGTGTCTGTGGCACCAGGTGCTAAAGGCGGATTAGTTGGACCCATGGTTTCTGGGGGTGCACGTGGGGTCTTTGGTTTACCCATCAGATGGTACACGTTTAAAGGTATTGCCAAGCTCCGAATTCAGCGTTGCACTGTTTAGTTTTGTCACAGAGGCTAAGTGCTGTAGCGTCGGGAGGTCATCGTCTATGCTGCATAAGCGCTGAGCCACGGCACGGAGTCTGCAAACGACGAGTGGCCTCCACCTTTCCCTATGTTACGCACTCATCAGCCGGGACTACGAAGGGTTGATCCTATTTCCGCCAACCTCTGCGCCGTTTTGGTATCGGCTCCTTTTCGGCCTATCTACTAGGCACTGTTTTTCTTAATTTGCTCTTATTGTGTTGATCAGGCTCGCTCACTCTCTTAAGTTTCTTCAATCTACTATGGTTGAATCGCGTTGTTTTGGGCCCGTTGGTAGCAGTGTTACTATGTGACTATCGTTTTTTCCCAGGTTTTTATTCTATCAGCCAGGGTCGCTTCCGACCTCTAAAGGAATAAAAGAGATCTGTAGGGCACGTTGTTCGTACTGTCCAGTTTCCCTCCGTCAGGCGCGCGTCGGGACGGGGGCCCCAGGGATTCGCGCCTACCGCCTCTTAGGAGCTCTGTAGTCAGCACGGTTCTCACCGCCTACGATTTTCATTACAGGAGCACTCGAGTGCTTCTCAGCTTAGCTGTAGTGGAGGGCGTCACGAGCGCCTCTCTGGACTATCGCGGATTAGTTTTCTGTAATGACTCCCTCAGGCCCATATGCGTTGCCGCCTCTACGTCATTGGTTCCCTATCTGGTGAGAAATAATTTTCCTCTCCATGGTGGTTCTGGACGATTTTGCTACTGTTTTGGAGTTCTGTATCTTTATAGCCCGCGCAGCTCCTACCGCCACTTCTTTTTTTTTTTTTTTTTTTTCGGGCCTCAAGCACTCGGGGGTTACACAGCTCGATTGCGCGGCGAGGGAGGGTGGCACAAGCGTCTCTCAGTTCTGGTGTGTGTTATGTGTTCTGGGCTGCTCCCTCAGGTCTGCATATGGTGCCCTTCGTGTTCCGATTTTAAAAGTCTTGCACTTACTATTTCGCGGGAGCTCTGCGTTATGCAGGCAGCGTGGCTCCGGCTGGCTTAGCTTTTCAATTTTGAAGCACACGGTGCTTCACATCGCGTTCGCACGTCGCGGCAGGGCGTTGCCGGCATCCCACGGGCCCGGCTCGGATCTCTCGTCCCGGGCAGCTCCCCCAGGTCCGTGCTCGTCACCGCCGCCGCTCCGTCTGCTCCGCAGCTAGGAGGGGGTGTTTTTTTTGCCTCTGCCGCGGGTCAAAGCATCTCTTTGCAGGATCTTGAGTATAGGCCGGGTCAGAGCTGTGAATTATACGTCCGACCCGGTCGCCATCTTGGACACGCCCCCCTTGGACGTAACCATTATGTCCATGGCCCTCAAGGGGTTAAAACTTAATAAAGCGTTACATAAAAAACATCATCTGCATAAGCAGATTATTTGATTTTCACAGGTTTACATTTAACGCCAGAAATTAAAGGATTGCATCTGATATGTTTAAAAAATCGTTTGAGGCAAAAAACCAATAATAAGGGAGACAAATGACAACCTTGTCTTTTTCCACTGACAAATTAAAATAAGGAGAAAAGTGTTGTTAACATAAACACTAGCTATAAGAAATAAATATTATTTCAATGAAATAAAAGGGGACCAAATTCGTACCACTGAAGAAATTTGAGCACAAATTACCAATTCTTTCACATCCGATGAAAGGAAAACAAAGGTCACATTTTCTTGAGTTAGAGCTATAGGCATTGTAAATTCAGAACTGGACTTTTTTGCCACATAAATTGGTCAGCCCTGTCTCATAATTTCGTCTTGTTCTGTCTTGTTTTAGTGGTCACTGGCGGCTACTGACATCAGATATCACAAGCCCTTGAGGAGAGATGAGAAGATGATTGCACTACATTGAGTGGTGTAAATGTCTGAACAGAAATTGGAAAATAAGGCTGGAAAAGTATTTTATTTTTATTTTACCAGAATGAAAAGTCTTGCAAGCATTCTTGCCTCACAAGCGGAGCAACCGGAGATGATTTATGGCCCCAATAAAGGAGATAAGCAATGCCCTGTGTGCATTGTTAAGTGCTGGCAGGGAGGGGCCCTGGAAAGAAAGACTTCGAGATGGGATGCAAGGCTAAGGAAGTTTCACATAATTGCTTCTAGGTTTAGCTACATTCTACCAGAAAGGGCATATTGTGGCTTTCGTGGGGAGTGAGCTAAACGACCGGGTGTTCTTTTTTGTAACATAAGCTTATTTTAGGAGCCAGAGGTAAACGAGGACAGCACTGGAATAAAGCCAAAACAATTGTCTGTGACATGGGAGGAGGTGGGAGGAACGGAATTCTGCAGTAAAACGCAGGCAGCTACCAGCCTAAAAGACCCACAGTGAAAGGGGAGCACCAAAGAAATGAAAAAAATAGTCAAGAAAATAATAAATTATGCAATAAAGAAAAGGGAAAAAAACAAATGTCTAAACAAGTATTTGCAATGCAATAGGTCTTGCATTTGCTTGAGTTAGAGCTATTGGCGTTGTAAATGCATAACTGGACTTTTCTTGCCACATAAATTGCTTAACACTGCTGTACAATTAGGTCTGCTCTGCCACATAATTTCAGTGGCCCTGCATATAACTAAGGTATTTCCATTTACCTTCTTCCTCTATCTGCAGCAAAAAAATGAAAATATTGCCATTATTTATTATATTTATTTATATTATTTTGCCCCTCCCCAACCCAGAGATGACCTAGACAGAAAGATCACTCATGCGAACAGTTTTGATGGTGGTCCCATTGTCCTAGGACCACCACACAGTGAGTTATGTGCAAAAATGTTTTGTAAAAGGAATGCCCTGCAAAGCATTATGGGGCAAGTTTTCGAGTGCAACGAATACTGTAGTTTCTTGACTGTAATGCTCAGACCATCCCCTAGAGGGCACCACATTAAAAATAGCATTTGTAATAAACATGATCATGTAACCATGTAGCCCCTAGAGAGCATTACCACATGAAGAGTGCGTTGTTCTGAATGGTTTGGTGGTGGTTCCATTGTCGCAGGACCACCACAGGCTGTATTGGGCCAAAATGTTTTGTAAAAGAAATGCCCCTCAAAGCATTATGGGGCGGGTTTCCGGAGTGCAGTGAATATTGTATTATCAGCTCTCCCGCTGTGCCGGAAGAGCCTTGTTGAGGATTTCCTTGTTTTTTCTGTTTAAGATGCACCAGTTTGTATATTTTTCAACTGCTAAACTAGTACGCAAGCGCTCCTCCAATCGAGTTTGTGCTATATGAAACTTAAAAAATAAAAAAGAACCCCCCTCCGGCTTGCAGTCTGTGGGCGCAGACACCACAAAGAAACAGTGGTACGCCCAAAAACAAGGAAGAGGCAGAAACAACATGCAAAGATGGAGCACAGAGCAGAGAGGCAAAAGAAAAAAGTAGTGCCCCCACACTAAGGTATATAACTGATTGTGCAATTATCTATGTATTACGGTCAGTAGCCAAAACGGTAACAAAACATCCTCGAGGTGGGACAAATGTAAAGCATTTACCTACGAAATCAAGGGAATTTTGAAAAGCAGGCCAAGGAACGAATGAAAGTGATGGGCGTGGTGAAAGCCCATAGAAGTAGATTACAACATGTTGAAAGACAGCGCATGCGCGCTGCTGAGGCTCGACCTACAAGTGAGATAAAGACAATTCCATAAGGAGAAAATGAAAACAGAAAAGCAGATAAGGGATAGATTCCTGAACTGACAATAGACAACGAAGAAATGCACGCAATTTCAACATCTCAAGATAACCAGTAGAGCTACAAAAACAAGTTATACATTTATATATGAGGACCCTCATAAGATCTAGTAACGCCATTGTGAGTGATCCTACACAAACGAGGGTGCAACATATCATATCTTATAATGTCTACGAATTGGACGAAGAGCCAAAGCTTTTGTTGCAGTAGACAAATCTGAGAAATATAAATATATAAATATTGTGGCCAGACCAAGATAACCTTTTCTTTTCCTTGGCAGACTTGATAACACAAAGCAAATCAGTGTATTCCTCAAAAAGAATGGTAATTCCACGAGGTTTAGTGGATTGTTTGCCAAGTCGATGTGCTCGTTTAAAGTTAAATGTTGGTGATCGATAAAACCCAAGCAGATTTGGAAGACATTTTTTGAGGAAGTTTATTATGTCCTCGCCTTCAACATCATTCAGCACATCATCTAAATGTAGATTTTTTTATCCTATTTCCATTCTCCAAATCTTGAGCGTGAATTTGAAGTTGCAAAATTTCTTGTTCATTTTAGAAACTATAGGTGATGTGTCTTCAACATCATTAACTTGGTGCTCCATTTCCGTTAATTTATTCTCCATCAGCCCCAAACTATCCAGTTTGCAGTTTAGTTTTGGTAGTAATCATGAAAGGTTAGTATACTTGTATTGTGTTAAAGATCTTATTGAGTACCAGATCATTAGATGCAGAAATAGTAGAACCAGGATATTTTTTTGTCTTTTGTGTTTTACCCAAGATGTAGAAAATGAAGGTTTTATTAAACTGTGAATCCGACAACATCTACCTCATATAAATTTTGAAACTTTCGATAATAATTTGGAGCTTCCAATAAGCAACCTTTTATTAAGTATGGCAAAGTCCTAGCAGCAATACCACACAATAGGTGTGTTGTGCAAAAAATGTTTACCTCAAAAATTTGTAGCACACAAAATCTCTGCAGCAAACAAATATGCCACCAGAAGAATGCATCATAGGCAAACACTCATTCAAGTTAAGATGAAATATTAATCCTGTTGTAAGAATGAGAAGCTCACAAAATAGTAGACCAACAGGAGGAGACGGAAAAAGTGACCTCAGTATGTTTCAGTGATGCAAGCAGGAAAGAGCTTTTTTATAGAACGATAATTATAAAATAGATATTGAGTACCTCATCTTAAGAGCTGTTGTGGATAAATGTATTGCTTCAGCGCGACATCACAGAAAAAAACAAAACGGACGCTCACTGACAATTGTAGAAAAATGTCTTTTCAGCACAGTGAAACTGCAGAGTTCTGAGTTAAGTGCTTCAACATGTATCTTGGAATGGTCTCCCGGTTGGGCCATTTCTTTGGGTAGATCAGGCCTACCCTCTCTGAGACAGAGATGACTGACACAGGGAGGGTCAACCAAATGAAAAGGCTAGCACCTATATTCTGGGATTTTGGCAAGGATGGTAGGGAGGGTCAAAGGATGGTTCATTCTGCACTCCCCTCTATATCTGGTGGCAGTTTTTATTTTAGGCAATTGGAAATGGTGGTATAGGTATTATGAATCTCTGCCACACACACCTTTCTCTTGCCACTGCCCCTGAATTCTGCGATTCAGGGAAGAGTAAAAGGATGGTACAGACCGACCCACCTCCTCATCAATATACAATGCCTTTATTTAGTCTTGAGCTTTGTAAATAGTGGTGGAGGGATTATGTTGTTATGTTATGTTTTACAATTTATAGAGCGCATGGCTACCCTCGGGTTTCCCAGCGCTACTAAACCCTAACCACAGAGAGGATGAGAGTGATAAGCAACTAGAAAGGAATAAAAACAACCGGACCTAGAATAACCAAGTTTTCAAGGCCTTTCAAAATTCCAGTTCTTGCTCCATCAGCCGAAGATTAAGAGACAGTGAGTTCCACAATTTGGCTCCTAAAAACATCAGAGAGGACCTACCCCATCTTGCTTTCTTTATTTTCGGTACGGTTACTAAAGCAAGAGTAGAGGATCTCAAATCTCTATTCGGCCTATAAAAAGTGTCCAAGTTCCTAAGGAGCATAGGTCCTCTATCATGCAAAGACCTGTGGATATGACATAGAACCTTAAATTTGATCCACTGTAAAACAGGCAACCAGTGCAAGGAGGCCAATCCAGCTTTCACTGAAGACCTTCTCGGGATGTTCAGTAATAAACGAGCTGCAGCATTTTGAACTCTTTGTAATTTCTTTTTAACATATACTATGGAACCTAGGAAATGGCCATTCCCGTAGTCTAGCCTTGAAAGAATAACAGCTTGCACAATAAGTCTTCTAGCCAGTGCTGGAAGAATAACAAAAATCTTCCTAAGAAGTCTCAGTAAGGCAAAGCAAGTAGTCGATATGTTCGTAGCCTGCAGGTCTAGCATCAGAAGGGGATCCAGACTGACCCCCAGGCTCTTAACATGCTTTTTGGGAGGAGGGAACTCACTAAGTGCCAAAAGGACAAGTGCGAGAAATTCCAGACCTTGGTTCAGGGCCCAGTATCATGACTTCCGTCTTCTCCTCATTTAGTTGCAATTTACTCTGAGTCATCCAGCTTGAGACCGCTTGCATACAAGTAAGGAAAGCGGCTCCTTCTGAGGTCTCATTAGCAGAACAGGAAACCACCAGTTGGGTGTCATCAGCATAGGACATTAATGCTAACCCAAATGATTACACCAAAGAGGCCAAGGGAGCCAAATAAATGTTAAACAGTGTCGGACTAAGGGCAGAGCCCTGAGGTACACCACACCTGCACTGTAGTTTGTTTGATAGGAACGATCGATCTAGGCCCAGAAAGGACCTTTCCTGTAGGAAGGAAGTAAACCAGGCAAGTGCCTGTTCCTTAATTCCGAGCTCCCTCATTCTCTGTATCAATACCTGGTGGTCTACTGTGTCAAAAGCTGCGCTCAAGTCCAGCATAATAATCACTGTGGTAAGACCCTGGCCAACCCTCTTTCTGACCTCTTCCGTAACCGCAATTAATGGAGTTTCCGTGCTGTGACCAGTTCTAAAGCCCATCTGAGTGGGATGGAGCAACCTATTCTCTTCTAAAAAAAGTAGAAAGTTGCCAATTGATGTATTTATCCAGAATTTTAGCGGGGGTGGGCAAAAGGGAAATGGGTCTAAAATTCTTCAACACTGTTGGGTCAAGAGAAGGTTTTTTTAATAGCGGTTTCACTATAGCATGCTTCCAAGAGCTATGTACTACTCCTTTGGAAAGAGAATCATTAAGTAAATGTGTTAGCATCGGAACAATAACTTCCGCCCCCTGCACAAATATGTGAGGAGGGGCAAGGTCCAGGGGGGATCCTCATTTCAGGGCACTCAAGAAATTTAACACTTGAGTTTGTGAAAGAGGGTTAAGGTGAGAAAGACAGGCTGTATTAACACCATTAACAAACTCCACCTACTTCAGTGAAGGACTTTTCTCCTCAAAAGTGGCATAGATGTCCAACATTTTTAGGTGGAAAAATTCAGCTAGTAAATTGCTGTGTTCAATGGAAGCCTCTAAAGGATTGTCTTTCATCGGCGCGTGTAGAATATCTTTTAATATTTGGAAAACTACTTTGGGGGAACCTGACGGTCCCTCAATTTTCTGCTGGTAGAAAACCCTCTGTGCCTCCTTAATTTCAGCAAGATACCTTCTGATAGCCCCGTTGTAAGCTTCCCTATCTGCTGGAACAAACGGCTTTCTCCAAGTTCTTTCTAACTTTTTACATTCCTTTTTTAGGAGCAGTAATGAGGGGGTAAACCAAGGGGCACTAGTTGTTCTACGCGGACCAGACTTTTTCCTCAGGGGGAGAACTATGTCCAGACTTTCAGTGATCCAGTCACTGAAAGCTTCAACTTCAGATCCCCTCTTACTCATGACACTGGACTTAAGAGATTCCAAAGTGACTAAAAAATTCTCTTTATCCAATTTATTCCACGATCTCCTGACCTGAACAACAGGCTTACTCCCACTCACCATTGTACCCGTGGCTAATTCAATAGAAATAAAAAAATGATTAGACCACGCTAGTGGGGTTGGAGACCTACGTGTCAGGGCAGGAGTGTTACTAAACACTAAGTCAATAGTATGACCCATTTCGTGGGAAGGGCCTTTAACAAGTTTGGTCAGGCCCATTGCTTCCATACCACCAAGTAGACGCCTTGAATCTGTTCCTTCCGGGATCTCACCATAAATATTAAAATCTCCTAAGATTAGGTCTGGCACATATAAAATCTGCCGTACAGTCTAAGAGCGAGTCTAAAAACTTTTCCAAGGGACCTGGGGGGCGATAAATTAGGATCCCAGAGAAGGTATAACGAGGGTTAAGAGCTAGAGAAAAAAACATCCCTTCCCCTCCACTAACTGAAGAGGCTTAAAGGTAAGGTTCAAACAGTCCCTATAAATGACTGCAATACCCCCTCCTATTGCCATCCCTCTGTCTAATCTGGCGATTTGATACCCAATAGGTAATGCCAGGCTAATACCAGGATCTGTAGCATCATTCAGCCATGTTTCGGTTAGAAACAATGCTGTAGGAGAGACCTCAGTTAACAGTAAATTAATATCAAGTTTGTGGGCGACCAATGAGCGGCAGTTAGTGTAGAGCAAGGAGGTAAGAGGATTACCCCCCTACCTCCAACTCAACCCCACTGGGATTGAAAGCCCAGTGCCAGGCAGGGCAGTGCCATGTATCTCTAGTACACTCTCTACATATAATACATTCCCTGTTCCCTGAGACTCTCAGGTCATGCAGTTCCTTAGAGGAATAACAGTAGATAGAAGGGGCATCACTAACCTCTGAGGGAGAATCAAGGAAGCAGGCCCGAACTGGCGCAGACGGGCTTGCCTTTGGCGCGCCCGCTGTGCACTCGCCGCATCACGCTTAAAATAGCCTTGGAAGAGGCAATTAGTGATCCAATAAACAACTGGACCTCTAACCCGTCCAAGATGGCTGCCGCAAATGGCACCAGGCAGCGAGGGAAAAAATGGTGGACGTCACAAAAAAACAAACCCCAAAACAAATAGCCCCAAGGAGGAATCGGGGCTACAGGGACCCTAAACACAGGTCACAAGCAACAGTCCCCCTCAGCAAAAAAAAAGTAAAATGAGAGGATTACGAATGGGCATGCATATATCTCCCGGGGCACTAGTATTCTGCGATTCTGGCGAGGGTGGTTTCAAGAATAAAAAGGATGATACAGCCACCACCCAGTGCTCTCTGGTGCCCTTGTTTATCCTACGGTTCTGGTGAGGATGTTACTGGGCTGAAGGAATGCAAAGATTCTTCCAGTGTTTTTTACAGTGCTTCAATTTATATAGGGTTCTGGGAAGAGTGGTGTGTAGGCCAGCACATATAACCCCTTGCCTTGGCTTTCACCAAGCTCCTATTCATTCTGAGATACTGGAGAAAGGTGTCACCTAGAGATCGAATGGTCTCTTGCAGGCCCGGACACAAAAACGTCTCTCTCTCTGTTTCCACTGTATTCTGGGCTTTTGTTGATGTGTGTGAAGTGCCAGTTGGTGGAATAGTATTCCCATCCTCCTCTGGTGCACTTGTTTGCTCTAGGATTCTGGGAAGGGCTATGTGTTGCAAGCTGTTAAACCTCCTTATATCCCTGCCGTCTGGTCAGCATGGATAGAAAAGGGTGGTAAGGAAGTTCTGGTTGGCATAATTCTTCATTATCACAATGCCCTTTCTAAAAAAAACTATCGGATTCTAAAGAAAGGTGTTTGGGGCAGTGAGACGGTATCCTTTCTGGGCATAGTGTCAGTAGCACCTCATGTCTTTTTTTTGTCTTGGTGAGGGTGAAGTGCAGGTCAGCTTGTAGCATTGCAACACCTATGTTCTCTTATTTTCTAAAGGATGGTACGCTACACTTGTGTGTCTGGCTAATATTTATTCTGGAGTTTTTCAAAGGGTGGTTGTGTGTAGGTGCCAAATAGTAAAGTCCCCGTCTCTTCCTCCTAATGTCCTTAAATTCTGTGTGTTTGGTTGGCAGTGAGTGAATGGTGCAGGCCGCGTGTCTCTCCTGTCAGTTCTTCTGCATTTTTGTGGGGTTGACGTTGTAGGCAGGTGAAGGTTGGTGACCTTCATGTGTTTATTCAGTTGCATATGTTTGGTGGGTGGGAGCACCCAGATCTGTATTCTTATTTATTTATATAATTTGTTATTAAGCATTGTGCAAAGCAGTATGCGGTTTCAGACTGTTTGACTGCCCTTACACCTCTCTGTGACTCTCCATTTGACAGTTGAATCGAACAAGGAGCGCCGTGAAGCGGTGAAGAGGAAGGTGGCCCAGTACCTAAAACGAGCCGAAGAAATCTTCAACTCTCACCTGCAAAGGGCTTTGGGGAATGGACTCTCGATTACAGAGGTAAGGGCACCTCTCTCTTGGGAGAATGGGGGATGGTGGGGGGAGGAGTGGTAATACATCACTGAGAGTTGTCAAGAGCTCCAGGAGGAAAGGTTACTTGCAGAGGACTCTTTCATAAGCCCACTGATACTGCGGTAGTGTACACTGCCAAGGACTCTGGGAAATAAACTAGCAGGGCTGCAAAAGATGCCTAGAAATACATCACTGGTAACAAGGACAGTTTCAAGCACTTTGGGAACGAAACTAATTACTACAAATGAAAATCAGCTGAAATAATGTATACTAAAGTACTATCTGAAACTGGTCAGCTTCTCGGAAGGTAGGATGCATTACAAATAGGGTGAGACAGACGAGGCTTAATAGGGTAGAGCAAAACGGAATACAACTCACTGAAGCTGGATGCCTTCTATAAAGGCAAGTGGATTTTAGGGCGAGTTGCATCATGAAGAATATAGAACTGGGCGAATCCCTCTTGCCATTTGGGGGTATGATTTGTTTCCTGATGAGTTCAAGAAATCAATCAACTAGTTTGTCTCCTTGCACGCTGATGCAACCGTACAGTTGTCTTTAGTACAAAGTACACAGCCGAATATGCTTGCATGTACATGGTGTATGTGTATTCGAGTGTTAGTATGCAGTGCCAACCTAGCTGGCGCAAACCCGCTCTGTACACGATAGGAGGGAACGGTTTTGAATTAATTGTGTAAGAGTGTGGAAGGTGGTATTCTGGTAATGGCTAGGTGCTGGTGCACGTGGGCCCTCTATGAGGGTGTCTGGGCAACTCCTTGACATGGTACACTTTTACTTCCGTCCAAGACAGAAGAGTAATGGCTCTAGCCTGATATTGCACAGATGGCGTTCCAGGACCTAGACAATTCGTTGTGAACCCCTCTCCCGTTTCTTCACGTTTTCACACTCTCTTACACCTGCAGGTTGATTGAGGGTCTTCTCTCGGTGCAGTGGGGTGGAGCTTTCCAATGCTTAGTTCCTTCAGAATAGAGTTTTTAGTAGTCTTTTTTTTCAATATCTTTATTTTGCATTTGATCAAAAACAAACAAAAAACATGAATACAAATATTAGGTTTACAAACCATTGTCGCACTCTCAGGGCCCGCTTCCATTGCCTGATTTGCAAAATATTCTCCTCAAGAAGGTCCTTCTATTCATCACAAGTAATCTCCGTAGCACACAAAGTCCAGAATAGAATGTGTACTTCCTTGGTCTCAGTAGATTCCCTATAGTGTGTTTTGTGGTATCGTTGCAGATAATTCTAGCATCACATCTGCCATATCCTCAAGTCTTCCACCACTTGTTCATGCCTCCTGAGTTTTTTTCATGTGAATTTCCTGTGTCAGTGCCCACTCCATTGTGTCCCTTATCTACAGATTTACCCTGGAGGTTTAGAAATTGGAATTAACTCACGAGCAGCCAAATTCTTTCTGGTTTCTTATTACATTTGTTGCCCAGAGTTAAAAGGGTCCAGTGGAAGACAGCCTTCAACATGGAGAGACATCCAGATGCTGTTGGGTGGAACATTCTTTAGAAAAAATGACTTCAGTGTTCGTTCCCTGTATAATGTTCCTATTTGAAGCCTCAGGGAGATTTCCCTCTGTCTGCCTTGATGCCATAGTTAAAGTGTAAAAAGTCTGTTTCGTAATCTTTGAATTGTTCGCCATTGTAATCCTAATGCTAGCACAAGGAAAATTCTTCTTTTTAAATGGTCCTCAGCAAGTTTTTGGACTGATGCTGCTGGGGTTTTTACTGAGTGCACGGAGGCCTGCTAACCAGACCTCTGCGTCAGTGTCCTGACCCCAAAACGTGTATGTAACATTGGCTATATCCAATTGGCGTGGGCTAATTTAACTGTAAGTCCCTAGTATACGGTACCCAGGGCATGCAAATTAGTGTCCTCAGGGATTGTAGCACTGGTTGTGCCACCCTTGGTGTGAAACAAGTAAAACAAATCTCCCAGTCCACCATAGCAGACTTGAGGAGCAGTTTTAAACTGCTAGCCTGACTGCTATCGAAGGCAATGGCAAAGCCAAACCGCCTTCTGCAATATGTGTAAGCCACTCCTATGGTAGGCCTACTGAGCCCTGAGGCAGGGTGTAGCATATTTCACGGGCAGAACATGTATTTTACATTTTATAGCAGTTCAAATGTGAAATGGTAGTTATTACTACAGGGTTACATACTGACCTCTGACCTGTGCTAGCTCCTCAACAACACAACCAAACTTGGTACTCCAGGGAAACAACTTGTTCCATTAAGCCCAACTTTATTCTCAAGTAGAAATTAATGTAACAGATTGTGGTGTTCAACTTGAGCAAAGTTGCCACATTGTTGCTTTTAGTCTCCTGTGCCCTCCACTGTTGCACAAGGAACCTGCCCCCAAAACGGTTTTCTGCCCCCTCAAGAGATGTGCTAATGACTTCCAGGAAAGGAGAAAATATAGACTTGCACTGGAGATATGTGTTACCTCTCTCCTGCAGAAAGCCACATGGGTGTTGGCCCAAGGTGAGCTTTAAAGAAGAAGCATCCTTTGAAGGGGAAAATGAGTAACACTCAGGAGAGGGTCTACTCCATTGCCTAGGTAGACAGGCTCGCAAGGAAGAAGAAACCAGTTGCCAAACTAGATTTCCAGCGGCTTGTAGCCACATCTTTAGGTTGGGCTAGGGAGTTCTGAATGCCAAGAAATGGGTTCTGCCATGTTGGGAATTGGCAGAATGGTTCATCTTGGGATAGCCAGATACCACGCTTTCCAGAAAGTGGTCATCAGGAGGGAAGGACTTTAACAGCCCTTTGCCTACTGATCAAGTCTATACTAAGGGCACTTTCTGAGCATAAATAGGGCACCCCTGGCACCCAGAACGCAGATCTTAACTGGACTGACAGAGGGATGAAAAAAGGACTACCCTGCAACACCAGGGGTACAGCATAAGAAGAGGCTGTAATGCCTTGGTCTGCATCTTATGGCTAGCAAAGGAGAAGGCACTGTGCTTGCTCCGTCCTGCTCATGGAGAAGTCATCTCCAGAGTCCAGCCAAAGCAAGAGACACCAAGGGACAGTTGGCTGGCCTCCTGTTCCCAGCACAGGACCTCTGCAGCTGAATAAGCCTGCTGGGGCAGGTTGGTAGCCAAAGTCTCCACATCACAGTCAACCGCCGCCGAGCAGCACCAGTGACCAGGACCCGGTGTTCAAAGTTGCACCTGAGTTCACGGAGCCTTGAAGAGCCATTGGAATGCAGCTTGGTCACCCACAAAATAAGTTATTACCCAGGGAAGAATTTGGCTGTGACTGTGATTTCGGACGACTGGTAGCCCAGTGACAACTTGACTTTTACCAGGACCAACAGGACTTTGTGGGACATTGACCTTGTGACTGAGACCACCTCACCCCCTTCCTGGACCGAAGAGGTGCCGCAGGAAGACCCATCGACTGTATTGCATCCTTGAGCATCATCAGTATCCTGTATCCCTTGCCTCAGGAACACTTCCATAGGGAATTACAGCAATGGATAGAAGTGCCTGGAAGACTGAAGACTGCTTCACCTGTTGAGGCAACTGTATCTGTGGACCTTGCAGGTTTCTCTGACCCCCGTCCCGGTTGGTCACCCAAAGTAACTCTAACTGACTGCAGTACAGCTAGCCAAAGTTGTTGCTCAAAAAGTCTGTTTCAAATTTGGTTAATTTGCCAGTGCTTGTTTGTGGTTGAGTGAAAAGTTTTCATTTACTATACCTTGTAAATTTCATATCTGTGGGACCCTCCGTAGATCCTTTTCATTGCTGTGTCAAAAAATAGTCTGGTTTTATAAATTTGTGTTGGATTACTTAGGCGTCTTGTCAATTTCTTTGTCAATTGTTTTGGTGTTGTTTTAAATGCTTTACACTTGTTCCTTTGTAAGCCTTGCTGCACAGAGCGATAGCTAACCGGGTTTGAGCTAGAATGTTTAGCATACGAAAGCTACTGGTCCTGAAGGGGTTCGTAAGTGTATTACACGGTGAGGTCACACAATCACAGCATATAATATACCCCATATCCTCACAACTATTTGTCCTTGTACATAGCTTTCTAGCGACCTCATATATCAAATGACACATTTATTCAGTTTGAGATTTTCATCCAATAGATAGCATGCTGAGACTTAAAAAAACAATGTGTATATTTCTGAAAGGTGTGCTGCAAATTCCAGAATGGTAATTTTAGTTGGTTTAAAAGCCATGACTGGCTTAAGGTATCACACATGACATTGGGAGGGGGTCCTCTGGCAGCTCTGCACATACTATTTTTGTTGCAAAAAGGCATTGGTTTGAGAACAATGATAATATAGAGTGTGTTGCATTTGTCCAGACTCTGGCAAAAGTAACACCTACCAAGACCGTGCTTCACTTATTTGACAAGTGTCAGGAACCACACCTTTTGTCTCGAGCTTTTTGGTTGCCACGATCCCTCTGTGACTTTCAGAGCTTGCAGTTGCAGAGGTTAATTGACTTGCATTGAATGTTGGGAAATTAACAAAAATCTATGGTGGCCGGCAGAGGGATCTTGAGGAAAAACCAGCTTTGGCAAAGCCAATAAGTATCACCTAAAGCGGTATTGGCTTTTTCAATGTTTTACCCATGCTGTACAGCAGCGCAGCTGTTGTACAGCTTGATTAAAAGGTTTTTTTGTTGTTGTTTTTTTAGGTCGAGCGTTAGCTTTCGGCCTGCTGTATACTAAAGTATACAATAGAGTGAGTTTCAGCGTTCTGATTTGTTAGTTGCAGTGCCCTTCAAAAATCCTTGCTTGCTAGTGGTCAGTTCTGCCTCTTTGTCCTGCCTTTTTTCACTTTGGGAGCAGCACAAAGTACTGTATAATTACGCTATGTCCTGTTTATCTCTTCTGTAAGGGACTTTTTTTGGCATTTGCCTGTTTCACCTCAACAGTGTGGGTGCTTGTTCAGTCCCTCCTCCCCACCAGCTCCCTCTGTAAACATAAACCAACAGCAGAGGGGGGCTTTTCCGGGGCGAGCTCACCCTCGCTCTCTTCCTTTTGTTAGTTTCAGTCTGTCTGGCAATAAAAGTCCTGTCAGTAATTTACAACGCTATGAGCTCTAACTTGAGCAAACACGAGACTATTCCATTCCAAATGCTTGTTTCTTAAAGCTATGGCACGGTCACGTAATTTTTTTCATTTTCTTTTAGTCATGCTGTACACTAGCTGTGCTGCTTTACAACATTGCTAAAACATGTCAAAATCCAGTACGCGTGCAGAGTGGTGTCTTAGGATTACATGTAATGGAAGGGCAATCGTCAGGGTTGTCCCCTGTCTCCCCTGCTCTTTGCCCTGGCACTAGAACCATGGATCCTCCAGGGTTCTTTGGTTAGGGGGATACAGGTTTCGGGTGGATAGGAAGAGTGTATATCATTATACGCTGACGACATTCTCCTTTATGTATACAGGCCCCCCTTACAATTGGCAGGCTCATGTAAATGGTCAAAATGTTTTGAGACCACTCCGGATATACTGTACACTGGTCGAAGTCGGTGGTGTTTCCCCTTTCGGGGGAGAGGCCTCGCCTCCCCCGGGACTGCAGGGCCTCAGTGGTCACGGAAGGCTTCTGCTACCTGGGTAAATACGTGACTAGGAACCCCCAGGACTTCCTGAGAAGGAAGTTGGCTCCCCAGTTGGAAAAACTCAAGGGGGATGTCACCCACTGGCACGGCCTCCCGCTGACTCTGATGGGCAAGGTTATAAAATAATGAGCCTCCCGCAACTCCTTTATGTCATGCAGAACACACCTTACAATATTCCACAAGACGTTTTTAGTATGATAGACTCTGAGGTTCGCCGGCTTCTGTGGGGCCAGGGCACCCAGGATTGCCCTGACCAAACTGCACAGGGGGGTTTATGATGGGGACTGGCAGTTCTGGACATCCAAAAATACTACTGGACGTCCTACCTTCACATAGTCAATGAATGGGTGTGCAAACCAGCAGGATCCAGCATACAGGCTGAATAGGCACATGATGGGGGTAGTGGACCCGAGGCCTTACAGCGTGACGCCAGACGTGAGCGAACCCACATAAGGGTCGTGATTTGAGCCTGGAAAGATGCAACCAAATACCTGGGGTGGGCGGGAAACTCCCTGACCTCTCCCCGCTATGGCATAGCGACGAACTGACAGACATGCAAGGTTTGCACGGATTTCAGAAGTGGGAGATGATTGGCATAGAACGCCTGGGAGATGTGTGGAGGGGCAGGCATTTATCAGTTTTGAGATGCTTAAGGAGGAATACACTTTGGCTAGCACTGAATATTATTGTTATTTGCAGCTGGGGCACGCTCTGACGAGGCATATCCGGGAAGGAGATCAACTACCGGATGCCTCCCCACTGGAGGATGGGGTACTACTAGTACCACTACCCAAAAAAAGGAATTTCAGTGATCTACAGGAAACTAATCAACAATTCTCCAGACCTGCTGAGTAAATTGAGGGAGGCATGGGAGGACGACCTGGGACACCTAGAAGAGGATGAGTGGGGGTAGCCCCCCAGCAGACCCAGACACATGGCCATCAGGGCCAGGTTCCGACTGGTCCAGCTAAAAGTCCTGTATAGATCATATTATTGTTGCTCATTGCTACACAGAATTGGTAGGGCAGGTAACCTACTATGCTTGAAGGGCTGCAATGAAGAATGCACATTCATACACATACTGTGAGGATGCCCCTTGATACGGGACTACTGGGAAAGTTTAGTCCAAGCCATGTCCCGGACTACCGCAATAGAAATTCCTTTGGTCGCCAAATGGCTTATCCTGGGATTTTCGGGAGAACACACATGGCCCAGATATAAAGAAATTTGGCTAAGACTGGTATCTGGGGTAGCCAAATGTAATATTGCAAGAGCATAGGGGGGCACAGCCACCCCTCAACTATCATATTGGCAGGGCAACCTGAATCGGTGTCAGAGAACTGAGAAAGCTATATACAGAGACAGGGGCTACCCCAGGAGATGGGGAGACTGGACAACAGCTCGAGGTGGGGGAGGCGAGGGGGACCCTCAGGAGAGTTTGGAGAACGGTAACTAAGGGGGGGAAAGAAGTTTTTCCTCAGTGGTGTAGTGGCCGTAAAAGCATTTTGACGGTTTTGAAGGCATACTCTTTGGTATTATGCAATATGTGATGGATTCTTATGTATGTACCCTCTATGCTACACAACAGTGCGAACCCTGTTTTTAAAAAAAAAATCAATAGCATTATTTAAAAAAAAATATATATATCCAGTTAGGAATTTACAACGTTAACAGCTCTAACTCGAGCAAACACGAGACCCATTGCATTACAAATGCTTTTTGCCTCTTTCACAGCCCAACCAATCTTTCAGAGGCGAGCTTGAGATGTGACTAAAGGAAGAGAGGGCTAAACACCCACATGTGAAGGCAGCGAGTTTGAGAAAATTATTGGGCTGGGGCAGCATCAGTCACACGCCAATCCTATGCCTCTGAAAGACTCTTATGAGTGGAGCAGTAAGTCAGCTATCAGGCCAGTGCCTGAGGTGTGCGTTAGGTGAGTGAGTCACAAGCAATACTTGGTTGTGAGAGACCAGAAGCCTGGCTGGGGCTGAAGAAGTTGCATGTCCGGCTGATTTGTCGGAAGGACTAAGGAAGTCTGTCATATGACCCTTTAGCTCGATCTATTGGCGGGGGGGGCGGAGGGTGGGGGATGAGGTACATACACTGCCCTGCTTGCTGATATACATTTTGCCCCTCGGTATTCACATTGGTACCATCCTCCCCAGGGCGAGAAGGCACCACTTCTTTCTCACAGCTAATGGCTCCAACTTTCACCTCCTCACAGGGTTACAGCAGCCTGCGGTTTCGACCCATCAGAAGCCTGAGCTCGCCCATCGAGCACCTGAGCACGTGCAAGGTCGTGGGAATCCTAGATAAGGTACTGCCAGGCGGGATGTAGTCTTATGCTACGGGCCACGGAGAGGTCAATGTTTCAAGGAAGTTTCAGGATTTCAATGGGAGTCACAGGAGGCATGCGGGGTCTCTGACAAACATGGCGCTTCATATGAAGGATGCGGATCCAAGTGGATGTATGTGTGGTGGTTCATATATGTAATACATGATTTACATGAAGCAGGGGGTTAAAAGGTCCTTATGAGATTACAGGGGAAGTCCAAAGGGCATAAGGGAAGCTGGGGGCTTATCAGTGAAGTATCCGAGGAAAAAGTGGGTTATAGGAAAATGTGGGAGCTCTCCTAGATCAAACTAATCGATCCTCATTGCCGGAGCCAGAATGTTTAAATTTTGCATGATGGTTTCCACATTGGGCCCAAAGCCCTGGCATACCTGGTCACTATGGGAGCCTGGCTTCGCTCTGAGCTTGGTGTGCCAACTCTAGTGAGAGAGCTATGATTGTTTTTATAATTGCAGTATGCAGCTTCTAGGCGTATAACACGATGGCTTATGTCCGTACAGTCATCTGCCATTGAAGGATAATAGGCCAGGACGTCATGCTCTACATGTGTTTCATGGACAAATCTAAATTGCATCTGTAAGGCCTCAACATGCGTTTGATAGGGAAAGGAGGTGAAACATTCCCACGGTTTATCCATACCATATATTGTTTTGTTCTCCCCCAGACACCAAATACATACAAAAGTGTAGGCATATTTGTGGCTTTGTATATCTTGATTAAACGTCAACTGTTAGAGCTTTCATAAATTTCATTATGCTGCTGTATTCGGTTGGTGACTGTGGTCACCTTCTGAGAGAGTAGATTAAATCGATGTTAGTGTCTCTGACTCACAAACCCAGATATATAAATTCTCTTACTAATTCCAACGTCTTTTTTTTTTTTTTTTTAAATAGACCCAAGCACCATGAGTTTTTGAACAATTAAATCACCTTTGTTTTTGGACATATTCTCTTGAAAATAATTTAATATAGTTTGCAATATTGTCCAATTGTCTGATCCGAATCTCTTATTTCTCATTTATTATGATTTCTCTTTTCATTCAGCTGTGACTATTTCAATTTTTCAATGCTTTATTAACCTATAGAAAGGTTCAGTCTTTAGAAGAATATAAAAACAAGCATTGCCAAAGCCAGTAGGTCTGACTTTAATGCGCCAATGCCTGTGAACACAGACATTCACAGATGCTGTTCACATATGTTACATGCATGAAATCAGTTTATCATATTAAATCTAGCCCTATCGGCCGCGCTGCTGCTGCTGGAGAAAAAGTAGCACAAATGCTTGCTTTCTGTACAGGATGCATACAGGAGATGAATCACTGAAATTACATTCTTAATTTTGTGCACTCCACTGGAAGCACTTACCAGAAGTTGGAATCGTACACCCAACAGCCTATGGCATTAGGTGAATTTTTTGAGTGGAACCAAAGCCCACTCTGTATATTTTATTTAAAGCATTGCTAACAAAAGGTCGTGCAGACAGCTTTGCTGTCAAGCCAGACCTAAAAACGATGTTTCTGCTGTAAGGAAGGTACCCCCAAAAAACCACTCCCGCTCCAGATTCGGAAGAACTCTTGATACAGCAGACATTATTAGGGATGGCCCAGAGCACTGAAAAGGGAGAGAGCGAGTAACAGAGAGAGACATGAGGGGAGGGGTAAAGTCCAGGAAAACTTGGGGAGAGGACTGAGAAATGGATAGGGAGAGACAGGAGAGAGAGATCTGGAGAGATAGAGAAAGATAGGAACATAGATAGAAAGAGACTGAGAAGGCCACTGGTAAAGAAAGTGACAGGGTGAGGCAGAGAAAGACCAATGTAAAGGGATAAAGACTGGGAAACCGAGATGGACGGAAGAAACTGGAGGGACTGTAAGTGAGAGAAAGGCAGGAGAGAGAAAAGAGAGAGGGGGAGTGGCAGAGAAAATCCAAGAGATAAGTAGATAAAGATAGGAAGAAATGAAGAGAGAGAGAGAGACCGGGAGAGAAAGGAAGAAAAGACAGAAATGCCGGAAAGACGGAGAAACGGAGCAGCAATGAGAAAGAGAAGGAAACCAAGAAAGAAGGAGGAAGAAAGGACCCGGGTCCGCCTGTCTTTGAATACCACTTTGTCTCCATCAGTCTATCCCTCTAGCTCTACACCTGCCCATTTGTCTGGTTGTCTGTCTGTCATATCTATGGCACTGATTTACAGTTAGGCAGACAGAGTACTTGGTCACAAATACGTCAGGGTACACTATCCGGTACTACCCACCCTGTTTAGGATCGGGAGGGCCACCAGTTTTCCGTCGACGGAGCCCCTTTTGATTCCATCAGTGGGAAGCCTCCTCAGACGGTCAGGTGCTGTAGGCGAAAAAGGGCATTACATTGCCTACCCTAATAGAGGTGGGCGCTGTGATGTTCTTTTTTCTGCTGGTCACTACTAGGTAAAACCTTGCTCTGAGGGGCAGAAAAACATATAAAATGACTTGCACGCCAAGGGAAAAAACCTTCAAATAACAATTTTTGTTTTTTTCAATAACAATCTTCTAATTTGTTTTTGAAAAACAAAAACTTTTTTAAAGATTGGTGGACGGCTGTTGAAACACAGTGGCTGTCCCCAAACATTTTGTACCTTGACAGGAATCTCCCCCTCTTTATTTATGTCTGTCACTATATTTGTCTCTGTACTATATATCTTTGTGTAAGACTGTGTCGTTAGGTCTGTCTATCTAATTGTCTGTCAGTCTATATATCTTCGCCTATCTATTTTTGAGTCAAGTACCTGTTTCTCTAACTGCCTCTGTCTGTCTCGTTGCCTGCCTGTTTGTCTCTAAACTTATCTATCTCTGTGTGCACCTCTCCTTCTGTCTGTGTCTCTGAACCTTGCTCTGTTGTGTGTCTCCCTTTCTCTCTCTCCCCTTCCCTCTGCCTCTCTCCATCTAAGCCTGTTTAAATTGCAGATCTTCTCAGCATCTGCAGGGACACAAGTGCATCACAGACACAATCCGACTCTGCACCTGAGGATCACAGCCTCAGCATAAATTGAAAAAAACAAATGTGTTTACTTGGCGTATATAGTTGGCAATAGACCGGACACTATAGGCGGGCTTAGTTCGGACTGTGTTCGGGAGGGAAGGGGCTACGAGCTAAGCCTGAGACCTGATTGTATGACAAGGAGAGGTAGATGGACTCTGCACACAATAATGGTGTAGAGGTGGCTGGGTGTATTAGAAGGGTAACATAGCAGTAAAGTGTAGCAGTAACTAGTGCCCCTATATGTGGGTGCAAGGAGGGGGGGTATGTTGGTTTACAGGATTAGATGGAATAGCACGGGGCACAGAAGGTGGGGCCGGAAATGCATTACTGACACACAGTATAATATAGATGTATTTATCTTGCTATGATGATACATTGTATTCTTCATTCTCTAGGTACAGTTGGTCCAGGACCCCTGCACAGGAGAGACCTTCGTCCTAAAGGTACAAGAGACTTCTCTATATTCATCCCTGACCTCATCCACCGTTCTCTTTACTTGCCACCCATTGACCGCACATCACTCCATCCTCCCGCCGAGATACCCTTTAGATATCATCCTCTCACCCACCTATGCTAATACCATCCTTGTCCTCACCTATTCATCCACTAGCCGTGCATTCATTTTTCCTCCCATTATACCTTCGGTCTGTTCAGTAACCATACACGTGTATATCCGTCCACCATACTTTAAATCTCTTCACCAGCCCTGCCACAAATCTGTCCATCCTGTCAGTCGGCATTGCATCTTGCCCACCTACCAACTTTTTCTCCCATTCATGTGCTTCCCTCTCCCCCATCAATAGCCAGATGTCAGTGGCTAACTAATGCAGGACTTTTTGGGGCCTTCCCTGAGGAAGTACTGGGAATGTTTTTGTATCATTGTAGAAATGGGCATTGTATTTTGGTTGCTTAATCTCTGTATGGTGTAAAGCAATGCTCTGTGAGAATGGTGGTGGATATTTTCAGTCTTCTTATTTGAGGTTTGTCTGTGTCTTTTATCACTAATTATTATATTTTACCATTTGGCAAATATTTGAATTGCTTTGTCGAAATTAGTGTGTTGCTGTAACAAAAAACATATTGTGATACTTAACGCAGAATTATCAAACTCACATAGCACTGATAAAAGTTGGTTCTGTGATGCCTCGTTCTATCGGCTTCAAAAGAATCAAAGGCTAGGGCGGTCATTTGGACTTTGGCAGGATAAGAAAAGCACAGTAAATCGACGGTGCCCCCAGCCCACCACGGTCACTGTACCCCCACTTCATTGAGAGATCTGGGTACTGCCAGGCTCATGACGTAAGAGGCGCAGCTGGCACTGCTGTCAGAAACCTCTTCCTGGTGATGTATCGCCCGAGGGCCACTGCAGCCAGCCATCACGTGGCACGTTAGAGGGGGCATTCCAAGGCTGGGGCCCTGTGTCCACAGTGACAACTGGACATGATACAGCTCAGCGGTATAATAGGGACAGGAGCCGGTGCGCCTTTTGGTTAGGGGTGTGTTAGACTTCTCCCTTTATCCGAAACAGATGTTTCTAGGTGAACCGCTCCATCGGGTAGACAATGGTTGTTTCAGTAAGTGCCTTCTGTTCGTGTTACGAGCCTGCTTTGTGTATGGTGATCGTCACGAGGGAGGGGCGGAGGCTTAAGTGTGGGTTCAGCATGTTTCACACGAAAGAAATGGTGCTGAATACCATATTGGATTTCTGAGCACCTGTACTTATCTCAAAACTCTTGAAACATGAATAATGTGTCTCCTGCTTGATGGTTGTAGGAAGAGCTTCTCCTGATAGTGACAGAGAGCACAAGCTTACCCCGGGATGGTTCGTCACCAGTCAATACTTGCTACAGGTTTGCAGTCAAATAGTGCCAACTGCTGACAGACCTAAAGGGGATAAGTGAGGGGTGAAAACTAGGTGCAGAATTCAAATGCAGTACAAAGGTTTCCTAGTCCAGAATCTCTCAACACATGAGAAATATGTTCCAGACCTCATTTTAAGGAAACGTGTAATCCGTGTACACCATGGATTGTGTGCAACTGTGATAAACAGTGAAATGCGTACATTTAAGAATTTGTTTCCTATCCCTTCTCTAGCTGGGAAAGTTCCCATAGAATGGGAATAGAAGAGGCCCGGACCTAAGGGCATGGGTTGTTATTTGGCCATCACCCGCCTACTCCTAAAACCCTAATCAACACTTTGGCTCTGCACATGGCTGCCCCAGAAGGTTTGGAGATCATTTGTTAGCCACCTGGCTCAGTATTTATTGGGTGCAATAATTATCCGTGTATGAGTCAAGTACTTCAAAACAAGGCATTGCACGTGGATTTTAGTGCTTTTCACAGAAACATCAGCATGTCCTGGTATTTACCTGGCGGTGTCGCCTGCCATATTTGAAAGCAGGTTTGACCTGCAGATATGTGCCTGGAGAAAATTGCAGGAGGTGGAGACTTTATCGCACCTGGGAATTAGTGGGTGCGGTAAACGCCGCACAATTTATAATTCTGATCCCTGCGTTAATAGGAGTTTGTGCACAGGTTGCAGCTATCTGACCCTCTTGACAATATTGTGCTGAGGATTACCTCTAAGAGGTTTCAGATTTCCAAAGAACTGCTTCGACTTTTCTATTGGTTTTAAAGTTGCAGATATGTATTTTAGTATTAATACATATTTAGTGAGGTAAAACACACACTTAATGCCATTTACAATACAGGGCAGATAACCAGTAGATATCAAAATGTCCCCAAATGGCGAAAGGACGTATTGTACAGCTCCATATGAGAACCCTCGTGGATACTCGCTCATCACCCGCAGTGCGAAAAAGCCTGAAAGTGGGGAAGAAACAGAGGAAAAGCTACATTGGTAAAGTTTCAATATCTGACCACGGCCATAGGGTGACTAGTTCAGCATTTATAGTCCTTATAACATCCTGTGTCCCTCCGCCCTTTAGTTGGTAACATGGAAGCCTCCCGCACCACATCACGATGTGGTGGTTCAGCAAAGTGGACTTCTTTATCCAGCAAGTGTTTGTCTACAGAGAGGTTCTCCTCAGCAGAGTTAGTCTGCTGGCTGCTCTGTGAGAGCCTTCCACATATTCAGTTTGTGACTCTGAGTGAATCACTGACCATGTAGCAAAGGAGGTGCCGTCCTGCTGGGCACATTGTGCCCCTCCTTAGGTTTGTCATGCCTGATTCTAAGACCTTAGCACAGGATTGTACCCCAGACAGGGCACCTTCGATATTGAATCTTTTATCCATCACCCTGGTGGAGTGGTAGCGACCCTTGACCCAAGGGTAGGTATCTCTCCCCCCCTCCCTCACCCCCTCTATTACCTATCTTCCTATCCTCTCACTCTACCTCTCACCCTCACCCACCTCTACAACCCCCCCTCCCCTATCTTCTCAACCCTACTCCTATCTTTCTCCCTTATCTCCTAAACCTCCTAACACTCACCCCCCCTCCACCCTTAAACTCCCCTCCCCCAGCTCTTCTCACTCTACCTGTCCCCCCCTCCCTCGTGCTTTCCCGCCGCGACCTCCTGCACGCCCCCGCCCCCCAGCTCCCATTCTCCCCCACCTGACCCCTCCCCCCCCCTCCTACCTCATATGGCGGCCGCTGCGCGACAGTGGTAGCGACCCTTGACCCAAGGGTCAAGGGTAGGTCGCTCCCCCTGCCGCTGCAGCTCCTCCAGGTTCCTGAGTTCCTGAGACCCACCTCACAGTAAGTACCCCCCCCCCCTCCCAGCCCCTCGCTCTGCCCCGCGCTACTCACCCTCTCTCCTGCTTCTTTTCTGCTTCTCTGTTCTTCTGTTCTTCCTCCTCGCTCCTCGTCTGTAATCTTCTTCTGTACTCTTCTTTCCCCCGTCTTCACTCTTCTTCTCTTCTTCCTCATCTTCTTCTGTGGTCTTCTGTCCTCTGCTCTTCGTTTTTCTGTATCTTCTTCTGTGTTCTTCTGTGTTCTTCTATGTTCTTCTGTGTTCTTCCGGTCTTCCTTTCTTCTCTCCTTCCGGTCTTCTGATCTTCCTTTCTTCTCTCCTTCCGGTCTTCTGTTCTTCTTGTCTTCGGCTCTTCTGCCTCCTCCGTCCTCTTCTCCCCGCGCCTGCCCTCCTGCCTCATCCCCCTCCCCCACTCGCATCCCCCTCTCCTATCTAACCCGTTCACTATCTACCTCCCTCACTCCTCCTATCTACCTATCTCTCTATCTCTCTATCCCACTAACTCCCTCACTCTCCACCTCCTCCTATCTTCCTATCTCTCTATCTATTTCCCTATCTATCGATTTCCCTATCTATTTTCTCTATCTATTTCTCTATCTCTCCCCCCCTCCCTCATCCCCTCTATTACCTATCTTCCTATCCTCTCACTCTACCTCTCACCCACCTCTACAACCCCCCCTCCCCTATCTTCTCAACCCTACTCCTATCTTTCTCCCTTATCTCCTAAACCTCCTAACACTCACCCCCCTCCACCCTTAAACCCTCTCCCCCAGCTCTTCTCACTCTACCTGTCCCCCCCTCCCTCGCGCTTTCCCGCCGCGACCTCCTGCACGCCCCGCCCCCCAGCTCCCATTCGCCCCCACCTGACCCCTCCCCCCCCCCCCCCCCCCCCACCTCATATGGCGGCCGCTGCGCGACAGTGGTAGCGACCCTTGACCCAAGGGTAGGTCGCTCCCCCTGCAGCTCCTCCAGGTTCTTGAGTTCCTGAGACCCACCTCACAGTAAGTACCCCCCCCCTCCCAGCCCCTCGCTCTGCCCCGCGCTACTCACCCTCTCTCCTGCTTCTTTTCTTCTTCTCTGTTCTTCTGTTCTTCCTCCTCGCTCCTCGTCTGTAATCTTCTTCTGTACTCTTCTTTCCCCCGTCTTCACTCTTCTTCTCTTCTTCCTCATCTTCTTCTGTGGTCTTCTGCCCTCTGTTCTTCGTTTTTCTGTATCTTCTTCTGTGTTCTTCTATGTTCTTCTGTGTTCTTCCGGTCTTCCTTTCTTCTCTCCTTCCGGTCTTCTGATCTTCCTTTCTTCTCTCCTTCTGGTCTTCTGGTCTTCTGGTCTTCTGGTCTTCTGGTCTTCTGGTCTTCTGTTCTTCTTGTCTTCGGCTCTTCTGCCTCCTCCGTCCTCTTCTCCCCGCGCCTGCCCTCCTGCTCCTGCCTCATCCCCCTCCCCCACTCGCATCCTCCTCTCTATCTCTCCTATCTAACCTGTTCACTATCTACCTCCCTCACTCCTCCTATCTACCTATCTCTCTATCCCACTATCTAACTCCCTCACTCTCCACCTCCTCCTATCTTCCTATCTCTCTATCTATTTCCCTATCTATCGATTTCCCTATCCATTTTCTCTATCTATTTCTCTATCTCTCCCCCCTCCCTCACCCCCTCTATTACCTATCTTCCTATCCTCTCACTCTACCTCTCACCCACCTCTACAACCCCCCTCCCCTATCTTCTCAACCCTACTCCTATCTTTCTCCCTTATCTCCTAAACCTCCTAACACTCACCCCCCTCCACCCTTAAACCCCCCTCCCCCAGCTCTTCTCACTCTACCTGTCCCCCCCTCCCTTGCACTTTCCCGCCGCGACCTCCTGCACGCCCCCAGCTCCCATTCGCCCCCACCTGACCCCTCCCCCCCTCCTACCTCATATGGCGGCCGCTGCGCGACAGTGGTAGCGACCCTTGACCCAAGGGTAGGTCGCTCCCCCTGCCGCTGCAGCTCCTCCAGGTTCCTGAGTTCCTGAGTTCCTGAGACCCACCTCACAGTAAGTACCCCCCCCTCCCAGCCCCTCACTCTGCCCCGCGCTACTCACCCTCTCCTGCTTCTTTTCTTCTTTTCTTCTTCTCTGTTCTTCTGTTCTTCCTCCTCGCTCCTCGTCTGTAATCTTCTTCTGTACTCTTCTTTCCCCCGTCTTCACTCTTCTTCTCTTCTTCCTCATCTTCTTCTGCCCTCTGTTCTTCGTTTTTCTGTATCTTCTTCTGTGTTCTTCTGTGTTCTTCCGGTCTTCCTTTCTTCTCTCCTTCCGCTCTTCTGATCTTCCTTTCTTCTCTCCTTCCGCTCTTCTGTTCTTCCTTTCTTCTCTCCTTCCGGTCTTCTGTTCTTCTGTTCTTCTTGTCTTCGGCTCTTCTGCCTCCTCCGTCCTCTTCTCCCCGCGCCTGCCCTCCTGCTCCTGCCTCATCCCCCTCCCCCACTCGCATCCCCCTCTCTATCTCTCCTATCTAACCCGTTCACTATCTACCTCCCTCACTCCTCCTATCTACCTATCTCTCTATCCCACTATCTAACTCCCTCACTCTCCACCTCCTCCTATCTTCCTATCTCTCTATCTATTTCCCTATCTATCGATTTCCCTATCTATTTTCTCTATCTATTTCTCTATCTCTCCCCCCCTCCCTCACCCCCTCTATTACCTATCTTCCTATCCTCTCACTCTACCTCTCACCCTCACCCACCTCTACAACCCCCCCTCCCCTATCTTCTCAACCCTACTCCTATCTTTCTCCCTTATCTCCTAAACCTCCTAACACTCACCCCCCTCCACCCTTAAACCCCCTCCCCCAGCTCTTCTCACTCTACCTGTCCCCCCCTCCCTCGCGTTTTCCCGCCGCGACCTCCTGCACGCCCCAGCTCCCATTCGCCCCCACCTGACCCCTCCCCCCCCCCTCCTACCTCATATGGCGCCCGCTGCGCGACAGTGGTAGCGACCCTTGACCCAAGGGTAGGTCGCTCCCCCTGCCGCTGCAGCTCCTCCAGGTTCCTGAGTTCCTGAGACCCACCTCACAGTAAGTACCCCCCCCCTCCCAGCCCCTCGCTCTGCCCCGCGCTACTCACCCTCTCTCCTGCTCCTGCTTCTTTTCTTCTTTTCTTCTTCTCTGTTCTTCTGTTCTTCCTCCTCGCTCCTCGTCTGTAATCTTCTTCTGTACTCTTCTTTCCCCCGTCTTCACTCTTCTTCTCTTCTTCCTCATCTTCTTCTGTGGTCTTCTGCCCTCTGTTCTTCGTTTTTCTGTATCTTCTGTGTTCTTCTATGTTCTTCTGTGTTCTTCCGGTCTTCCTTTCTTCTCTTCTTCCGGTCTTCTGATCTTCCTTTCTTCTCTCCTTCCGGTCTTCTGTTCTTCTGTTCTTCTTGTTCTTGTCTTCTGTTCTTCTTGTCTTCGGCTCTTCTGCCTCCTCCGTCCTCTTCTCCCCGCGCCTGCCCTCCTGCTCCTGCCTCATCCCCCTCCCCCACTCGCATCCCCCTCTCTATCTCTCCTATCTAACCCGTTCACTATCTACCTCCCTCACTCCTCCTATCTACCTATCTCTCTATCCCACTATCTAACTCCCTCACTCTCCACCTCCTCCTATCTTCCTATCTCTCTATCTATTTCCCTATCTATCGATTTCCCTATCTATTTTCTCTATCTATTTCTCTATCTCTCCCCCCTCCCTCACCCCCTCTATTACCTATCTTCCTATCCTCTCACTCTACCTCTCACCCTCACCCACCTCTACAACCCCCCCTCCCCTATCTTCTCAACCCTACTCCTATCTTTCTCCCTTATCTCCTAAACCTCCTAACACTCACCCCCCTCCACCCTTAAACCCCCTCCCCCAGCTCTTCTCACTCTACCTGTCCCCCCCCTCCCTCGCGCTTTCCCGCCGCGACCTCCTGCACGCCCCAGCTCCCATTCGCCCCCACCTGACCCCTCCCCCCCCTCCCCACTCCCCCCCCCTCCTACCTCATATGGCGGCCGCTGCGCGACAGTAGTAGCGACCCTTGACCCAAGGGTAGGTCGCTCCCCCTGCCGCTGCAGCTCCTCCAGGTTCCTGAGTTCCTGAGACCCACCTCACAGTAAGTAACCCCCCCCCTCCCAGCCCCTCGCTCTGCCCCGCGCTACTCACCCTCTCTCCTGCTCCTGCTTCTTTTCTTCTTTTCTTCTTCTCTGTTCTTCTGTTCTTCCTCCTCGCTCCTCGTCTGTAATCTTCTTCTGTACTCTTCTTTCCCCCGTCTTCACTCTTCTTCTCTTCTTCCTCATCTTCTTCTGTGGTCTTCTGCCCTCTGTTCTTCGTTTTTCTGTATCTTCTTCTGTGTTCTTCTGTGTTCTTCTGTGTTCTTCTGTGTTCTTCTGTGTTCTTCTGTGTTCTTCCGGTCTTCCTTTCTTCTCTTCTTCCGGTCTTCTGATCTTCCTTTCTTCTCTCCTTCCGGTCTTCTGTTCTTCTTGTTCTTGTCTTCTGTTCTTCTTGTCTTCGGCTCTTCTGCCTCCTCCGTCCTCTTCTCCCCGCGCCTGCCCTCCTGCCTCATCCCCCTCCCCCACTCGCATCCCCCTCTCTATCTCTCCTATCTAACCCGTTCACTATCTACCTCCCTCACTCCTCCTATCTACCTATCTCTCTATCCCACTATCTAACTCCCTCACTCTCTACCTCCTCCTATCTTCCTATCTCTCTATCTATTTCCCTATCTATCGATTTCCCTATCTATTTTCTCTATCTATTTCTCTATCTCTCCCCCCCTCCCTCACCCCCTCTATTACCTATCTTCCTATCCTCTCTCTACCTCTCGCCCTCACCCACCTCTACAACCCCCCCTCCCCTATCTTCTCAACCCTACTCCTATCTTTCTCCCTTATCTCCTAAACCTCCTAACACTCACCCCCCTCCACCCTTAAACCCCCTCCCCCAGCTCTTCTCACTCTACCTGTCCCCCCCTCCCTCGCGCTTTCCCGCCGCGACCTCCTGCACGCCCCAGCTCCCATTCGCCCCCACCTGACCCCTCCCCCCCCTCCCCACTCCCCCCCCTCCTACCTCATATGGCGGCCGCTGCGCGACAGTGGTAGCGACCCTTGACCCAAGGGTAGGTCGCTCCCCCTGCCGCTGCAGCTCCTCCAGGTTCCTGAGTTCCTGAGACCCACCTCACAGTAAGTAACCCCCCCCTCCCAGCCCCTCGCTCTGCCCCGCGCTACTCACCCTCTCTCCTGCTCCTGCTTCTTTTCTTCTTTTCTTCTTCTCTGTTCTTCTGTTCTTCCTCCTCGCTCCTCGTCTGTAATCTTCTTCTGTACTCTTCTTTCCCCCGTCTTCACTCTTCTTCTCTTCTTCCTCATCTTCTTCTGTGGTCTTCTGCCCTCTGTTCTTCGTTTTTCTGTATCTTCTTCTGTGTTCTTCTGTGTTCTTCTGTGTTCTTCTGTGTTCTTCTGTGTTCTTCCGGTCTTCCTTTCTTCTCTTCTTCCGGTCTTCTGATCTTCCTTTCTTCTCTCCTTCCGGTCTTCTGTTCTTCTTGTTCTTGTCTTCTGTTCTTCTTGTCTTCGGCTCTTCTGCCTCCTCCGTCCTCTTCTCCCCGCGCCTGCCCTCCTGCCTCATCCCCCTCCCCCACTCGCATCCCCCTCTCTATCTCTCCTATCTAACCCGTTCACTATCTACCTCCCTCACTCCTCCTATCTACCTATCTCTCTATCCCACTATCTAACTCCCTCACTCTCTACCTCCTCCTATCTTCCTATCTCTCTATCTATTTCCCTATCTATCGATTTCCCTATCTATTTTCTCTATCTATTTCTCTATCTCTCCCCCCCTCCCTCACCCCCTCTATTACCTATCTTCCTATCCTCTCACTCTACCTCTCACCCTCACCCACCTCTACAACCCCCCCTCCCCTATCTTCTCAACCCTACTCCTATCTTTCTCCCTTATCTCCTAAACCTCCTAACACTCACCACCCTTAAACCCCCCTCCCCCAGCTCTTCTCACTCTACCTGTCCCCCCTCCCTTGCGCTTTCCCGCCGCGACCTCCTGCACGCCCCCGCCCCCCAGCTCCCATTCGCCCCCACCTGACCCCTCCCCCCCCCCCTTCCTCATATGGCGGCCGCTGCGCGACCGTGCAGCGGGCGCGCCAGAGGCAAGCCCGTCTGCGCCCATCCGCGCCTGTCCCGCGCCCAGCGCCACGACCCCTGGTCCCCAGCTCTCCCAAGCCCCGCTGACCCGCTACGACCCCACCACCCTCCACGCCCTCAACCCAGGACGCTCCAACACCTGCTTCCAAGCTCACCCCAAACGCACCCATGGACCCTTCGCCTGCAACTCCTGCAAACGCACCTTCCACCACGCAACAACCTCGACCACAAGCCCACGCGCCATCAACCACCTCAAGTGCATCCTAGTCGACGCTCGCTCCGTCCACAAACACGCCATTGAACTCTGGGACTTCCTGGACTCCATAGCACCGGACGTCGCCTTCATCACGGAGACCTGGATGAACGCCTCCTCGGCCCCTGACATCGCCACTGCCATCCCCGAAGGCTACAAGATCTCCAGAAAAGACCGCACCAACCAGGTAGGAGGAGGTATCGCCATCGTCTTCAAAGACTCCATCAGCGTCACCACCTCCACCGAAGACACCCCTCTCGCCGCTGAACATCTGCATTTTCAGATTCGCACCGATCCGAGGACCACCCTCAGAGGATCCCTCGTCTACCGTCCTCCCGGCCCACGCGCCCCTTTCAGCGACGCCATCGCCGACTTCATCTCCCCGCACGCCCTCGCCTCGCCGGACTGCATCCTCCTAGGTGACCTCAACTTCCATCTGGAACAAAACAACGACCCCAACACCACCACCCTGCTCGACAACCTCGCCAACCTCGGCCTCAAACAACTGGTGAACACCGCCACCCACATCGCCGGACACACGCTTGACCCCATCTTCTCCGCCAGCAAACACGTCTTCTTCAGCCACGCCTCCGCCCTACACTGGACCGACCACAGCTGCGTCCACTTCACATTCCGACGCGAGACCCGCCACCTCCGCACCCAACCCATCCCTCGTCGACAGTGGAACAAGATCCCCAAAGAGCAACTCTTCTCCGCACTCGCCGCCAACCAACCCACCCTCACCACCGACCCCAACGACGCAGCCCTCAACCTCACAAACTGGATCTCCAACTGCGCAGACATCCTTGCTCCCCTCAAACGCATGCATCGACAGACCAACACCAAAAAACCTCTCTGGTTCTCTGACACCCTCAAAGAATCAAAGAAAACTTGTCGCGCCCTTGAGAAAGCCTGGCGCAAGGACCGCACCGCTGACAACATGACCGCCCTCAAGAACGCTACCCGCGAACACCACCACCTGATCCGCACTGCCAAAAGGAACTTTTTCACCGACAGACTGGACAAAAACAGACACAACAGCAGAGAACTCTTCAGCATCGTCAAGGAGGTCTCCAACCCCAGCGCCAACGCCAACGCCGTCACGCCCTCACAGGATCTGTGCGAATCCCTCGCCACTTTCTTCCATCGCAAGATTAGCGACCTCCACGACAGCTTCAGACACCAGACCCAACCATACACCACCGAACCGGCATCCACGGCCATCACCCTCAACAACTGGTCCCACATCAACACGGAAGAAACCAAATCCATCATGAACTCTATCCACTCCGGCGCGCCTTCGGACCCCTGCCCACACTTCATCTTTAACAAAACCGACGACATCATCGCCCCGCACCTCCAGACCGTCATCAACTCTTCTTTTTCTTCTGCTACCTTCCCCAAATGCTGGAAACATGCCGAAGTCAACACCCTACTAAAGAAACCTACGGCTGACCCGAGCGACCTAAAAAACTTCCGCCCCATCTCTCTTCTGCCTTTCCCAGCCAAAGTAATAGAGAAGACCGTCAACAAACAGCTGACCACCTTCCTGGAAGACAACAACCTGCTCGACCCCTCACAAACCGGATTCCGAACCAACCACAGCACTGAAACCGCCCTCATCTCAGTCACTGACGACATCAGAACCCTGATGGACAACGGTGAAACAGTCGCCCTCATTCTGCTCGACCTCTCCGCTGCCTTTGACACCGTCTGTCACCGCACCCTAATCACCCGCCTCTGCTCCACCGGGATCCAAGGCCAGGCCCTGGACTGGATCGCCTCCTTCCTCTCAAACCGTTCCCAAAGAGTTTACCTCCCTCCGTTTCGCTCAGAACCCACCGAGATCATCTGCGGCGTACCCCAAGGCTCATCACTCAGCCCAACACTCTTCAATGTCTACATGAGCCCCCTCGCCAACATCGTACGCAAGCACGACATCATCATCACCTCCTACGCCGACGACACCCAACTTATACTCTCCCTCACCAAGGACCCCGCCAGCGCCAAGACCAACCTACAAGAGGGTATGAAGGACGTCGCAGATTGGATGAGGCTCAGCCGCCTAAAGCTGAACTCTGAAAAAACTGAAGTCCTCATCCTCGGCAACACCCCGTCCGCCTGGGACGACTCCTGGTGGCCCACGGCCCTCGGCACCGCACCGACCCCCCACAGACCACGCCCGCAACCTCGGCTTCATCTTGGACCCTCTTCTCACCATGACCAAGCAAGTCAACGCCGTGTCCTCCGCCTGCTTCCTCACCCTCCGCATGCTCCGCAAGATCTTCCGCTGGATCCCCGCCGACACCAGAAAAACCGTGACCCACGCCCTCGTCACGAGCCGCCTGGACTACGGCAACACCCACTACGCCGGGACCACAGCCAAACTCCAAAATCGCCTGCAACGCATTCAAAACGCCTCGGCCCGCCTCATCCTCGACATACCCCGCAGCAGCCACATCTCCGCACACCTGAGACACCTGCATTGGCTCCCTGTCAGCAAAAGGATCACCTTCCGACTTCTCACCCACGCACACAAAGCCCTCTACGACAAGGGACCGGAATACCTCAACAGACGCCTCAGCTTCTACGTCCCCACCCGCCTCCTCCGCTCCTCTGGCCTCGCACTCACTGCTGTCCCTCGCATCCGCCTCAGGACCACCCAGGACCACTCCGCTTTCCGGAGACTCCTAAAGACCTGGCTGTTCGAACAGCGATAACCCCCCCCCTTTTTCCCCTAGCGCCTTGAGACCCGCACAGGTGAGTAGCGCACTTTATAAATGTTAATGATTTGATTTGGTGATGTTTTCGTAAAGTAATCAATCCCCTCTATATTACAGGTGCTGTGTTGTAACTCTTATTTCAGAGTAGCCAAGATTAGGGACTCTCCCCTGGCTGAGCCGTCCTCCTCGACCTCCCCAGTGCCTCTCTTCCGGACACCAGAGGCCTCTAGAAACTCGGACTGACTTGCGATAAAGAAGTCTATTTTGTCCTTTACGGCTTTCCCTCTGTCTTGCTTTGGATGTCTAAAGGCACAGCCTGCCAGCACCATCAATGTTACAAACTCCGGGAGAAGCGAAGACTAAAGAAATACCACACTCCCCAAAAGCAAGTCCTAGCGATCACAGCTGTTTCCACCATTAACGAGGCTTTATTAAAATGTTTGAGTACCCTACGGAGCAAAACACAGAAGCAAGATTTCCTAAAAAACGTAAAGGTCTAAAAGGATTAGGCTTTGATTAGTTTATCATAACTTGAACGTTACTTAAATTCGATTTGAATCCCTGCCATGACTTGATTCACCCTAAAATACTCCTTTACAAGTTGATAGTTAAGAATATCTCTCTCCCTTTATATCATATTCTCGATAAGACCAGTGGTGATTTAAGTTTTAGTGTGCTCCTAATCTCTTAGAGACCTTGCAATTGACTGCTTGCATTGCTTGTCTTGCTTAAGTGATGGGGCTTATACCCGTAAAACTGTATTCAGAATCTGTTCTCTTTCCTCCCTTCGTCTTCACTGTAGTCCCACCTGATAGACCTGTTATGCACATGCTGCTTAGCTACGGAGTCCTGGCAGGATTCTTGGCACTGCTCACCGCGGGGTCCATCTGTCACCCAGCAGGTGCTCTAACTGAGCATGGGGAGCTGGTCTCAGGAACATGGGACCTCTTTCCGGGTAAGCCTGAAAGAGGCCCCAGGTAACTCTCCAAACGTAAGAGCGACCCAGGGCTGACTTTAGATGGGCCTACAGAACTACTGCAGCTCCTGGCCTCCGCCTTCTGCACTGACTCCCCTCACCTCAGCCCTGAACATTGCAGATGCTGCCTTCATCAGAAGCTTCTTCTCTGGCTGGCCCTGAAACATTCTACACAACAGCACAAACAGATGAATAAAGAATGAACACCCTGGGGGCATGCATCTACATCCAGTCAGTTAACATCACACATTCTGCTGTGAATTCTCTTTAGACTAAATAACACTGAACCTCTTAGATTGCCGTACCGGCATCACCTCTGCTGAAAAAAATAATGTGTCTGTGCCCTAGATCTGTGATCCACATAGACGCTACATTGGGGTATATAAAGGCTCTAAATATAAACATTTTGACCGTTGGGCATTTCCGAGTCTAGTCAAACAAGTCTAGGTGCTGTGGAGTGGGTTAAATTGCTGTGCTAATTTGAATTGCGAGAAGTGTACTTTGAGGTTTCTCACTTATAATATGCTACGTGTCAATTTCAGAAGTGCATTAGCAAAGAGTACTGCAAAGTGCGGATTGGCTCATGTTAAAGACCCCTCTTGTGTGTCTTCACAAGACACAGTGGTTGGGTGGCACACCGGCTGGAAGCACAAGGAAGTAAGGCGGGTAATTGGTTGCAAAATCTAACCCACCAATCTAGTGCCAGGGGAGGTGGGATAAAACAAAGGCAGTGTGATCCTCTGGCAATGACGACCAGGTATTGAGGTCTGGCTGCATGTATGCACGGTCTGCCTCATAACTCTGTGTACGCTGGAAGCAGTGGCTAGTGGGAGGCAAGGAGAGACTGAAATGAATTGAAAAATAAGGGTATAATCGAGTGCAGCTAATTTGCATGAGGTATTGTGGACCCTGTTTGATGCTGAGATTTTTCTGTGACGCGTAGATCTCACGTATGTTGTGTGATACTTGGCAGGGAGGCTGCAGGTAAAGATCGAGGTGCATAGACACTGGTGCTTGTTGGTTCAGATCCTGGACAGAGAATGGTGCTGCAGGCCGGGATGAAGCTCCAGTGTGTGGGACTGCGGGAGTGTAATAGGGAGTGTGTGAGGTTAGTAACAGTACCTCTCCATTCTGTGCTTGTTTTGTGCAGTGATGAAACTTTCTTGTGTCTTACAGAGTCTTCCCAAGTCACTTTTAGAACGGCGGGAGCAGCAAACGATCATTCCCCAGGGTGTTCCATACATGGTGAAGCTCCTGCGGTATTACGTCAGCGAGGACTCCATCTTCCTGAGGCTTCAGCATGTGCAGGGTGTGTGTAACTACATCAGATAAGCACTTTCTGTCCATCCCTTCTGCTCAAAGCCTACCTGCTCTTTATTCGCACATTATCTCAGGTCCCCAACTTCTCACTCAGTACTGTTGCTCCATTTCATCTCGTGGGTCTTTTCTAAGGTCGTAAAGTTCTGCTTTCACTACCTCTGTCGACACATTCGTTAGTTTTCATGTGACAAGAAAATCTTCAATCGCTGTTACGACTGTGCACTGCTGTCCCAAAATTATATTGTGAACTCTTAGTTCTGAGCCCCATCCCCGCCACATAATGTAACCACCTCTGAACCCCAAACGTTCACTGGCTCCCATGGTCTTCACTCATTCATTGACCTGCTACGTCACGTTAATTCTGGTGCTCAGTCTTATTCATCGTCTTGGTTGCCAGATGCTCATGTACTCATTCATTCACCCATCTTTATATTTGTCAACTCATTCATTCCACCTTTCACTCACCATCTGCTCTACTAGATCATTCTCTGACTCGTACACCTCCCAAATCAGTCATCACTATGCTGCTGTTTGTTTTCCCCTTCACCTCCTCAAAAGCGATCTTTGGCTTTATCCCGCTCTGATACCCTCATCTCTTCTTTTCCTCTCTTACCCAGGAGGCAAGCTTTGGTCACACCTCCGCCGACAGCTCCATCCAGACATGGAACGGGGGAAGGAATACCCAGAATGCTCCAGTCCTTTCCGAAAGACCATCAAACTTAAGAATAGTTACACCACACCAAGCATGAGCTCCCGGCTGGAAGAGGGAGGAAGTTGGTGGCACTGGGAGTCCAGGAGTACTTGGGATGGATGCAGTGAAGCTATGACAGAGTGCGACATGTTGTCTCCTACAAGGGATCATCTGAGCCCGGGACTCGGCCAGAGCCCTGATTCCAACCAGTCGACTTGCTGGGATGAGCGTTCCAGTCAGTCCTCCTCTCAGGAAGGATCAACACACGGCTATGTTGTTGGCTGTGGGTCATATAGCAGTATTCCATCTGGCACAGTCTGCATTGGACCGATAAATAATATTAGAGAGGTAGCCCAGCGACAAGGAACAAGGTTGATGACCGTACACCCCACTTCCCTTACAGACCATGATTCCCACTTAAGCCAAAGAGAGCCTACTAAGGAGAACGGTTCCATAAGCCACAGTGTCCAGGATCTCTGGTCACCAGAGTCGCAGGCTCTTGTGGATAGCTTTAGGAATCTACAGGGTAAGCTTCCTCCCATAGATCACCAGTGTCCTAATGGGAGATTAGCACAGGACACAATTTCCAGGCCAGATTGTGGGCTTAGGATATCTTCTGTGGTAAACGTAACAGAAATGCACCAATCAAACTCTAAAATGGTGGGAAACCAGAATACACTGTGCCTTGAAGCCAAAGACCCAGATGGGGGCAACACTACTAATGGCAAACCCTTGGGGGACAAACCATTGGATTGCACTGAAACCCACTGTACGTTGTTGACAGACTGGCACTCCAGGGACCTAAATGGGAAAGAAGCCAATACGGTTATCTCAGGGTCAGCAGCTAGGATGCTTCCAGCAAAGAATGAGCACAGAACTACATGTGCCCTTGAGGCACCGGACATGAAGGTGCCTGCTTCCCTAGGACGAGAGGGGGGCACTGGAACAGGATTGGTTTCACCCGATGCCAGTCCTGACATTGAGGTGGATGGCTGGTGTTTTGTGTCAGCCCCTCCACCATCTACAGCAGAGTCGAGGAGTGGAGCACAGGGGCCATGGGGGCTGTCCGAGCAGCAGATTCGGCTGTGGGCATCTGAACTCCTTCTGGCCTTGGAAGGTTTGCACCAGCAGGGGGTGATATGCCAAGACTTGAACCCCAGGAATGTACTACTGGATGACACAGGTGTGGAGGAGCTGGTACCTCTCAGTTTGTATTGCTGTTGTAGGCAGACTGGGAGAATGTACACCAACGCGTCCTTCCCAGGGAAAGCCAGCGATGTATCATATAGTGTCAGTTTCAGGGAAGTACATTAGGGATGTTCCATGTAATATCTTTACTGAGGGCACACTCTTGGAATGACCCACTTAGTTTAACTTCCAGGGATAGTCTTTGATTATGTGTTGTATAATGATGTTAACGATTCTCAGACTGCCATGTAGTCACAGTAGGGGAGTTTGTGTATGTCAGACTTTTCTTGGAATCTCTTAACAGGGTACAGCTATGTAGTCCAGCCTACTGTCTAGAGAAGACGATGCAATACTACTGCCCTCTTGTATCTGAGTGGTCCAGTTTCTGTCTGAAGAGGCACTCCTAGATTGGTAATCTTTGTTTGCGGGGTAGAAAGGCAATTCAAAGGTTTCTCAGACTTGCGGAGGTGTATATCGACATAGAATTATGCTGGAGTGCTCTATCAAGTTTGTGTTGTCCTGACTAATAAAAATGTAGCTCTTTAGTTGCCTTAAAATGATAACATCATCAACAATACTTAAAGTGATGCTATAAATAGTTTATATATTAAAAAAATGACCCTACATAATTCTGGAATCAAATTAGATCCGGGGTTTTCAACCTTTTCTATACTGAGAGCCACTTCTGGTCAATGAACATCGTGAGGTACTGAAGGCCAAGCCTCTCGTGCAGCATTATCAGATACCCCCCCAAGCCCGGCTCATTGACTTTAGCCAAATGTGCATACATCCAGATACTATGGTTTGAACAAAATACTCTGACTAGAGGCAGTATGATAGTATGCTGTGTGTGTCAGTCAGAGCGTGGTCTTCGGGGATGTATGAACATGTATGTGTATGAATGGGATCTATGTGTATGTGTGAACAAGAGTCTGTGTTGTATGTAGTTATGGCGGAGGACATCACTTTCCCCATGTGGCACCATTACATATATAACAAAAACATACAACCATTTTCTTAAATGGAAGAAATTTAAAGTGCAGAAAAATGTTTATAATATGAAACATTTTTCTGCACTACAAATTTATCCCACTTAAAAATAAATTGCTGCATTTTTCTGTTATAATTATGACACTGTGTCTACCATCCAGTGGGAGCAAGATTCCTGCTATGGATAAATGCGACACTTTGAAATTGGAGAAAAATAAACTGAGGAGTTAACTTTGTTTATATTGATTTCATTTATCATTGACTTTTTCTCCCATTTCAAAGTGTTGCATTTACAAACAGCAGGCATCTTGCATCAAGTGGCCTCTAGACACGGTGCCATACTTACTTCAGAAAAAATAAAGCCATTTGTTTAAATGGGAGAACTTAAAAGTGAAGAAACATCCTTCATAAAATATTAATATATAATTGGCTTAACATTTTTGTTCACTTACAACGTTGCTCATTTAAAAAAAAAAAAAAAAAACTATTTTTTTCAGTTATAAATATGTTAGTGTCTACTGGCCACTGAGAGTAAGACGCCTGCTGTTTGTAACTGCGACACTTTGACATGGATGAAATTTAAAATGAACAGTTAACTAAATCATTAGGTTGACTCTGTTAATTTTCTTCCATTTAAAAGCATTTAGAAAAATCATTTTGTTCTCACCCTCCAGTATTGAGATGGCACGTACTTTTATTTAAGATTTAAATATCTCAGTGCTTCAGCTCTTCACCTCTATGCTCTGGGTCATAAATCTGACTCGAGCACTGCTCATTATCTGGCCCGCTGTGTGCAGTCTGAAGATAATGTAAAGTAAACCCAGCCTTCCCTTAACTTGAAAAGTAAATTTTGTGACCCTGTGCTTATTTAGAATGAACTCAAGGCTATGATCTATTCTGAAGATGTCTGTGAGCTAGTGGTAGCTCGCGATCAACTGGTTGGAGACACCTGAATTAGATAATATGTTGGACAAAAGCCACACAAACTAGTGCCAAAGTATATTCTTTCACTTGCTTTAATGCACATTTTTGTCTAATGTACCGACATATGATTCAGACCACAAAGCTGACATGGGTAAAGCCACTGCTTTTCTTTGTTGAGTTTCATGGTCCCCACGCCTGCTGGCAAGGTAATGGACCCATGCAGCATGGTATTCTGCAGGACTCAACTGTAAAGATGCTTACTAAGGGATCACTAATGCCTTACTAGGGATCACTAGTTCTGATTTAGGTTGCACTAGTGCCTCTCCAGCGATCGCTAGTGCCTGCTTCGGCCAGTCCATGTAGTAACCCCAAGTTACTGGTTCACTTGGCTCAGGACAGTAGACCCTTGCTCATATCTTTAGAGCTGGCTGAATAGCCTCACAGGGAGGGTGGCAAGCATATTAGCATTGTGTCCTTCTCACAGGCACCTTGCTAGTAGGTAATTCCCATCAAGGCAGAAAACTCTGGGGCAGAAATGGCCCCACTAGACCAACTGGATAAGACCATTCCAAGCAGTCAAGGGCCATTTTGTAGTAGTCAGCATCTGAGTAGACTGGATACTACACCAGGAATCCTCTCAGTAACCTCTCGTGAGACTAGCTCTCCAGGTGAATTCAAAGATCTGGGGCAACAAGTACAGCCTATGAATAGGATACAGTGTCCTACATTAAGATGGGGGACCAATCGGGAGGGTTGGTTCTTTCATTCAGATTTAGCTGCCTCTATGTTTGGAGAGAAGCAATACATAATGGGATTAGCAAGTCGCCCTGACTCAGAGTATGTAGGATTTATTCAGCCAACTGTGCATGTTGGGCTGAAACAGACTACTGTGGAGAAGTGCAGAAAAGTTGTAGACTGTGGTAATCTGGTGCTCAAGCTTTTTTGGGCGGCCTGGCAGTGATCCATTTCTGAAAAAGAAACGTACACAACTAGGCCACGTCATGCACCACCTGTTAATCCCTCTCCCACAGGTTTTTAAATAAGTCTGCATGAAATGCTTCCAGCTGGTTACAATGCACTGAGAAATGCAGAACAATGATTTATGGAGTGCTGAAATTAATCCTAGCCACTGGTATTTTCTCAGGCTTCATCTCAGTCCATAGTTTTTTGCCCATTATTCCACCTCAGACAGGACCCAGCCACATTCAGATCCGTCTTGGTCCTGCTCCAATAGAACAGTTCACCCTAAACTGCTAGGCCAGGTCCCCTCTGAACAGGTACATAGATACTCCTGAAAGGTTTCAGCATATTTGAGCCTCATCAGTAGGGTGCAACTTGGCTCCATTGGTAGGACCCTGTGTCTGGGCGTACTGGTGGTGTATATGGTGTCACACTGAGGAATACAAAAAAGTGATTGATTTAGTGTTTAAATGAATCTCAGGCACTGGTAATTATTTGCACCATCTCTCAGGCCATTGACTTGCTGCCCACCATGCTCCTTCAGACAGGACACAGATGTAGGCAAACCAGTAATATCCCTCCAGTAGGCACAGTCGAGCCTGATCTGCCAGGCCAGCCTCCCCTACAAACAGAAGGAATACAAGGAACCTCAGCTTGGTTAGAGTACACAACATGTAACTCTAAAATCACACACCCCAACAAGGGCTTCTATAAGCCAAACACACAAGTAGCTGAGTTGGAATAGCTTACTTTCAGAGAGACAAGGCCTAATATGTTAAAGGAAGCTGCTGAAGCTGCACACAAAAGCCTCTGGGTTACAGATAAATTGCAACATAGCAGAAAATCTTCAGTCCTGAAGTTAAGTGTTAGATAAAGTTTATGTGGATATTCCTTATAGTGTTCCATACGGGGGGCAGGTTCTGAAAATGTAACTTATACAGGGTTATGTAAATCAGTTAGGTATTACCTTGAATATAAAAATGCTTGGCTCAAGTGACATCTCCTTTGAGTATCATGTTATTGCTAAATAGTGGGGAATACTGTGTGCAGATGTTTGTTGTGCCCGCTTTGTGTTATATATAGGATCAGATTATGATTGCGCTGACTTGCATACAGTCAACAGTTCAGAGAAATTAACAACATAAGGTGGGGATGTTGAAAGAAATTGTGGGCGTTACAGAAGGTTTACCTCAGTTTAAAGTATAAATTAGGTGTTCGACCTAAACATTTTTGATGTAATGAGATTCACAAGATTCTTATTTACAAAAACACGTCAAATTTTCCACACATTTGAGTCCTCCACTTACATTGTCAGTCATATCCCATATAGACCGCTGTCAGCTCAGATGTGAAATGCCTGTTTTTACGGAAGACACCGATTTGGGTGTCTATATGGGATGTGACTGGATCGATATAAATGGAAGGACTCAAATGGGTGGAAAATTTGACGTGAAACAGACGTAAAGCTATATGGAAATATTGGAATATTGAACAGAAGCCTTGAAGAAGTTCGCTGTTCAGAACGAAACGTGTTGGTTATGGCTGTACACTTATGTCCTTATCTATCATACTGTCCTGGTTAGTGGCTTTAATTATGGTCACTTGGCAGTTCTGTATACCTGCCAATATGGCTGACCCTTTAAAATTAATTCTGCCCACGATCACTTTTCTTTAAAAATTTGATCTGTTATCTCAATCGTCTGCAGGTAAACGGTATAGCATTATATTCTAGTGCTGTATACTACTGACAGGCAAGGCCTTATGTGAGGCTGAATCTTTGTTCTGAATAGAAATAGGAAACCATATCTTTCAGGTCATCTATTCAAACAATCAATTATGTGTTGCCTACTTTTCTTCAGTTTTCTAAACAATGTCTTGGGGATTGTATCTTCTTGCTTCTGACCCCCTTCCTTGTGGAATGCACCGTCAAGTCCTCTCTGACCATACAAACTCAGATTATTTCAGTATTTCAGAGGGCATCTGTTTTCCTCCCTGCCTGAGCAATAAGCAGCCATTGCAAGTAAACTGTGCTTAAACAATACAAAAAATATACATATATTAGTGCCGCAGGGCAGACATTGGTGGGTATGTATTGTGTCCACGCTGGCAGCAGACTCTGGGGATGTACCAATAGATTTAATTCTAGGAGTGACTGGAGAATTTCTGTATGGTGTCACTCCCTGGAGGAGATTCTAGGAACATAATGTTTACTCATTCCACATAGAGCAAGCTCTACAGGAGTACCTTAATGTTTCACTGTTGGGTGTAAATTCCCAGATAGGTACTAACTGTGACTCAGAGACCAAAATTCTGGATTATAAATATATCGGATCAGTAATATTTGCGTAGCTCATAGGATATGCCATATTGTCACTTCTGAGGGCAGCCACTGAGGATGTACAGTGTAATGTCTCTGTTGGGAACAGACTCTTAGAATGTATTGTGCGGTATTACAGCGGAGGGCGTTCAGTAACACCTATGATGGAGGCAGTTGAGATGTTTCTTGTAGTATCTCATCTGGCACAGAATCCGTGGCATACCATGTGTGGTCTAGGCAGATCCTTGATATGTACCATATAGTGTCACTGCCTCTGCATTGTGGTGTTGTCAGTAAAGAATTGGGGTATGTTTCACATGGTGTCATTGTTGGGAGATTCCTATAACTATGTAATATGTAGGACCTTACTGAGAGTGACCTCTTAATTCTAGTGGGGCTGGTAACAGTTGACCCAAATTGAGGAATCACTGGGGGAATAGGACCCAAAATTATTGATTCCCCGGTTAATACCTCGTTTTTTAGTGGGCCCTCCTGGGTTCAACTCGTAATGGGTTGGATTTTCCTTGAATATGGAGTTACCATTAACCCCGGAATGAGTAATTCTGGGTCAGGGAACATCCAACCCATTTCCTGAGCATCTCGTAATGATGGCTGTGGTGTCACAGCTGGGGATAGCCAATGGGCTATCCAAGAGTGTTGTTGCCAGAGTGTACTCTCAGCACCTACCATATATTGACAGTGCTGGAAGGTGTCTTTGGAGATGAGCCATGTCTTGTCACTCCTGGGGATATTTTTTGAGTTATACCATAAAGAGTAACGTATAAGTGGACACGCCGCAGGTGTGCAGTGTAGTAATACTACTGTTGAGCTGTCTCTGAGGATGTGCCACATAACTGTAGTTATGTCAGTGTCTGGAAGATGGATTTGCACGGTTCTTTCCTACTCTCAAACTTGCTTTGGAGTTCTGCTACACCTGGGAGATGTTAAGTTTCAGCAGGGCGAGCTGTCTGTGTAGTATATCTGTGAGTTCCCATCTCTACCGATGGCCTGTGGAGGTTCAGAATAGGAGAACCCCCAAATCACATACTTACATAGTATAAGATTCATTAGAAGAACATCGAAGACTCAGAACAATGCAACTCTGGTGATCAAACATAGAACATAGTTCTCCTCTCAGAATAACCCTGTTTCTAGAGCTGCCCAACATTGAGGTGAACCACAAGTTTCCAGATGTGGAGAGAGGAGTGGCATAACATGGAAGGTGGACTTACTCATGTTTTGTATCAGATAAGGGTGTGTTTTAGAATGTACCATGGAGTTGAGTATTTTTGTGGCCTAGGCACATTCTGAACAATGTACTTTATGGTATAACTGCATGTGGAGCATTACTATATTGTGTTAAAGGTTGAGGCTCACTGCACACTATACTTTCTAGGATGCAGCATTTGGTCCTACCTAGAATATTGAAACCTTGTTGAACGCTGTTTTTTCCAAGTTGACTTTAGCTTACATCTGTCTCTCTTCTCTCTCCCTCTTTAACGTCCCTCTTATTTCCCATCCAACTCTGACTCCCTCCCTTTCTATCCATAAACTCTCTCCCATTGGTCTTTTGATCTTTCCTTCCTTATGTCTTCCTCGCTCCCTCCTTCTTGCTTCATATTAGGTCACATTTGTCTCACTTACTTTGGTCAGTGGCCGGAGGTGGAACTGCAGTTCAGCAGCCAAGCTTTAGAAGAGCTGTATGCAGCCCCAGGTAAGAATATCACCAGCATCTTTCTGTCCATTGCACTGGGTATAACCATGTCTCCCTCTTCTCTTCACTCGCTGCCCGGTAAGAGTATTCCACACCTGGTACACTGCACTATTCAGAGTTTGGACAGAGCTCAGAATCCTCCTATTTCATTAGAGAACACTATGTGTGAAGCAGAATTCACGTTTTGAAAAGCATCTGCAATATTATTATCCTTAAGGTGGAGTAAATCCAGCCAATCAAGCCTACTTCACAAATTGGAGAATGCTCAGTTTGCTCCCAACTCGAAATTATGTCCTATACTATCATCTATAAACAGCCCAGGTAGAGCACAACTTCTCCTTGTCGCTGAAGCATGTAAGCCCTACCCAAGAGTCCCTAACCCAGTGCAACCAATCAAAGTGTTATTTCTACCCGTCAGTCCAGCCAGGTGAGAGAGAGAGTGAGGTTCTACTCTGGTATTTTTTAAATTATTTGGTACTAAGTGTTTTTACATGGCACAATGCTGCCCTGATATCCCTCATATTAAAATGTACTACCCAACTGACCTTCACGAAGAGCAGCGTTTTTCCCTCATACAATGTGGTCAAGCCAAAGTGTCCAATACTCTGGATCACCAGTCTCTTGCATAAAGCAGCCCTTTTCCAAGAGACCCATACACGTTTCAGTACTTCCCAAGTGCCCATCCAGCGATGCTGACCGTTCCAAATGTTGATCACGTTGTGCAAATCTTCTGAATTGTCCCTTGTACAGTGGTGCCCTGGTCAATTACACCCTTCGATAGTACAGCCATACCGAAGTTCTCTGTACTGTCATGCACAAAAGTGACTAATTCATCTGTGGTAGAAGAGATGGTGTTTCTCCATCCCTTTACTCCCACCGTCTTCCCCCTACCTGCACAAGGAGGGAAGTTTTGACTGCTGGGGAGCTTAGGATGAAGGAGGGAGTGCTGTCAGTCCTATTGGAAGAAAAGTGAAAGGGGTGGGGGAAAGATGATTTCAGTTTATCTCTGATTAACAAGCTTCATCTCCCAATCCTATTGGGTGTTTAGTGTGTGTGAGTTTGGGTGACGGCATGCCCCCTCCCTCAAAGACATAGGCCCTTATTGTGACTTTGACGGAAGACTGCCAAAGCCAGAGGCGCCGAGAGACCGCTGGGTTGGCGTTCTTCTGCCAGCCATATCATGGGTTCTGCCGGATTTCTGCCACACTTTAGGTGGAAATCCGGCAGTAGTCATGCTGGCGGGTGGAGGCGCTCTGGCGGTTCTACCACCGGCCCGCCCCACCAGTAGGACACCACCCGCCATATTATGGACCATAATAAGGTCTGGCGGTGTCCTGCTGGCGGGGTGCTGCCGTCGGTGGAAGCACCCCTTCCTGTTCTCTGCCGGATGACCTTCTCCCTGGACCAGGTAAGGTGATCGTCCGACAGGGGAGGTGGGTGGGAGGGTGGGTTGTGTTGTGTGTGCATGTATGAGTGTGTGGTGTCTGTGTGTGTGCGTTGTATCCATGTCTAAATGTCGAAGTGAGTGCTTGTCTACATGTCGGTGTGTATGCGTCTGAGTATGGGTGTGAGTATGTGTGCATGAATGAGTGTATGAATGGAGTTGTGAATACGTGTATGAATTGAGCATGGATGCGTGTGAGTAGATACATGTATGTCAGTGTAGGTGAATGGGTGTATGGTGCGTGTGGGTGTCTGACTGTATGCGGGCAGGTGGGTGGGGGGCGATGAGGGTGGTGGGTTGTGATGTGGCTGAAGGGGGATGGGGAGCGATGTGGCTGAAGGGGGAGTGATGTCGCTGAAGAGGTGGAGGGGATTGGAGGGTGGGGGTCTAATGCTTGCTGGGGTAGGGGGGGATATCTACCGGTGACAGGGAAGGAATTCCCAGTCACCGGTAGCCCTTCTGCCATGGTTTTCGTGGCGGTGCTACTGCCGTGGAAACCATGTCGGAAGGCCGGCTCTTAATACCGCCTGCAGTCTTTTGTGGACTGCTGGGTCAGAGATGCTCATGGCAGTATGAGTGAAGATGTGGGCGGGGTGGCAAAGGCCAACCCGCCACACTCCTAATGTGGCAGTCTACACCGCCAGCCTTTTGGTGATGGGACCGCCACATTTACCCCGCTTGTCAGAAGACCAGCCAGGGTCAAAATGACCCCCATAGACTGCAGCTCTTAATCTCCGGACACATCGGGATTGGATTTAACATGGTCTTCTGGTTTGTTATGAACCTGCACTTGCTTTCGCCACAGGAGTTATTGACCGGTTTCCTACTACCCGTTTAGTTATACTTCTCATTAGTGAGACATTGGACTATTCTTTCCTGCGGGCATGATGTTGCTTTTATGATATTAACGGTCTTAGGCATAGTAAGCCTTGAAAAAGTCATGAGTGTGACGAAACACGTGTTGGCTGTGCTGTTGGAAACATATTCATATCACCACATTGATGTCTATACCAACAATAAATAAGATCTCACTACAACTGATCTCATCTGGATGACTTAATTATTATGGACTGCTTGGGAGTGCCTCGGTGTTTATAGGATCATATTTATGGTGTCACCCTCTGGGCACCAATGTATGTCTACTGTTCAGCACCGTGCTATGTTTCATTTGGACTGTTTCTGATTCTAATAATAATTTATTACTCAGGACAAATTGTAGGAAGTGCACCCTTTAGACTACTATTACCCGTATTCACTATGTACGGACTGCAGCTCTGTTTTCCCAGGATTTCTGCTAGAATTTTAAGAGAATGGCAGAGCTGATCAAATCATTCATCAAGTATTGTATAGTCTTAAAATATTTAGTAACGACATTTGGAAACAAGTTACAGTTATTCTCCTGGCTTCTTTTTCCCACTGATTATTCTCCTACTTAATATCTTCTAGGGGACAGATTGGATCCAAAAAAATGTTCCCTAGCAATAGCTCTCCAGCATTCACCAGGTGGCATCATGCAACTTCAACTGAGACTTTGTCAGGCCTGGAAATTTTTCAGCACCTTACTGCCTAGCATCCAGGATCTGGACCTCTTTTCAATGTCGCACTGATAAAATTCCTCTGCGACAGATAGAAACTTGGTTAAATGTTTCCTCCTTAGTTCACAGTCTTCAAGCACTGTCAAAGATGCTTTGAGATGTCCTTATTGAGTCTGCTGTACATAACCTACATATGTGGTGTCTTTGATCTGACTACACATGTTTGGCCTATAGGCCATTAGGCCAAGCTATTTTTGACCATTCAGAGACTTAATGCCACTCCCCAATTCCAAGCTCCCCCTTTTCATGGGGTCCTGTTATTTTTCTAGAAAAGATGAAACTGGAGTTTAATCAGCATTTGTGTGCTGATCTGTTTCAAGGCAAGACCTTTCGGGACTCCTTGTTATACATTTTCAAGGTGAACATAAACACAGCAGTGGTAGTAATAGTAACCTAGTAGCACTTCCCATAAGTGTCCAATAATCAAGACAAGAAAGTATGTTGTGGTGCTATGTGGTCAAATATGTCCTACTACCTCAAGACAAAATAGTATGCATCACAAAGAATACACAACATATATGAATTTACTTTAGACCACAACACTCCAGCACAAGTATACAGAACATAATTAGTAGTTTTCTAAATATCCAACAGTTTTTAGATCAGTCTTTGAAGAAAATCCAACGAAAATCCTCTCTTGTTGTAACCTTGTGGTTTATTTACATCAGTAAAAAGTCCTCCTTGACTTTGTTCATTCACATAGTCATAGGCAATACTTTTTCATAGTCAATCCATATAGTAACAACCCGTAGTCAATCCATGCAATACAGCCAACATGTGTTTCGTCACAAAGGACTTTTTCAAGGCTGCGAAGAGATGAATGTATATACTTATTGAAGAGCGAGGTTGAATATGTAAGGACATGACATAGCCAAATAGAGCTCAGTTGCCAAAAGTGAAAAGAGGTCCAACACTGTGCATAGGTCAGAAGAAATGCCATATTTTCATTATTCCCTAGAATCTAAAAACACCGCGAGGGTGAATCCCACAAATGAGTACTAAGACATACTTCCTGGTGAACGTGCAGTAAGTGTGTGTGAGTGCAGAAAAAACGTAACCAAGGTGTAGACAAAAGACCCTGTATCCGAGACAAACCAACAAGTAAAGAAATGGTCAAAATCAACGTTCAATCCTGTCAACCTAACAGAAAAATTAGAATGACGAGTCCTGTATGCTTTCAACCCAGTCAACTGCGAGAAAGCTTAAATATAATGATGTATCTACAGATTAATGTGTTTAGAAGAAGTGGCTGGTGTGAAGTGCAAGATGCTTATGGATCATGCAGATTATCGTGAGCCAAAGTATTATAGAAATGTTATCAATAAGAATTGGTATGAGGTTATGCGCAAAGAACCTGTGTGATAGAAGTGTTATAGGGCATCTGTCATTACATGGTCCAGAGACCATATCTTCCGTAATGTCCCCAATGTGGGCAAATTCCAAATTTCCAAACTATGTGGCATTATTAGCTGTTTATAGGACCATGATAAGTCCTATACCTAATCAAAAACAAGTAGAAAGAAGGAAACAAATTGAGAACTTTCATCAAGATACATATCTGTGATACAAAAACGTAAATATGCAGTAATAGTGTAAAGACATGGATTCCACTGAGAACAATATAATGTACACTTCCAGATGTACCCCTTCTACTTACAACAGGGGAAATGTGCATCCACGGAGATTTACCCAAATGGTCCCATCATAAGAAGGCTCAGAAGGGAGAACGGGGGGATGCCCAAATGTATATTTTGTAACCAGGAAGGTGGACAAACCTGTGTGTATATAAAACGTTTCTAGTAACGAAGCTGTATTGTAATCAGAATTTAGGCATTTCATAGTTTGCAGTACTATGTCTATGGTTATAGTACCTCCTATAAAGAGGGTGAAAAAAGACAGAAATGACCCACCAAAACAATATGTATATAATTGGTAATTAGCAGTATATACCACAGAGTATTAACGTTGGAATCCTCACAAGGGAGCGAGTATAAGGCACCGATATGACCTACTGAGTTTGCGGTCTAAAAATATATAACAATAATGTAACCATGACCCAGGATAGCCAAATCAGCTTGTGGCCAAAGAATGTACAATAACAATGTGCAGTCAAATAACATATAGCTATCATTACCCACAGCGATCCGAAGTCGTGTGAAACTAATATATAAAAACTGACCCCGATATAACATTACTAGATGTTCATTTTTAAGAAAATCGGTTGTGACCCATATATCAGACCAGACCCTTCTAGCATTATCTACAAAGATACCAAGGTTGATTGGACCAATGACTAAATTTGTTAGTCTGGATGTTAACTCATTATATACATCTATTCCTCTAGAAAAAGGTCTGAAAGCGTTATCTGCCAGACTTTCCCTTAGAGATACTACTCTTTTTGGGCATACAAATATGCTCATAGATCTCACACGTTTGGTTTTGGAGAACAATGTATCCCTACATAATGGCAGTTGGTATAGGCAAGCCCAAAGAGTGGCCACGGGGGCCACATTTTCACCGTCCTACGCAAACCTGTACATGGGACACTTTGAGAAACAACATCTATGGACTGACTGTCCACCCAATATCTTGCAACACATCCTATTTTGAGGAAGATACATAGATGATATACTCATCATCTGGACAGGTACTATCTCTGATTTGAATATCCTTATATGCCACTTGAATAACAAACGTTACAATCTGGTTTTCACACATCATGTGGGGTTGGATCGTATTGGGTTTTTAGACTTCTATACACAGTGGACATTAAGATACTGTCTAGGATTTACAGAAAACCAACAGCCTGTAATTCAATTTTGCATGCAGGTAGTGCACATCCAAGTGCTCAAATCAATGCCATCCCCTATGGGGAAATGACTAGAACCAGACGCAATTGCAGTGATGATGCAATACTCTTACAAGAATTAAATCTGTTAGAACAACATTTCCAGCACAGAGGGTTCCTTAGCCCTGTAATTTCACAAGCTAAAACATGTAAAACATCTAAAAATCACAGGACTTTACTTATTCGTAGGAATAATAATAATTTTCTCTTTGGTAACCAAATATAGTCCTGTTAGTTCAGCGGTGTATCGCATACTGAAACGTCATTGGCATCTATTGTTGTAGGACACTTGTCTAGGCAGGGTCCTAGGCAAGAGACCGTCTGTATTACATAGTAGGGGGCATACACTGAGAAATTCACTATGTCCCAGATATGTCGCCCCACTGACACAGGAGAAACCTAAGACATGGTTGCCCAGCAAACTTTTGTTTTTTTCAAATGTAGTGGCTGTATCACCTGTCAGTTTTCTCTGAATAAAACTATGACGTTTTCATATAACACGTGAGATCCACCAGATTAAACAGTTTATCAATTGTATTACTAAGTATACAGTGTATTGTATTATGTGCATTTGTGGACTAATATATGTGGGCAGTACCATCCGTCCACTTAAGGAACAGACCCAGGAATACATTAGAGCCATTAGGAATAACAATCCAAACTGTTCGCTAGCAACACATTATAACTCTTCACACAAAGAGTCTGAAGTTCTAAAGACCAGATTCCATGGCATTACCCAAATCACCAATCACCCCGGGTGGGTTGATAGGAACAGGGAACTGAGAAAATGTGAAGCTAGGTGGATCATTAAATTATGAGCTGTTGAATATAGATTGAATTTAGATATGGAATTACATGTGTTCCTAGAATGAGAATATATGTTCATAACTAGTATTTTCTGATATGACACAACTTATGATGTCACTTTAATTAGGCATTATCTGAAGGCTCTATAACAAATTATAATTTCTCTGCTATTTAACATGTTGAGTATCAATGGCTTATTCAGAAGACAGCAATGTAACATCTGTATATGTTTTTGTCTGTTATATTATCTGGAAACTACATGTAAAGGTATGGTGTATGCTGCAGTCCACTTCCCCCTCTTCCCTGTTTTTCTGTTCTGCCTGAACATTTTTATGTTTTTAGCAAAAATGGTATGAAGTCGGCGGTGTTTGTGACTAGTGTTTCTGTCATGACATTGATTATTTATAAAGTTATCAAGTTGGGCACAACTTGATGTCAGGTGTATAACAGTATTTCTTTTACTTAACATGTCAAATACCTTAGTACTATTCATAAGATAGGGATGTAAGATCTACACTGATATTATCTGGTATGCTATTGAGGAAACATATACATAGTCACACTGTTAGGTGCAGTCTACTTTCACCTTCTCCATCCTCTCTTTAACCTTCATTGTTCATAGCTTGTGTGTTTTGTGTCTATTACCTGCCTCTGCAACATTTTTAGACACGTTAGTATTTCTCTTAATTGTTTAAATCTTAATACATATAATACTTTTTGCATAAGCAACAAGGTCATGTATGTACACCATGCACACATATACTATATATCCTTACTTTTGACAAGAATAGTAAATCTTTTTAGATTATGTAAAGTCTCATCATTACAAGAACATACCTTTTACCTGGGCCATATTCACATTATCTTTCATTTCATTGAGCTATGTGGGCCACGATCTAATATATCTGCTGATGTACACTCCATCTTAGTGGCATATTACTGCCCCATTCGTGACTTACTGTCATTCTACAACTTTTCTGTTTCTGCTTGAAAGAAATTAGGTGCCGTGGAATATACCGACATATATGCTTTCCACTACACATACAACGTATTTTCTTATGCGCTCCTATATGGCTGCCGTTACCCAATTACTATGAGGACTCATATTGACATTAGTCCTCTCTTTAGTTTACTAATGGAACTACTTACACTCACACTGCACACACCTTCGGGTTCCTTCCCGACGACGTGTACAGTGTACAACTTTCCTGACCCACTTTCTCTTTCCTCTACCATTTTAAAAGTATCTTGAATATTTTGAATATCTTACTATATGCATTTTCCATTACACATACAATGTGTATATGTCACTTTTATACATTCTAATATGGCTGCCGTTATTCAGTTGCTATGAGGGCTTTCAATAGCACTAGTCATCTTTCTGTTTCATCAAAGGCTCTACTTATGTTTGCTTTGCACATTTCTTCAGTTCCAATTCCGTTTACTTCTGACGTTGGACGCTTCATTCAACTCACGACAGGTGATTGCACTTTGGTCACTTTGTAGATAATGCTAGAGGGGTCTGGTCTGATATATGGTTCACAACTGATTTTCTTAAAAATGGACATCTAGTAATGTCGTATCAGGTCAGTTTTTGTACATTAGTTTCGCACGACTTCAGATCACTGTGGGTAATGATAGCTATATGTTATTCGACTGCACATTGTTATTGTACGTTCTTCGGCCATGAGCTGATTTGGCTATTTTGTGGTCATGGTTTACATTATTGTTATATATTTTTAGACCGCAAACTCAGTAGGTCATACTACGTTGCCTTATACTCGCTCCCTTGTGCTGATTCTAACGTTAATACTCCATACGTGGTATATACCACTAGGTACCAATTATATACATATTGTTTTGGTGGGTGATTTCTCTGCCTTTCTTCACCCTCTTTGTAAGGGGTACTATAACCATTGACATAGTACTGCAAACTATGAAATGCCTACATTCTGATTACAATACAACTTCGTTACTAGAAAAGTTTTATATACACAGTTTTGTCCACCTTCCTGGTTAAAAAATTTGGGCATCCCCTCATTCTCCCTTCTGAGCCTTCTGATTGGACCATTTGGTTAAATCTCCGTAAGTAGCCGGGGTACACCTGGAAGTGTACATTATATTGTTCTCAGTGGAATCCACGTCTTTACACTACCACTGCATATTTACTTTTTTGTATCACAAAGATAAGTATCTTGATGAAAGTTCTCAATTTGTTTCCTTCTTTCTACTTGTTTTTGATTAGATATAGGACTTGTCATGGTCCTATAAACAGCTAATAACGCCACATAGTTTGGAAATTTAGAATTCGCCCACATTGGGGACATTATGGAAGATATGGTCTCTGGACCATGTAATGACAGATGCCGTGTAACACTTCTATCACACAGGTACTTTTTTCATAACCTCATACCAATTTTTGTTGATAACATTTCTACATTCCTTGAGCTCACGATAATCTACATGATCCGTAAGCATCTTTCACTTCACACCAGTCACTTCTTCTAAACACATTAACCTGTATATAGATCACTATAGTACAGCTTTCTCTCATTTGACTGGTTTGAAAGCATACAGGACTCATCTTTCTGACTTTTCTGGTAGGTTGACAGGAATGAACATTGATTTTTACAATTTCTTTACTTGTTAGTTTGTCTCAGACACAGGGTCTTTTGTCTACACCTTGGTTACAGTTTTTCTGTACTCACACACACACTTAATGCACGTTCACCAAGAAGTATGTTTTAGTACTCATTTGGGGGATTCACCTTGGCAGTGTTTTTAGCTTGTCAGGAATAATGAAAATATGGCATTTCTTCTGACCTATGCACGGTGTTGGACCTCTTTTCACTTTTGGCAACTGAGCTCTATTTGGCTATGTCATGTCCTTACATATTTAACCTCACTCTTCAATAAGTATATACTTTAATCTCTTTGCAGCCTTGAAAAAGTCACTTTGTGACAAAACACGTGTTGGTTGTTATTGCATGGATTGACTACGGGTTGTTACTATATGGATTGACTATGGAAAAGTATTGCCTATGACTTTATGTGAATGATCAAAGTCAAGAACTTTTTAATGAAGTAAATAAACCACAAGGTTACAAGAGAGGATTTTTGTTGGATTTTCTTTAAAGACTCATCTAAAAACTGTTGGACATTTGGAAAACTACTAATTATGTTCTGTTTAGTTGTGCTGGAGTGCTGTGGTCTAAAGTAAATTAATTTTCAAGATGGCTCTGCTACCTTATGGCCCACTCAGCAAGGGTTAGCTAATTGCTGTGGGTTTGGGGTTTAGCTGGCTGCAGACCCACCAGTCCTTGTACCTCCACAGGCTCTGGCCATGGTGCTGCCTACAACTAACTGCTCTCTCCAGTCATGATCTCTTAGACGTGTGACTGCTTGTGGCCACATAAAAGTGTATGACTCTTTTAATTACATCCTCTTGGCAGAATTCGGCCCTAGGGCCCAGATATTCGTCCGGGTGCAGAAAATGTTCAGGTCAGATTCTACTGCCCTAGAAATGCCCAATCAAAACTCATGGCACAGATAGGAAGACAACATAGAGGCTGATCACCTTTTCCCTCATTTCAATACATATGCTGTCCCTCTGCTCGGATCTGTAAAATGCATGTGGGCTTGACACATCTCCAGAAGCATGGCATTTCTCACTCCTTAGGCTCCCCTTAAGAAAGCTTTCCCACTTGATCCCTAATGGATAAAATTGTCTGGGCATAAGTCCTGTTTTTTATAAATCGTACCAGCACAAGCCCTGCTTTATCACCCTCCCTGTGCAGTCTACGTTGAAAGATAGTTGGACTTGCTTCCCCAGCTCATCCCATAACGTGAGGAATCACCTTCTAGCGCTGCCCCATCCCTGCAGGAAGCCCGGGTCAGCCAACAAGGCCGCTTCTAGCATGGCCAACTTCTCTTCCTGTGTGGTCAGATCCTTCTCAAGTGTTTGTCGCATGCCTGTAGATGTGGCTATACACACACCCGTCAACATTACTTTCTTTGTATCCCATTAATTTGCTCTGCTTAATGTATGGTGGCAATTGGTCTTAAAGTTACTAGTGAGGGCCTCCGTTATGGTCTCCAATACCGGGTCAGTTGGTGCCTTGGCTCTTAATCTCCACGACGGAACCCTGGGTATCGGCCTAGCTAAAGAATATGTAGTTAGCAGCCGAGTATGATCTGACAAGTGTCTAGCTAAATAGGTCGAAGCAGTCACAGTGGAGCACCCATGTGTATAATTAAGTAGTTGAGTCTGCTATAAGTACCAGCAGGTGGAGTATAGCAGGAATAAGCACACTTTTGAGGGTGTTGTGCACACCAGGTGTCTACTAAGCCCATTTCTGTCATCAGCTGTTTTGAGTGAATGTCATATTGGGGTTGGTGCCCTGCCTGACAGGGGCGGGGATCTGTCCACCTCTCCATGGATCACACAATAAAAGCCACCAGTTAAGGCAACCTCTGCTGCCGTAAACGCCTGGGCTCCAGGTAAAACTACCCCGAAGTACTCAGCACTAGCCACAGAATTCCTGAGCATCTAAAGTGTCTGCCAGCGTAACATATTCCCTCACCCCAGATCCAACTGGACCAGTGAGTACCGTAACGGTAATCCAGATGAGGGCATCTCAGGCATACCCTGAATAGAAAGTGGCATATACCTGCCCTCTCCACTTCTTCTGCACGCAGCTGATAGAATCTCCACATATATGCCTTTCCTGCAACATTGCAACAGAGATACTATAACGTCTTAAGTTTGCATGTATCCAATAGCACTTCTCCGGCCTGTTGAGCCTATGTATGTTCCAAGTTAGCAACTTGTACTTGGTGCCTGTGACAGCCGTTCTCACAGCTGCCTGGGAGCAGGAGCAGTCCCCAAGACCATCCCTGCCATACAAGAACCTGTGTCCCATAACATGGATATGGAGCACCCTGACCAAAAATAATAGCTTTGCACAACATTCCCACAACCCTCCCAGTCAGTTTCCCACCTTCAGGAAGAATATACAGAACAACCTCTGACAGCCATGAGCCAAAGGGGACTAGTCATCGGCCCCTTCACCTCCTCAATAGAGATTATCTTACAGAACAATGGAAAAAGTTATTGATACAAAGTAAGAAAGGGTCCACCCCCTGCTCTTGTAGTAATCATAGCCCAAGGTGCTGTAACCCATACAAACTGCGAGGCCTAAGGTGGCACTCGGCGATTCAGGTAGGTCGGGCCCTCAGCCACTCACTGAAGAGGGGAAAAATAAAAATAAATAGAATAGCAGCAGCGGCTCTTCTGCTAAGGCAGAGGAGTGTCGCCCATTGCTTTGTGCAGTGAAGAAAAGGGAAAAATAAAATAAAACAGCATTATTATTTATTTTTCCTCGGGGATCCAGGTTAGGGTGGAGCTGGGCTGGAGGAGGAGTAGTAAGTGCACCATAAGTGCGCATGATTGTTTGGCCAGCCGTAGACGGGCGGCCAATTGGTCACGCGCACTTAGCATTTCTCTACCTGACTGTATTGCACAGCTGGGAGGAGGAAGTGCACAGGGTCCCACTCCCTGTCTGAGCACCAAGCAGGCCGCTCAGACCTATCACGATGCTGCTGTCATATTGGTAACAGCAGCGTCGTGATTGGAGGGGAATCTGGAAGCCTGTGTGCTTCCGGGAGTCAGTGAAGAGAAGAGGATGAAGAAGAGACGGAACCGTCTCTCCCACGGTAAAAGGTAAGTGTTTTATTTTATTTTATTTGTCTTTTCCCCCCCGCCCCTGTTGAGAAAAAGCCGCCACTGCAGTATAGTGGACAGTATCCTATTGGACCCACTTTCACCTCAAGCATTACCACATTAGCACCCTGCGGGTGTATATTCACAAGAGACATAAAAGGAAAGACATTGTTTCATCGTTCTCTCAGATGCCCCATACCAATCATACATTCCAGTCAATCCCAGGAAAGTCTGTTTCCTGGGATCCGTGCTATCATTCACTGTGTTAGGGACCACATGGTGCTGGAAAATAGAGTTCTGGTTTGCGGCATTCAATGCTGCAGTTCTCAAAGCACCACCGGAGCAACAATGGTTTCCTCCCCAGCAGTCTCCGTGGCCTGCAATGACACTGAAGGAGTTTTCCCATTTCTGCCAGAGCGACCCTACCACCACCTTACGCTGGGTAGAGTGTCTTCCAGATCACCACCAAGTAGGATACAGTAATGACAGATTGCTGGGTATCCAAGGGTATTTACAAGGGTGTCAGTGTTCCCTTCCTATTCGTCACATTGTCCTCCTGCCCACAAGAGCTGCCTATCACAAGCCTCAGTCTTGGAGATGGAGGATCATGCCTTTTTGAACAGAGACTCTGTAAGTGGTTCTCCTGCAGGAGATGGGGGAAAAAGAGTTTGCTCCCTTTATTTCTTAGTCCTAAAAAATGATGAAGGTCTCATTCTCATTCTAGACCAATGCCTCTTAGATCTGTTCATTCACACAGCAAGTTAAAAATGCATTTTTTAGCCAGGTGTGCTAACTCAAAATACGTGGCATTGGTAGGTGTCCATGCATCTCCAGGACACCTATTCCATCTACTTATCCTCCCCTCCCACTGGTGGTATATCTGATTTGGTTTAAATACCACACTGAATGCACCATTGTGGCGAGTGCATCACTCGGGAAGTCAGGAGTTTGTGTTCTGCACCTAAACGGCTGGCTGGTGAAGGCGGGGTTCCCAGTGCTAGTCATGGAACACCACTGTCCTCCTGCATGACTAGGGCTTTACCATGAGTGTCCTGAAGTCCCACCTCATCCCTATGCAAAGTCTGCCTGCGTAGCCACATTGTTGAACTTCACCTGTTTGAAGGATTTTGCTCTTTCGCAGTAACAGAGGATGCCAAATATTTTTGACATGTTCCCAATGTTTCCCAATCTGTCTCTGATCACAGTTCTGTAAGTCCGGTCTATACCTGTTGAACCTGATAACTTCATACAATCTGTAGGTGCCATTTGTCAAGTGAGTTATGAGTGTCCCTTAGTGGTGTGTGAGATAGCAGTAACTTTGGAGTCTTTAAGCTCCATGCAGATATTTCCCTCTGTCCTCCCATATCTCCATAGGTGGTTGTGCCCCTCCAACCTCAGTTGGTCCTCTGTTCAACCCTCTCATTTAGAGTTTGCCATGGTTATAGGCACCTCATCTTTGGGCTTTGGCACTCATATTGACAACATAATGGCATTGGGCATTTCATCTGTATTGAAGTAGCACCTACAGATAGATATGTTAGAGTCCTGTGTAGTCCACCTTACCCTGATGACTTTTGTCCCCTCATTCACAGTGAGTACTATTCAGGTCTTATTGGAAAACATAACCACCATCCACTCTGTCCATACACAGGGCAGGGTTGGCTCTTGGACCCATTGTTCACCTTACGCCGGTGAAGATAGACCCTAAAGTGGGGTATCTTTCCTATTGTGGTAGGTCGGCCCACCTTGTGGCAACCCACAGTGTGAGTGTGGATGCACTTCTCTTTCTAGAGAAACACTAGTGGGAACTCCATCCCAACAAAACAGATAGGATCTCCTCCTGATTAGGATGTCCTTGCATGGATCTCTTTTCCACAGCCCAGCACAGGAAGTTTCTCTAATTTCTTGCCACACACTTCCGACTAAATGGTTCTGTAGGGAAAGCCTTCACGTTCAGTTTGTCACTGTGCCTGCTATACCCATTTCCTCCGATCCCACTGCTTCAGAAAGTCATGCTAAAGGTGGAGGAGGACTGGGCTCAGCTGATCCTGCTCACCCCAAATTCGTGAGCAGGATTTGATACACTGATCTGTTTGGTCTCAGAATTGAGTGCCCAGTTCCTCTTCTGCACAGAGCGCAACTGCTTTCCAAGCAGTGTGGTCGAGCCCTTCACCCCAATCTGCAGATGTGTGGCTGCATGCTTGAAGATTGAGCAGCGCCTACTTTGATACTTTCTGTTTACCTACACAAGTGGCAGATGTCATCTTGGCTGCCAGAAAACCCACCACAAAATCCGTTTTTGTGGCCTGCCAGACAGATTATATTGCCAGGTGTGAGTCAAAAGGTTTAAACCTTTTCCCACGTTCTGCAGTTTACATTTTCTCTTGCCCAACAAGGCTTGGCTGTTCTCATGGTAAAAGGTTATCCTGCTGCCTTCATGTGCCTGTGTGATGAACTCTCTCTGTTTATGTCCTCTAGTTATGTCGTCACTACAGGCATTCTTATTGTAAGGTTTATTAGATCTCTTTACTTCCACGCTACTTATCGTTCTGCAATGAGATTTAAATTTGAGGTTAACCTTCTTTACATCTTCTCCATTCAAGCCACTGCACAGTTGCCAAGTCTGTTTGGTTACAAGACTGCTTTCCTGGTGCAATAACGTCAGCCCGTAGACTCAGTGAATTATGAGACTTTCAGTCGGATCACCTTTAGCTGAGCGGGACAGATTGGTATTTCACTCCTGCCCTTCCTCGTTGCTGAATGTTGCTGCTGCCCTTCATATTGGCCAATCTGTCTCTCTTCTTCCTCTTCTTCCTCCTCAGCTCACCTAGTGAAAGAAAAGAGTGCATAGGCTGGACCCCAGGCCTATGACCTCGACCACGCACAACAATACAGAATGGCTGAACAGCTCTGTGTGGGACTTCTTAAACTAAGAAGGGAAACGCAGTGACCGAGCTCTCTCTCATGTTGTTACCCTTACCCTAAAGATTTGTTATATCTTGGTCAAGAAAGACCCTTTGCTTGGCATTTGGACCCACTCCCCAAGGGTGATAGATGCTTCTAGTGCTCGTACTGGAGGCGTTCCAGGCGGCTACTTGCTCATCCTTACTTACTTTTGCAAAGCACCAATGCCTTAGCTCTCAGGCACAGAGAGATGCTTACTTTGCCAGGGTTGTGTTGCTTGACTTTCTATGTTAATCTGCTCTACTCAATCTTATATCCTAAAGGGGGTTGCTTTGAGACTCCATAAGTTGAGGTATAAGTATCCATAAGCAGAAAAAGTTACTTGCCTTCAATAACATTATCATTGATGTAAATATCCTTACTGAAGGTAAGTAACTCGTTTGATTATTATACATTAGGTTTGTCAGCTTAAGAAATAATCTATAAAAGGTCATAACTGCTAGATAAATTGGGTCTGTGGTTAAGTCCATGACCAAACTTCATGATTTTCTATTACATGGAGTAGCCTTGCTGTAAAATGGGCAACTAACAAAAGGATATTCACACATTTGTTTTGTCCTATGCGGTTTAAGCATATGCTTTTCTCATGAAGAGCATTTCACTGCTGGCAGGGTAGGTTGCCCTCTTATGATTTGACTAATTCTGCTGTGTCACACAGAGTATGATTAGCTCTGCTGTGAACCACTCCAAACAGTTGTCGCTGCTTAAACCCAGTGTTCTTGTCCACAGAGGTGCGTGGGATCACAGGAGTGACGGAGGCCTGTGATTGGTGGAGCTTTGGGGCACTTCTGTACGAGTTACTCACTGGGATGGTAAGTGGAGCTCGCATATTTAATTTAAATTCAGTTGACACCGTGATTTACCATCCAACTGTCAACATATCCTTTCTACTCATTGAAGCCAGCCAGAGGTTATCCACCTGAACCTTCTCACTGAATGAAATGTTACCTTAGCCCTTAAGGGTATAATCTACAACCAAGGGCTTTAAAACCAGAGTACCTAAGCTGTAAACGTGTATGTATTCAAGGTCTCTTGGCGCGAAGGGCAGTAGCTTCCATCCTTGAGGATGCTGGAGTCATGGCCCACATTGCTGGGGCCAAAATGGATAGAGATCTCTCATATTTCTGTTGATGTCTACAGTGGGGAAGGAAGGGGGTGCTTAAAATGTTTGGCTCAAGCTGAGCTCATTGGGCAATGTTTTTTGTTTTTTTTATCACAAGGTGTTCGAGGCCAAAATTTGCTTCACTGGAAGCCAGAGCAGAACATCTATTTGATGGGAAATGTGATCAGCTTGCATCTTCCCATTCCATTAATCGCTTTAGCTGTGACATTCTCCAACTGTAGTTGGTTATGTACTTGATGAAGCCGCATTCATAGGCACAAAGATTGTAGTGGTTCAAATTCTGTCAGCTTAATTCAAAACCAGCTACCCAGGGCTGGATACTCATGTTAAGATGGTAAAAAGAATGCACTCTATACATCTGCAAAGCAAGAGAACCAAGTTTAAACCAAATGTTACAAACCTATACAGTTGAGGTTCATGGAGCTAAATAGGCCCTGATTTAAGGTTTGACAGACAAAGACAGGCAGAGTGGTGGACAGACAAGGTGGCAGAAGACTTGTTTTGTCACACTGCCTTTACTTTGCTCACCAAATTGAGATATATCCACCGTCCCAGCGGACATCTCTATACATTGGCAGGAACCACCATGTCAAGCATGGAAAAGTTTGACATGTGGGACATAAAACATGATGGCCAGCCATCAAACATTTCCAAAGTTTTTTTCAGTTTCCAAAAGCAAACTCCCAAAGTGGGAGATTTTTTCTTAAAAATAAAAAGTTGATGCCCACAAACCATCTGAGTTTTCTAACATTGTTTGAAGGTCATTATTTTATTTCTATCCCTCATTACCAGCTTCTACCAGGTGGTGACAGACTGGAATAAACATAGAATGACATTCCTCCTAAATAGGGAGTATTGCGTTATGTGGTTCTTCTGACATCTCCCATTCCAACGGGCTGTGGAAGGAAGATTTTTGCAGACTGAGTAACCAGGTGGTCCGTCCAAGTCAATATCTGTCAGCCAGATCAAGGGTTTGGCGGAGAGGTTACTCCATCACTGTTGGAGTATCCCCTCCGCCAAACTCTTCTCCAGCGAGTAGCTCGTGAGCTACTGGTAGATCTCCACCTATGAATGCCAAAATTGAGAGTGTGTATTTGAGATGAAAGTGTGTGTGTATTTTCAGAACTTAATAGCTCATGGTTTGAGAAAAACTGCTCAATATTGAAAATATATTAATAGATGATATTTGAGTAATAAATCAAGTGCTGTTGGGGAAACTTATTACTAATAATATAACCTTAGTGCCAGTGGCATTGGTGCAATTGCACCTATGTAATACCCCTGTGGAGGCATTCAAAATTGATAAGGCCTTTTTACATTACTGTTGCCAATCCTCCCTGATATACTGAGGTGATCACTACGGCTACTCTTGCATATGAAGGCCACTAAAATAATCGTGTCTAATGTAGTTACTATTACAACACTCATAGTATTAGTAGCTTGGATGATTTTCATTTAAACATTAGTAGCTCTTGTTACAGAAAAGGTTGGACATCCCTGTGCTAGAAGGTATCGCTCCAGAGATCAAACTTCCCTTCACCTCTTCCTTGTTGCATTTCAGCCTCAGACATGGCTGTTCAGCCAATTAAGTGCATCCAACATTGGAAAATAGAAAGGGGATGCAGACACTTCCAGACTTCTCCCTTCTTCAACGAAGAATCTAGTTCTCAGTGGTATACACAGACTGGCCCAACATAAACATATAATAAGATTGGGGATAAGCAGAGCCCTATAGGACTCCTCATTCCATCACAGTACGATATGTGGCAAAAGGTGATGATGCTGTTGCTTGGGTAGGACCTGGCTAACTCAGGGTTCTCAAGGCCAGCACTCTACGAGTCAGGGCCACCCCTTAAGACACTGTGGGAATATTGCATGGTTTACAGTGGGTGAAAAGGATGCATGAAGCTGTTGGTATATGCATCCCTTCTTCGATCATCCGGGACACAGACCATGACCAGTTTCATAATTATGGTGATGTAACCCAACATGAAAGTGGCACTTATGTTTGTTTTTTTGTTCTCACAAAAAGCTCCCTTATCATTATCCGATATGTCATACGTTAAAGGCCGGAAAGGGAGAAAAAACATGGAATTTATTAGGGACCTCTGTCTCCACAGTAGTTGTTATTGTAGTACAGATTTGATCACTGGCTGTATCACTTTCCTAAAGACATGTTCTTCAAATAGAGATTCTTCGACTACCTCCACTGAAAATAGCGCGGTGATCATAGACACATCGTACAGAGTTTGAAACCTCCACCTCTCCGCAGAGCACAGAAAAGCATCCTGCAACGCTTGTCTCACCTGCTACTGTAAAAATGACTCACGGGCACAGGAGGGAGAGAAGGTGGGTGCATTACAATATGCAGCACCAAGAGTAATCACCAATGCCTGACATTTTCTGGACTGAAGAGATTCCCAGCGTCCTGATGACAATTCTATTAGTGAACTAAGGGGCAAGTCAGGGGTCGGATGGACCCTGTCTGTGGGTTAGATTCTTATTATACATAGCACAAAATGTGAGTCTATTAAACCAAACAGGAGTTTTTTGTATAGCAGACAGTTGAAGGTGCTTTCATATGTGTTAATGAAGAAAAAGGAGAGTCGGAGAAATGAAATATTTGCCTAGGAACAAACAGTTTGAGACCAGTTTATCGGTCAAGCGCATTAAAGTTAGGTCGAGTAGATTATTCAAACCACTAGACCTGCAGGACTGCTAACATTCTTATGTTTTTTTGAGGCCTGATTTGTAGCTTAAACTCCAGTAAGAGGACTTCCGCACAGGCCACAGGGAATACTTCTTCACCTGATAAAAAAATCCTCAATGTACCTTGTGATGGCAAGCATTTTTTTGGCTACCAGGTTGATCAGATGCTCGGAAACATCACGAAGATTACAGATACAGTAAAATCTATCGGTGCCCTAGTCTCCCATTCTAAAGCCTGATTTTCACAATCAGCACACCAGAGGAGGTAACAAGCAAGAGGTTCTTGACAGAAACCTTCTTACAGCAGTTTCAACAGCCCTATCAGGTAAATAGAGGAAATGGGTGGGGACAGCTAGGAGAGGCTCAGCAAGGGGCTCCTGCGCCTCAAAACAGTGACTCCCCTTCCACCAATCATACTACACCTGTCGAGGGAAGAATAAGGAACTTCTGCCACAATGGGAAAGCATTACGATGGATCAGTGGGTCCTCTGCGTTGTGCAGGAACAGGGCTGCTCGAATTTCACCCCCCCACTCCCATCACCCCGCTATGATCTGTGGAGTTCAGACCAACTTCATCTCCTAAAGGAACACTTGCAGGTTCTCCTAGCAAAGGGTACTATAGAATCTGTACCCGTACGACAGAGCAAGGCAGAGGTGTACCCCTGTACTCTCTTATGCCCAAAAAGGATGGCTCACTCCAGCTGATTCTCAACCTCTGACCACTGGACAAGTTCACCTTATCCAAACACTTCAGATTGTCATGTTACAAGATGTCATCCCCCTTCCTATGCCAAGGTGACTTCATTGCTGTGCAGGATGTGATAAACATACTTTCACATCCCAATACACCCAGTGCATCACTAGTACCTTCACTTTGTGCTAAGTGGAAAACAGTACGATTTTAAGGTTTTGGCACTCAAGGTCATAGTAACATGTCAACAAGCTCTAGTTGGCCAGGTGGTGTTAAGAACACTATTTGAAACATCTGCTAGCTAGCCATGTCTTTGGAGAGGGACTGATTTAGTCTATACAGAGTATGTGTATCTACAGCCTCCCAGGCTACAAACTGAAGTGTTACTTAGCTTCTAAACAAGTGTTTGTAGTCTGGTTGCCTTTGCAACTTATCTTGGTTTCAAATTCACAGTCAATACCATCCTATTAGGAAGAGGAACTGGAGATACAAATGTTACTGTACTTCATTTTATATTAACTAATAATCTTGCAGTATTAGTATCGGAGGAAATAATCTGAAGTTGATGTCTCCTTGGTAAGGCTTTTTGGGTTTCTTGTGGATATCACAGTGACATACAACGCGAATGTGGAAGATAGGAGAGTAGGTGAACGATGGCAGTCTCCGGAACAGTGTCCCAGAGTGCCTCAACTCTTTCCCTGTATTTTTAAATGTGTGTCCCCATCTTGATGTAGATGCTTCTCACAATGGAGATCCTTCTAAAAGGACACAGTCCCCTCACTCACACATTGGTGACCTTCTTCATAAAAAGGGAGCGCCTCGTAAGCAATAAGTGTTGCTCAGCACGCTTATCACAAGCTTTTTATTGAATACTTCTCGATGTGTATTTTTTCAGGTGGGGAGGGGTCTGAAAATTATGCATATGTTTTATTTTCAGTTCCCAATATCACAAGGTTAAAAATAGTAAAAAATAAAATAAAAAAAGGGCAAGAAATGTTATGTTCTCACTTACTATTTATTCAGCAATTGGGTAGTTATATTGAATAAATAGACAAGCAGAACATCACTTTCCCAGCCCTGTTTTTACAAGTTAATTTTTAGGTGCTTTTTTTCTTACAAATATAGAACTTAAAATGTTATGCTGGGTGCTCCCAGAAGCATTGTCTTGGCAATATTATTTCCCTGCCCCCTGTACACCACGGATTGTTATTTGGATGTTGCATGCCATGAGCTCATTCTTCCCCTCTTTCTTGCCCTTCTTGGTGTTTGTCCTTGCAAGTCTCTGAGCCAGAATCACCCATCAGGAATTCACGCACATACGCGGCTCTGCCTTCCAGACTCCCTCAGCTGTGCTGCTGCATCTCTGCTAACTGAGGTAAGGGTGCTGTGCAGTCTAAAACCTTTAGAGGAAGCTGCCTTCTGTGGGGATGGCCCCTGAATAGAGGGAGGAGGGCGATTTGAAAACGTTGAATTAGAAAACTACAGAGTTACGGCAGAAAGTGCAGAGACGCATCAACAAACAGTAAGCAAGTGAAAAAGAAGATGGGGTAGTAATAAAGAGCTATTAAGGAGAGGTAGGGAAATGGCAGAAGGGGGTGGTAGTATAAGGAGAGAAGACCATTATAAAATTAGAAGAAAAACTGGATGTAGGACTGTAGCATGAGAATATGCAGGATTTCTCTCCATTCAGCAAAGATATGGAGGGCAAGACTGTCATCCAGTGATGAGAAAACACTAGAAGATGCGGACACTCTGGATTTATACCAAATAGAACCAAAAGAGAACAGTATCTCAGAAAACGCTCAAATCACATGGAGAAATATACAGTCCCCTCTCTTACTATTCCCCCCACTCCTACAGTTCCCAACTAACGTGGTATGAATTATATAAGCCAGACCAATACAAAGCCTAAGTGGTGGAGACCTAGGTCTTACTGCTGATATCTACAGCACTTGTAAAGAGGCAGCGATGTATACAATGGCAGAGGGCCTGATGTTCGCCAGGGGGACCGAGTAAATTATTCTGTCCCCCTGGTGGAAGGACCACCTGCAGAATTTCTCAATGACTGCCAATCTGGCGGCCATTTATAAAGCAGTGGCAGGAACCGATGTCGAGGTGGTTCCTGTCAATGCGTATTGCTGTTTGATGCAGGGTTGCTTCAGCATGATGCAACCTTGTACCAAACCGGTTTATTTTTTTATTTAGAAAAAGAAAACTCCTAACCGGCATTTTCTTTTTCAAAAAAAAAAAAAAAAGGCTTCCCTCACTATGGGAGGCATCTCCCAGGGCTGGGGAAGCATTATTTATGTTTTACTGTCCCTTTGGCGGTGATGGACAGTTAAAAAATCGCTACCTGCCCGCCCATCTGAATTAGATGTGTGGGCATATAGCCATTTCTCAGACGCCCCTTACTCCATCTAGTGGCAAAAGATAAGCCCCTGCTTGCCCACACCGCTCCCAATCCCTCCTCCTGCCCCCAAACCCTCCTCCCGCCCCTCCCCTCCCCCATGTTGAGGGAGTCCACTCAGGAAAAGTGGTAGGTGGTGGACTCTGTAGGAAGGGGGGGGGGCGTCCATGTACTTTGCTGGGTGGGGACCTCAAGTTTCATTACGCCACTGACTCAATTGGGCTCTTGGAGAGGTTTGGCTATGGCGGTGACTGAGTAGCCCCCGCCGCAGCCAAACCTATGATCCACCCACAATTAACTTGGGCAGACAAACCATTATGGTGGTGTGTATACTCCATCGCAGCTGCGATGCAGTATACACACTGCCAACATATAAATCAGCCCCAGAGTTACTGCAGTATTGCTAGTTTTAAATGAGAAGGGGCAATTTGTTCAGCTTGAATGAAGGCCTTCATGTGTCAGGGACTTCTGTTCCCAAGGACGGTGACCATACTGGAGTGGATTAATCTGGCAAGCTTGTGGGCACCACCTTTGAATGGGAACTCCTCTCTGCTCCACTTCCCAGGTTTTTCTGAAAAGCATAGTTCCCATCATGAATCTAAGCAGTCCCCTTCTTGTCGAACCTTACCTGGGTGGTTCTTGAGGAGGGTTTACCTGACTATCCCACAGAATTATGGGTGAACATGAAGGTTATTTAAACAGTTGCCCATTGTTCCCTTCCTGGACTGGAATTGTTGTGTCATCACCTCATAGTGTTGCATCCCTCATGGACATCATATTTTCCACTTCTGTATCCACTATGAGCAGGGATCACCTGCAGTAGGTTTGGCAACTTTGGGTTTGTCTTCAGAAATCATAAGTTTGGAAGATGATCTGAAAGGCCTCACACAAGGTAGCTCCTAAGAATTGAAGGTCTCTTGGTATGTTTCACTGGAGCTAGTAGGTCTCAAGGTATGTTCAACAGTAGCCGGTCTCTCAGAATGTATAGGGCTATAGGTCTTACCACAGTTGGCACAGCGGTTGGAAGTAATTATAAGGGAATGCATTGGTCTAAAGGCCTCGATAGAGCTGGCATAAAGTATAGGAAGACTCATTTAGGGTGTATAGATTCTCAAGGTCTCAGAGGCAGTACAGGGCTGCAGTCCTTACTAGAGGCAGAGCATGGGCTTCAGGTCTTACAGATGTGCTCTAAGTTCTCACAAAAATGGTACAAGGAGTAAAGTTCTCATGGAAGGTGACTTATGGACTGGAATTCTCATGTAAGGTAGCCTAAGAATTTTAAGGTCGCTTTAGACATGATACAGAGACTGGAAGTCTCAAGGGAAGAGACATCAGCACTTGAAGTTCTTTCTCATGAGAACTGCCACAAACTGGCGGGACCAGGAGAGGTGGCAAAGGACTGGAAGGCGTAATAGTAATTGGGCCAAGAGCTGGAGACTTCATGGGAGTTAGCACAGAATTCGAAAGGCCTCCTATGAGGTTGCACAGGGTCTGGTTTCTCATGGAAGGTGAGACAGTGCTGGTAAGTCTCATGGGAGGTAGCAAAGGTTTTCGGTCTGACTAAAAGCAGCACCTGGGGTGGACCGTTTGATTTTAGGTTGCACCAGTGATGTAGATCTCCTGGGGGGTGACATGGGGGGTGTCACAGGAAGGTGCATCATGGCTGGAGGCCCTGTGAAAGGTGGCACAGGCCGTAGTATTGTTATAGGAGGCGGAATGTGGCAGATGGTGTAGACCACCATAATTTATTTATGATTACTTGTATAGTTTTTCATACACAAGCCTGATGTTCTTTTATCCCTTTTCTTCTCTCCAGCTACTGCAGTGTGACCCTGACAGCCGGTTAGGGTCTGGAGCAGATGGAATAAACAAGATCAAATCTCATCCTTTCTTTAGAACCATTCACTGGAACCAGATGCTTTAGACATGAGGCAAAGAGTCCCTGTAGATCTTGAACCAGAAGAGCCTGGAAATGTCACTCAACTTCTTGAAGTTGCACGGGGGTCCACAGAGCTTCCAATGCTGTGCGACATTTCCTTCAGATTGTACTTGGGCAATCATGTTGGCACCTCTAATCATATGATTTCTCTCCAGCAAATCAAGGCCATCACAGGTGCTTCCACTAGAGCCATGCATTCCACGTGTTCCACTGATGCTTGAGGTCCTTCTACTGAGTCACAGACCTCTGAGGCTCTTCCACTGAAGCATGAGGTCTATCCCATATTCCTAGCCCCTGCATGCCTTCCCATTGATAAAGTGAGTCTTTCCACTGAGCCGTCACAGGCTGCTCCACTGATGCATGAAATCTCTCAGGCTAAAAGGCTGTTAACATGATGCAGGGAGCTTATGCATCATGTCCTAGCCCTTGCAGGCGCTTACCGATTCATGAGGTGTCTCCGCTGAGACAGCCCTCATGTGTCCTTCCACTGATAATTGAGATTCCTGTACCAAGTGCCATCACATGCCTTCCTTTGATGCACATAGTCCCTCCTTAGATTCCTCTGCGTCTCTTCCACAGTCATTGCATATCTTTTGGTGTTAAAGGGACCCTGCCACAGCACCCTAGCTGTAACAAGCCTTTCCTCTGACGCATGTAGCCCTTTCCACTGATGCACTTACTCTCCGCCTTCAGCCATGGTTCTGCTTGGGCCTTGCAGACCTCGGCCGGCCCATATTGATGTTTGCTGTTTGACACCACCCCCCTTCCCCAACCACCCCCAAGTGACTTTGGCCGAAGGCAGGTCAAGAGAGTGGGCATGTGAATTATCCATCTCATTTTCAAACACAACTCACCAGGGGATATGTACACCATTGAAGATGAAACGCAAATCCTGTATTGCACTGCAAAATAAACATGTCCAAACCGCAAACCTTTCTTCTAAGTTGAACTTCGCTATCATTTAAACTGCTCCTGCCTGATCAAGTAAGAAAAAGAGGATGATGGGGTACCTGAATATGGCAAGATATTAGTCATTCTGCAAACCTCAATGTAACAAATGCCACAACTCTATTTTTTATTGTCAATTTCTCTGTCCTTCCATGAAAAAATGTTATATAACAAGTGCTACATTTTATATGTAAACATCATCAGCCCAAGGACCCTGCCGTTTCTCTCATGCCCCCATCTTCCACTTATTTGTCCCTTTGGTGCTTTCAAACCATAATTGGGGAATACATTTAAGAGCGAACTATACAAACAAAATGAAATGATGCTGGAATGTCCAGGATAGGACACGGACATGAGCACTGGCACCAGGACATCGACAATAAAAATCTCATAAACAAAGGGGAAGCTAATAGAAATACTGATTCTGGCTTGAAGCATTTGGAGATGTGTTGGGTCAAGAACGGGGAATACCATGCTGCTCTGGTACTGCCGGGTCAGATCGAAAATGAAAATCTCAATTTCAGCCCAGGAAGCATCCCTTCTTCCGCTTTCATTAACCACCTTCTATGAGCTTTTTAGGCCAGTTGGGGTGTGGGTTGGGTGTTGGGAAGATATAAAGAAGTAGGGCAGGTTTTACCCTGAACATTATGCTTAAAAGAATACTTTTCTGGGCGACACAAAATGAAGGCCACTGACACATTGGCACCAACACTGCCACAGAGTGGAACGCCCACTACCCACCCCTTGAGCTGAATTTACATGTGCGGATTTCTCCTCACCTGTGTGGAGAAATCAACACAGGTAAATGGATTTACACCTACCAGGAATCCCTTGGTGATTTCCTGTCAGGTGTTAAAAGTAAATTAAGTTGTAATTTTAAATTTACGACTAGGACAACTACCTCCCTCCATATTATTACGGACACTTACCAGTTCTGACTTTTGTTGTTATCGACAAGTCTATTTGCTTCCATTGGACTAATTAGATCCATACGCCTCAAAATCACTCATTTGTAGGTGAAAAGTCCATGGTTGGAGATCGAGTCCGTAAAGACTAGGAGAGAAGTGGTCGTCCTGTTTTTTTTATGACTGCCAAATGTGTGATGTGGATGTGTAAGGAAATGCCTCCTTGGCATGGTTACCCCCTGACTTTTTGCCTTTGCTGATGCTATGTTTTGAATTGAAAGTGTGCTGAGGCCTGCTAACCAGGCCCCAGCACCAGTGTTCTTTCCCTAACCTGTACTTTTGTATCCACAATTGGCACACCCTGGCATCCAGATAAGTCCCTTGTAAATGGTACCCCTGGTACCAAGGGCCCTGATGCCAAGGAAGGTCTCGAAGGGCTGCAGCATATCTTATGCCACCCTGGAGACCCCTCACTCAGCACAGACACCCTGCTTGCCAGCTTGTGTGTGCTGGTGAGAACAAAACGAGTAAGTCGACATGGCACTCCCCTCAGGGTGCCATGCCAGCCTCTCACTGCCTATGCAGGTATAGATAAGTCACCCCTCTAGCAGGCCTTACAGCCCTAAGGCAGGGTGCACTATACCATAGGTGAGGGCACCAGTGCATGAGCACTGTGCCCCTACAGTGTCTAAGCAATACCTTAGACATTGTAAGTGCAGGGTAGCCATAAGAGTATATGGTCTGGGAGTCTGTTTTACACGAACTCCACAGCACCATAATGGCTACACTGAAAGCTGGGAAGTTTGGTATCAAACTTCTCAGCACAATAAATGCACACTGATGCCAGTGTACATTTTATTGTGAAATACACCCCAGAGGGCACCTTAGAGGTGCCCCCTGAAACCTTAACCGACTATCTGTGTAGGCTGACTAGTTCCAGCAGCCTGCCACAACCGAGACATGTTGCTGGCCCCATGGGGAGAGTGCCTTTGTCACTCTGAGGCCAGTAACAAAGCCTGCACTGGGTGGAGATGCTAACACCTCCCCCAGGCAGGAGCTGTCACACCTGGCGGTGAGCCTCAAAGGCTCACCCCTTTGTGCCAGCACCGCAGGACACTCCAGCTAGTGGAGTTGCCCGCCCCCTCCGGCCACGGCCCCTACTTTTGGCGGCAAGGCCGGAGAAAATAATGAGAAAAACAAGGAGGAGTCACTGGCCAGTCAGGACAGCCCCTAAGGTGTCCTGAGCTGAAGTGACTCCAACTTTTAGAAATCCTCCATCTTGCAGATGGAGGATTCCCCCAATAGGATTAGGGATGTGACCCCCTCCCTTTGGGAGGAGGCACAAAGAGGGTGTACCCACCCTCAGGGCTAATAGCCATTGGCTACTAACCCCCCAGACCTAAACACGCCCTTAAATTTAGTATTTAAGGGCTCCCCTGAACCTAAGAATTTAGATTCCTGCAACTTACCGAAGAAGAAGACTGCTGAGCTGAAAACCCCTGCAGAAGAAGAAAGAAGACACCAACTGCTTTGGCCCCAGTCCTACCGGCCTGTCTCCTGCCTTCTAAAGAACCCTGCTCCAGCGACGCTGTCTCCAGGACCAGCGACCTCTGAATCCTCAGAGGACTGCCCTGCTTCCAAGAGACCAAGAAACTCCCGAGGACAGCGGCACTGCTCCAAAAGAACTGCGACTTTGTTTCAAGGAGCAGATTTAAAGACCCCTGCAACTCCCCGCAAGAAGCATGAGACTTGCAACACTGGACCCGGCGATCCCGACTCGACTGGTGGAGAACCGACACCTCAGGGAGGACCCTCCGGCGACTCCGAGTCCGCGAGTAACCAAAGTTGTCCCCCCTGGGCCCCCACAGCGACGCCTGCAGAGGGAATCCCGAGGCTCCCCCTGACCGCGACTGCCCGAACTCCATTTCCTGACGGCTGGAAAAGACCCTGCACCCGCAGCCCCCAGCACCTAAAGGAACGGAACTCCTGTGCAGGAGTGACCCCCAGGAAGCCCTCTCCCTTGCCCAGGTGGTGGCTACCCCGAGGAGCCCCCCCCTTGCCTGCCTGCAACGCTGAAGAGATCCCTTGATCTCTCATTGATTTCCATTGAAAACCCGACGCTTGTTTCTACACTGCACCCGGCCGCCCCAGTGCCGCTGAGGGTGTACTTTTTGTGTGGACTTGTGTCCCCCCCGGTGCCCTACAAAACCCCCCTGGTCTGCCCTCCGAAGACGCGGGTACTTACCTGCTGGCAGACCGGAACCGGGGCACCCACTTCTCTCCATTGCAGCCTATGCGTTTTGGGCACCTCTTTGACCTCTGCACCTGACCGGCCCTGAGCTGCTGGTGTGGTAACTTTGGGATTGCTCTGAACCCCCAACGGTGGGCTACCTTGGACCCAAACCTGAGACTTGTAAGTGATTTACTTACCTGACAAAAACTAACAAAAACTTACCTCCCCAGGAACTGTGAAAATTGCACTGTGTCCACTTTTAAAACAGCTTATTGTGTTTTATGTAAAAAGTATACATGCTAATGTAATGATTCAAAGTTCCTAAAGTACTTACCTGCAATACCTTTCAAATGAGATATTACATGTAGAAATTGAACCTGTGGTTCTTAAAATAAACTAAGAAAATATATTTTTCTATAACAAAACCTATTGGCTTGGATTTGTCTCTGAGTGTGTGTTCCTCATTTATTGCCTGTGTGTATGTACAACAAATGCTTAACACTACTCCTTTGATAAGCCTACTGCTCGACCACACTACCATAAAATAGAGCATTAGTATTATCTCTTTTTGCCACTATCTTACCTCTAAGGGGAACCCTTGGACTCTGTGCATACTATTCCTTACTTTGAAATAGTGCATACAGAGCCAACTTCCTACATTGGTGGATCAGCGGTAGGGTACAAGACTTTGCATTTGCTGGACTACTCAGCCAAAACCTGATCACACGACAAATTCCAAAAATTGTCATTAGAAATAGATTTTTTGCAATTTGAAATTTTTTCTAAATTCTTAAAAGACCTGCTAGGGCCTTGTGTTAGATCCTGTTTAGCATTTCTTTTAGAGTTTAAAAGTTTGGTAAAAGTTTGAATTAGAACCTAGAACTAGTTTTAGATTCTTAAAAAGTATTCCAACTTTTAGAGGCATAATGTCTAGTGCAGAGATGAATGTGGTGGAACTCGACACCACACCTTACCTCCATCTTAAGATGAGGGAGCTAAGGTCACTCTGTAAAATAAAGAAAATAGTAATGGGCCCCAGACCTTCCAAACTACAGCTCCAGGAGCTGTTGGCAGAGTTTGAAAAGGCCAACCCCTCTGAGGATGGCAACTCAGAGGATGATGATAGTGACTTGGAGGGTGATTCCCCCCCCACCAGTCCTATCTAGGGAGAACAGGGCCTCTCAAGCCCTGACTCCACAAATAATAGTCAGAGATGCTGGTTCCCTCACAGGAGGGACCAACAACTCTGAAATCACTGAGGATAACTCCAGTGAAGAGGACATCCAGTTAGCCAGGATGGCCAAAAGATTGGCTTTGGAAAGACAGATCCTAGCCATAGAAAGGGAAAGACAAGACATGGGCCTAGGACCCATCAATGGTGGCAGCAACATAACTAGGGTCAGAGATTCTCCTGACATGTTGAAAATCCCTAAAGGGATTGTAACTAAATATGAAGATGGTGATGATATCACCAAATGGTTTCATAGCTTTTGAGAGGGCTTGTGTAACCAGAAAAGTGAACAAATCTCACTGGGGTGCTCTCCTTTGGGAAATGTTCACTGGAAAGTGTAGGGATAGACTCCTCACACTCTCTGGAAAAGATGCAGAATCTTATGACCTCATGAAGGGTACCCTGATTGAGGGCTTTGGATTCTCCACTGAGGATTTTAGGATTAGATTCAGGGGGGCTCAAAAATCCGCGAGCCAGACCTGGGTTGACTTTGTAGACTACTCAGTAAAAACACTAGATGGTTGGATTCAAGGCAGTGGTGTAAGTAATTATGATGGGCTATACAATTTATTTGTGAAAGAACACCTGTTAAGTAATTGTTTCAATGACAAACTGCATCAGCATCTGGTAGACCTAGGACCAATTTCTCCCCAAGAATTGGGAAAGAAGGCGGACCATTGGGTCAAGACTAGGGTGTCCAAAACTTCCACAGGGGGTGACCAAAAGAAAGGGGTCACAAAACCTCCCCAGGGGAAGGGTGGTGAGACAGCCAAAAACAAAAATAGTAAAGAGTCTTCTACAGGCCCCCAAAAACCTGCACAGGAGGGTGGGCCCAGAGCCTCTTCACAAAACAATTCTGGGTACAAGGGTAAAAACTTTGATCCCAAAAAGGCCTGGTGTTGTAGCTGTAGTCAGTCTGGACACTAAACTGGAGACAAGGCCTGTCCCAAGAAAGATACCACTTCTAACTCCACTCCAGCTAAAACTGGAATGGCCAGTCTCCAAGTGGGATCAACAGTGTGCCCAGAGGAAATCAGGTGTCACACTGAAGCTACATTAGTCTCTGAGGGTGGGGTGGATTTAGCCACACTGGCTGCCTGGCCCCCTAACATGCAAAAATACAGGCAGCAGCTCTTAATTAATGGGACAAGTGTAGAGGGCCTGAGCGATACAGGTGCCAGTGTCACCATGGTGACAGAGAAACTGGTTTCCCCTGGCCAATACCTGGCTGGACAAACTTATCCAGTCACCAACGCTGACAATCAGACTAAAGTACATCCCATGGCAATGGTAACTTTAGAGTGGGGAGGGGTCAATGGCCTGAAACAGGTGGTGGTCTCCTCAAATATCCCAGTAGACTGTTTGCTTGGAAATGACCTGGAGTCCTCAGCATGGGCTGAGGTAGAACGGAAAACCCATGCAGCCATGCTGGGTATCCCTGAACTGGTGTGTGTCAAGACAAGGGCACAGTGCAAGGCACAGGGTGAAAAAGTAGAGCTGGAGTCTGGAAGAAAGGCCCAGCCTACCAAGAGAAAAGGAAAGTCAGCTGGGAAACCAGCTGCAACACAGCAAGAAAAAGAGAACCTCTCTTCTCAGGAAGAAGTTCTGCCCTCTGAGGGAACTGAGCCTATGGAGCTGGAACCTTATCAGGTTGAGCTCTTAGGCCCAGGGGGACCCTCAAGGGAAGAGCTGTGTAAGGGACAAGAAACCTGTCCCTCTCTTGAAGGCCTTAGGCAGCAAGCTGCTGAAGAGTCCAAAGGCAAGAAAAATGGAACACATAGGGTCTATTGGGAAGATGGACTCCTGTACACTGAGGCAAGAGATCCCAAACCTGGTGCCACTAGGAGAGTGGTAGTGCCTCAGGGTTTCAGAGAGTTCATTCTGACCTTAGCCCATGATATTTCCCTTGCTGGGCATTTGGGACAAACCAAGACGTGGGAGAGGTTAGTCAACCACTTCTACTGGCCCAATATGTCCCAGAAGGTTAAGGAGTTTTGCCTCTCCTGCCCCACCTGTCAAGCCAGTGGTAAGACAGGTGGGCACCCAAAGGCCCCCCTCATTCCACTTCCAGTGGTGGGGGTCCCCTTTGAAAGAGTGGGTGTGGACATAGTTGGTCCACTAGAACCTCCCACAGCCTCAGGAAATATGTACATCCTAGTAGTAGTGGATCATGCTACTAGGTATCCTGAAGCTATTCCCCTTAGGTCGACTACTGCCCCTGCAGTAGCCAAGGCCCTCATTGGTATCTTTACCAGAGTGGGCTTCCCTAAGGAGGTGGTGTCTGACAGAGGTACCAACTTCATGTCAGCATACCTAAAACACATGTGGAATGAGTGTGGAGTGACTTATAAATTCACTACACCATATCATCCACAAACTAATGGCCTTGTTGAGAGATTCAACAAGACATTAAAGGGCATGATCATGGGGCTCCCAGAAAAACTCAAAAGGAGATGGGATGTCCTCCTGCCATGTCTGCTTTTCGCTTACAGAGAGGTGCCTCAGAAGGGAGTAGGATTCTCACCCTTTGAACTTCTGTTTGGCCACCCTGTAAGGGGACCACTTGCTCTTGTTAAAGAAGGAAGGGGAGAGACCTCTTCATGAGCCAAAACAAGACATAGTGGACTATGTACTTGGCCTTCGCTCAAGGATGGCAGAGTACATGGAAAAGGCAAGCAAAAATCTTGAGGCCAGCCAACAGCTCCAGAAGTGTTGGTATGACTAAAAGGCTGCACTGGTTGAATTTCAACCAGGGCAGAAAGTATGGGTTTTGGAGCCTGTGGCTCCCAGGGCACTTCAGGACAGATGGAGTGGCCCTTACCCAATCCTGGAAAAGAAGAGTCAGGTCACCTACCTGGTGGACCTAGGCACAAGCAGGAGCCCCAAGAGGGTGATCCATGTAAACCGCCTAAAACTCTTCCATGACAGGGCTGATGTAAATCTGTTGATGGTAACAGATGAGGACCAGGAAGCTGAGAGTGAGCCTCTCCCTGATCTCCTCTCATCAGACCCTAAAGATGGCTCAGTGGATGGAGTGATCTATTCAGACACCCTCTCTGGCCAACAGCAAGCTGACTGTAGGAAGGTCCTGCAACAGTTTGCTGAGCTCTTTTCCCTAACCCCTGGTCAGACACACCTGTGTACCCATGATGTGGACACAGGAGACAGCATGCCTGTCAAAAACAAAATCTTCCGACAGTCTGACCAAGTTAAGGAAAGCATCAAGATGGAAGTCCACAAGATGCTGGAATTGGGAGTAATTGAGTACTCTGACAGCCCCTGGGCTAGCCCAGTGGTCTTAGTCCCCAAACCTCACACCAAAGAAGGAAAGAGAGAGATTAGGTTTTGTGTGGACTACAGAGGTCTCAACTCTGTCACCAAGACAGATGCTCATCCCATTCCTAGAGCTGATGAGCTAATAGACAAATTAGGGGCTGCCAAATTCTTAAGTACCTTTGACTTAACAGCGGGGTACTGGCAAATCAAAATGGCCCCTGGAGCAAAAGAAAAGACAGCATTCTCCACACCTGATGGGCATTATCAGTTCACTGTTATGCCCTTTGGTTTAAAGAATGCCCCTGCCACCTTCCAAAGGTTGGTGAATCAAGTCCTTGCTGGGTTGGAATCCTTTAGTGCAGCTTATCTTGATGATATTGCTGTCTTCAGCTCTACCTGGCAGGATCACCTGGTCCACCTGAAGAAGGTTTTGAAGGCACTGCGATCTGCAGGCCTCTCTATCAAGGCATCCAAATGCCAGATAGGGCAGGGAACTGTGGTTTACTTGGGACACCTTGTAGGTGGAGGCCAAGTTCAGCCACTCCAGCCTAAGATCCAGACTATTCTGTACTGGGCAGCTCCAAAAACCCAGACTCAAGTCAGGGCATTCCTTGGCTTGACTGGGTACTACAGGAGGTTTGTGAAGGGATATGGATCCATTGTGACAGCCCTCACAGAACTCACCTCCAAGAAAATGCCCAAGAAAGTAAACTGGACTGTAGAATGCCAACAGGCCTTTGACACCCTGAAACAAGCTATGTGCACAGCACCAGTTCTAAAAGCTCCAGATTACTCCAAGCAGTTCATTGTGCAGACAGATGCCTCTGAACATGGGATAGGGGCAGTTTTGTCCCAAACAAATGATGATGGCCTTGACCAGCCTGTTGCTTTCATTAGCAGGAGGTTACTCCCCAGGGAGCAGCGTTGGAGTGCCATTGAGAGGGAGGCCTTTGCTGTGGTTTGGTCCCTGAAGAAGCTGAGACCATACCTTTTTGGTACTCACTTCCTAGTTCAAACTGACCACAGACCTCTCAGATGGCTGATGCAAATGAAAGGTGAAAATCCAAAACTGTTGAGGTGGTCCATCTCCCTACAGGGAATGGACTTTATAGTGGAACACAGACCTGGGACTGCCCATGCCAATGCAGATGGCCTTTCCAGGTTCTTCCACTTAGAAAATGAAGACTCTCTTGGGAAAGGTTAGTCTCATCTTCTTTCGTTTGGGGTGGGGGGGTTGTGTAAGGAAATGCCTCCTTGGCATGGTTACCCCCTGACTTTTTGCCTTTGCTGATGCTATGTTTTGAATTGAAAGTGTGCTGAGGCCTGCTAACCAGGCCCCAGCACCAGTGTTCTTTCCCTAACCTGTACTTTTGTATCCACAATTGGCACACCCTGGCATCCAGATAAGTCCCTTGTAAATGGTACCCCTGGTACCAAGGGCCCTGATGCCAAGGAAGGTCTCTAAGGGCTGCAGCATATCTTATGCCACCCTGGAGACCCCTCACTCAGCACAGACACCCTGCTTGCCAGCTTGTGTGTGCTGGTGAGAACAAAACGAGTAAGTCGACATGGCACTCCCCTCAGGGTGCCATGCCAGCCTCTCACTGCCTATGCAGGTATAGATAAGTCACCCCTCTAGCAGGCCTTACAGCCCTAAGGCAGGGTGCACTATACCATAGGTGAGGGCACCAGTGCATGAGCACTGTGCCCCTACAGTGTCTAAGCAATACCTTAGACATTGTAAGTGCAGGGTAGCCATAAGAGTATATGGTCTGGGAGTCTGTTTTACACGAACTCCACAGCACCATAATGGCTACACTGAAAGCTGGGAAGTTTGGTATCAAACTTCTCAGCACAATAAATGCACACTGATGCCAGTGTACATTTTATTGTGAAATACACCCCAGAGGGCACCTTAGAGGTGCCCCCTGAAACCTTAACTGACTATCTGTGTAGGCTGACTAGTTCCAGCAGCCTGCCACAACCGAGACATGTTGCTGGCCCCTTGGGGAGAGTGCCTTTGTCACTCTGAGGCCAGTAACAAAGCCTGCACTGGGTGGAGATGCTAACACCTCCCCCAGGCAGGAGCTGTCACACCTGGCGGTGAGCCTCAAAGGCTCACCCCTTTGTGCCAGCACCGCAGGACACTCCAGCTAGTGGAGTTGCCCGCCCCCTCCGGCCACGGCCCCCACTTTTGGCGGCAAGGCCGGAGAAAATAATGAGAAAAACAAGGAGGAGTCACTGGCCAGTCAGGACAGCCCCTAAGGTGTCCTGAGCTGAAGTGACTCCAACTTTTAGAAATCCTCCATCTTGCAGATGGAGGATTCCCCCAATAGGATTAGGGATGTGACCCCCTCCCTTTGGGTGGAGGCACAAAGAGGGTGTACCCACCCTCAGGGCTAATAGCCATTGGCTACTAACCCCCCAGACCTAAACACGCCCTTAAATTTAGTATTTAAGGGCTCCCCTGAACCTAAGAATTTAGATTCCTGCAACTTACCGAAGAAGAAGACTGCTGAGCTGAAAACCCCTGCAGAAGAAGAAAGAAGACACCAACTGCTTTGGCCCCAGTCCTACCGGCCTGTCTCCTGCCTTCTAAAGAACCCTGCTCCAGCGACGCTTTCTCCAGGACCAGCGACCTCTGAATCCTCAGAGGACTGCCCTGCTTCCAAGAGACCAAGAAACTCCCGAGGACAGCGGCACTGCTCCAAAAGAACTGCGACTTTGTTTCAAGGAGCAGATTTAAAGACCCCTGCAACTCCCCGCAAGAAGCGTGAGACTTGCAACACTGCACCCGGCGATCCCGACTCGACTGGTGGAGAACCGACACCTCAGGGAGGACCCTCCGGCGACTCCGAGTCCGTGAGTAACCAAAGTTGTCCCCCCTGAGCCCCCACAGCGATGCCTGCAGAGGGAATCCCGAGGCTCCCCCTGACTGCGACTGCCCGAACTCCATTTCCCGACGGCTGGAAAAGACCCTGCACCCGCAGCCCCCAGCACCTAAAGGAACGGAACTCCTGTGCAGGAGTGACCCCCCAGGAAGCCCTCTCCCTTGCCCAGGTGGTGGCTACCCCGAGGAGCCCCCCCCTTGCCTACCTGCAACGCTGAAGAGATCCCTTGATCTCATTGATTTCCATTGAAAACCCGACGCTTGTTTCTACACTGCACCCGGCCGCCCCAGTGCCGCTGAGGGTGTACTTTTTGTGTGGACTTGTGTCCCCCCCGGTGCCCTACAAAACCCCCCTGGTCTGCCCTCCGAAGACGCGGGTATTTACTTGCTGGCAGACCGGAACCGGGGCACCCCCTTCTCTCCATTGCAGCCTATGCGTTTTGGGCACCTCTTTGACCTCTGCACCTGACCGGCCCTGAGCTGCTGGTGTGGTAACTTTGGGATTGCTCTGAACCCCCAACGGTGGGTTACCTTGGACCCAAACCTGAGACTTGTAAGTGATTTACTTACCTGACAAAAACTAACAAAAACCTACCTCCCCAGGAACTGTGAAAATTGCAGTGTCCACTTTTAAAACAGCTTATTGTGTTTTATGTAAAAAGTATACATGCTAATGTAATGATTCAAAGTTCCTAAAGTACTTACCTGCAATACCTTTCAAATGATATATTACATGTAGAAATTGAACCTGTGGTTCTTAAAATAAACTAAGAAAATATATTTTTCTATAACAAAACCTATTGGCTTGGATTTGTCTCTGAGTGTGTGTTCCTCATTTATTGCCTGTGTGTATGTACAACAAATGCTTAACACTACTCCTTTGATAAGCCTACTGCTCGACCACACTACCACAAAATAGAGCATTAGTATTATCTCTTTTTGCCACTATCTTACCTCTAAGGGGAACCCTTGGACTCTGTGCATACTATTCCTTACTTTGAAATAGTGCATACAGAGCCAACTTCCTACAGGATGACACTGAGAAAGAGAGCTAGAGGGGGAAGAATCCCAGGAAGGACTGGGAGTTTAGATCCAAGCTGTGGCACGGCCAACGCCTGGGTTGATTGAGCGCTCTATCAAGGGCTGGGCTGCTCTCCTTCCAGCGATGAAGATGGAGATTAAGCTGGTGTCTCCTAGCTAGGGCCACTGACAAATCCTGGTTCTGGCCCTTGCCAGGGCCTCCATGCCTGTCTGGCAACTGTCGGCCGTGGTATCTGCTGCGGGAGATGGGTACAGCCCCCACAGCGCTGCCTGCCTCCGGGTAAGAGGGTAGCCTGCTTGTGTGTGGGGGGTTGCCTAATAATTTCTGCCTGCTTCATTTCGTTGATGCCTTTTCCGCTCATTAATCCAAAGGTTCTTGGGAAGTATCCGCAAACCCACTGTAATGTTTATATGTGCATCCTGTCCAGATGTAACCATTGTCCTGACACCCAGAGGCACTAAAGTGCTCCACATGGTTTAATAGCGTCCTCATCAGTGTGATTTAAAATTAAACATTTGCTGCAAATGCCACCAAAATTCTTAAGAAGTACCTGTGAAATCTAATTTTCAACCAGTTCTATTTTACTGATGGCACAGAATAAAGGGGGCTTTAAACCACCGTTCCACCAGTTGTTCGTCTCGGAAAACTTCTCATCAACCCCAGTAAAATTCTCTCCAGTTTTAAACAAAGGTCCTGCTGCACTGTGCTTTGAAATCCAATATTTTCTTCTAATTGTCCAGACTATACATTGGGATATAATAGCAGTAATAATTTTAAGAGCTTCTCAGAACTGTGTTGTGTTCTTTAAAATGGCACACATTGTATCATTTTGACAAGATATTCCAGGTCCAAACCCCACCCTCCACTCACTGCTCAAGTCTCCTTTCATGTTGCTCTTACTGGGGACATGTCCCCCTAAACATTTACTGCTGGCTATTAGCCTCCCTTGCACCAATCGAGTCATAACCCTGACAAGAACTTCCTCTGATTCATGAGGTCCCTCCATCGAGCCCTTAGTGGCCTTTCCTCTGATGGTTGCTGTCCCTTCGGAGAGCATTAGGGCCCGATTGGATATATGACGGACAATTGTGAAACCTGCGCAAACCCCTGTTTTCGAAGGGGTCAGATTTGTGAGTAGTATAGAGTTTATTGTGCCAGTTAATTCCTGGGTGCGAAAAAGACTTCTGCCTGGTGAAAACTCTCCCATCTGTGCAGCTCCCAGTTTAATGAAGATAGAGGACTGTTTTCTCATCCATAAGTAAAGGGTGAGTGTGAGGCTTTACTGCACTCGATCCCTCTGCTGAGCCATCACTGTTGGTAGCAAAATGCCCAAGACCCTTTGTAAGGAAATGCCTCCTTGGCATGGTTACCCCTGACTTTTTGCCTTTGCTGATGCCAAGTTATGATTTGAAAGTGTGCTGGGACACTGATAACCATGCCCCAGCACCAGTGTTCTTTCCCTAAACTGTACCTTTGTCTCCACAATTGGCACAACCCTGGCACCCAGGTAAGTCTCTTGTAACTGGTACCCCTTGTACCAAGGGCCCTGATGCCAGGGAAGGTCTCTAAGGGCTGCAGCATGTCTTATGCCACCCTAGGGACCCCTCACTCAGCACATACACACTGCTTGCCAGCTTGTGTGTGCTGGTGGGGAGAAAATGACTAAGTCGACATGGCACTCCCCTCAGAGTGCCATGCCAATCTCACACTGCCTGTGGCATAGGTAAGTCACCCCTCTAGCAGGCCTTACAGCCCTAAGGCAGGGTGCACTATACCACAGGTGAGGGCATATGTGCATGAGCACTGTGCCCCTACAGTGTCTAAGCTAAACCTTAGACATTGTAAGTGCAGGGTAGCCATAAGAGTATATGGTCTGGGAGTCTGTCAAACACGAACTCCACAGCACCATAATGGCTACACTGAAAACTGGGAAGTTTGGTATCAAACTTCTTAGGACAATAAATGCACACTAATGCCAGTGTGCACTTTATGGTAAAGGACACCCAGAGGGCATCTTAGAGATGCCCCCTGAAAACATACCCGACTTCCAGTGTGGGCTGACTAGTTTCTGCCAGCCTGCCACACACTAGACGTGTTGCTGGCCACATGGGGAGAGTGCCTTTGTCACTCTGTGGCCAGGAACAAAGCCTGTACTGGGTGGAGGTGCTTCTCACCTCCCCCTGCAGGAACTGTAACACCTTGTGGTGAGGCTCACCCCCTTTGTTACAGCGCTACAGGGCATCCCAGCTAGTAGAGATGCCTGCCCCTCCGGCCACTGCCCCCACTTTTGGTGGCAAGGCTGGAGGAGGTAATGAGGAAAACAAGGAGTCCACCCCCCAGTTAGACAGTCCCTAAGGTGTCCTGAGCTGAGGTGACTCTTACTTTTAGAAATCCTCCATCTTGTAGAAGGAGGATTCCCCCAATAGGATTAGGGATGTGCCCCCCTCCCCACAGGGAGGAGGCACAAAGAGGGTGTAGCCACCCTCAAGGACAGTAGCCGTTGGCTACTGCCCTCCCAGACCTAAACACACCCCTAAATTCAGTATTTAGGGGCTCCCAGAACCGAGGAAGATAGATTCCTGCAACCTAAAGAAGAAGAAGGACTGCTGACCTGAAGCCCTGTAGTGAAGACGGAGACGACAACTGAGTTGGCCCCAGCCCCACCGGCCTCCCTACTTTGAAGAAAACTGCAACAGCGACACATCCAACAGGGTCCAGCGACCTCTGAAGCCTCAGAGGACTATCCTGCATCTAGAGGACCAAGAAGCTCCCGAGAACAGCGGCCCTGTTCAAGAAACTGCAACTTTCTTCAACAAAGAAGCAACTTTTAAAGATCACACGTTTCCCGCCGGAAGCATGAGACTTTCCACTCTGCACCCGACGCCCCCGGCTCGACCTGCGGAAAACCAACACTACAGGGAGGACTCCCTGGCGACTGCGAGCCTGTGAGTAGCCAGAGTTGGCCGCCCTGAGCCCCCACAGCGACGCCTGCAGAGGAAATCCATAGGCTCCCCCTGACCGCGACTGCCTGTAACAAGGAACCCGACGCCTGGAACCAGCACTGCACCCGCAGCCCCCAGGACCTGAAGGAACCGAACTCCAGTGCAGGAGCGACCCTCCGCCCAGCCCAGGTGGTGGCTACCCCGAGGAGCCCCCCCCGTGCCTGCCTGCATCGTTGAAGAGACCCCCGGTTCTCCCCATTGATTCCTATCAGAAACCTGACGCCTGTTTGCACTCTGCACCCGGCCGCCCCTGTGCCACTGAGGGTGTACTTTCTGTGCCTGCTTGTGTCCCCCCCCCCCCCCCCAGTGCCCTACAAAACCCCCCTAGTCTGCCCTCCGAGGCCGCGGGTACTTACCTGCTGGCAGACTGGAACCGTGGCACCCCTATTTCCATTGAAGCCTATCTGTTTTGGGCACCACTTTGACCTCTGCACCTGACCGGCCCTGAGCTGCTGGTTTGGTAACTTTGGGGTTGCCTTGAACCCCCAATGGTGGGCTACCTTGGACCCAACTTTGAACCCTGTAAGTGTTTTACTTACCTGTGAACTTAACAAATACTTACCTCCTCCAGGAACTGTTGATTTTTGCACTGTGGCCACTTTTAAAATAGCTTATTGCCATTTTTGTCAAAACTGTACATGCTATTGTGATTATTCAAAGTTCCTAGAATACCTGAGTGAAATACCTTTCATGTGAAGTATTACTTGTAAATCTTGAACCTCTGGTTCTTAAACTAAACTAAGAAAATATATTTTTCTATATAAAAACCTATTGGCCTGGAGTAAGTCTTTGAGTGTGTGTTCCTCATTTATTGCCTTTGTGTGTACCACAAATGCTTAACACTACCCTCTGATAAGCCTACTGCTCGACCACACTACCACAAAATAGAGCATTAGAATTATGAGAATTCCTCTAAGGGGAACCCTTGGACTCTGTGCACACTATTTCTTACTTTGAAATAGTATATACAGAGCCAACTTCCTACACCCTTGTGCTGCCACGCCCACTAAAGACAAGTCTATGTGCACATGAAGTGCAGATATTGGACCCATTGTACACCAGAAGAGTGGCTTCAAGTCACTCTTGATAAGATGACGTTGTGGCCCATCTGTTTCCAAAACCCTTCAGGGTTCCTGTCTCTACATATACAAGACATTCCCATCCAGAACCATGCTTGAAAAACAGATTTGTCTAATTTGAACACAAAAGTGAAGTCAAACTGATGGATTTTCACCTTGTGTCTCTTCAAATGAATCTTACTTGAATGTCATTGGTTTTGGGCCTAATATAGAAATGGCAGATCAGTTTACAGGATTTTAAAGAAGTTGTCTACTAGGCCTGTGGGTGTCATACAGAAGAAGCTGCATCTGCTCCAGTTCAACCAGACTCCCAAGGTCAGACGCGTAAACTAAGTCTCCCAGTGTTCCCATAGGGTCACAGTAGGCTTCCCAGTTATCTGGTAGGGCAGGATACTCAGAAATCTTTCGGAGCAGGATTCAAAGAGTTAGTTGTGCATGGCCACGTGGGAAATATTTTGAGTTATAGTTGACGGCTCATGCACCACATTGGGCAGGATTTGGGGACCTGTAGTGTGTTATTTATGGATGAACCTCGGTGGGTTCTGACTCTGAGATCAGCTGGTGTGCTTCACAAACATACATTGACAAAGTCATTAGATATGGCTTTTATGTGCTCTTTGGCACTTTAAAACCAGACCTCTTTGAGCAAGAGCTTTGAGGGAGCTGAGGCGTAGTAGGATTTTGCCTGCTGCTGCACACTATGCGACAGGTTGATCACTGAGCAGGAGCCATGAGTTGGGAATTAAATGAACCACCTCGAACCGCGATGAGACCCTGCAGATTTGGAAAAGGAAAAAATACACTTATCAATCTGATGCTGAAAGTGTCTTCTCATGCAATCTGCTACTTGCCTTCAGGGTGCAGTTAACATTGACACGGATGGCAAGTAGAAGAGGTGGTTTAAGCCATAGCCCAAAGAATGAGAAACAGGGAAGCTATTAACAAGATAATAAGCCCCCTTATCAACCACGTCTATTCCTTGTAAGCCTGAAAGTGGCATGCATCTGCGACCTCTCTTTGAAGCACAAATGTAACCGAAAGTACCATTACGAGCGAACGCCGGCTTTGATTTGAGCTTTATCTCTTGCATGTGCACTGCAGGTTGTCCCTGTGTAAGGAAATGGCTCCCTGTTGCAATTACCCCCCACTTTTTGCCTGATACTGATGCTGACTTGACTGAGAAGTGTGCTGGGACCCTGCTAACCAGGCCCCAGCACCAGTGTTCGTTCACCTAAAATGTACCATTGTCTCCACAATTGGCACACCCCTGGCACCCAGGAAAGTCCCTTGTAACTGGTACCCCTGGTACCAAAGGTCCTGATGCCAGGGAAGGTCTCTAAGGGCTGCAGCATGTCTTATGCCACCCTAGGGACCCCTCACTCAGCACAGACACACTGCTTGCCAGCTTGTGTGTGCTGGTGGGGAGAAAATGACTATGTCGACATGGCACTCCCCTCAGGGTGTCATGCCAACCTCACACTGCCTGTGGCATAGGTAAGTCACCCCTCTAGCAGGCCTTACAGCCCTAAGGCAGGGTGTACTATACCACAGGTGAGGGCATAGGTGCATGAGCACTATACCCCTACAGTGTCTAAGCAAAACCTTGGACATTGTAAGTGCAGGGTAGCCATAAGAGTATATGGTCTGGGAGTCTGTCATGCACGAACTCCACAGCACCATAATGGCTACACTGAATACTGGGAAGTTTGGTATCAAACTTCTCAGAATAATAAACCCACACTGATGCCAGTGTTGGATTTATTAAAAAATGCACACAGAGGGCATCTTAGAGATGCCCCCTGTATTTTACCCAAATGTTCAGTGCAGGACTGACTGGTCTGTGCCAGCCTGCTGCTGAGAGACGAGTTTCTGACCCCATGTGGTGAGGGCCTTTGTGCTCTCTGAGGACAGAAACAAAAGCCTGCTCTGGGTGGAGGTGCTTCACACCTCCCCCTGCAGGAACTGTAACACTTAGCAGTGAGCCTCAAAGGCTCAGGCTTTGTGTTACAATGCCCCAGGGCACTCCAGCTGGTGGAGATGCCCGCCCCCTGGACACAGCCCCACTTTTTGCGGCAAGTCCAGGGGAGATAATGAGAAAAACAAGGAGGAGTCACCCACCAGTCAGGACAGCCCCTAAGGTGTCCTGAGCTGAGGTGACCCCTGCCTTTAGAAATCCTCCATCTTGATTTTGGAGGATTCCCCCAATAGGAATAGGGATGTGCTCCCCTCCCCTCAGGGAGGAGGCACAAAGAGGGTGTAGCCACCCTCAAGGACAGTAGCCATTGGCTACTGCCCTCCCAGACCTAAACACACCCCTAAATTCAGTATTTAGCGGCTCCCCAGAACCTAGGAACGAGATTCCTGCAACCTGAAGACGAAGAAGGACTGCTGACCTGAAAGCCCTGCAGAGAAGACAGAGACACCAACTGCTTTGGCCCCAGCCCTACCGGCCTGTCTCCCCACTTCAAGAAAAACTGCAACAGCGACGCGTCCCCCAGGGTCCAGCGACCTCTGAAGCCTCAGAGGACTATCCTGCATCTAAAAGGACGAAGAACTCCCGAGGACAGCGGCTCTGCTCCAAAGAAGAAACACCTTTGCAACAAAGAAGCAACTTTTAAAGACAACACGTTTCCCGCTGGAAGCATGAGACTTTGCACTCTGCACCCGACACCCCCGGCTCGACTTGTGGAGAAACAACACTACAGGGAGGACTCCCCGGCGACTGCGAGCCTGTGAGTAGCCAGAGTTGACCCCCCACATCTCCGCCCACCTAAGACACCTGCACTGGCTTCCCGTCAACAAAAGGATCACCTTCCGGCTCCTCACCCACGCACACAAAGCCCTCCACAACAAGGGACCCGAATACCTCAACCGTCGCCTCAGTTTCTACACGCCCACCCGTCAACTTCGTTCCGCCAACCTCGCACTCGCCGCCATCCCTCGCATCCGCCGCACCACGGCAGGTGGGAAATCCTTCTCCTACCTGGCGGCCAAGACATGGAATTCCCTCCCCACCAACCTCAGGACCACCAAGGACCACCTCGCATTCCGGAGGCAACTCAAGACCTGGCTCTTCGAGCAGCAGTAACCCCCTCCCCCTAGCGCCTTGAGACCCTCACGGGTGAGTAGCGCGCTTTATAAATGTTTGTGATTTGATTTGAGCCCCCACAGCGACGCCTGCAGAGGTAATCCAGAGGCTCCCCCTGACCGCGACTGCCTGCTTCAAAGAACCCGACGCCTGGTAAAGACACTGCACCCGCAGCCCCCAGGACCTGAAGGATCCGACCTCCAGTGCAGAAGCGACCCCCAGGTGGCCCTCTCCCTTGCCCAGGTGGTGGCTTCCCCGAGAAGCCCCCCCCCTTGCCTGCCTGCTTCGCTGAAGAGACCCCTGGGTCTCCCATTGAAACCTATTGCAAACCCGACGCCTGTTTGCACTCTGCACCCGGCCGCCCCGTGCCGCTGAGGGTGTACTTTTTGTGCTGACTTGTGTCCCCTGCGGTGCCCTACAAAACCCCCCTGGTCTGCCCTCCGAAGACACGGGTACTTACCTGCTGGCAGACTGGAACCGGGGCACCCCCTTCTCCATTGAAGCCTATGTGTTTTGGGCACCACTTTGACCTCTGCACCTGACTAGCCCTGAGCTGCTGTTGTGCTAACTTTGGGGGTGCTCTGAACCCCCAACGGTGGGCTACCTTGGACCCAACTTTGAACCCTGTAGGTGGTTTACTTACCTGCAAAACTAACAAACACTTACCTCCCCCAGGAACTGTTGAAAATTGCACTGTGTCCAGTTTTAAAATAGCTTATTGCCATTTGTGTGAAAACTGTATATGCTATTTTGCTAATTCAAAGTTCCTAAGTGAAATACCTTTCATTTAAAGTATTGTTTGTAAATCTTGAACCTGTGGTTCTTAAAATAAACTAAGAAAAGATTTTTCTATACAAAAACCTATTGGCCTGGAATTGTCATTGAGTGTGTGTTCCCCATTTATTGCCTGTGTGTGTACAACAAATGCTTAACACTACCCTCTGATAAGCCTACTGCTCGACCACACTACCACAAAATAGAGCATTAGAATTATCTCTTTTTGCCACTATCTTACCTCTAAGTGGAACCCTTGGACTCTGTGCATGCTATTTCTTACTTTGAAATAGCACATACAGAGCCAACTTCCTACACCCTGGTTGGTGGCTTGGGTTACAGAAAGTGCTGCTGCGATGTTCAGAAACATGTAGATGATTCTGTTTCGATGGAAGGGTCAAGATTAACACTTCATCGTATCGTATTGCAGTGCGCCGGTTAAATGCATTTTTTAAGGGCATCTCAGACCTGGCAACGCACACGATGCCACCATGTGACACATGAACTTGGTTCTCCCTCACATGGTCTCCTGGTGAGGGGCCAATATTACATGGTGGCAGGGAAAACTAGTTGAAAACCAATGTAAACAGTGGTTTTCAGCTCGTTTTCTGAGGCTTTTAACTGCTAATGTCCATTAATGGGTGTGAAAACACCCCAGGACATCGGCAGCAGCCTCAACAAGCTTTTGTTTTCTTGGTTAGAGGTGGGGGTTTGGGGCCTGCGTTGGGGCAAAAGTGCCTCTCAGGTGCTTCTCGGCACAAGGCCACACCACCTCCAAGGTTCCGCCCACTCCTCTCACTGTGGGAATTTTTGGGGAAGTTGGCAGGTCTGGCATCTTAGACAGTGCTGCAGTGGTTTCCAGCAATATGATTTTTCTGAATTGCCTCACAAATCACATTTGAAACGAACTGCTGAGTGCGAATACTCTTGAGAGAAATGTTTAAGGAAGCATTGTTTGTAGGAAAGTTCCCTCTTTTTGGCATGGTTATCCCCACTTTTTGCATGCTATCGGTATGCTTAGACTGTTTTCACTGGGATCCTGATAACCAGGACCCCAGTGATTGTGCTCTCTGCCTCTAAATTAGATTGCTTAGGACTTTGCACACCCCACACTTGGCATACTGGTGCTTCCATATAAGTCCCTAGTATATGGTACCTAGGTACCCAGGGCGTTGGGGCACCAGGGGTTCCCCATGGGCTGCAGCTTGTATTATGCCACCCGGGGGAGCACATGCAAAAAGTATCTGCAGGCCTGCCATTGCAGGCTGCGTGAAAAGGTGCATGCACCCTTTCACCACAGGTCACTGCAAGTCACCCCTATAGTAGGCTCTCCTAGCCCAGAGGGCAGGGTGCAACTACCTGTGTGTGAAGGCACACATGCATGACTAGAGGTGTCCCTTCGAACTCCAGCTCCACTACACTGGACTTCGTAAGTGCGGGGAAGCCATTTTACCCGTGTACTGGACACTGGTCACTACCTGTGTCCAGCTACATAATGGTAACTCTGAACCTGGGCATGTTTGTATCAAACATGTAGGAATCATATCCCAGTACTGTTGCCAGTATTTGTTGAATGATTCCAGGCACTCTGGGGGGATTCTTAAAGGACCCCCATCATTGCTCCTACCAGTCTTCAGGGATTTTCCAGGCAGCCCGCGCTGCTGCCACCCCTCAGATCGGTTTCTGCCCTCCTGCTGCTTGACCAAGCTCAGGCAGAGGAAGGCAGAACAAAGGATTTCCTGTGGGAGAGGGAGGTAACAGCCTCACCTTTGGAAATAGGTGTTACATGGCTTGGGAGAGGTAGCCTCCCTAATCGACAGGTATGCTCTGAAGGGCACATTAGGTCCCTCCTTGCATAAACCAGTTTGCACCAGTCCAAGGGACTCCCACTCCCTGCTCTGGTGCAACACTGGACAAAGGAAAGGGGAGTGACCACTCCCCTGTCCATCACTACCCTAAGGGTGGTGCCCAGAGCTCCTCCAGGTGCCACTTGATTCTCCCATCTTGAATCCAAGGTGGGCAGAGGCTCCTGGATGCATATCTGTGGCCAGGTCAGGTAGGTGACGTCACAGCCCCGTCCTGGTCGTTGGTCACCCTGCTAGGTGACCAATCCCCCTTCCAGGGCTTTTTAGGGTCTCTCTCTTGGGTGGGTCCTCAGATTCGACATGCACGATTCCAGCAGAACTCCTCTGTATCGTTTATTTCATCTTCTGGCCACTGGAACTGCAACTGGACCCTCTAGAAGCCGACAATCTGCAACTACAGCGACCACTCTGCTCTGCAACATTGTTTCTCTGGCTCCTTGCAGCAACTACAACATTTCCCCGGCTCTGCATCCTCTGAGAGCGACAAGTCTTCAACCTGCACAAGAAGTAAGAAGGAATCTCCCTTGGAGTGAAAGAGACACTCCCCTGCATCCGCACTCACCAACTGCAACGACGTCTGGTCGCATGGTTCAGCTCTTCTCCGGAGCATCACAGGTGGTGGTCTGGAGTGGTCCCCTTGGCCCTCTCTACCAGCTGACTAACTTGGGAGATGGTAAGCCCTTGCATTTCCTTGCAGGACAGTACACCTGTGCACCACGACTCTTGCAGCTAGCAAGGCTCATTTGTTCTTCCGCCAAGGGATCTTTAGACTCTGTGTAGCCCTGGCCTCCAGCACTCCTTCGCGCAAAGCACAGTAACCTGCCTGCTGTTCCAGTGACGTGGGACTCCTCTTCAGGTGTGCTGAGTGGGCCTCACTGCGACTCCTGTGCCTGCTGTCAGTGGGTTGCCTGAGGGGGCTACCTCCTTCTTGTGACTCTCCCAGCTGCTGAGGGTCACCCCAAACTCCCCTCTTTGGGTCGAGTCCCATGAACCTTGGGTCTTGCATAATCCTTTTCCAAAGTCCTCTGGTTGGTTTTGAGGAAAACCAGGTACTTACCTCTGCTCTCCTGGTTGCTGGGGTCACTCTGGTACTCACCTCTTGGGGTTCCTAGTTCCTCCAGCTCCCTTCTGCCGATTCCCCTTCCTTGGTTGGGGGACTGCCTTTTACATTCCACTTTTTTAGTATATGGTTTGGCCCTCCCCTGGGGTCCTCACTATTTGCCATTGCTTTTACCAATGCCTATTGCTTTCTATGCTATTTACTGATTGCTAATGTGTATATAATAGTGTGTTTACTTACCTCCAGTTTGGGATTGCTTATTCAGTATTCTAGTAGTTGTGTTACTATAATAAAGTACCTTTATTTTTGTAACACTGTGTGGTTCTTTCATGTGTGTAAGTGATGTGTGACTATAGTGTTATTGCATAATCTTTGCATGTCTCCTAGATAAGTCTTGGCTGCTCATCCGCAGCTACCTCTAGAGAGTCCTGGCTTCCTAGACACTGCCTACACCTCACCAATAGGAGATATCTGGACCTGGTGAAAGGTGATAACACCATAGGTGCTCACCACACACCAGGCCAGCTTCCTACAGTGTTTATATCATGGTGCCCTTGCCCAAATGAAAGGATAAAATTCTAATGCTTGGCCTGCAGTGTCTTTTCACGTGGCAAAGCAAGTAAGCAGCACCATTTCAAAATGGCTGCTGCTTATATCAGACAATATACTTAATTTTTGTCTCTACAGCCACAGATAGAACTGTGGAGGAGAGATGAGAGAGAAACTCGATGTATACGACTTTTCAGAACAAGCACACTGGCAAGTTGTAAATCATCTTGAAAATGCAGTTCTCAACATTAAATGCAAAAAAAGTGAAATGGAAAATAAACACTTATGTAACAACACTAGAATACTTACTATAAATGAAATTATTTGTTTGGTATTTTAGTACAGTTTGCTTAGCACACCAATGTTTCATTTTTGGAAAATAACACTGATTCATACATGATCTGAATAAATATATAAATACACTACAATGTTTGTCAAACAGTATTTATAAAGCGCGGCTAATCATCTGAGAGGGTATCCAGGCTCTTGAGGTCCTTGCTGCTTTGAGTGTGTTCAGTCATACAGCCAGGTTTCGAGCCCTTTCCGGAATCCTAGAAGGGAGGTCTGGAGGGGGAGGGGAGGTTGTTCCAGGATTTTGCTGGAAGGTAGGCGAAGGAGCGTCCTCCACTATTGCTTTGGCTGACACAGGGCTGTGTATGAGGGAGAGGGAGGGGGAGCGCAGAAGTCTGGAGTGTTGGTGTAAGTTCAGACGGTGATTCATGTAAGCTGAACCCTAGTTGTGTAGGGCTCGGTAGGTGTGGATCAGCATCTTGAATTGGCAACTCTTCGGGAATGGGCAGCCAGTGGAGTTTCTTGAGGCAAGGGGTGATGTGGGTTCGTTTGGGGAGGTCGAGGATGAGGCTGGCCCCTGAGTTCTGAGTGGTCTACAGTCTCTTCAGGAAGTGAGTGGTGATTCTGACATAGTGTGTTGCTGTAGTCCAGCCGGCTGGTGACTAGGGCTTGAGTGACAGTTCTCTGGTGTTGACGGATAGCCATTTGAAGCTATTCTGGAGCATGTGGAGAGTGAGGAAGTAAGCAGGACAGACTGCATTGATCTGGCTTCTCTTGGTGAGCTTGCTGTCCGGTATAATGCCGAGGTTGCGGGACTACTGATAGAGAGAGGATGAGCTGGCTGTCTTCTGCGTAGGGTATGATGCTTAGTCCATGGATTATTACAGTGTTGGCCAAGGGGGTCGTGTAGGTGTTGAACAGGATAGGGCTGAGGGATTAGCCTTGAGGGATGCCACAGATAATGTTCTTGGGTTCCGAGGTGAACAGTGGCAGGCATATTCTCTAGCTTCTTCTGGTGAGGAAGGAGGTGATCCATCTGAGGGTGTCTCATTGGATTCCAATGTGATGAAGCCTCTTGATGAGAATGGTGGGATGTGGTGTCAAACGCTGCTGAGAGGTTGTGGAGGATCAGAGCGGTAGTTTCTCCCCGATACAGGAGGGTTTAGATGTCAGTGGCAGTGATCAGGGTGGTTTCAGTGCTGTGGAATCCAGATTGGCAGGTGTCCAGAAGATTGTTTTTCTCCATGTGTTGAGTGAGTTTGTGGTTGATGGCTTTTTCGAGGACTTTGGCGGGAAAAGGGAGCAGAGAGATGGGATGGTAGTTTTTGAGTTTGCTGGGGTCGGCGGATGGTTTCTTGAGAAGGGGTTTGACATCTGCGCGTTTCCACCCTTTGAGGAAAGTGGGCGTGGTGACGTATGTGTGGAAAATGGTGGTGTGGTCACTGCTGATCTTCTTGCTCCCGGGGTTGATGATGTGGTGGAGACAGGAGTAAGCGGTTATTGCTGTTAGTAGGGGGAAACATTTTCAGTATGGCTTTTTGGTTCAGCAAATAGTCCATGCCACGTGCTGAAAATAGTGCATCTCATGCATTGCATGGAAGCACTCCCTAGGATAAAATAATGTAGCCAATGGCATTACAGTGAGACAAATACTCTTCTGGGCTGATCCAAGATGTGAATGACACTGTAAAGCCTAAAGGAAGTTATGGCCAGGAGGTAGTTTAGCAGCAACAGTTCACTTGAGCTCCAGTTGAGTAGCTCTGCCCCTGGAGATTCAATATCTGTGTAGGAAACATTCCTGGTCCAACACAAGGCTATATATAAATATATATATATATATGTTCGATATCATGTGTAGCTGCAGATACACATGCTGTGCACTGTTCCTGCCATCTAGTGTTGGGCTCAGAGTGTTACAAGTTGTTTTTCTTCGAAGAAGTGTTTTCGGGTCACCGGATCGAGTGACTCCTCCCTTTCGGCTCCATTGCGCATGGGCATCGACTCCATCTTAGATTGTTTTCCCGCAGAGGGTGAGGTAGGAGTGGTAGAATGAGAATAGTAAAGATGTCCATGCAATGGAATAGGTATGTATGTACATAGTTTGCACTAAAAAAGTGTTTATTTACAATTTCTAATTGCAACTTAAACGGCTACAGGCTCCCGGGGAGGTGGGAGTGCGCATGTGAATCTGCAGGGGAACATGCCATGAACAGATTTACACTGGGTAAGTGATTTATGTGTAGCCGTTTTTGCTCGTTGCCCCATTGTCCTTGTATATTTGTGAAATCCAATTTCAAAGCAAGGACTAGCTAGCTAGATAGTAAAATGCATCCAAACGTGTTACCTGAAAGCCAAAAGGCAGCTGTTAGTAACACCAAAAGCACATTCCACCAGGAATAAAGGAGCAACAAGGGCCTTTTTAGGAAATATACCAATGACAGAAATTTGTAAAGCAGCCACTTGGTCAACACCCCATACATTTACCAAGCATTACTGTATAGATGTGTTAGCAGCACAACAAGCAACAGTAGGACAGGCTGTACTAAGAACTCTATTTCAAACAACTTCAACTCCTACAGGCTGACCACCGCTTATGGGAGGAAAACTGCTTTGTAGTCTATGCATAGCATGTGTATCTGCAGCTACACATGCCATCGAACGGAAAATGTCACTTACCTAGTGTACATCTGTTCGTGGCATGTTCAGCTGCAGATTCACATGCACCCACCCGCCTCCCCGGGAGCCTGTAGCCATTTAAGTTGCAACATTTGTACATATGTATATATATATTTCAATTACATTTGCATGGACATCTTTTTTTTTTTTTATACTCTCTCACTTCTACCTTACCCTCTGCGGGAAAACAATCTAAGATGGAGTCGATGCCCATGCGCAATGGAGCCAAAGAGGAGGAGTCACTCGATCCTGTGACTCGAAAACACTTCTTCGAAGAAAAACAACTTGTAACACTCCGAGCCCAACACTAGATGGCAGGACCTATGCATAGCATGTTAATCTGCAGCGGAACATGCCACGAACAGATGTACACTGGGTAAGTGACATTTTCCATATGTAGCTGCAGATACACATGCTATGCATTGCTTCCGCCATCTAGTGTTGGGCTTGGAGTGTTCCAAGTTGTTTTTCTTCTAAGAAGTCTTTTCGGAGTCACAGGATCGAGTGACTCCTCCTCTCAGTCATACTGCGCATGGGCTTCAACTCTTTTGTTAGACTGTTTTCTTTCTGCTGTCAGGTTTGGACGTGTTTCCTCTCGTTCCGAAATTTTGAATCGGAAACTCTAGATAACTTTTTCACTGTCGGTATTGTTTCGATCGCGTTTTCATCTAAAGTAGACCCAATAGTACAGTTGAAAACCAATTTTCATCCTTCGCGGCGTGAGCGCCCATCTCAGGCCTGTTTGGGCCTACTGCGTTGAAGCCTGATGGATCGGACTCCATTCCTATTCTGTCCTCGCTGTCACGTGAAATTTCCATACACAGATCAACACCCAGTATGTAATCTGTGTCTCTCCCGATCACCAAGAAGAGGATTGTGAAGCCTATCAATCGTTCCGATACAAGAAGACACTACGTGACCGGAGAGCCAGGAGACTGGAAATGGTGTCAAAGTACCGAGTATATCAACACCCTTGAGGAAGAACAGGCTCAGACGGCAGTTTCCATTCAGGACACTGACTCCGAAGAAGACTCGGAGGAAGATACCAAACTCATCACTGCCGGTCAGCACGTGAGTCCGACTGCCCCTGCGCCCACTCCTAAAAAGTAATCAAAGGCCTTGGATGCACCACTGCCAGAGAGCCATGGTTCAACCCGCAAGAAAATACTCTGCGTCTGACCTTCGGGTTTGGTGCCGAAAAAGGCCACACCTACTTCGATACTGGAGTCGACCAAATTCACCAAAATCTCAACTGCCGAACCAAGTTGACGTCCACACACTTAGGAGTCGAAACCTCAACGTCCTGCCTCAGAACCGAAACAACAGGCTGTATTTTCGGGCCCGAAAAAACTGCAAATTTCAGAGCTGAAAAAGTATTCTGACTCAGAGGGACAAGGACTTTGGAGCCACCTAAAGCAGAGCTCCAAACCATGTGATAAACAGTCCTCTAAATCATCAAAACCATCAGAATATATTTCTGAGGACACTGAAATTCAACCCGTTTTCGAAATCATGGATGAAAGACAATCAAGGATCCATATCCATAAAGAGACTGGCAGGATCATTACAGCACCTTCTCCACAGACTAAAAGAAAGTTGGCTTTTCAGGAACATCTAGGTACTGCTTCACCACCAACAAAGATTTTTAAACGGAAGGAGAAGCCATTACCTCTGCATACTTCTCCCCCTCATTCACCACAACTTTCTTTTTCTCCACCACCCACTAGCCCACCACCTTTACCTTCACCAACTCACTTACAGACTTATTCTCATGGTGATACGGTTGATCCTTGGGATCTGTATGATCCAGATCCCATACCAGCTAACGACCCAGACCTACATCCTTCGAAACCTTCCCCACCAGTAGATACAACTGCATACACGCAGGTCATCATCTCTAGGGCAGCTGCGTACCACGGGGTAATCATGCACACTGAGCCTTTAGAAGAGGATTTCCTTTTTAATACCTTATCCTCCACGCACTCACGTTACCAGTGCCTCCCAATGCTACCTGGCATGATCAAACATGCAGATGAGATATTTAATGAGCCGGTTAAAGCTAGGGTTTTAACACCACGCATAGACAAGAAATATAGGCCTGCACCTACAGATGCTGCTTACATTACACATCAGGTACCTCCAGACTCAGTGGTTGCAGTGCAGCCAGAAAAAGGGCCAATAGTCAATCGTCAGGGGATACCCCTCCCCCTAACAAAGAAAGCAGAACATTTGATGCTGCTGGCAAGAGGGTAGACAGGCAGATAACCAATGGCGCATTGAAAACTTACAAGCCTTGCTAGGAAGGTATGATAGAGCTCACTGGGACGAGATGCAGGAGCTATTACAACACCTGCCAAAAAAGCATCAAAAAAGGGCTCAACAAATTGTTGAGGAAGGTCAGGCTATAAGTAATAACCAGATAAGGTCTGCCCTTGATGCTGCAGATACAGCAGCTAGAAGTGTGAATAATGTTGTAACCATATGCAGACACGCATGGTTATGGCCCTCTGGATTCAAACCAGAAATACAGCTGGCAGTACTGAATATGCCCTTCGATTTAAAAATAAAAAATAAAAAAATAACACACCAGTTTGGTCCTGAGGTTGACACCACAATAGAAAAACTCAGGAAAGACTCAGGCACTGCTAAAGCAATGGGAGCCTTATACACAACACCTTACAGAGGCTCCTTTCATAAGCAGCAATTTAGAGGAGGATTCAAGCCCCAATCTACGGAGGCTTCTACCTCCCAGCCTAAACAAGGACAACAACAGCAGTACTAGAGAGGGGGATTTAGAGGCTCTTATAGAGGCCAAAACTTCAGAGCCAGAGGCAAATTCCAGGCCTCAAAAAATGTCACTACCCCATCAAAACAGTGACTTCATAAGCATGCCACAACCCCACACATCTCCTGTGGGGGGCAGACTGCAGCAATTCCACTCCTAATGGCAAAATATCACCACAGACCAATGGGTACACTCAATTATCCGCAATGGTTATTGCCTAGAGTTGATTTCTACCCCTCCAAATATTCCTCCCCGTTATCACAGATTGTTCCCAGAACACAACGTTCTATTACAAGAAGAAGTACAATCGCTACTACTAAAAGAGGCAATAGAATTAGTTCCAAAATCTCAACACAGAACAAGGGTATACTCACTATACTTCCTCATTCCCAAAAAGGATGGCACTCCCAGACCCATTCTAGATCTCAGACCACTAAATCTATATATCCTGTCAGAACACTTTCACATGGTAACTCTGCAGGACGTCATTCCACAACTACAAAAACAAGATTACATGACCGCATTAGATCTCAAAGATGCGTATAGTACTGCATGCAAGACTAAACATGAGAACACCACAACAGTGCCACTCACAACAATGGTCTCGAGCACAGTCAATTGCAAGATCTAGTGTTGTTAGACCACCAAACGCACAAGACCCTTCAATGGTGGAATCTCAGCAATCTAATGAAGGGGCAGTCATTTCAGGACCCTGTGCCTCAGACCACATTAACAACAGATGAATCAATGATAGGTTGGGGAGCTCATCTCAACAACCTTACCATACAAGGGGAATGGGATTCAAAACAACTAAATTATCACATAACCCATTTAGAATTGCTAGCTGTATTCCTTGCCCTAAAAGCGTTTCAACCACTTCTCAAACACAAAACTGTCTCGATAAAACAGACAATATGACAACCATGTATTATCTAAAGAAACAAGGCGGGACACATTCATCTCAGCTGTCCCTTCTAGCCCAAACAATACGTGAATGGGCAATTCACAATCACATTAATCTACTAGCAGAATACATTCCAGGAATACACAATCAGCTAGTGGATCTCCTAAGCAGAACACACCAACAGATACACGGATAGGAGATTCAGTCTCAGGTACTTCCAGTACTTTCAAAAGTGGGGGACACCAGAAATAGGCCTATTCGCTACAAGTGAAAACGCAAAAAGCCAAAACTTTGCGTCCACACACCCACACCCTCTATTCAAGGGCAATGCTCTATGGATCAACTGGTCATGGATATTTGCTTATGCTTTTCTCCCTCTCCCACTACTTCCATTCCTGGTCAACAAACTGTATCAAACCTCTCTCACCAGGATTCTCATAGCTCCCACGTGGGCACGACAACATTGGTACACAACACTCCTAGACCTGTCGGTAGTACCTCACTACAAACTTCCAAACAGACCGAATTTGCCTGCACAACACAAGGGACAAATCAGACACCCAATCCCAGTGCTCTCAACTTAGCAATTTGGCTCCTGAAGTCATAGAATTTGGATACTTGAAACTTCCATTAAAATGTATGGAAGTTCTCAAACAAGCATCCAAGCCTGCAACCAGACAATGCTATACTAACAAATGGAAACTATTTGTTTATTACTGTCAATCTAAAAATACAGACCAACTTACAGCATCAATACAATATATTGTATGCTACCTACTTAATTTACAAAAGTCAAATTTAGCTTTCTCATCTATTAAAATCCATCTTACTGCCGTATCAGCATATTTACAGACTATACAACATACCTCTCTCTTTAGAGTTCCAGTTATTAGAGCCTTCATGGAAGGACTAAAACGTATCATTCCACCTAGAACACCACCAGTTCCTTCTTGGAATCTCAATATTGTACTCACAAGACTAATGGGTCCACCTTTTGAACCTACGCACTTTTGTGAGATTCAATTTCTAACTTGGAAAGTTGCTTTCCTAGTAGCGATTACTTCATTAAGAAGAGTTAGTGAAATACAAGCATTCACTCTCGAGGAACCTTTTTTCCAAGTGCACAAACATAAAGTTGTACTTAGAGCTAATCCAAAATTTTTGCCAAAGGTTGTATCACCTTTTCACATAAACCCAACAGTGGAATTGCCAGTCTTCTTCCCACAGCCAGATTCAACTCCACACTCTTGATCTTAAAAGATCTCTAATGTATTATGTAGATAGAACAAAGGAGTTTAGAAAAACTAAACAGCTTTTTGTTGCTTTTCAACAACCACACAAAGGTAATCCTATCTCTAAACAAGGATTAGCTAGATGGATTGTTGAATGTATTCAAACATGCTACATCAAGGCAAAACAACTTTTAATAACACCTAAAGCACATTCCACTAGGAAAAAGGTGCTTCTCTGGCATTCTTGGGAAATGTCAAATTGTAGAAATATGCAAAGCTGCCACATGGTCTACACCACATCCATTTACAAAGCATTACTGTGTGGATGAACTTTCAAAGCTGTCCTAAAAACATTATTTCAAACAACTCCAACTCCTACAGGCTAGCCACTGCATTATTTTGGTGAGAACAACTGCTTTTTAGTTTATGCATAGCATGTGTATCTGCAGCTACACATGCCATCAAACGGAAAATGTCACTTACCCAATGTACATCTGTTCGTGGCATGTAGTGCTGCACATTCACATGCACCCTCCCTCCTCCCCAGAAGCCTGTCGTCATTGCAGTTTCTTATTTGTACATATGTATATACATTTACATGTGCATGGACATCTAAATTACTTATTACTTTTATAGTACATTTACATTCTTACACTCTATCACTGCTTCCTACACCCGTTTGCGGGAAAACAATCTAACAAAGGAGTCGATGCCCATGCGCAGTATGACCAAGAGCAGGAGTCACTCGATCCTGTGACTCTGAAAATACTTCTTTGAAGAAAAACTACTTGTAACACTCCGAGCCCAACACTAGATGGCGGAAGCAATGCATAGCATATGAATCTGCAGCACTACATGCCACGAACAGATGTACACTTTGTGACATTTTCCATTTATATGTAGATATATATATATATATATGTGTAGATAGATAGATAGATCTGTAGATCTTGTGTTTCTGGAAACCCGGTGAAAACCACAGTTATTATTTTATTGTATAGTTGGTGCACTTTCAAAGACCAGCCCTGTTATGGACCTCAATTGAGGGCACAGGAGGGTCCCTAGCTTTGCAAGCAAAAATACTGATCTCTTTATTGAAAATGATTGTAAGAAATCTTAAGAGAACGGAATGGATGTCTTGTAAAGTGGTGCAAATTCCCAAGAATAGTGATTCCTGGCGCTACAAGACTGTAAACCCGAGGATCTATAGAAGATGAAGTAGAAAATCTATATATTGATTTGAAAAGCCAGCTTTTGAGCACATTTGTAAAAATATTCCCTAACTAATGTGTCTCAGTTCTTTGGCAAATCATTTCAGTAATAGGTGGCAAGAAGCGCACAGGATCTTGCACCTATTCTTGCTCCTTTGTTCCTTGGAACTGAGGTCAAGTTGAAATGGGATGAGCATAAGGTGCAAGATGGAACACAAGGCTGAAAGAGATCTTGGATGTAAAAAGGACCTTTCCTACACCCGGCCTTGAACACCAAGCAGAGTAAATGACCCATCTTACACAGTCCCATCACTCCCACAGTTCTGAATTAGAAATAGAGGCAAAGATTTGGGGATACAAATCGGGTGCTCTTCAGACCCTTGTGCCTCAAGTTCAGAGAAGTCTTCTAACCCTATAGTCTTTGCTAAATTACGGCCTATTTCCCTTTAGGCATTTACAGCAAAAAAACTGGTCTAACTTTTTATATCGGCGTTTGGCATTGATAAGATCATTGATAAACGAGGGTGCTGATGGCACGTCTGTAAGAGGGCAATCACTTCCAGGGCAGACATGATCCGTTTATTACTTGCCACTTCGTCTTCTGTATTCTAGTCCGAGGTACATCCGATGTAGCCACAAGTATTTTTCAACCGTGAATGTGGCCCAGCTGCTGGAAGGTTTAGGTAGCTGATGCGAGAAAAGAGGAGCCACAAAATGTTGTGTCCTTGGGCAAGGACGCGTTACAGCAGTTGAGATTGGAGGAAACAAGGCCCAAAAAAACATGGGGCCATATTTATACTTTTTGACGCAAAACTGCGCTAACGCAGTTTTGCGTCCAAAAAATTAGCGCCGGCTAACGCCATTCTGAAGCGCCATGCGAGCGCCGTATTTATTCAATGACGTTAGCCGGCGTTAGCCGCCGGAGCTGCCTGGTGTGCGTGAAAAAAAACGACATACACCAGGCAGCGCCGGCGTAGGGGGATATGGAGCTTGGGCGCCCAAAAATGGGGCCACTCAGGCTGAGGCAAATTTTTGCGCCTCAACCCGATTTGCGCCATTTTTTTTTACTCCCAACCCCCATAGAAATGACTCCTGTCTTAGCAAAGACAGGAGTCATGCCCCCTTGCCCAATGGCCATGCCCAGGGGACTTCTGTCCCCTGGGCATGGTCATTGGGCATAGTGGCATGTAGGGGGGCACAAATCAGGCCCCCCTATGCCACAAAAAAAAAAAACACTTACCTGAACTTACCTTAATGTCCCTGGGATGGGTCCCTCCAGCCTTGGGTGTCCTCCTGGGGTGGGCAAGGGTGACAGGGGGTGTCCCTGGGGGCATGGGAGGGCACCTCTGGGCTCCTTCAGAGCCCACAGGTCCCTTAATGCCTGCCTTTTCCAGGCGCTAAAAAACTGCGCAAAAGCGGCCGTACGTCATTTTTTTTTTGACCCGCCCACTCCCGGGCGTGAATTTTGCCCGGGAGTGTAAATACGGCGCACATGCCTCGGAGTCAATTTTTTTAGACGGGAACGCCTACCTTGCATATCATTAACGCAAAGTAGGTGTCCACGCTAAAAAATGACGCAAACTCCATGGACTTTGGCGCTAGACGCGTCTAACGCCAAAGTATAAATATGGAGTTTGTTTTGCATCGAAATTGCGTCAAAAAAAACGACGCAATTCCGGCGCAAACAGAGTATAAATATGCCCCACGGTGTGTGGGATGAGTGACGCGCTGTACCAGGTCAAGTGCAGGGATTATGGATGCTGCAAGACACACTGCTCTCCAAAATGTCTGTAATAGACTGACACGTGACCCACATTAAAAAATAAATTAAATGGAAAACGGTTTTTGAAACAATCTATTTGACAACTATTACCATAGCTGCCAAGGTTTCAGACTGCTTAAGTGTGACATTTTTTCAATGAATGAGTGACACTTTCTCGCGAGCAAAATCAAGCAATGAAGAGAAGTATATACATAGCAGAAATTACACCCATTTGACTTTGGGGGCCCCAGTTTGGAACAGCTATGAATTTATGATCCAATTTCAGCTTTTTCATGCCCTCTTTGGCCAGATCACTAACAGTGCACAGGCGCTCTGTCCAAATTCTAAATACTTCTACGTCTAATATTCAGGGATGGTGACGTGTTTTCAATATTGTAACAGAGCATCCATTCACCAATAGTACAAAAAATAATCTGCATGACACCCCTCCCCCCCATTTCTCTTATGTGAGGTCCTATTTTGATCTAAAAGAACTTTTTATAGATGCTGCATGACACACAAACACATTTCTCTCCAAAATGTCTACAATAGACACACCCGTATTGAAAAATATAAGAAATCCTTTCTAGTAATTACAAGTCTGTTGTAAAATGAACATGGCAGGGCGTTTCAGAAACAATACTTTTAATGGGCCAATTTTTCGTATGTGAAAATGTGTTTTGCTCGCAGTGTCCCCACCTGATTATAACCCCCTTTATTTACATTCAGAAAGAGTCGCTGGGCAGGTGCCTCCCATTTCCACCAGAGGGCAGCATTTCACAGCATACAGCCAATGCAAAGTGAATAAGACAATACAAGGTGGACCCACAGATAAAGAAGACGAGCCGACAAGGGAAGGCGTGATGCGACTCACTTCTCTCTGCGCTGGAACAGCAAAGACCACATCTTCCGTTCTTTTTTGGTTTTCCTCAAATTGGGATTTCATTGCGGACCTCCGTCTTCCACTGGTATTTTTTAAACTTCTTTATAAATTTTCCCCATCGCTTGCTGCAGTGGTGTAACGAAACTTAAAATGCCCCCCCCCCCCCTGCAAATTACCTGTAGAAGGCCCCCTGGACCCAGTTAGGGGCTGCCGCCCATGCACATTGTGCTGTGGGCACACCCCACCCTGAGGCTTGCCCCCCATCCTCCCTGAACCACGCCCCTGGCTTGCTGGAAAGTAACCCAATGCATCTATCAACTTTTGTGTGGAAAACACTGTAGGGGGTTATTGGCGAAGGGTGCATGGGCGCTTGCGAGAAGGCAGGTCTCAGACTCGGTAGTAATTACAAACGGACATTGAAACGAATCCATTTCGGGCCACATATTCGTGTCCTTAACTTTAGTGACGGAAACACTGATCCATTTTGGAACAAAGGCTGAATGTTAAATACGTCAAAGTATATAGGCCCATATTTATATTTTTTGACGCAAACCAGTGCCGGTGCTGGTTTGCCTCAAAAATGTTACCACCGGCTAATGCCATTCCTACGTGCCATGCGGGCGCCTTATTTAAGGAATGACGGTAGCCGGTGCTGCGGACTGGTCAGAGTAAAAAAAAATAACTCAAACAGGCAGCGCCGGCGTAGGGGAAAATGGGGGATGTGCGTCAAAAAATGGTGCAAGTCAGGTTTGAGGCAAAAATCATGCCTCAAACCGGACTTGCGCCATTTCTTGACGCACAACCCCTATTGAAATGACCCCTGTCTCAGCAAAGACAGGAGTCATGCCCCCTTGCACAATGGCCATGCCCAGGGGACTTCTGTCCCATTGGCTTGGCCATTGGGCACAGTGGCATGTAGGGGGCCCAAATTAGCCCCCCCATGCCACTTTAAAAAACCTTACCTCCACTTACCTGTACTTACCTGGGATGGGTCCCCCATCCATGGGTTTTCTCCAGGGGTGGGCGAGGGTGGCAGGGGGTGTCCCTGTGGGCAGAGAATGGCACCTCTAGACGCCATCCATGGTCAGAGACCATGGAAGTGAGCCCACAGGTCCCTTAACGCCTGCCCTAACCCAGGCGTTAAAAAACTGCGCACATCAGGCTGTGCGCCGTTTTTCAAGGCCCGCCCCTCCTGTGCAGCAAAATGACGCAGGAGTATAAATAAGGCGCACAGGCTTTAAAGTATTTTTTTGGGCGGGAACGCCTACCTTGCATGTCATTAACGCAAGGCAGTTTCCCGCATCCAAAAAATTATGCACACAGAGGAATTTTGGCATCCGCGGGCTTAGGCGTCAAAGTTTAAATATGGTGCACGGTTTGCGCTGAATGTGCGTCAAAAGTTTTGATGCACATTCGGCACAAACAGATATAAATATGCCCCATAGTTTGTTTTTATTTCACGTTTACTTAATCTTGCATCCCCTAAGAAGAGTCTGAGCTATGTGTTTCTGTTTTTTTTTCGTCTAGCATATTACTCTTCTATAGTGAATATTCTGAACTGAGTCAACTCCAGGGGGCATATTTATACTCTGTTTGCACTGGATTTGCGCCATTTTTTGGGCGCAAATCCGGCGCTAACTTAACTCCATATTTATACTTTGGCGCTAGACCCGCCTAGCGCCAAAAATATGGAGTTAGAGTCATTTTTTGAATGTGGGAAACTACCTTGCGCTAATGAGATGCAAGGTAGGCGTTCCCATCCAAAAAATGACTCAAACACCCGTGTGCCATATTTATCCATCTGGGTGAAAATGGCGCATGGGAGGGCCTTCAAAAATGACTCTAAACCCGTTTAGAGTCATTTTTTAACGCCTGGTTCAGGGCAGGTCAGAGACCATGGAAGCAGGCCACAGATGCCCTCCCCTGCCACCCTCTCCCACCCCTGGAGGACACCCAAGGATGGAGGGACCCAGCGACAGCAAGTAGAGGTAAGTGGAGGTAAGTATTTTTTAAAATATTTTTAAGTGGCATGGTGGGCCTAAATTGGGCCCCACTACATGCCACTGTGCCCAATGCCCATGCCCAGGGGACAGAAGTCCCCTGGGCATGGCCATTGGGCAGGGGGGCATGACTCCTGTCTTTGCTAAGACAGGAGGCATGTCCAGGGGCTTGTGTGAAAAAAAATGGCACGTCAGGTTAGAGTCATATTTTTGACTCTAATCTGACTTGCTCCATTCTTTAGCGCACAACCCCCATTCTTCCCTACGCCTCGGCTGCCTGGTTAGCGTCATTTATTTTGACGCTAACCAGGCCTCTGCGCCGGCTACCATTATTCCTTAAATAAGGCGCCCGGCTGGCGCGTAGGAATGGCGGTAGCTGGCGTTATACATTTTGACGCAAACCTGCGCTAGCGCAGGTTTGGGGCAAAATGTATTACTATGGGCCCAGGTGTTTACAAGTGGCCACGATCGAGAGCTCTGGAGTTGGGGCTGGAGGCAGTGAGAGTTTCTCACAGTTGGGCAAACAGGTGTTCAGAATGCATAGTCATCCAAGCCCTGGCCTCTGAAGAGCACACATAGCAATGGTCAGGTATTCCAGTTACAGTTCTGATACTCTGCAAATTCGTGCGCAGGATGTACACAGTTGTCAAAATATTGACAACGTGAAAGGAAAAGCGGTGCGTGCAGTTGAGGGGGTGCGTTTTGTGTTCGGGGAAAGTGAAAGAAATGCGAGGAAGTAAATTCAGTAGAGGGTGAAAAGAGGGTGCTGAAGAGGACATGGATGAGGGTTAAGATCTGCAGATGGATGAGATGTGGAGAGAAAAGGGCGACATGTCTTACAGAGCGAACATAACAGGAGTGACTGAGACACTCCGAAGGCCACTACTCCCTCCACAGGACTCAGCAATGTTTAATTCACAGTCTCACGATTTCAGAACTGCAGGATTTTCATTACTATTGACAACACTATCATTGTTAGTCATTTACCCTAAACTCCTAACATCTATTGACAAAGCTAATGGCTGTTTTTAGATGTATATCAGTTGTTGTACAATATATCTGACTGCATTAACAGAAATCTCAAAGAGGGAAAAAATACTGGTTGAATGGCACACTATTGGAATCACAGAAATTTAGGGGCATATTTAAACTTTTTGGTGCACAACTGCGCTAAAGCAGGATTGCACCAAAACGTTTACCACCAGCTTGCGCCATTCCTGAGTGCCAGCCGGGCGCTATATTAATGGAATCGTGCAAGCTGGTGCTAAGCTTGGGCTAGCATCAACAAAAATGACGCTAAGCGGGTAGGGGTGGGGGGTATGGGGTTAGGAGGCTGTGCATCAAAAAATGGCATTAGGCTGGTTAGCGGCAAAAACAAAATGCCACTAACCAACCTTGCATCATTTCCAGGCGCACAACCAACCTAAAACATAACTCCTTTTTTAGAAAAGACAGAATCATGCCCACCACCCCAATGGCCATCATAGGGGACCAGTGTCCCCTAGGCGTTGCCATTGCACCCAGTGCCAAGCAGGTGGGGCAATTTTAGGGTCCCCATTGGCACTTAAAAAAAAAAAAACTTACCTATACTTACCCTATTTACCTGGGATGGGGTCCACCATCCTCTGGTGTCCCTCTGGTGTCGGTGGAGGTGTTTCTGGGGCTTGGGGTGGGCACCTGTGGGCCCATTCCATGGTGTTTGACCACAGAAATGGGTCCACAGGTCCTCTAACGCCTGGTCTGACCCAGACAATAAATAATGGTGCTAAGCAAGCTCAGCGCCATTATTTTGGGCTGCATCCCTCCTGTGCTTCATTTTTGCACCGGGGTATAAATATGTCGCTATGAGGATAGCGACATTTTTTGGATGGAAACACCTACCTTGCATCTCATTGACGCAAGGTAGGTTCACCCACCCAAAAATGGTGCAAAGGGGTTGTAAAGTGGCCTATACTTTGTTGGTTGTATCACAGTAAATCATGGATTTCAGCCATTCCATGTAGGTGGGGCATCTACGGCTTCCCCAGTGTAGCACAAGGCCATGTTTCGCTAGTAGGATCGCAATAGTTGTAAATCTACAGACACCTTGTAGGATGTACTTGACGTACACTAGTAGAACCAGCACTGGGTTAGGTGCAAGGGTGATCTCTCAGGTCTTCAACAACTGACAGCTAACGCTGTCTTTAGGCAAATGAACGATTATGGCTTTTTTTTGTAATGGGATGATGGTCCTGGCCTTTCTGGTAAAAAAGAAAATTCAAGACATTCACATTATGCATCGGGAACATAATCATACAGAGTGGCACTATGTAGCACTCCAGCAGTCAATAGACTCAAAAGGCACGAGACGTGGCGACACCAGTGACCAAGATGGCCTCTTGGCTGAGAAGCTCCCAGGAAAGGTTGCTCATTTATGACGTATTTCACCCTTCCTCTTGCTTGGCGGTGTCCTTGGACTGTGCGGATCATCGCCCCTGATGCCGACCGGCAATTTGGTGCCCTCCTTTTGAGGGATAAGACAGCCATAAGGTGCTGCTGGAGGCTGGCGTGTGTGGCCCAGCACGGAGGGGCCATAGGCAAGCCTGAGGTTGAGGCTACTGAGCCTCGCTGGGCTGTCCTGCTAGCATCCGTCCTGCTAGCATCCATCCTGCCCGAGCTGAGCGGGGCTCCCATACACCTTGCTGGTCGAGACAAAGTTGGCAGAGGAGACTGGGCGAATGCTGGAGCTGGATGCCACTTGCTGTGCGCCGGAGGGTGCCAACATCGGCTGGTGGGGAGCACTGGTAGGTAGCCTTTCCCTGGGCTGCACTGGGTGCCTGCTCAGCTGCCCTTCTCTGTGGGGAGCGACTGAGGCCATGCACCCCCCATCTACACTACTCCCCCACGAGGCCCCGAGAGGGGCATGCAGCTCTTTTCCACATCTCCAGCGGAGCACCATTTTGAGGCACAGGCTGTGAGGAGGCCGCACGGTGCCCGTTCGGTGTCTGTTACAGGTGACCCTTCTGTCCTCTACTGACGGACTCTACTGACTGTGACCACTGGACACCTACTGAGGATGGCAAAGTTGATGAATCTGATCCCGTGCTGATTGGGGGAACATCCTGCGTGTGTGAACACCAGACACCACTGGTTTGTCATTGCCCACACCCCACCCCCTGTCCTTCCCTGGCTCCCACTCCAGGCTAGCCATATAGGGGCCGGGCCCAGTGCCATGGCTTAAAGCCCTCCTCTATGCCGAACCTCCCCAATCAAATATACGGAGGCTCTCCCCCCACTTTGCAAGCTCTGGCATTGCCATAGGACATAGATTGCGGTTGCATGTTTGCACAGATATAGACTGCTGTCTGCCTCATTCACCCTCCCCCATTACATTGTGACCTGGGATTAGATATGGGGTGTGGGAAACCCAAGCAACGGAAACTCGTGTTTGACCATGCCAAGACCCTAGATGACAGTAGTCCGCGCCAGACTATGAAGAGGGACCCATTGGATGATCCGAAATGGACTCTTTTGATGGTACAGCTGCAATCATGACGGAGCTCATGCAGGCTTTCACTCCCAGGATGCTAGCCTCAAACCCCTCGACTAAAAGATTGGATCGAATGGGAGACTCGAACGCCACTCTGTCAAACTGGGAGGCACAGAAATATGCATTTCTGACCTGGAAGACAACTCCACATCTGTCATGAAACGCCTTGAAAAAGTGGAGTTATTTCTTAAATCCGTGATGGCTAAGTAGGAAAACCTCGAGGCGCAATCATGCCAAAATAACATCCGGATCATAGGCGTGGCGGAGTCAACTTACATGGTTAGACCCGAACTGTTTGTTGAGAGGTTACAGACCAACCTTTTCAGAAGACAAGCCTTCACTGCTACCTTTGTGGTTGAAAGAGCACACCTATCATTGGCTCTATGTCATCTGTCTGAACTAAGGTCGGGCCAACAACTCAAGTGGAACGCTGGATTAAACTATCACTATCCATGGTAGATTGCACCCCCATTATAAAAATGGTTGTCCTCCCCTGTTTTTTACATCTGTTTCAGAATATCCTGATCCCATTCAACAACTTTTTTCCCACTCTAAAGAGCCTGTTAACCAAACTCATTAGGGCGTGGCATAGACCTTGTATCAAATGGGACACCTTGACAATGCCATTAGATATGGGTGGTTTTGGAGTGACAGATTTACATCTTTATTTCTTGACGGTAAAGTGACAATTTGCTCATCATTGGTATCACGCTGATGCACGATTGGCACTCATCGACCGGAGACGGGCCTAGTAGATCTGATACCATTGTCCTCTTTTCTTTCTTTGGGCATGAGACTCAATGAACATCCCCATCAACTACTAACTGGGCTTGGGGGAAACTGGTGCAGTTTGGGCGGGAAACTACTATAGTCCCCTGCGATCTCACTGCCAAGCAATCCATGGTTGCCGCTCACACAGGAAAAACTAGTACAGCGCACACTTAGATAGGATAGGGAACCTCTTCCCAGATGGACATGTCATTTCTTCTGATAATCCCAACTTCGTAGATGCCTCCTATACGGACCGCTTTATATTCCAACATCTTCATAATACAGTGCACACCAAGATACCTTCCTACCCACTGGACCCACCAGAGTTCCCCCTTAACATTAGTGATTACAGCAACAGGGGGTGTGTGACTGGTCTCCAGACTGAACTAGGCAAGCGTTGTTCTTAAGCCTGAATGCACCGACATCCGTCTGAACTACGAAGGGGTGAGGGAGGCATGGGAATAGGATCTGGACCATCCATTACTGGACAAAAACTGGTGCTACTGTTGCTTCCAGACTAAACCAATCTCCCCCAACCCCAATCAACAGATAGAGTGGGCTTTGAGTCAGGCATGTACTCATAATTGAATGGCTTTCTTGTCTGTCTCACTTCCCTGCTTCTGATTAGATGTCTTTCCTCCTCTTTTCTTGTGTTTGTCCTGTCCTGGAGCATTTTGTTCTTACTGTGTTTTGATTGGATGGCAAATATCTTTCCACTGATGACATCAGACCCCATATTACAATGCAGTTGGATGGACTATATGCTCTCACTTGCTATATTTCCATGCTTTCCTCACCTCTCCTCTCATCCACCCTTGCTTTACTCCTCACACCCATCCATATATCCATATACCTCCACCACCGCCCCCTAGCTTTCCAAGCTACATAGGCATCTAGGGAAAAAAACACTAACAAAGCGAAAAAGGTTTTCAGGTGAGAACTATTGGCTTTGCTAATTCCCTTTAAATGTTAGTTGGTGGGGCAAACCGTAGGAAGAAGAGCAATTAGGCCCAGATTTACTTTCCCTGCGGCCCTTAGCACGCCCCTACTGCCACCATGTGTGCACCGTATTTAAAATACAGCGCACCATGGCACAGGGTAGGGTGCAATAGCATCATTTTTCATTACGTTATTGATATACTCTGCAGGAATAGCGCCAAAATATTAAATATTGTTGCTACTCCTGCAGACTACGGAGGGGCCCCATTCAAAAAGAATTCAAGCCCCCTTTTAACGCCTTAAAAGTACCTTAAAAAATGGCACAATTTTTCCAGCAGCAATTTGGACATATTTAAAAATATGGTTATGTTTTTCCTATGGTGTAGTGGAACTGGTTTCTGGTAAAGATTAGTGCCCATATTTATACTTTTTTAGCGTCGCATTTGAGCTGCTTTTTAATGCAAAAGCGGCGCAAACGTACAAAATACAATTGGATTTTGTAAGCTTGTGCCGCTTTTGTGTTAAAAAGCTGCGTATCTCAGTAAAGAGGCAGTGGGACTCCTGTCTCTGTAAAGGGGTAATGGGACTATTTCTAGCCAACAGTGGGAAAGGGACTGGTGTAAGGAAATGCCTCCTTGGCATGGTTACCCCCTGACTTTTTGCCTTTGCTGATGCTATGTATTGATTTGAAAGTGTGCTGAGGCCTGCTAACCAGGCCCCAGCACCAGTGTTCTTTCCCTAACCTGTACTTTTGTTTTACACAATTCTCACACCCTGGCATCCAGGTAAGTCCCTTGTAACTGGTACCCCTGGTACCAAGGGCCCTGATGCCAGGGAAGGTCTCTAAGGCTGCAGCATTTCTTATGCCACCCTGGGGACCCCTCACTCAGCACAGACACACTGCTTGCCAGCTTGTGTGTGCTGGTGAGGACAAAACGAGTAAGTCGACATGGCACTCCCCTCAGGGTGCCATGCCAACCTCACACTGCCTATGCAGTATAGATAAGTCACCCCTCTAGCAGGCCTTACAGCCCTAAGGCAGGGTGCACTATACCATAGGTGAGGGCACCAGTGCATGAGCACTGTGCCCCTACAGTGTCTAAGCAAAACCTTAGACATTGTAAGTGCAGGGTAGCCATAAGAGTATATGGTCTGGGAGTCTGTCAAACACGAACTCCACAGCACCATAATGGCTGCACTGAAAACTGGGAAGTTTGGTATCAAACTTCTCAGCACAATAAATGCACACTGATGCCAGTGTACATTTTATTGTGAAATACACCCCAGAGGGCACCTTAGAGGTGCCCCCTGAAACCTTAACCAACTACCCGTGTAGGCTGACTGGTTTTAGCAGCCTGCCACACTCGAGACATGTTGCTGGCCACATGGGGAGAGTGCCTTTGTCACTCTGTGGCCAGTAACAAAGCCTGCACTGGGTGAAGATGCTATCACCTCCCCCAGGCAGGAGCTGTAACACCTGGCGGTGAGCCTCAAAGGCTCACCCCCTTTGTTCCAGCACCACAGGGCACTCCAGCTAGTGGAGTTGCCCGCCCCCTCCGGCCACGGCCCCACTTTTGGCGGCAAGGCCGGAGGAATTAATGAGAAAAACAAGGAGTCGTCACTGGCCAGTCAGGACAGCCCCTAAGGTGTCCTGAGCTGAAGTGACTCTAACTTTTAGAAATCATCCATCTTGCAGATGGAGGATTCCCCCAATAGGGATAGGAATGTGACCCCCTCCCCTTGGGAGGAGGCACAAAGAGGGTGTACCCACCCTCAGGGCTAGTAGCCATTGGCTACTAACCCCCCAGACCTAAACACGCCCTTAAATTTAGTATTTAAGGGCTCCCCTGAACCTAAGAATTTAGATTCCTGCAACTTACAGAAGAAGAGGACTGCTGAGCTGAAAACCCCTGCAGAAGAAGAAAGAAGACACCAACTGCTTTGGCCCCAGTCCTACTGGCCTGTCTCCTGCCTTCAGAAGAAAACTGCTCCAGCGACGCTTTCCCTGGGACCAGCGACCTCTGAATCCTCAGAGGACTGCCCTGCTTCCAAGAGACCAAGAAACTCCCGAGAACAGCGGCCCTGTTCAACAAAGACTGCAACTTTGTATCCAGAGGAGCAGATTTAAAGACCCCTGCAATCCCCGCAAGAAGCGTGAGACTTGCAACACTGCACCCGGCGACCCGACTCGACTGGTGGAGAAACAACACCTCAGGGAGGACCCTCTGGCGACTCCGAGACTGTGAGTAACCAAAGTTGTCCCCCCTGAGCCCCCACAGCGACGCCTGCAGAGGGAATCCCGAGGCTCCCCCTGACAGCGACTGCCTGACTCTAAAATCCCGACGGCTGGAAAAGACCCTGCACCCGCAGCCCCCAGCACCTGAAGGATCGAAACTCCAGTGCAGGAGTGACCCCCAGGAGGCCCTCTCCCTTGCCCAGGTGGTGGCTACCCCGAGGAGCCCCCCCCCCACTTGCCTGCCTGCACCGCTGAAGAGACCCCTTGGTCTCTCATTGAAATCCATTGGAAACCCGACGAGTGTTTGCACACTGCACCCGGCCGCCCCAGTGCCGCTGAGGGTGTACTTTTTGTGTGAGCTTGTGTCCCCCCCGGTCCCCTACAAAACCCCCCTGGTCTGCCCTCCGAAGACGCGGGTACTTACCTGCTGGCAGACTGGAACCGGGGCACCCCCATCTCTCCATTGAAGCCTATGCATTTTGGGCACCACTTTGAACTCTGCACCTGACCGGTCCTGAGCTGCTGGTGTGGTAACTTTGGGGTTGCTCTGAACCCTCAACGGTGGGCTACCTTGGACCCCAATTTGAACCCCGTAGGTGGTTTACTTACCTGCAAAAACTAACATTACTTTACCTCCCCCAGGAACTGTGAAAATTGCAGTGTGTCCACTTTTAAAGTAGCTATATGTGTTTTATGTAAAAAGTATATATGCTATTGTGATTATTCAAAGTTCCTAAAGTACTTACATGCAATACCTTTCAAATGAGATATTACATGTAGAATTTGAACCTGTGGTTCTTAAAATAAACTAAGAAAATATATTTTTCTATAACAAAAACCTATTGACCTGGAATTGTTTCTGAGTGTGTGTTCCTCATTTATTGCCTGTGTGTATGTACAACAAATGCTTAACACTACTCCTTTGATAAGCCTACTGCTCGACCACACTACCACAAAATAGAGCATTAGTATTATCTCTTTTTGCCACTATCTTACCTCTAAGGGGAACCCTTGGACTCTGTGCATACTATTCCTTACTTTGAAATAGTGCATACAGAGCCAACTTCCTACAACTGGTTTCTCAGGAAAGGGGTTAGTAGGACTGGCATCTCAGTTAAGAGGGTAGTGGGACTAGTTTCTTGGTAAAGGGATAGGGGGTCTGAAAGGGTTAATGGGACTGGTATCTCGAGAAAGGAGTAGAAGAACTGGTTTCTCCGTAAATGGGTTAGAAAGACGGTTTTCTTGGCAAAAGGGTAGAGGGGACTGAAAGGGGTAGTAAGACTGGTTTCTTAGTAAAGATGGTAGTGGGACTGGTTCCTCAGTAAAGGGGTAGTGGGACTGGTTTCTCGCTGAAGGAAATAATGGGTCTGGTTTCTCTGCATAAGGGTAGTAGGAGAGGTTTCTTGGTATAGGGGTAGTAGGACTGGTTTCTCGGTATTGGGGTAAACGGACTGGTTTCTCGGTATAGGGGTAGTAGAACTGGTTTCTCGTTATAGGGGTAGTAGGACTGGTTTTTCGGTATAGGGGTAGTAGGACTGGTTTCTCAGTATAGGGGTAATCGGACTGGTTTCTCAGTATAGGGGTAGTAGGACTGGTTTCTCACCAAATAGGTAGAAGGCTAGTTTCTTGGTATCAGTATCAGCATTATGAAACTGGTGTCTTAGTAAAGGGGTAGTGAAACTAGTATCACGGACTATGGTTAGTGGGACTGGTTTCTCTGTACAGGGGTAGTAGAACTGTTTTCTCATTAAATAGGTAGTAGGACTGGTTTCTTGGTATTGGAGTTGTGGAACTGGTGTTAGTGAAGCGTTAAGGGATCTGGTTTCTCTGTAATTGGGTAGTGATAATGGATTTCTTCATTGTGGATTTCAAGACTGACCTATAACCCAATTGTAAAGCTTGCTGCAGATGTATGGTCTTCAAAGTCTTCAAGAATGTTGGATGTTGCTGTTGTTCTCTTTGGCAAGTAGAGTCCATTCTACAGAAAGGCCCTTGTTCCAGGACTGCTCTAGACCACAATTTGTGGTGTTTGCATTTGGTCTGTAGATTGGGATGGCTGGAACTCTGGGTTTATGGTGGGGGTTTAGGGTGACCCTAGTCCTTGAGGGAGCCAGGGCTCTGTGAATAAGACTTTACATATGACTGTGTTGTGCTGGGACATGCTGCAGTCATTTCAAGGATAGTGGCTCATGACCAAATTTATTTCACCCCAAGCACTGCTGAACTGTCCAGTTCTGTGCTGTCTTCGCATTTTGCTCCTGTTTCTCAGGGAGGCCCATAATTCCAATACTGCAGTAGTCCAGACTGACGAATATGTGGGATGCCTCAAGCCAACAAGCCGCAAGACCCTTGCATCCCAGGCAGCCGAGTCAGCAAGACACATATAAAAGCCACCCATCACCTGGGGTTTTGAGCAGCAATAACACCTTACATTGAGTGAATTATTGAGCCTGTACCATCCCAGACATCTGTGTCCCCTTTGGGGGGAACCTGTAGACGCTTTCCTCCTGTGCCAGAGTTTTCTGCCTTTACATGGCAGACTTACCACCACGGTGACCACAGAATCAAAACTGAAACTTGTCTCACAATTTCCTAGACCAGTGTTCTTTAAAATGTTTTATTCCAAGCACCCTGTGATTGAAAAAAGCGTGCTTGGGGCTCCAGTGACGGTTAAAACCGTTGAATGCTGCTGGCATGGCGGAAGTTAAGGACTGTTTGCTTCTAAATTCAAAAACAGCGGAGCATACGTGATATACAGTGATGCAAGTCTCTAGGCACCACAAGTCAACAGGAGTGCACCCTTAACAGAAAATACTGGCCTCAGGGCCAATATTATAGAAACCCTACCAAATAAACAATACAAAAATGTTTGGGACTGAATCTCAACCCCAGAAGGTATCACATGTTTTTTGTGTATCATATTATGTTTAGCATCTATTTTACTTGCACATTAATAGAAATTCTATTTTTGCTGACTATTGAACTTATTGAGTGTTAATTACGTGTCTTGCTTGGCCCAAGCCCTACCCCTACGAATGCCTACAGTGAGCCTTTACTGCCTAACACACTGCTCAGCCTTACTGGTCACCGGTAGACGTGCAGCTCTGTTGAAGCCACTCTGACGTGGTCCAGTCTAGGCACAGTCCAGCTACTTGTTTATTTAACTCTTTAAAAATTCAAGATTAAATTATTTGGATCCACAACAGACTTCGTTGCAGTTACCAAGATGACACGGAATCTCTTCATCTGCCAGAGGCAAGAACATTCTCTGCATTATGAGACAGAGATCGACAATTTTTTTTCTTGTGGCTGCTGTGATTTGGCGAAGGAGAGCTCTAAGTCGATTTATATAGATTAATAACTGTTACCGTGGAGGAGGAGGGATCTCTTAGTATTTAAAGCAGCTGTTGTGTTTTAGGCTGCTGTTAATCACTGACATTGAGCAGGACTTAGAGCTCTAATTGTGTTTGTGTTCACAGTCTAATTTTAATTGCCCTCCTGTGCTACAATTGAATTAATGAAATTGCTTTTTAAAAAGATATAGCTGTGGGGGCATTGAGTTTGAATTCCATCACTTCTGCTATACAAAACTGAGTTTAGTTTCAGTCCCCTCATAGAGGAGGCCTCAAGACCTTAACTTCTGCCCTTTGAGAGCCAGTGTACCAGGAGACAATTTTTTCCCCCAACTTTGGGCTTGAACATCTGACAATACCAGTGGTGAAAGATGGATAGGGGCCGGTAACCACTGACTACCGAATTGTGACACCTCTTATTATCATTGGGCAATGTGTGTGGTTAATTCTGGTGTTTACCACTGGAATCAATGGGCCACCTGAACGAGTTCTTTCTGGAGGTATAAACAAGTTACTGCCTTTAAGCACTATGCTCTCCAGCAGGGGTGAAGTTGAGCAATAAAGATTTATTCTAAGAGAAGGCAGGAATTAGATACAGCCTGAAACAATAAACCAGATTTAAACATTTTCATGCAGTGATGGAGCACAGTATGCAAATGTGCTGTACTCTGGTGCACAGAGGACAAGCAGCTCTACAAAGATTGGCCTGCTGCTGGTGCTCAAACAAGGCTGCTTTGTGCAATAAGCAGCAAAGCCCCAAGGTAGAGGACAATGTGTGTTGTGTAGCATAGACTATGTACTGGAGGCATACCTTTCCAGTGCAATTACAACAATGCAACAGGTAAACTGAGAAGGGTCCCGTGCACGGGATGTGTGCTGTGCATTGCAGCACCTACACAAAGCGTTTTTGGGGAGGAATCAGTTAATTTCTCATTGTTTTGAAGACTACTATAGAAAAAGTTAGGCCCATATTTATACTTTTTTAGCACCACGTTTGCATCGCTTTTTGACGCAAAAGCGGCGCAAACTTACAAAATACAATTGTATTTTGCAAGTTTGCGCCATAAAATGACACAAATGCGGCGCTAAAAAAGTATAAATATGGGCCTTAATTTTTTCACACAATACCCAGGCTGGCTATCATAGTAGAACATGTTTTGCTCCAAAACATATGAGAGTTTGCGCTGATCTGCTCCAATAACTCCTCTGTGACAGAAAACATTGCTAAATGTTTTTTACATTGTGGTAAGTGCATCTTTTTCAGCTCAAAGTGCCATTCGTTCTGGATAGTAAATAGCCACTACTGTGTGCAGGGCCAGTGCTGGTGAAAATCCTTAATAATTATGGGCCTAAATGTCAATTTAGTGTTATAACTTGTAAGACAAATTAGACTTTCTTTACAGGGAGGTAAAATAAGCAGCTAAACTATGATACACATAATAAGAAGAGCAGGTGCTGGCAAATTCTGGGGATGAGAAACTATATAATAGTATCAATAGCATGACTTCCCTCGTTAGGCGGTATAAAAATAACAAATTGCGTTATAACCAATGTTAACTGAAAGGTGAAATATAAAGTCATTCTTGATGGACTCTCAAGGTATTTTACTTAAGTCTTCATATACAGTCCTCGGTCACTGGGGCACATATGCCAGGCAGAGAGGCCGAATGTATCCAATTGGATAAGACCAATCTTCTCAACCCTTTTATCGTTGGCTCTGGGTGCAAGCTGTACAACCAGACCCTGCACCTAACCCCCAGTAAAAACACAAAAGGTCATCGCAGGGTCCAAAAAGTCCACAATCCAAAGATGGGTACAAGCCCTCACCAAAATCAGTTTTATCGGACTGTAGGTGTTCCTGCAATCTGCATACAGTGGAAACCGTTTATAGTAAGAGTAGTTAATGGCCTAATGATCTCTCACAGTTTTAATGTTTTCAGCAGAGGTGACCAAAACCTGGAGTGGGCTAGCGACCACAAACATGCTCCCCAGGAGTACAACACTTTAGGGGCCCATATCACGAAACAGCATGGGCAAGATTTTCTGTTGATGGGCCAAGGAGAGGTCTCAGGGCAACCACTAGACCCACAGGCTCAGCATGGATTTCAGGTTACATAAGCGGGAGGTGTTGTCATGCTCATTCAGGGTGGGTGGTGCTCGGGCACTTGCAGGCTGACAGGGACGGCAGTAGTTGAGGGAGTACTGGTGTATCCTGCATACTCGGCCACGGGACACATGCACCCTATCCTTCCTAGCAAATAATAAAGACATCTCCTTTACACTCCACTCTGTTCACATTGCAAAGTTAAGGCCCATATTTATACTTTTTTAGTGCCGCATTTGCGTCATTTTTTTTAATTTGTAAGTTTGCGCCACCTTTGCATCAAAAAGCGTCGCAAATGCAGCTCTAAAAAAGTATAAATATGGGCCTAAGTTTCTTCTAGGGGTGTACTGTGCTCAAACTTGAACCTGCTTTTGGAAACTGAAGATGGACTTGTAGTAAGGCCTTTCCCTTATCTGCTGCTCTACTCAGCAGCCATCTTGGGATTGAACATTTTCCTGCTGCTCACTAATAGGTCAGTTGCATTTCCTACATTAAGACTTTGCTCTTTGGTGCAGCCTCTTCCCAATGAGAGAAAACAACCAAAATCATTATTGGTAGCGGGGGTATCCAGGTAGCAGATGGTCTTTACTGCCAAGCAGGACACTTGAGAGCGTAGGATAAGCCCCATTCGTCTCCAGTCTTATGGAAGAGGGGCTGTCACAGAGGTAATAAGAAAAACTTCCAAAACAGACTCTTAAAGCATGTCTGAGAGAGGAGCTGTCATGCAAATTCGAACACTTGGACCAAATTAAAGGCGAATCCATTGATGAGTTTGCCACTTCTCTGGAAAACTACTAATAAACTCAACAAATTAAATGACCATGAAGTAATATGATGGTGGATCATGGATGGCTGCTAGTCTGAATTGTTGAAATTACTCAGGCAGACCTACAAACTAGATGACGTAATATCAAAGTCAGGGACGAGGAAGTGAGGAAAGGGCAGAAAAAGAAGCAGCAATGATGGAATCAAGAAGAACAAGCAACACAGGAACAAGTAATGACTATAAGCAGTCACTAACCTCTGAGATATGTTTGCGTGGGCAAAGGAAGGAAAAATATCAAATAACATGAAATTGTGGTCAGGCGTAACCCCAAGAAGAAGATCGTTCTGTTGTGGGGGCACTTCTGCAAAGGCTATGGGAAGGAAAACCATTCAGGTGGTATGTTAAAGCTGGGAAGATAACCTACGAGCAGCCAAAACTTCAAATAGGAGAACACAACCTCAAGACAAAACAAAGCAAGTCATGCTAAGTTGTTCAAGGACATCAGCACAACCACTGGCATGCCAGTGTATGTATGTATATTGGTATAGCACAAACCTAGCCCAGAGGCCCTAAAGCGCTCACCAGGATCAAAGGCAAAAATACAGTCAATGAGTGATTTTTAGTGTAAGATAGGTTCATGGATTGTTACTTCGTTGTCATGTAGTATTCTTTCAAGAGGTAGCTCTTTCATAAGCTGGAGCAGTCCTGATGGATACAAGATTTCGTTCCAAATCCCAGGTGCCTTAATGGCGAGAGACTGTTGCTTTGTTTTTCCCTTTTTGCACCTCTTTGACTCTAATTTGACGATGCCCGGCTCAGGTTGTGCCGAGAGCCATGAAGGTGGTGTAAATTGACAGTCACACATCAGCACAACACAGCGAGTAGAAACATAGGCCCATATTTTTACTTTTTAGCGCCGCATTTGCATCGTTTTTTGACGCAAAATCGGCGCAAACTTACAAATTACCATTATATTTTGTAAATTTGCGCCGATTTTGCGTCAAAAAACGCAAATGCGGCGCTAAAAAAGTATAAATATGGGCCATAGTTTTATTTACTAGAAGGTGAAGGGTCAACCCTTGCTAGCTCGCTTATCATGGCAGTGTAGCCTTGGGGCATGTCACGAACACACATCACTTGAGCTGCTCTGACGGGGTGGGGGAGGTATGTCCTGCCATCGACCTACAAGTCAAAAAACACGAATCACACACCATAGACAGTGGTGCATTGCCTGGATGTGAAATGTGAAGTGCACTGACAAATCCTAGAGGCTCAAACAGCAGCCGCCCCAGAGGAAGAAAGGGACGCACTCCTGTAACCAAAAATATGTAGAGCTTCCTATAACTTTCTGTCACGTGGAACATTTTCTCGTAACACCAGAGCGATAGTGACATCAACAAAACGTAACAAAAATAAAACATGTATAAATGTGTGTAGATTGATCAACTGTAGGAAATCATTCATGTCCATATGGATGGTAGATCCATACAAATGTGTCATTTTAATGACGTTACCACATCTTTCTAGTATTAACAATGTCACACGATGTTTCCAAACAGCTCAATGTACTGAAAACATGATTTATCCAGTGCTGGACTTTTCACTTCAAAATCATTTTCATCAGCTGTGTTAGTCCATTTGGGTCACCTGTAGATCACTATCTCCCAGCATGCACTGCTTTTGGAAATGAAAGTCCACAGCGGGAAACACACAGGGTTTAATATAAACCCTGTGACATATCAACACAAATTAAAGTAGTCTGCGCATACTAAATTCAGTAGGTCTCTTTTTCTCAAAAATTCTGTTTTTTGTTGATATTTTTCACAATTCTACTTATTTTCATTAAGCTGCGTTGGAGCTCATACATGAAATCATTTCAGCAGGACACAAGGGCGATAAAAGTAGCTGAAGCACTTTGAAATTAGTGACTTATTCCAACCAGGAAATTTACTGATAGCAACTGTGCCTATCATAGCAAACAAAATCTGACATCAAAATGGATTCTTTGAAGACACTTAATTTATTAACAGCATCACCAATAAAAAAAGACAAGTTGACATTAAGGTAGTGTGGTAGCTAAATGCCGTTCCTCATACGAGACTGTGGCATGTACCAATTAAAATACCACATAACACCAAAGTCCCTTCCTTCGACTACTCGAGAAATTGTGTTAAAAATGTTGCTATGACATGAGGCCAAACCTTAAGGCAGACAGCAGCAACTTGCGGCAGAAGCGACCAAACAGTAATTGAGTGGCCATGAGACGTTTTTAAAAACTCACTTCCATTTCAAATTCCACTTGCTCCGATAAAAACAGAAATTCAAGCCTTGAAGAAGTTAAATGTTGCAGACATAAATTCTCAGTGGTGGCTAAATGTGAAACCCATTGTGTCTGGCTAATGTGCTCAAGTTTAGATATATTTGAAGCATCCTTTCGAGTTCACCAACCATTCACGGAGCCTCAGGATGAATTAAAGCATCACCTGATCTGTCAGTGAGGCGCAGGCATACCAGTACTGACTATATAGTGAAACGCACAAGGCAGTCAGAAGCTATCTGATGGTACCCTCCACCCCCTCCAGCCCAAGCGTTCACTGACTCCTCAGCGACTATTCCAGAGCGCAGAAAAGCGGGAAGCTAAAGGCTGACCATGTCCAATCTTCAGTAAATGGCTGAATTGTTTCTGTTGCTCACTCTCATCCGTGCACTAGAGCGTGGACCATGCGCACACAGCCCGCAGCCGCCCTTTGAGGTTCTTGCCAAGTCTGGAGAACGGCCGCCATTTTGCAGGCTGCGAGCTCCGCTCTCGAGGGCCACTTTACATAAGAAGGATCTGCCCGCGCCTCTCCCTAATGGAACCTGAAGAGGGCTGTTCATGCAGAGGCCCCCCCTGAAAGCAAAATGTCCTTAAAGTATTTATCCCCCTCACAGACCCCTTCAGTTTCTTAACACAAAAAGTAGTTTGTTCCTTGCAGCTGCTGCGCTTAGTTTGGTTACAGTACAATGAAAGATGTTCACTAACCAATTCCCGCGCTCTTCATCTTCTTGGCGTTGCCATCTCAGGACATTGTGTGCGAACAAGAAAAAGATGCATTGCGAAGCGCTGTGTAACAATAAGGTAAACAAACGGAGTACATGAGGGTGCACCTGGAAGCTCTTGACCTCCCTCCCCTCGGAAGATGCGTGGGGGAAAGCGGCATCTCGGAGAAGCAATTCTGAGGTGCTCGCGGCTGTCCTTTGTGTTAGACTTTCTTTCTTCTCCATTTTTGTTTTCCCAGAACTACACGCTTGAGGTGACGGAATAAGGTAAACAAGAGATTACCAGGAGAACCAAGTGGTTTTATAGGAACAATGTTGTAGGCAGGGTTTGACAGGCTGCACACAACAGCACCATGGAGAGATTAACAAACTTGCAAAATCCTTCCACGCCTGTGTGTGTGAAGGACGCGGCAGGCAGCACTACTGACACCGCTCTTTAATATTTTCTGAAGACTATTGTGATGCCCGAGCACTGGATATAATCGGTCACTCCTCACAAAACTGAAATAGAGTGACATTTAGGACTGTAAATTCGACCGCCGAGGAATCACCGGTAGAAGGTTTTGAAGACGAGATTACAGGAGGAGCTGCAGCTCTGACGTACCTGCAGAGGGCCTTCCAATCTGACCAAGTGACTTGTGACACAGGCCACGGCAAGCAATAGCTGTGCTCTATTCGGAACTGTAGGCCTCGGGCACCAATCCCTACTTAACTCTTTGGACTTGTAAGAAGATCTTGCAGGTACAAGGGAAGCTGCTCGTTTGACGGACAGAAGGTGCTGGTACTTTCAGCTCTCTCTGGGTGGAGATGTCCAGCAGATGTCATCAAGGCCACAGGCCTTTCAGTTTAATCGTCAACACTGAAGGGGGAGACTGATTCTTTTACACATCTGAGCTAATACTACAACTGGCAAGAGAAAGTTCAAGATAGAGGCTGGTCAGTGAGGCGCCAACTACGATTCACTGCAGCCAAGTGAAAAGACATACATTTACACCAGAGAAACTACGGAGTGCACTGAAAGCCGCTACTCATCATGGACAGAATTTGAGGCGTTCTTGAGGTTAGCTTATTTACCGATGGCAAGCGACCAGGAGTGGTGGGTGCCAGAAGAATATTAAAATGGCTAAGGAGAGCCAACCAGTACAAAAAAGGAATTTGTTACGATTCTACAAACCATCGACGGGGCCCACCAAGACTATTGTGTGCAGTTCTGGAGACATTTGGGGTAGTATACAATTCTGCAGGCCACATCTCTACAAGCATAGAGACAGGGGCTGCTCAGAAAATAGCTAACAAGGTGTCCCATCTGCACCACCAAGAAGGTTAAGGTCGGATAAGTGTGACTCCACAACTTCAATGTTTGTTCAGCTCTACTTTGTAGCAGACTGTAAACAATATTGCTGGCAATAAAATACAAGAAGAGGATTTAACTACAAATTCGGAGAGAGAACAGGGTGGGAGAGAGTAGAAGACTTTAAATACCATGGCGGGACACACAGCAGAGGGATGGGTGGCAACAGGGCCGATGCTATCTAAACAGCTGAATGAAATGCACAGAGCAGAGAAATAAAGTACACCCCCACAGAGGTGTGATTCTGGAACAAGGGGTCTTCAGAGGAAGAGTAAGGAAGCAAGGGGGGACAGCCTCAGAAGTAAAATAATAAAAGGTTACTTACACGTAGTCCTGGTTCTGCATCACAGGAATCTTCAATAAACATAAGAATAATTCTGCTCTTCCTGCGTTGATCCCGGAGCGCTTATTCATGCAGGAGTAACCCATTTAAAATTTCAAAGGGTGTTAATGCACCTCGGTGTTCATGATGGACAGTCTATGATAGACTATAAGACGTTACATTTCTCTTTCTATCGGAATACAATTAATCTGAATATATGTTTCGAGCCTGCATTGCAGCATTTGATGTGCAGACAAGAGAGAGAATCTATGAAGAGAAGAAAAAGAAAATGTAGGCCAACAGATTTCATGGTGAGATAAGAATAAGGATACCGTTCCTTTAAGAATTGTTAAGGCTTCTCTACCTACAGTGCACCTTACTGGCAAGTTGCCTCAAAGCCAGTTCTTTTTTACTATAAACCAGGTTTTCGAATACCTAAACTTCTTTTTTTTTTGTTGATAAATCACTTTTATTGATTTTTGTAATAGGAACATTACAGATACACAAATAAATACACTGGTTATCAGTAAGCATCAAATACACTGCAATAGGATACATTATTCTCTGGACTCCAACCTGAGAAGTGTTCAAGGGAGTTGTTTCAACCATTTCCCCCATACTCGTTAGTGTTGACAGGGGCAGGCCCGAGCCTCATAAACCATTTTTTCTTGTTTTGCACACCCATCCACCCCTTGGCGCCATTTCAATATGGAGGGAGATGTGGCAGATCTCCAGTGAATTACAATGCCTCTCTCTGCCACTAATAAGGCTGTACCCAGAAAAGTAAGTTTAGCTCGTGTTTCTCCAACACCCTCTAGGACTCCTAAAAAAATCACTAAGGGGGGCAGTGGCATTTCCCCTCCAAATACCTCAGTAAGCTCACACATTATTGCCGTCCAATATATCTGAATGTGTGGGCAGGTCCAGCTCATGTGGTAGATCTTTTACATCTGAGACTTGCAGGATCTGGAAGGAGCCATGCACAGAATATCCTGGCTGGTGAGAGATATGCTCCGGAAAGGCAGTACATTAGTATTAGTTGCAAACGAGAGGACATAGTTGCACTTCTGGGTGAAATCAAGGAATCATGCCGATCAGTGTCATTGATGGGGCCTATCCATTGTTCCCATCAACCTCTAATGTGGGTCAGATCCCCTGAGGCGTTAACTATCAGTGTTTTATAGATATGGGATACACAGCCCCATCCCAGTGCCCCCATGAGAATCTTAACTTCTAATGGACTGTATTCTGGTAGCGCTTCTACATGTGAGATCTGAATGGAGAGCATGGTAGAGCTGGAGATATTTGTAGAATCGGGTATGCGATAATTGATACTCTGTGCAGAGGTCTTGAAAGGAACCCATGTGGGAGTTGGCCCACACATCTTCCAGCTGGGATATGCCCACCAGAACCCATTTATCAAACCCTTGCAGCTTGGCCACTTCACGTAACCATGTACCATGCCAAAAGGGGTGTTTGCTGTGTCAAGGTACAGGCCCAGTGGGTGTATCCTATGGTCGCTCTCCAAGCTAAGATCATTCTGGTCACTGGAGGCCATGTCACTAGGTAGCAGGCAGCCGTACAGTAGGCTACAGGGAAAAGAAAGTTGGGTGAGTTTGAGTCGTTAGGCCGGGTTGGATCATCCCCCATTAAACCAATCGTGTAGGACCAGGAGTTGTGAGGCCAAATGGTAGTAATAGAGATTGGCATGCCTAATCTGCCATCGTACGGGCCACATTGACAATGTTGGAGCGCAATGCAATGTCGAGCGCTGTGCCAGAGGAACATTGAGGCTGATTTATTCAGGGCTAGAAACCAGGTATGTGGTAAGGGAATTGAGATGTTTTGGAACACATACAAAAAACGTGGCAGGACCATCATTTTATATAGGGCTGTTCGGCCCATAACGTTAAGGGGGAGGTTCTTTCATCATTCCAAATCTGCGTTAACTTTCTGTGTCAGGAGCTTGAGGTTCAGGGACCAAGTAAGGTCGTGGAGGAGCGATACCCAAATGCCCAAGTATTTGAAGCTTAACTGATGGATGGGTATTTCCCCCTGCCAATCGAAGCAATCTCCAGACATGGCCAGTGGCGCCATAATTGATTTAGCAGGATTCATGTGGAGGCCAGATGCGGCCTCAAAGCAGCGAAGGAGTTGGAAATATCAGTGGCCTCTAGTAGCTTGATTTGACAGGTATAAAAGGACGTCATCATCGTAAAGAGCTACACTGTCTTCCTGTCCCCCCTCCCATCTCCATCCACACAACAGCGCATAACCCCTAATCACCTGCACCAGCGACGCAATCACTAAGTTGAACAGGAGGTGGGGACAAGGAGCACCCGACAGGTACCTTGGCAGATGGGAAAGGAGTGTGAGAGGGTGCTGTTAATGTGGACGCAAGCCATCGTATTAGTATAGAGAGCACAGAATGGACTGCAAAAGCGTGGTCCCATTCCCGCCTGCTTGAGCACCAACATCAGGTATTCCCAATCAAAGGAATGAAAAGCTTTCTCAAAATCAATAAATAGCAGTGCCAGGTCAGGGGTAAGAGAGTACGATGGGCCAGTGCCTCGTGAAGGCGCCGAATACAGTGCCTTGTCCCGCAAGTGGGCATGAATCCACATTGGTCGGGGTGGATTAAGGTGTGTAGCACACCTTTGAGGTGGTTAAGCCAGGATCATTGCGTAAATCTTCACCTCCCCCTTGATTAGAGACAGTGGGTGGTAATCAGGACAGGGAGTGGAAGAGGGTGAGATTTGGGAATAACCACTATGATGGCCATATTCATGTCGGTCGGAAACGTACCCATGTGGTCAATCTCTCCATAGACAGCTAGGAGCTGAGGGGTCAGGGCCTCCCAAAACGCAATATTGTATTCAGTTGGAAAGCGATCTGCGCCAGGAGTTTTCCCGGTAGCCATGGCAGAGATCACCATCTCTGCTAATGTGATGGGTTCGTGTAGTACCTGGGTTTCTGTGGGGGACAAACGAGGAAGAAGTGTGTCTTTGAGGAACTGGGCAACCGTTTGGGATGGTGCGTATAATGTTTGGTAATAGCTGGCAAAAACCTCAGCCACTGCCGAAAATGCAGTTTGTCGCTCACCTCTTGCATCAATGCTTTGTGGGATGATTCTGGAGGCCTGATGGGAAAAGAGCCAGTAAAGTAGTTTCCCATTTTTATCACCCCTGCCATATATTTGCGTTGTGGAGGCTTGCAACAAGTGTTTAATGGCCTCCACAGGCTGGAGGTGCAGTTCTTCCCATACCAATGAAAGGCAGCAGGAAACTGTCTCCCCTTGATTAAGGGCCAATTCTCCTTCTGAACAGAGTGCCTGAGCTTCAAGCCGGATGGTGCATTCCGATCGGGCCCTTTCTTGGGATCTTGTATAACTCTTCACGTATCCTCGTAACACTGCTTTGCTGGCCGCCCAGAGGACGCCCATTGACGATACAGAGCCCTCATTAGTGGCAAAGTATTCCTGAGTTTTATCCTGCAAAAATTGGGTGCAGGCCTCATTCCGCAGATACCAAGCATTTAATTGCCACATAGGTTGCATGCCTGGTCCTTGCAAGCCTGTTTTGAGGAAAAGAGGAGCATTGTCGGATATGCCCCTTGGCTTGAACTCAACCAAGCCAATATTGCGACAGTCTGGGGCAGGCATGAGGAAGAGATCTATACGGAACTATGTATGATAGGCTGCCAAAGTCTGTGTGAACTGTTGACTCGGGTGCCAGGTCTGCCATACGTTGCAAATCCCCAAAGAAGTATGCCAATCAGAGAGATGGGCTTTGGTACATCTAGGGGGGTGGGGGAGTGGAAATGTCTATATCGGGGTTGAGGACCCCATTGAAGTCACCCCCTATCAGTGTCATACCCTGTGGGAGATCTGTCGGAACTTTGGAGATGTCACCCAGAAAGGAGCAGAAGGCTGCTGGGGGAGCGTGAATGCTTAAGAGGTTAAATGTGCACCCTTCAGGCTTGCTTGCGAGGGCCAAGAACCAACCTTGTCGATCTTCCACCATCTGAGTTACTGTCAGAGGAAAGAAGTGGCGCAGAAGAATGGCTGCTCCTCTGTAACCTCGAGTGAAGCCAGAGTGATAAACTCTATTGTAGCCCTTACATGCTAGGAAGGGACAACTATCTCCCAGGAGGTGGGTTTCTTGGAGCAACAGACCGTCAGCTTGGTGTCGCTGGGCATATGTCAGTACTGCTGAATGCTTTATTCTGGCCAAGAGTCCGTTAATGTTCCAGGACAGACATTTCATAGGTGGGGCCATAGGACTTGGCGAGTGAAGGTAGGCATGTCAGAGGGAATGTCTCCCCTCTTCCCAGGAGATCTTTGCCCAGGGTTGCAGTAGTGTGCATTAATGACACTATAATCGAAAGGAGTGTATCATGTGCGCCCCACTGGGGGTCTGTGCTAATACCTGTGGAAAAACACACAAAGTGAAACAAAGACCTGAATCCAAACCTACAGTGAGGTAAACCTATAAACTGTAAAATCTCCCATCCCCCCCAACTCCCACCACTCCCCATATTCCCCCCCCCCCCCCCCCCAAAAAAAAAGCATCTGGCGCCCTCATAATACAGATTCAACTAAACATACTTAGGAAAAACAGAAATTGGATCGTGGTGGACACCTCCATTGACTCAGAACTTATATAGCCATCAGGTCATAAGAAGTGTTTCCACCAGAGTGTGACTCAGGGTTTTCAATCCTGGATCAAAGGAAAATGTCATAATGCTGGAATCCAGGACAGGTCTGTGTGACTGTGCAACTCCAGCTGGTAAGGATAGGTCCCGTCTTTGGTGGGGGGGTGGGGATCCACAGACAGGATCAGTCATATTACTCTCATCCGCTCCCCCAGCTGTTGTCGTGGGCGGTGGTCGGCCATGGGTCGAGGGGGAAGGTGAGGCTGTCTCAAGAATGTTTTCGTCTCTGTCAGCGGGTATGCTGTCTCTGGGGTTTGGGTCCTCGATCGGGGCAGCTCTTGCCCATCAGTCTAGGGTGTTGTGGGGAGCCATGTTGGGGCACATGAAGCACCCATTTTCCTGTGAGCCAGGTCCGGGCCAGCTCCAGTGTTTCAAAGAAGTGAGGCTTATTGTCATAAATGATCTGAAGCCTGGCCGGGAATAGAAGACAGTATTGTATTCCCATCGCTCTGACTTTCTGTTTAATGTCGGTGTAAGAACAACATAGTTGTTAAACTTCCCTTGTATAACCAGAAACAGAACATTGTTTTTTCTGGATTGAAGATCCACCTGAGACCGAGCCGTCTGGAGCACAGCGTCTGTCGCAGAAATTAAAATAATCGGGCTATCACTGGTCTGGTTGGGGAGCACTGTGGTGGTTTGGGGTTCAAGGCCCGATGTGCACGTTCAATTGCGAACCAAGAAGAGAGAAGAGTAGTGGGCATCCAGGTTTTAATCCAATTTTCAAGGCAGTCAACCATGGATTGTGGTTCAGTTTTTGGGGACGCCAATTATACACAAGTTGTTGCGCTGAGAGTGGATTTTCACATCCCAGGCATGGCGGTGTAAGTCAGATGTACCTGTGAGGAGAGTGGACATCTGGGCTTTGAGGGGCTTCATCTTATCTTCCACAGTAGACAATCTTGTTTTGGCTTTGGAGATTCGAGCTGTGGCGTTGCAAAGATCTTGGCGCAGCAGTGATAGGTCTACATGGACTTAGCAGTAGAGACTAAAATAGGCAGTCTGTGAATGTATTGCTTGAAGAATTGTAGTCAGTTCACTCGATGGCGATCCTGCTTTACCTGCTCTGGATTCTCCAGGTGGGCCAGCGTTTACCCCAGTAGTGTATTGCTTCATGCATGTCTGAGCAGTGGAAGTCTGGTGAGGGGTTTGTCTTTGCCCATGGATGAAGTCGCGCCAGCTGACTCCTAGCTGGATCTAGAAGTCAGCTCACCCGCCACATACTGCGGTGGCGCGAATAGCTGAAGAAGTGAGCCAGGGGGTCTCAATCACAATTTTTGCAGCTATGAAGAGGCCGCATGGCTTGTATGTTCCAGTTGGGCAATGTCTCAGTGTAGTGTTGGGAGGGGGTCTCGCATTGCAGAGATTCAAGCAGCACTGGGAGCTCTTGATTAGTGGGTTGCAGGGGGAGATATGGAGCGGGGGTCTGGTGTATATCCAGAATTTCCAAGTAATTACCTGGGGTTTCTGACCAGCATTTACGGCCTAGGATTACAGAAAGAGTGGTGTGGGACAGGGGGCTGAACAAGAGCTAACGGTCGGTCTCAGAGTGCACAGTCGTTTCCTAGATTACAGTATTCTTTTGGCAGTCAATCAGCTAGGCAGGGACGTTTCATGGCCATAGCAGGAACCAATTGCCTCAGCCCTCCAGTGGCAGCTTGTTCCTTTGTATAAGGTCTTAGAGAGGGACCTATTCCAACAGTGCCTCACTCTGCTCTTTAGGGGGATGTCCACATGGTGAAAGGGAGGACCAGGGCTGACCTGTGGGCACCGGCTCCTCCGTGGATTTTGCTGTAGGGGGCCTCTGATGCACAGCTGGGCCCAACTCCAGCCGGTGGTAGATAAAGACTTGAGGCATTTAGAAGGAACAGGAGCAGGAACACTCAGCAGCGGGTGAAGACCCCCCCCCCCCCTCTCGCCTTATTTTAGATAAGGCACAGATGGAGTCCCTCTGAGCTCAACAGACTGTATCTAGGGTTGCATCAATCTAGTGTGCCTTTACAGCGGCACATGGGTGACCCAGTGTCGGATGAGGCCTCATATCAGGTGGGGTCAGGGAGGCTCACGCGGCCGGCATGCACTTCAGGGAAGGTGGCAGGGGGAAGCTGCAGCTGGTGCCTCAGGCGTTCCCCAGTTAATCCACTCCAGCAGAGTTCTCTCAGGGCAGCAGCGGGCCGATTCGCTGACCCAGTCAGATTGGGTCTGGAGGGGAAAGTAGCGGGAAGGCTGGTCTTCCTGGTGCGAGCCTCTCCTTCCCAGCCCGGTCCGCACACCACTCACCTTGGTATCCCGTTGGCCGCTCCAGGCACTGGGGGGAGGAGGAAGGTGTGGCAAGGTTGGTGCAGGCATAGCTGTTGGGTGGCACTCTCTTCTTCTCTCAGGCACACAGGCCACCTGATTCCAGATCTGCAGTGTCTGGCTGATGGGACCGATATCAAGGGGGTGGGGGTGGAGGGGATATCCAAGCTGCTCCTATGTGTCCTTGGCAATTGCAGTGCCCCCAGTTGCGGATTTAAAAGTGCTGGGGAGAGTAGGACCACACTTTTGACCCCAAACCCTATTTACAAAAAGGAGGAAACAGGGTTTTGAGTAACAAAATAGCATCCAGTCCAACTAGGTGCTATCACGGAGAAATGCTTACATTTCTCACTCATTTCTTTTCCAACTTTGCATGTGTGCTGCACTGTACAGCACACTAAAAGTGGGAAAAGTTTTAAAGTCAGTCCAAGCATAGTATTTTGTACTAGAAGGCTACCCTTCCAGTACAAAACCTATGCCAGACTCACAAAGACACCCTTACACTATGGTGCAAAGGTGTGTGGCACACAGCAGCAGATTTCTGTGCCAGCGCTAGGGAGAGGGGAGGAGAGTGCCATATTTCTGTAAATTCTGCTCTCTCCTCAAGCAGAGCAGTGCAGCATTTTTCGCTGCTGCAATGTATTGCATCTGGGCATAGGTTTGCCAAGTAATGGTTTGTTTGCTAACCAGTAGCATAACGTGATAAAAGAAACTGTTCACTTAGCCAGAGGTTGTTTGGATGTGGCCATATATTGTCTGATTAGCCCAAGATTAGTTGAAAGTAGTTGTGTTTTCCCTAAAGCCTTTGTCTATGTAGGAATGGAGGACCCTTCTTATGTCCATAGAGAGTAGCGCACGCTCAGCAAGCATTGAAGGATTAAGGAAGAATGTAGGAAGAGTAGTCGGAATAACGTGAAAATCTGATACCACTTTCAGCAGGAATGAAGGATGGGTTCTCATATTTACTGTTAGTATGGAAAACAGCATATGGTCCTACTGCAGATAGTGCCTGAAATGTGCTTACTCTTCTAGCTGAAGTAATAGCTGTGAATGAAGAAGGCTATCTTTCATAGCTAATAATGCAATGTAGACTTGTGTATGGAGTTGAAAGGAGAACCCATCAATTTGGATGGTACCATATTCAACTCTGAAGTTTGGGAAGGGTGCCTAATTGGATGAACTATTTTTTACGTGCTTCCAAAAGGTCTTTGATTACTGGCAGTTTAAAAAACAATAGTTGGTTTGGAGACTTTCTGTATCCCATGATGGCTACCAGATGAACTTTTATTAATGAAAAATTGAAGGTGTGATTATGCTAAGTGCAGCAAATAACGAAGGTTACACGTTGACATGAGATAGAATCTTGTTCATTCTGTGGATAAACACAGAAACCTTTTCATTTTAGGACATAATGTCCTTGTGGAGGGACATTTTGCCTCCTCTCAGATGGCTATACATGCTGGTGGCAGATTCAAGTACCCATACTATCAGACCACAGGAGCGGTGCCACCAAATGCAATGATGCAAGGCTCAGGTGCTGGTTTTGATTCCCGGAGTATCACTAGCAGGTCCAATCTGTCTTTGGCAGCATCTTGTGTGGTTTTATGGATACTTGGAGTAAGTCCAGGTACCACCACTCTCTAGGCCAGTCTGGAGCCATCAGTGTCAATCTCAATGGAAACCTTTGAAGATGCAGTATCACGGTTGGTATTTGTTAGAAATGGGGTTTCTGGTTGGCTAGGGTATGCCTTTAAACCAGGCAGAAGCCACCCATTCTAGTCAGGGCAAAGGACTTACACGTCCACGATAACCCCTGCTCAACCCCTTGGTAGCTTGGCACAAGCAGTCAGGCCAATCCCAGAGGCAATGTGTAAATCGTTTGCATAACACTCAACACACGTGATGCACTATCCCCACCACAAAGGAAACACAACAACCAAGTTATTTGAAAATATACTGTATTGTACACAACATAAATATTAGGCCAAACACGTCAGTAATATCCTGCTACTCAGCAGTTGTCCGAACGTTACACAATAGTTACTCTGCGGAATCAGCAGTAGCCACACTTAACACACAGGTTACTTATTATTCTGCAACATAAACAGTAGTCAGGAAAATGTTTACAAGACAAATGCACTTGTCAAAGAAATATCATAAATGCCCAAATCAGGAACATTATAAAAACATATGGCAAGCCATAAGCAGGTTAACACATCAATCCATAACGACCACATGAGGAACATTCAGAAAAGTGCGTCTCTTTCAAAGTACCTGTATTATGAAAAAGAGGCACTCCTAGTGCCAAGAAGAGCAAAAGGGGACCCCGGTCCTCTGTGCGCTCACTCCAGGGCCACTCCGATGATTGGGGAAGGAGGGCGGTGACACACACACCCTCTGGTTTTTATAATGGGCCCCTCCTGGGGCCCGCGATCTCAAGGGGGGGGCCCTGGACCTCAACTGGCCCTCCAGAGGGGGAGACCGAAGAGCACAATTGGGGCCACCAAGGGGGACTGACGGCAAGTGGGGGCCTCCTTAGGGCTTCGTTGGAGCAGGGGGGAGCCTCCGATGAGACCTCCTCCTCCCCCTGCCCGTCCATAAGACCAAAAGGGGCTCCGGTATGGGGGGGGGGGGAGCCTCCGGTGAGGCTTCCTTCCCCCATCCGGCTTCCCACTGCAGAATACTGGCCCACCGGGCCGCGGCAGTGATCGGCACACAAGTGGGTGTATGTTTGTGCGCCGTGGGCACCTCTTTCAGCACACTTCACCCCAGGGGCACCTCTCAGGACCCACCAGCTTCAGGTCTTCTCCCCTTTGTACCCCGGGGCCACAAGATGTAGCACGTCTTTGACGCACTCGGATAATAGGAGCCGGGGTTGTGGAGGTGAAAAGGGGCACAGCGACGCGCTCTTCAAAGCACTAGGGCTCTTCCATAAGCCCGGGTCACAGCGGTGAAAAGGAGCACAACGACACGCTCTTCAAAGCGCTAGAGCCCTTCCATAAGCTCAGGTCACGGCAGTCATTCCGGGATCCACAAATGTACTTTACCAAGCGCAAAGGCAAAAAGAAAGCGCTCCCAAGGCGTGAGGGTCAGAGCGCTTCTCCCAGCGCTAAACACACAACTCCGTGAAGCGCCTTCCAGGCGCTATAAGGTAAAATAAAGCACTCCTTGTGCTTTAAGTAGTTGCAGGGATCTGGGTCCACAGCACCCTGCCCCTGGGGGGACAACATCAAGGAAAAAGGCGCACAAGTGGCAGGGCCCAGCAGCAGGCCACCGCAAGGGGGATGCAGGCAGATGGCAGTCTCTCCTAGTGACCCAGCAGGGCGCAGGTCAGCACAGCAGCAGCAGTCCATGGTGGTTCCTGGTGAGTTCCTCCAGCATTCTGTGTCCAGTTCCAAGTAATTTCCAAGGTATCTCTCAATTGTGGGGAAAACTCCCCTGTACTTATACTCAGATTTACAGTGTGTTTCACAAAGAAGGGGTGAGGAGGTTCCAACCAGTTACAACTGGTTCTGGGAGTGCCCCTCTCGCCTACATCACAGGCTCCAAAATTCAGTTGGGGGTAAACAACCCTATTGTACAAGGCCAGGGCACAGCCTTTACAAATGCAGGTGTGCTCCGCCTCTCCCTTCTCTCAGCCCAGGAAGACCATTCAAAATACAGATGCACCTCTGTGACACCTCCACCCTCCCTGCGTACAGGCTGTCCGAAAAGTATGCACAAAGCCCAACTGTCACTGCCCAGACGTGGATTGAAGTCAAGCTGCAAAACACCAGACATAAGCACAGAGAAATGCTCACTTTCTAGAAGTGGCATTTCTGTAATAGTAACAAAAAATCCACTTAGACCAGTAAGCAGCATTTCCCACTACCATTACAACCATACCAAACATGCCTACACTACCCCTCATAAATTAGACAATACCCCTAGACATAAGGCAGGGCATTTCCAATGCAATCCTATGAGAAGGCAGCACTCACAGCAGTGAGAAACCACATAGGCTGTTTGTCAGTACCGGGACAGGCCACGTCATCAGGCACATGTACTGCCTTCTACATACATGCCCAAAGGACTAGCTAGGGCCCACCTTAGAGGTGAGTTACATGTAGTAAAAAGGGAGTTCTGGGCCTGGCAAGTAAATTTAGATGCCAGGTCCCTGTGGCAGAAACCTGTGCACGCAGGCCCTGCACTAGCAGGCCTGAGACAGGCTTGAAAGGCTACTCCAGTGGGTGGCGCAAGCAGCGCTGCAGGCCCGCTAATAGCATTTAATTTACAGGCCCTGGGTATAGGGGTACCATTGTACAAGAGACGTGCAGGTAAATTAAATATACCAATTAGGCATAAGCCAATCATACCAACTTTAGAAGGGAGATGTCCTGCACTTTGGCACTGCTGTGCTCAAAGTCCTAGAGCCAACAGCGAGAGTTCTGAAAAAATAGGAGGAAGTAGGCAAAAAGTCAGGGGATGAACCTGCCAATAGGGCCAGGTCAAGTAGTATTAATGGAAAAGCACAGCAAAATTACAACACTTAGATCAAAAGGGCAATCCCTGTTCTTGAAGTGTGGATGCACATTCTCAGGATTCCTTGTTTTCTGGTGGTGCAAAGAAATCTATTAAAGGGGCTCCACACACTGAAAATATCACATGGAACCTTGTCACCCAGTATACATTTATGAGCCTCTTCATAGTATCTGCTGAGGAAATCTGTCTTGACATTCAATTTTTCAGGACTGTGTATTGCTGTCAGGTTCAGATTGTTGGTCAAAACCCAATTCCAGATTGACTGAGCTTGCATCAACAGAGGTCTCAACATGCATGGTGGTGGTGTTGTCTGTATCTGAATGGTTGGAGATTATTTCAGAGACAGAAGGAAAGCTGCGAGAGCTAAATCTACAGCTCAAGGCAATTTATGTGGTACGATTTTTCTCTTCTTGATTATTGTCTTTGAAGTGTTAAATCTTGTAGGTGAGCTCCCCATCCTGCAAGGTAAGCATTTGTTACTTTTACTAAAGGAAGTTGTTTTTGAAAATGAATCTCTACTGGTAAATTATGTCATTTACACCATAATGTCAGTGACTGTCTTGCTGCTATGGTCATAATTAAGTTGTCTTCCCAACAGTTTTCCCTTTGACACAAGTGGTCCTCTAAATGTTGTTGGAGAGGTCTCATATGCAATTTTGCAAATGGGACAATGTATATGCAAGAAGCAATAGAGCCTAGTAGTGAGGCTTTTGTTCTAGCAGTCAGTTGTGGGGTTGACTTGATATCTGTTCCACATAGATAAAACTCTCTTCTGAAGGAAACACTCATTTTTACGGTGTCCAACGTATGACCTAGATAAGATAGCATGTGAACAAGAGTGAAGATTGCCTTTTGGTCATTGATCTGAAAACCTAAATTGTTAATCAGTGTCACTGTCAGGAGTCCTGTTTCACGTTTTCGTGGTTGTGGCCCTTCAGCAGCCAGTTGTCCGGGTAGGAATAAATTAATAGATAAATATTCCTCTTCTTATAAAGTTAGATGCAACTACAGCCATGCATTTTGCACAATACAAATTTTAGGCCGAAAGGTAGTACTGTCCACTGATAACGGTTGTTTCCCACTAGAAATCGTAATCGTTTTCTGTGGGGGCCTGACATGGATGTGTGGAAATAGGAGTCTGGTAGGTTTAGTGCGCAAATCAATTTGTTTTGTCTTAGATGTGGGTATGTTTGACGAAGAGCTACCATTCAAAACTTCTCCTTCTTGATATGTTTGTTTCTGTCTCTCAGAATTAATGGGTCTGAATTCACTTTGTGGTTGTTTTTTCAGTATTAGAAAATAGCTGGAGCAAACTCTAAATTTCTGTTCCAATTAAGCTGCTTCAATCGCTCCTTTTTGCCCCTACATGACTGATGTTTCTTTTCTGAGTACAGGTAGTTGGTGTTTTGCAGTTGGTCTGGTTGTGATTGCAGGTGGGATGTCTTTAACCGGACAATATCCACAACATACAATATCTAGCATCCATTTGTCTCTTGTAAATGAAGTCCACTCTGCCTTATGCAAGGGTGCAGCCCCCTCCACTGGAGTTGGTAACTGAGGTGGCGAGGCAGTATTAGGCTGCTTCTAGATGAAGGAAACTTCTCTCAGGCTGTCTTTGGCTTTGAAGTGTAGCGTTGGTATGGGTATCCCTGATCTTGAGGATACTGTTGATAGTGTTACTGTTGTTGATGGAAGGACCAGTGAGTTGTTTGAACCCTATGAGGATAAGACCTGCAATCCTAGTATCTGTACTATGTTCAGAAACATTTTCTTCATTCCTCAAGGCCAACTGCTTTTAGTGTCTGCCTCATTTTTCATGCTCTCTTCCTCTGTGTGCTGAACAGAGATTATCTGGAAAAGGACACATTCATAATCTTTAATTGTGAGTTGGGATTAGGGTCATAACATGTAGCCATGATGATCTTCTGATGGATATGCCATTTCAATATCCGGTAGCTGCGAGCTCAGTAGAATCAACAGCAGCACTAATAATCTTGCTGCCCACTAAAGAATTCTATTGGAGCATTTCATTAAAAATGTTGCCAGTGTTTAGGCAAGTGGTCAGTGAAGGAACGCATACCCTGACGTATATCCTGCTGGTAACGACCAAGGAGTGCAGCGGCACTTGCATTTTTGTTTGGCTTGCGTTCACTTTCTAGAGGTGCTGTGGTCTCTGGAGCAGATGCATGTTGTTTTCTCGCAGAGGTTACTATGACTGAGTCCACTTTAGGTTCTAAAGCAGCCTTGGTGTTGCTGTCTCGACCATTGCTTGTTCTCAGCTATATCATGCAGACCAGGAACAACTGGCAAGAGGCAAAGCCACTCTATTTTGTAATGTCTCAAGAAGTACTGAAGCAGTCAGTTGTAGAGTCTCTAGAGGGATATTCAACTTAGTAGCAACTGTTATTCGAAAAGTGGAGCAGTCATCTACAGTACAGGCTCGACGTGGGGATGCCATCAGTGAAGCTGCAGGATAGGACGTAGGGTCATCTGTGGTGGTTGAGGAAATTTTAGACCTTGTGGGAGATTTGTTTTTTTTACCTCTGGACTATAGCAAGGTGAAAGAGTTGGTATCCTCTTTCTTAGATGTGATATTGAGGTGGCCTTGACTCCATTCTTGGTGAAATATTTAAAGGCTGCTGAGGTCCTTGCAAGGCATCCTCAACTGGTATGATTGGTTTTGGTGACCTTAATGGCAAAGGGTGAGGATCCGATGTTATCGGATGAGTGGTAGGAGGAGGTGGCTTAGATAAAGACTAGTCTCTTTTTAGATATGGTGGAGAAAGAGGTTAAGAACCTTGGAGTATCCATTCTCTGGTGTTTCAGCAATGTAAAACTCAATGAATGAAAGGAAGAAGATTGTAGTGAGATTGTAGATGGTGTTCTTGATATGTCTGTTGATAACTGTATTCTCTTGGGCGTCAAAGGAGCACAACATGTATGCCCTTTTTTGTTCAAAAGCAAATTAATCAATGTGGAGTGGTGTCTGATTTTCGTTGTTGCAGGCAGGAACCTCGATGTCTTCGGTGACAGAGGGCCCTTCTTCTATGTCAAGGGATATCTGTGTTAACACTAAATGATGCAGCTTTTTCTAAGGCAATCTTCTCCCACTTTCACAACATGGTTTGTGTAGCGTTGAGTCTGTGTATGAAAGTGAGAAGTTGGGGTTGATGCCTTCAAGGAGGATATTTTAGACGTTGAGCCAGAATGATGTCAAGAGTGATACTGTGGATGTTTCAAAGATGATCTCTTTTGCTTAGATCTGCTAGATTGAGTGTGGCTGGTTTTGGGTGACACTTCTCCGTTTTGCATAGGTAGCAGGTCCCATGTTGCTCTGATTTTTATGATTCATCCCATGGACATCTCTAGTAGATCCCAATAGCATACCTGTCTGGCCCTCTGCGGGGCGATGAGTATGAGTGTTGAACTTTGCTGCCTGGCCTTGTCCAGTACACTCAATAGCAGGGAATCGGTAGAAAAGTGTAGGCAAGTCTCCCTGAGTAGTCTACCAACAGCGAATTCTACTCTAGACTGATGGTGTGGAAACCTGGATGCAAACTGTTAGCATTTGTGCTTTCAGAAGTTGTGAACAGTTCTATACTTTGTGTTCCCCACCATCTCAAAACGCCGACCAGTACTTCCTGCTTTATGTCGAATTTATGGGAGTGGTTTTTTTGTCTGCTAAACCCGTCTGTGGTATGCTTCACAGAAAGGTGTATTGTTACCAGATTTGTATTCATTTAGATTGCCCAATTCCATAGCTCCTGTGCTAGTTTTGACAGTGGAAATGACTTCCTTCCCCCTTGCTTGTTGAGATAGAACATAGTTGTGTTTTCCACCTGCATAAGCACTGCCTGTCAGTTCATATGCACTTTGAATGTTTTACCACTGGGAAGACCATCTTTAGTTCCACAGTTTGTTTCACAACTTCTGTGCAGTTACAGAGACCTTGGATGTTCAGGTTGTCCATGTGCACTGACCAGCCCTTGTGGGATGCGCCTGTCGTAATGGTCACCGTGGGAGCTGGGAGCTGGAAGCTTGAAAGGTCTTCCTACACTCACGTTTTTTTGAATTCCAACATTCTATCTTTTTCTGAACCTTTGATGTGACAGCAGGTAGATCCTCCAAGCTCCCTGTTACTCGTGACCATCCATTGCAGAGCCATTTCTGTATGGGTTGCATGTTCAGTCTCACATGCGGCATAAGGGATGTGGGGAAATGGGGTTAGTACATAGTGTGGTTGTGCAACAGCATTGTGTGATACACTTAAACAGCACCAAAATAATTAAAGAAACTGACAAGATACAAAGGAAATCCAACTATTTTTGGACACCACAATAAAAAAAGATCCACCAGAGGGTTCTGAAGATATAGAATTTACAAAGTATAAAGAATCAAAGCATTTCATTCAACCGTGAACAAGCACTGGCAAACCCAACAAATTTGACACTTGGAAAGTTTGAACTAATATGCTGGGCTAGTTGTTAAGTGGTCACTTAGTCACTTCAGGCGACCAACTCCAGTAGGTAGCTAGTCAGGAGGACCAGCATGGTCCTCAGAAACAGGTACAGTAAGGGTAGAAGCCATCCTTAATCAGGTCCAAGCCCTTTTATCCATTGAAGTGGTTTCCTAAGGAGGTGGTCCTGATTCAAGGGATGGAGCGAATGAGATGCTGTGAATGAGCTGCATCCGATGGGGTCTTCCTGTGGCTACTCCACAGTCCATGAAGTGGGTGGGGAGGTCCCAGTCTCAGGGTCGATGTCCTCTCGGGGGTGCTGGTAGACATCCAGTCACCACTTGGTTACAAGTCACCCAGTATTGTGGGCACAGACAAGTTGGTTTCTAGGTGGCCAAACTGCCCTAAGATAACTATCCCAGGCTCAATAAACTCTGGTGCAAGTTTGCACATCGGGTCTTGGTCTCTGGTGCTGCACAGTAGAGGTTATCAGAAAATTCAGGGCTGCCAACTTGTCCCAGCAGACTTCTCAGCTGTTGTGGCCCTGTGCTTTGAACAGAAGGTCAGTTAACTGAGCCCAGTCTCTTGGTTTTGCCTGGGCTTCAGATTCTGCAGGTGCAGTCCACACTAGTGAAGCCTCTCTTAGCTGGTTCCACAGCGCAGCAGGACGGTCCTTCTTCCAATGCTTATGAGATTAGTTCAGGGTGCCAGGGGTGCTCGTTTTATGCACAGAAAATGCCCTTAAGGTAGGATGCCGTTGGCAGCCAACAATCTTCCAGGTTCTCTCCCACCTGATGACCACTTCCTGAGAAGCTTTGCATCTTGCTATCCCGAGATACTCTAATCTGCCCACTTTCAATATGGTAGAACGCCTCTCTTGGTGTCCTGAGTTCTCTAGCCCAACCTAGAGGTGTGGCTACCAAAGAGGCTACATGCCCCTGGAAAAAACAGTTTGATAACTGGCTTCCCCTGTCCTGTCCCTGGTGCCAGTCTGTCTCTCTAAACAATAGAATAACCCCTCTCCCAAGTGTTTTCCATTTACTCTTTACAGGTGGGTTCTCTTATGAAGCTTGCCTTTTGGGCCAATACCAGTTTGGTTTCTTGCAAGTAGGAGATAACACCTCCCAGTGCAGCCCCCTCTTGTATCTTTTCCTAGTGGTCGTTAGCACATCTCCCCAGGAGGGGAGAAAGCGGTTGCAAAGGCACGATCCCATGTACAACTGGCAAGAGTGCAGGGGATTAAAAACAACGTGGCAACTTCGTAAAAGTTGTACACTACAATTTGCGACATTAATTTTGACTTGAGAATCAAGTTGGGCTTAATGTAAAGGGTTGTTTGATACCTTTTATTATCTCATTTTGGTCACACAGTTCCAGAGTTAGCATAGCGGAGGCATCTGCCTGTAAGTTTTTACTCGCCATTTTGGGAACCAAGATGTTCCACAGTATAAACCTACAATTTTTCACCTTTACTGTCTGCCCTCTAATACGCTGCACCCTGCTTTTAGGGCTCGATAGGCCTGCCATGGGGATTACTTACACAGTGACTTGGTTTTGCCACTGGTTTAAATGGCAAAGTCAGGCCAGCAGTTTTAAAACTTCTCTTCCAGTCTTCAATGGCAGACTAGGGGACTGGTTTTACGCTTGTCAGCCTAGGTTGGCACAACTAGTGCTGCAATCCTTGAGTTAATCCTCTAATTTACATGGCCTGGGGACCAAAAGCTAGGGACTTACATGTAAGTTAGGTCTGTCCAATTAGGTGGTAGCAGCCAATTTGACATACACGTTTTAGAATCCGGGCAGTGAGGTCGGTCTGGCAGGCCTCAGTCCAAAGATCTGGAGGTGACAGTACATAGAGAGGCATTTCCTTACAAAGGGCATACATGATGCCATCATGCCCACCAATTTCCTGACAGTCCTTATTCTCAGAGATTGCCCCTTCTGGTACAGAAGTGTGCGCTCTGCTATTGACGATTCCTTCTTGGGGATCGGGTTTGGTCATGCTGCCCTCGAGTCCAGCATTGCTCCCCAGGAACACATTCACCTGGGCCGGGAGTGGTGATGGGTTTGTGGTTTATGGTACACCCATGGCTTTGGAGCATGTTGATGAATGTTTGCATGTCCAAGTGGCATTTTTGTTTCAAGTTTGCCTTCAGCTGTCCAGATATGGGTAGATATGTATACCCACCCTGTCTTCTCTCTCAGGCATTTTGAGGACACCCTAGGTGCGGATTTTATCCCAAAAGGGAAGCACTCTGCAATGGTAGACTGCTTTGTGCATGATGAATCAGAGGTACTTCCTCTGCCTCAGGATTAGCTCTAGGGTGGCCAAGTAATCTCTCTTCCTTAAGTACGTGATCACTTCAAGAAGAGTTGTCATTTTTAAATGTTGGGATGGTATGAATGTGTTTTGGTACCTAAGGTTTAGAATTGGTTTCAATGTCAAGCCTTGTTTTGGTACTAGGAATTATGCAGAGAACTCTAAGCGCCTGTTCCCTTAATATTCTTGTCTTTGGAGGAACATGAGGCAGTGGCCTGGTGAGTTCTATGCAGTAACTGTATTAAGATCCAGTTGTCTGAGGTGATTGACCTCTATTCCTGGAGGAATCCTCCTATTCTTCCCGCCATTGGCGTTATGTGCCTGGGTTGTCCGTCAGTAGAGTAACTTGCTTGGCCCTCCCTCAGCCCCTGCCCTAGGGTTGCCCTCTGGGCTTTCTGTGTGAGCCCCTGCTGCTGGTGTTTTTGTTGGGCTGGTGAGAATCCAGTCCTGCCTGCTGCTCTTCTGTTGGAGGTTCTCCTCCCACTCATGAAAGACCCTCTGAACTGTGAGGCCCCCATGGCCTTGTCTATTTCATTGTCCTTTATTTTCTGGAGTGTTTTGTGCCTCCTCAGGGTGGTGTCTGTGCACATTTGCCTGCTGGCTGTATCCACCACGTCCAGAGCTGATTTGAAGCAGGAGTTGGAGATATATTTACCCTCTTGGATAACTGCCTTTGCGCTCTTCTTAAACTCCTGGAAGGTTCTGCAAGTCCTTCCATTTTCTCCCACTGTTGGTGTCCGTACCCATTGAGAATGGCACTGAAATGAGCAACCCTGCACTGTGTTGGTGTGTCCTTTTCCATCCTTCTAGTCACCAGATCCAGCTTTTGGCTCTTTCTCTGGTGGCGGCCCAGTTGACATGGGGGTGTTATTCCTTTTCCTGGCTATCGCCACCTTGATGGAGTCTGCTGGTATGTTGCCCTTGATGTATCCGGGATCCAGATATTGGAGAGCTTGTATTTCTTTTCCACTAAAGGGGTGACCACCCTGGCTATGGCAGGTTCCTTAAAGGATTCCGTACCCTGATCTAGAATGCTGGGAAGCATAGAGAGGTACAGATTTGCCTTCTGTGATGGCATCTGGGGTTCCAGAAGGAAGCACAATTCTTCCCTTTCTTCCTTGAATATGTGTCTGCCACCCTCCTTATTAGTTCACTGTACATGAAAAGGTCGTCAGGGGACAAGGGCCTAGAGGGGTTGCTGTCAACACTCATCAGGTGATTCAGCATTGAGATCCTGCCATTCATTGTCAATTTGGCCCCGTTTCTTTTCTGCGATGGACTCATCCTCGTAGTGGAAGAGGTCTTCCTGCTCCTCTTGGTGCGGCTCGGTCGTCAAGGTGCTGCGATGGCCAGTACATCATCGTCCACTTACCTCAAGTCAGAGGGCTTTGTGAGTATGCAGAACACCTTCAGGGATGTGTTGAACGCTCTGTTTCTGTTGACAAAGAGATCTTTCTTTTTCAGGTCCTCAGGCTCTTTGTCCTTGATGATCTTACTTTTTACCCTTCCTCCCCTCCTTTGTGCCTGCCGGTGTCAAGGGTAGGTTGAAAAGTTTTCCCCCCTTCAGTGTCCTTCGGCTCTGTTTGTACCAAACTTTGAACGTCGAGTGTGTTGATGGCGAGGTGGCTTTTGGTGTCTTTAGTTATATTTTGCTGCTTGGTCCTTTCAGCATCCCTTGCCACCTTCTGCGTGGCTTATGCCCTTTCAACATCATCCCTTTTGGCGCCAGACTCTCCCTTTTGCGCTGCTCTGCTTCCTTGATGATATCATCTTCACTGGAGAGGCATAGGTCCTTCAGGGATTCCTGTGGTCTGCAAGTGCCAGCCATGGTGTGGTGCACAAATCATTGCTTCAACCTTGATTTGAGGGTCATCGATGCAAATTCGACCCAGGCTTTGCAAGTACTGGCATTGTGATCCATTGGGAGGTACAGGTTGCAAACCTCATGCGGAACCCTCTGCACAAACTTGTGGTGGCAGTTAGGGCAGAACTTAAAAGGGGTGTTCTAGATATCCCGTAGATGCCTCTCTCCTCTGAATTATCCAGCCATGTGGTGTTCATCAAAGGGGTTCCCTATCGGGGGTCAAGAAGGCTCCCATCCTCGGTGTTTTCCCCTGGCCTTCTGTGATTCTCAGTATCTCCAGCTGACTATCTTTCTCTAAAAATTTTCAAAGATTCTTCGGAGCTCCTACGGTGTGCTTCCAGATTTAACATTAGAAAAAAGAATCTGAAGCTGGTGACCATGCCCAGAAATTTCCGGATGAAAAAAAAAAGGAAAAAAAGGGACAAGACAATTCCGAACCCACCCACTAGATGGTGGAATAGATGCACAGCATGTGAATCCAAAAAAGGATTTGTGTTCCCAAAGGGAAATGTAACTTACCATGTGAGCATCTGTTTGTGCCATGTTGTGCAGCAGAATCACATGCAGTGCATACTTCCGCCATCTAGTGTTGTGTTCAGCATACAAAACTTGCTTTTCTTCAAAAGAAGTCTTTATGAGTCACAGGACTGGTGACTCCACCTATAAGTGGTAATGCGCATGGGCATCAGCTCCAGTATTAGATTTTTTTTTTCCCCTGTATGGATGGCATGACTGGAGATGGAGCATAGAGATGCAGTAAACTATGACCATGCAAAGGAAAATGTGTCAATATGAGAGGAAAAAAAAAAAAAAAAAAAAAGAGTAGCTGGAATAACCACAAGCGCCCACTGAGCAGAACTAGCACGACTCTACAGCACTAAATGCCACTAACAGATGCTTATAGGGTAGCATTTTCCATTCATGGCATATGTAGCTGTAGATACATATTTTGTGCATAGGCCCTAAACCAGTCCTCCTAAAACAGTGGCTCAGCCCGAGGATGTTGCAGAAGACTAGAAAAAGCCTGGCCAACTCTAGCTTGTCTGGCCAGGACACACATATAGTAGTGCTTAGTGAAGGGGTGAGGTGTGGACTAGGTAGCTGGTTTACAAATGTCAGCTAGTCTATGTTACCTAAGAAATGCATAGAAGCCCCTTTCTTACGAGTAGGATGGGGTCTGGTAGAGACCTTTTAGCTTTGGAGTAACACCTCTGATTGCACTTGACATGCCAACATGCAACTCCTGCCTTGTAAATGGCATGCCCCTTATGTGGCTTAGAGTAGGACACAAATAGCTGCTGTCCCTTCCTAAATGGTTTAGTTCTGTCAATGTAGTCCATTAGCATTCTTTTCACATCCAGACTATGTAAAGTGTGTTCCGCTACAGAATTTAGATGTGCAATGAAGACTGGCAACACAAATGTCTGATTAGAGTGGAAACAGGAGACCACCCGAGAGAGGAATTCGGGATTAGTTTGGAGGACCACCCCATCGTGATGAACCTGGAAGAAAGCCTCCTCCAACGTAATAGCGTGTATCTCAACGACTCATCCAAGAGAAGTGATGGATATGTGGAAAGCTATTTTCCATGAAAGAAATTGCAACAAGCTCAAAAGGAGGGCCCAGGAGCCTAGTAAGGACAATGTTAAGGTTCCACCCCAGAGCTTGAGGAGTCCAGGACGGAATAACCGGTTTAAGGCCTTCCATGAAAAGCCTTAATGACCGGTACTCTGAAAAGCGAGGATTGTTGTCTATTCTGTAGGTAGGAAGCCAGATGCAACTGAATGGAAGTGTAAGCGAAGCCTGTCTTCTGGAGGTGCCGCAGGTAACAGACAATCGCCCTCATTCTAACTCTGGCGGGCGGCGGTTGCCGCCCGCCAGGCGGGAAGCGCCATTTGGCCGCCACGCAGCCAAAATACCGCTTCCCGCATTCTGACATTCCCGCTGGGCCGGCGGGCGCTAAGCAAGTTAGCGCCCGCCGGGAATGAGGGCCGCAACACAGGAGCCGGCGGTGTTGCGACGGGTGCAGTTGCACCCGTCGCGCTTTTCACTGTCTGCTAAGCAGACAGTGAAAAGCCGCCCTGGGCCCTGTTAGGGGACCCCTGCACTGCCCATGCCAGTGGCATGGGCAGTGCAGGGGCCCCAGGACACCCGTTCCCACCAGCCTCTTCCTGGCGGTGAAAACCGCCAGAAACAGGCTGGCGGGAAGGGGGTCAGAATCCCCAAGGCAGCGCTGCTTGCAGCGCTGCCCTGGCGGAGTCGCCCAGCCGGGGGTAAACCGGCGGGAAACCGCCGGCCCCGGTTTTCTGACCGTGGCTTTACCGCCGTGGTTAGAATGGGCTAGGAAGCACCGCCAGCCTGTTGGCAGTGCTTCCGTCATTCGCGGCACCGCCAGGGTCGGAATGACCCCCAATGTCTTGTACCAGTGCTGTATGTGGATTAATATGTTTGGGAAGGAAATAAGTGTACAAAACCTTTCCATTAGGCTGTGTAACTCGCTCTGGTAGCAGTTCTGTGTGCATCTCTAAGAACAAAACAAACATGCTCTCCTCCGGAAGGTTGAGGTAACCAGAATTTAATTCTTCAGGATCCAAACTGCAAGTTTTAGACACTGAGGATTGGGGTTCTGGAGAGTACCATGGTTTTGTGTAAGCAGGTCTGTCCTGTTGCAGAACTTCTTGTGTGGAACTAGAGAGGGAGCTCTAGCTGGGTGGATAACCATGGCTGGCATGCCCAGGTTGGAGCCACAAAGATGAGGGTAAGGGAAGTCTGCCTGAGCCTGTGAAATACAAATGGTGGGAAAGGCAAAAAAGCAGAGGCAGATATCCCTGACCAGTTCATCCTTAGTGCATGGCCCATGGACTGTGGGCGTGGTAGCGAAGTTTAGGCATTTTCGGCTGTGGCAAACAAACCTGAGGAAATCCACACCAGTGGAAGTACAGGAGTAGAACCTGTGGGTGGAGTTCCCACTCGTGGACTTGATGTGCCCTCCTAAGAAGGTGGCAGGATAGTTGTACACCCCAGGAATGTGTTGGAGAAGCAGATGCACTCTGTGATATAGCACCACGCAATACCCTACATAATACATACTTGGTCAAATTATATTTTATTGCATATGTTTGACAGCACTGTAATTCCAGCTCATATGACCTAATTTCCATTTATAAATATATTACGCTGAGAGACCTGTATCTACTTTCTTGTAGGACAGAGTTGCTTTAAGTATGGATGTACACTAGGCATTCTAGATGAACCTTGAAGCAACTGTAGCATGCAGAAAACACAGTGAGCCCTGGTGTCAACCGACTGTTCTCCAAACAGGAGAGGCAGAGGTTATAAGGGTCAGTTGCTGCACATAGGAGGTGAAAAGGCTACTATGGCTTCAAATCTTGGCACGGTTTCAACTACACTAGTGAAGAGAGAAGCAGAATGAAAACAGTATTAAACAAATGTGGCTCAGCCACTATTAGGTACAACTGATGGGAATTGCTGTCCCAGTCATCAAGTAGGATCACAAAAAATGCAGTGTTTTTATCATTTTATTTCATTTAAAATCAGTTTCTTTAAATATTTTAATTACAAGTTCTGTATATAATATCAGATGAACTGGGTGATAGACCCTGCTGCAGACACACGGGCCTTGGATATACTGCCACTCTCCTATGACCTCCCCCAAGCCTCCCACCACCCCCTCCGCTAGAGACTTTGGTGAATACATGTGCAGTGTCTATGAAATGAGCAGAGGGAGTCTGAGCTTTGGACACAATTTTCCTCAATTCAGGAGAGGGATGCAGAGGGGAATACAGTTTCTTGGCCACAGTGTGCGTTCTAGGGGTGCCCCATGTAAAAAAGGGTTCCCATGCTCTATAGTTATGGAACTATATCTTTCGCCATTGTTCATTATGAAAGCAGCTCAATTTGCGACAGAGCATCAGTAGACTGATCCTCCACCTTTAAGGAGAGCCCATGTAAAACTGGATCATTGTCTAGAGTTGATGAGTACGAGTAATCCAAGTACAGGGGAAAACTGAATGATCCAAGACTCAACCTCTGGGAATTGGGGGCCCAAATCAGAGAATGATGAGGGACTTAAAGGATGAAAGAGTACCCAGATACCTGAAAATTACTCTACATCAGTGGAAAGTCCCCGGACTGCTAATGGCAAAATGCTGCCTATATTCCCTGCCTCTTTGTCCGAACTCTTTCCCACCTCTACACTCTTCAATGGACAAAATTACTCCTGAATGGAAGAGTAACACAGTGGCTCACCAGCCAAATAACTCCAGAATCCGCAATAGAAACAACAGTATAGAGTGGAGAAGAAAAGATGGGTTAGGCTCTTCAGGCATATTCCTATAAATCCAGCAGCAGGATGCGAGGATCCTCCACCACAGATTTGATCTTACGCAGGAAAAGAACTGCTTCTCTGCCGTCAATCAGGCGGTGATCATAGGTCAGAGCGACATACATCATTGGACGCACCTCCACCTAACAATAACAAAAAGGCAAAGCAAATGAGCAAGAAAAAACTCCAATCACACCACCCATGGTTAGCAAATTAATAAACAAATTAGTGACATGTTCACAACAGCACATCTTGCAGCAACCAGCATCCTAGAAACAGTTATGGAATTGGAAGGAAAGATTACTCATTATCTAAGTTCTCTTTGTTGGAATCTTCAGTTAAGTCAAACCTATGTGTGAGATTCCAGGACACTACATACAATAAATGTTTTTAAATCTAATCAAATACAGCCAATTAAATATGCACAATGCAATACTTTTTATTATACTCAGCTTAACTTTAAAATGTCTCCAATTTAAAAACGAAAGAGAATGAGGCAAATTTAACCATTGAGGAAAAACTATTTCCGTTCAGCCATCATCCTTTTTACGGATAGCGGTGTCAGTTTTTTTAATCTGCTATTGTGTGATGTGATACCTCATCACCAGGCTCTTGCCATTTTTTAAAATACGTTTTTCTATCACAACCTACGTCTTAATGCAATCACTGAATGTCTTCAAAGCAGAAGAACTTAGGCTCTCTTTTCTGACTGAAATCCTCCATTTTCAGACATTTCCTGTGCTGTAAGAAGAAGCAAGACCCACAAGCCCTATGTGTAATTTGCCTCCCAGATTCCAGCATGTGAAGAAATGGGGTGTATTATGTGGCGTGGTTGTGCAACCTCACAGTGTAATACACTTATCAACCCCTTTAGGACCCTTGGACTTTGCCTTTCAAACCCTCAGTTCAATCGTGGGTAGCTGTGGCACTGAGCAGCAAGGCTTACACAGAGGAATAAGTGTAAAGCATTTAAACAGCACCAAAACATTTGAAGAAACCGACAACACTCAAGATATCCAACACCAATTCATACAAATAGGCTGTATTCTTGGATGAAGCTTTAGACACTGGAATGAAAAAGATTCAAGAGGAGATGTAGATTGTACAAACAATAATAATTCAAAGCAATTTCACTCGATCGCAAACTAGCCTTGGCAAAGTCAACAATGTGGATGATTAGAAGTGCTTGGGACAGCCAACTCCAGCAGAGATCTAGTCCAGGGGACAAGCATGGTCCCCGAGATGAGTTACCTCTACTGAAGAAACTGCCTTTCAGCAGTTCCAGTTACTTTATCTGTGTTGCAATGGTTTCCTATGGAGTGGTCCTGATGCAATGGATGAAAGATGCTGAAAATGCTCTAAGAATAGTGTAGAAACAACGCAGTCAACAGGGGTCTTCCTGCAGGCATTCCTCGGTCCACAAAGATGGTTGAGTGGGTCCTGGTGGCAGGGTCGACGTCCCATGAAGTCCAGTTGCCACTGGCCTACCTATTGCCTGTTGCCCCTGTCACAAGCCAACACTTCCTGAGTCACTAACTCGCCTTCTGAGGGTCCCAGCAACTCTCAAACAGCAATCCTGGGCTCTGCGGTCTCGGGTTCAACTCTGTCCCTCTGGTCTTGGTCCTCAGTGCTACACAGCAGCAGTGGTAGCTATTTGAAGAGTTTGGGCTACCAACTGGCCCAGCAGGCTTTTTCAGCTGTTGTGTCCCTGAGCTGCGAACAGGAGGTCAGTCAGCTGGCGCTTGGAGTTCTCTTGGCTGGAGACGGCTTCTCTGGTTTCCCCTATCCGCATCAGCCTGTTTACCTCAACCACGTGGGTCCCCCCCGGTTTTACACATCTGGCCTACAAATGTAGCTTCCTCTTTGAAGCCTGCCTTCTGGGGCCAACACCCAAGTGGCTTCATTCAGGAGGGAGGCAACACCTCCCTGGCCTGCAATCCCTCATTGCTCTCCTTCCTGAGCGTCGTTGGCACGTCTATCGGAAGGGCAGAAAGCTGTCTTGTGGAGTTGGATCCATGTGTGCCCGGGAAGGCACAGGAGCTTTAAAGGCAGACAAGATGGCAGCTTTGCTTTACAATAATTTTGATTTGCTACACGATGGGCTTATGTAACGAGTTGTTTGACACCTTGGAGTTCCTACTTTGGTTGCACGGTTCAGGAGGTAGAACAGCTGACAAGTTAGCTTGTAACCCTGTGCTCGATAATGGGGCAAGCAAGTCTTTCAGCAGTAAAACAATAGTTCTTTGAGTTTTACTGTCAGGGCATACAAGTACATGTCCTGCCTGAGTCATATGTTGCACACTGCCTTTATGGCTTGGTAGGCCTGCCAGAGGTGGCAACTTTCAAACATGTCAAGAGGAAGGGGTGGCTTTGCCATTACTTTTAATGGCAAAGCCAGGCTAGCAGTGCACAATTCGTCTACCAGTCTGCAGTGGCAGACTGGGGAACATGGTTTACTTGGGGGACCTCCAGGGTGGCACAATCAGTGCTGCAAGCCCTGGGGTAGCCCTCTAACTTATATGTCCTGGGTAGAAGAGTACAATTTACAAGGGACTTACAGGTAAGTTAGCCATTTCCAATTGGGTATAGCCAATTGGACACACTTTCAGGTCAGGTTAGCAGGCATCCATGGACTTTCAAGAGTCGAAAAGCCAGCAGCATCAGTCGAAAAACCTGGGGTGACCATATAAAAGGGGGTATGTCCTTACACCACACTGTTGAGGTGAATAAGCTTTGCCAGCAAATGTCAAAAAGAACAACTAAGAGCAGAGAACAAATCAAGAACAGAAGACAATGTTCTTAAGATCCTGAAAATCACCGGCCTGAATCACAACGCACAGGAATGGATGAAGAAGGGGCCATACTGCATTCTTCCAATGGCTCCGACAAAGGCAGAACTATGGACTTAAAATTATCCTCATTGTTTAACTGCTGCCAGTGGCATGAAAATTAAATTCATAAAAAAGTACTACTGCAAGATGTTCATGTCCCAGCACTTCTTCTCTACAATATACTAATTCACTGCCCAAGTATCACCAACACAAGTTTCCTTAAGTCATTCTTATTCTCACCAAAGAGGCACCAAGCAACACCACGAAGCAGAGGAAGTCCTTTTTGATGAGGGTGATCCAAGGTGTCAGTGGGCATCACTGATGGGACCTATCATCTTCATTCTAATGCCAAATATGGGATCAAGTAGTCATATCATAATACTAATTGTAGGAAGCTGACCCTTTATGTGGTATGTCAATACTGTGTAAAGGGTCCAGGGGTTCCCAAATGAGTGGACGGGGGCTTGCTATGCAATTCAAATGTGCTCTTTATGGTTTAGCAGCCCTAGGCTTACCACACAGGAGTGCGAGTAATCCACAAATACACACAATAGTCAATAAATGACACGCAACTCAAAAAAGAGATGCATAACAATTTATAAAAACAGCAGGTATCTTTATATATGTTTAGGCATCAAAGAAAAATCGTCCAGGTAAGTATGTTTTTAAATAGGAATTACTTTCACTTTACAAAGTAGACAGTGCAATTTCTGAGTTCTGCAATGTTATCCTATGGGAGGAAAAACAAGTTCTGCAAACAGGTAGAGTACGACGACTTACATGACCAATCTCCAGGAGTTAAGGGGAGCAGTGAGCAAGGTCCAAAACAACACCAGCAGTACACCACCAGTGGCACAGGGGCGTCCGGGTGCCCAATGTGTTTCAACGGAGATTGGTCACTGTGAAAAGAGGCTGCAGGCTCTGGAAAGGAGGCCAGTCGGGCTGAACCAACATCAGGGTTTAGGCCTCATGAAGCTCTGGCACAGGAAGGCACCTTTGGTCCTCTTCTCCACGGCTCAGGGGTGATGGGTGCAGAGCTGTCAGGTTTTCCTTACTGGTGCAGTCAGGGGTCCTGCATGCAGAGGCTGCAGGTGTCGTCTGGGATTTCGGGAGGGGTGGAACTGCAATGGACTCGGATTCTGGAGGGCTGGGGAACCTTGATGGTACCAGTTGTCCACTTCAACTTGAGTCAGAGATGGTGGGTGCAGTGGTTACTTCAGGTGTCGGGTTTTTACGTTTCCGGTAACTTCAGAGTCCCTTCTTGGTAGTTTGCTGGAGAACAGGTCTGCTGTTCATGGCAGGTCTTGAGTCTTTCAAACGCAGGCAGTCCTTCCATTGTTTCTGGAGATGCAGCAGCAGCAGGATGAGTCGACTCTGGTGCAGGTTTCTGACGAGGGATGCATATAGGGTTGGTACCAGGTCAGCTGTTTTTTTTTCCTCTTCTGCTTTCACGGCTCTTCTAGGCCCTTGGTCTTCTTAGGTTGCCAGGATCTGCTTCTCTGGTGCCAGGGGCACCCCTAAATACTGAATTTAGGGGCGTGTACGGTAGTAGCCAATGGGCTACTGACCCTTGGGGGTCACTACTCCCCTATATGACCACTTCCTGCCTGTGGGAAGTGGGCATAATCCGGTCCCAAAAGTCCTAGATATGCCATCTCAAAGATGGCTACCTCTGAAAAACTGTGTTCACCTCTGCATAGCCCAAGGCCACCTTAGGGGTGGTACTAGCCTGAGTAGGACATACATACCTGACTAGCTAATTTTCCCACCTATCCGGGTGCCAAGGGCTATGGACGGGGGGGTTGGGAGAGGGGTCGGCTTCCTCTCCAGTGAGGGGGAACCTAGATTTGCATTTCAAAGGCGACAGCCCGTTGAGGCTTGCTGCCTTAGGAAGGCCAATCAGCAGGTCATCCTGTGAGAGGGACATGTTACACCCTCTTCCTGGACAGGCTTTTGTTCTGGGCCGTATGAGAGCTGAAGGCTGTCACCCTAGGGGGGAAGAACCGTGTCTCTAGTGGCAGAAACCAGTCAGCAAGCACACCAGAGGCTGGTAGGTTTCAAGGGGGCACCTCTAAGGTGCCCTCTGGGTGCATGTATTGGTAAATCCAACACTGGCATCACGTGGGCTTATCAATGCAAGATGTTTGATACCAGACATGACTATCCTCAGTGAAACCATCATGTATCTGGGGAATTCTTATTGACTAGTGTCCAGCACATGCATTTAAAATGGCTTCCCTGGGTAGTTACCATGTCTGAGAATAGAAAGACATAGCAGGGACATATCTGCTCGTGCAGATATGCTCTCACATGTAATATAATGCACCCTGCCTTAGGGCTGTAAGGCCTGCTGTAGGTGAAACTTACATATACTCCATGCAGTGTTAGTGGACATCGCACACTGGCTGTGTGCAATGTTGTGCTTTCCCTTTTGTCTGCAGCAATTCACGCAGCCTGCAATGGCGGCCTGTCATGTGCTTGGTGAGGGGTCCCTTAGGGTGGTACAATTTGTGCTGCAGTCCTTAGTACCTCAGGCCAAAGGTACCAGGAGTACCATTTACTAGGGACTTAAAAGGGTGCTAAAGGTTTTGCCAATCGTAGTTTGGGGTGGGAGGAAATAATACTGGCACTGGGGACCTGGCTGGCAGGCACCCAGTGCACTTCAGCCAAAGTTGCATCAAATACCAGGCAAAATGTGTGTGGGGGTACTGCAACAAAAACCCAGTTCCCTACACAATCCCCCCTTATTTTCAGTACATACAGCTGCATTTCACCTGCTGAGCACACTGCTGCCATTTAGTGTTAGGGTCACAATTGCTTTTCTTCGAAGTAGGAATTTTGGTTTCAAGGTAACTAGTGATACCTCTCTGAATCCTAGAACGTGCCAGGATGCAGACTTAATTTCCATCGAGTCTGGACATGTTTTCGAGTGTTCAGTTACCACTGAAGTCCAGATCTCGACGTCAGTGGCACAGGGAACTGATCTTTTATGGCAACAAGTACACCTTGCCACATTGCATGCTTTGGAATCAAATAATTTGTGGATCCCAGAGCCCCATCATGTACGAATAATTGGGTTCATGGGGTGGGGAGGTATGGGGAATACACCATTTAAATTCTGCCCTTCCTGCAATTATAATTCCTGATGACGTTATCACTGAGAAACAGACAACACCCCAATGTCAGGCAGATACTACCTCGATGCATATATACAGGATTTTCACTCTGGGTTTGATCTTGAAAGAAGCCTTGGCGTCTAGCTATGGAATGCCAAAGAGCGTCCTGACTTGCCAGACAAACTGGTTCGGAAAAAGGTTCAGTCAATGCCTGTAGAGACTGGTAAGCCCTAAGATGCAGCTCTGATGCAAGAAGTACCTAGAAGCCAAACCAAGCACTCCCACTTGACACCCATTCTCCAACACAGGCCAACTGCAAGATCAAGCAAAACCTTTGCTCACAGCACATCAAATTAAGGAGCAGGCAGATGTGAGATAAACAATATTTAAAAAAAAACAAAAAAAAAACAACTTTTCATTATTGTTTTTTTACATTTTTTATCATACAGTAAAACGTTGGCATCAGTCAACAAACCTGCACATAAATTCGTTCATACACAGTAATTATGTGTATCTGGGGACAATTACCCTTTAACAGTAAAAGTCCCCCAAACCCCCATTAGCTAATAGGGTCACAGCGACATCAGTATACATTAATGGTGATATGTCTTTACAATCGCCTAGACAACCGCCTCCTCACCTCTGGGGCACACATACATATAATAACCAGATGAGGCGCAGCAATTTAGTGTTGCGAGGGATGCTCCAATGCCATCAGGTATCTATCTACTGTATGTACAGCACAGGCAATCACCACTGTGGGGAAGACATCTCTTCAGCACCCTGGGAAAGTTCATCCTCCGAGGCACGTGTTGGGCGAGCTACCGGGAAATCGTGTGTGTGCATAAACAGGTATGTTTTCAGAGGTTCCCAGATATCTCAGGGTCTAGAGGAGGGCGCAAAAGTTCTGCATATGTGGTAAGCTGGTCTTGGCAATAGGTTAGGTCTTATATCCATTCCTTGAATTTTGGTGCCCGTCGTCTGGCATAAACAATATTTATTGAGCTGAACACTAGTCATATTGCTGTATGGCCACATTCCACCACACAACCTCCTAATGAAACATAGTGGCTTACTCTAGAGGAAGCTATAGAAGAGGAGCCTAGAGCCTACCCCACTCATAAGAAGAAACAGTTAGACACTACTCAACCACCACTGCAGATGTTTGACACTTTCTGAAACTTCAGACCCAAGGCCATGACATTTTAACTGACTCTTTGCCCTTGTCCTATGACCCAGGGTCCATAACCAAAACGATGAACTTTGGCAAGATTACAAGGCATACCACACAGGATGACCAGTCTGTGAAGCAATACCCCATAAAAGCTTACCCACCAAATGACACTTCATCATATTATGCTGCTTTAGTTAGGGGGACATAGCATCATAATGTCCCTCTATGGAAGCGGATACAGAAGAGGAATGCTTTTTCATAGAGACCCTTTCAAAAACTTCACAAACTATGCAGATCCTGTCCTTGTAAAAGACTATAGATATCTTTCAACCTCGAGACACAAAAGACAACTTGCACAACTCCGGACCCAACACTAGATAGCAGGAGTATGCAGAGCATGTGTATCTACATCCACACATGCCATTAAACAACTGCACTCACTAAGAAAATAGATGCTGCAGGAAAAAGTGGCATTTTGGGGTTCCAGATAATGTCGGCTCGTGAAATATGACGGGAATGAATGTTAGGACACACAAGAGTTGCATATAACAAGAAAAGAAGACAGAAATGTAGGGAAAGGTCCTCTCCAATGCTATCATGAGGTGTGCACTGGATACAGCAGGCAAAGCCTCCAGGCCTATGAACAGCACCATCCTTCGCTACCTCCATGCTTGGCCTAAGAGTATTTGGTTTTCACCCCAGAACAGCCCCTCCTCAAAGGACTGCCATCTGATGGGCAGCCACTGTTTGGGCATTAGGTTGACAAGATACTGGAGAAAGTTAGGAAGGGTAAGACAACATTAAAGACTTGGCATCCTGAAGCATCAGCAACAGAGAACAGGTTTTTGCTAACTGGAAACCTGTGCAGTGTTCTTGGCGGCAACCCCTACTCCACAAACAATACTAGCTGCAGCAGTCCTTTCAGGAAGGTGAGTAGCAAGGACAGTGCTCAGGTAAGGGGTGTGTGACTTCTGTGGCAATGGCTCTCCAAGGCCAGAGGTGCTCAGGGTAGAGAGACAGTTGGCAACCAGTAAAGACCTTCCTTTACTCTCCTCTAAGCATACATCAGGGTGGGGACATCCAGGACTATACCTTCCTCAAGGCAGGGTATTACCTACACCAGTTGATGTCTTACTCATCGTCCATGTATATTGTCTCAAGTTCTACACCAACCATACTACCCTGCCGAAGTTCAGCCAATTGGGCCCCAAAACCCACAGCTCTTATCCCATAGAGGCTTCCAACTGCCAGATTTTCTACCTCATGAAAATGAAAGTGGGTAAAAGGGGAGGAGTCCATATGAATCCATGAAAGATACCAATGAAGGAGAACAACATTACAAGTAGGAAAATGTTAAGTACCCTGTAAGCATATTTTTGCAGTGCAAAGTTCTGTAGATTACCATGCTTTGCATACTCCTGCCCTTTAGTGTTGGGCTTGGATGCTTGCAACTTGTTTTTATTTGAAGAAGTCTTTCGAGTCATGATGTATAGTGACTCTTCCTATGGTTGGTTATGCACATGGGGATCGGCTCCATTAGTGGCATGGGGTTCAGCTCCATTGTTAGATTGTTTCCACACGGCGAGCGTGGATAAAGATGGAGCATGGGAAAGGAAGGCTAAATGACCATGCTAAATGAAGAAAGATAAGATATATCAGCAACAACCAAAGGTTTCCAGGGAGGTGGGAAGGCGCATGTGAATCTATACCACTACATGTCACAAACAGATGCTCGCAGGCTAAATAAAATATTCAGATTGTGGCATGTGTGGCTGTAGAGAAACATGCTCTGCACAGACAGTAAAGCAGTACTCATCTAGTCAAAGGATGTTGTAGAGGCCTGAAAAAGGGTTCGCAGAACAGCCTGGCCCATCTTTGCTTGGTGGCATGCTAGAACATCCAAGCAGTAGTGTCTGGTGAATGTATGTGGAGTGGACCATGTAGCTGACCTACATATGTTAGCTATGGGAATATTGCCATAGAAAGGCATAGAGGTCCCATTTTTGAGCGTGGAATGTGATCTGGTTGGGGAGGGCAAGTTTCTTTTAGCTTTAATGAACAAGTTAATTATCTCTGATAACACTTTGTCTGGTAGAGACCATCTAGCTGCAGATTCCTTACCTTAGAATATTCCCAGGCGTCAGACTGGATTAATAATTTGAACGATCCCACTTGTGGCATTGTTCGCACCAGAAGTAACATACACTGTTTCTGCATAGGCACCACCACAGTGTGCTGACCTCTGTTTTTGACCATTTTTTTTCTACACCAGAAGCAAGGAGCCAGCTGAGGAGAGATGCCAGTGTGTCTATGAGATTCAAACAGATCTCTGAACGGCATGCATGGGAGGGTCGGTAAGCATTCTGCAGCGAGACTGAGTCTCTACCAGATAAAGCGATACCAAAGGTAAGTAACAAGTTCATCTTACAGACTACTAGCCACAGATTCCTTACCTTAGAATAGATACCAAAGCAATCACTCCCCAGAGGTGGGTCTGCGGGCTGTTTTAAACTAAGAACTCCAGGCGGACCGAACGGACAAAATGCCCATCTTGGCGGACCAGACTATTGAGGCAGAAATTTTTAGGAAACGTGTGTAACAATGCCCACGTAGTCTGCCTGACAGATGTCCAAGACTGGGACTCTTCTAGCCAATGCAGCAGTAGCTCTGGTAAAGTGAGCGTGTAAGCCTTTTGGAGGCTGTTTCTTGCCCATTGCATAGTAGATTTTAATACAGTGCATGATCCATCGAAGGATTATTTTCTGAATTGCCTTCCTTTTCTTTGCACCTGCAAATCCAACAAGGTGTTTATCGTACAACCAGAATTCTTTGGTACAATCAATGCAGAAAAATAACGCTTTTTTTGATCCAGGCAGTGAAGTCTGTCCTCTTGTTTAGATGGATGAAGAAGGGGCAAATAGGTAGGCAGAATGATGTTTTGCCCGACGAGTAAAGGTGTGACAACCTTTGGCAAAAAGTACGCACTAGTTCAAAGAGCCAGTTTGTCTGGGAAGATTTAAGTGTGGGAAGGGTAACTGAAACTGCCTGCACACTAATCGTCCAGGAAGATGTTAGTGCCACAAGGAAGACAGTTTTCAGAATTAGGATCTGTAGAAGGCAGCTGTGCATTGGCTCAAAAGGAGAACACATTAAGGAGGCAGGACCAAATTTAAGTCCCACTGGGGCATAATGAAGAGTACTGGAGGAAACGTGCTGCAAACCTTTAAGGAATCTAGTCAGAACAGGTGATTTAAACAGGGAGGGTTGGTCCAGCAACCTTCGAAAGGCAGAAACCGCAGACAGATATCCTGTCACTGTGACCAAAGTCTTGCCAGGCACAGGACAAAACAGAAGGACTTCAGACAAGGGTGCAGACAGAGAATCAAACACGTCACAAACTTGTCCCTTCACCAGGCGCAGATCGTTTTGACAGAAGAAAGCCTGGCTGCTAGAATGGCATCACATACTTCAAGAGGGAGATTATACAACCTCAAATGTCACCGCTCAATCCCCACACATCAAGGCAGAGAGTCAACAGGTTCAGGTGCAGTACCCTGCCCTGTTGCTACGACAAAAGATCCTCCCAAGACTGGAGGACAAAATCTCATTCTCCGGGGTTTGAGATACCATACTCTCTGAACCCAGTCCAGAGTCACTAAAATGACTTGGGCCCGATCTTTCCTCATCTTCTTGAGAACTCTGGACAGGAGTGGTATCTGTTGAAAGGCTGAGTACTGAGCTCACCTCGTGATGAAATGCATCTCCGAGCAAAATCTGGCTTGGAAACTCCAGTGCACAGAAGTGCTGACATTGTGCATTGTCGGTGGTGGCAAGCAGATCTAACAAAGGTTCTCCCCAATTTTGGAAGAGGCACTGTACCACCTCTGGATGAAGACAACTTTTGTGACTGGTGAGGCATTGACAGCTGAGAACCTGTTCTGGTGTTCAAAGAGCTTGCCAGATGCTGAACTACCAGGAATAAGTCCTGAGGTTCCAGCCATGCCCAGAGATGTACAGTTTCTCAACATAAGGGGTCCATGACCCACATCATCCTGCTGGTTGCAATACCACATGGCCGTGGTGTTGGCCGTGAACACCTAAACTAGCCTTCTCTAGATGAAAGCAACAAAGGTTTTCAGTGCCAGATGGATCACTGTCAGTTCCAGCAGTTAGATGTGGAGCTGAATCCATGCTGAAGGCCTCTGATCTCCACCTTTACCAGGTGGTTGCCCCAGACCAGAAGTGAAGCATCTGTCACTACTTTGAGGTCTAGGTGAGGAATGGAGAGAGGTCTGCTGCTAACCCATTTGCGGTTCTTGAGCTGTCACTACAGATCTCTTGCAGTTACCTCCAATACCTGGACCACGTCAAAGAGATTCCCCTGATGCAGTGCCCACTAGTTCTTCAAGTCCCACTGCAGAGCCCTCATATGCCAAAGGGCATGTTCTACCAACAAGATTCAGGATGCAATGAAACCCTGCAGCGTCAGTCAGTCTCACGAAAATCCAGGACAGTGGCTGAAACTATGGAATCATAGCCCAAATATCCTGGACTTGCTGTTCCTGAGGATAACCCAGAAAGTGCACTGTATTCATAACAGCTTGGATGAAATGTACTGTCTTAAAGGAAGTCAGGTGCAACTTCATAATGTCGATAGTGAACTCCTGCTAGTGCACGAAGTCTGTCATAGTGTTGAGGTGAGAAAGCTGCCTAAGGCGAGCCCACATTCAACAGCCTATCATTTGTTTATTTGAGAGGTTTTATATAGCGCAAACAAGACCCATCAGGGTATCAGAGCACTGTACAGAGAAGTGATAAGTAAATAAGTATAGATGTAAATAGTAAATACTGTACATAGAGCAACAGGTTAAGCATAAAAACATCAGTAAAAGAAAAACAAGAAGCACAGATGATATTAAGTGACAAAATTGCACAGTAAAAGGGCTGTACACACTAAATAATAGTCAGTTATGAGTGGCTTCATGTCTATATAGTTACAGGTATTTATTCAGGAGCTTTTGTTTTACTTCTTTTTTGAATGAAGAGGTCAAAGGGTCAGATCTGGTTCCAAGAGAAAGAGCTTTCCATATTCTTGGGGCAAGCCTGGAAAAGGGCAGTTACAAAGTTCTCTTCTTTTTGAATTTCTGTGGTTTTGACAGCAGAGTTAGAACTTCTTTGGGACTGACTCGTACCAGAAGTTTTGTTTTTGCCAGGTAAGTGGGAGTGTTATAAATAAGAACTTTGTGTGTCAAGTAGGCTATCTTGAACTGAATCCTTGCTTTGAGAGAGCCAATTGAGTTGTATTGGATCTGGTCTGATGTGATTACATTTTGTTAAACCAGTGATCAGCCTAGCAGCAGAGGTCACTGTAGCCCTTAAAAGAGCCAGTTCAGCGTTGGGTAACCCTGCCAGGGTTGCACTCCCGTAATCTAAACCAGAGATAAGTAGGGATTGGACTGCTAACTGCAAGTCATTTGGAGATAGAAATAGTTTGATTTTACTTATTGTGTTGAGTTGGTGATTGGCTCCTCTGGTGGTAGCACAGATGGGGTCTTGCATATTCAGGTATATGTCCAAGGTAATGCCTAATGATCAAGTGGAGTCAACAACATGTGGGGTGCAGTTGAGTGCAGTTAGTCAGTCAAAGCAATCTTTATTCGGATATTACCCCATAAAAGATATACAATTTCTTTTAAAAAGCAAAAATATCATACAAATAAAATATTTCTACACATTAATAAATAAAAACCTTCATATTAACAATTTTGGCCATTGTTCATACTCTTAACGGAGGATTTCTAGATACCTAAACTTTTTCCTCCGTTCTACAGCACATAAAATGAATTTTGTCACTGCATAACATTTCTCTTTAGTATCCAATTTACATAAATAATTAAAAGCTTCCCCACAGTAAAATAATTTGTTAAAAACAAATAGAGGTTTTAAAAAACATTTCCTGATATCATGATATAGTCTGCAGGATATAATAAAGTGCATCGTGGATTGTGCAAAACGTCCCACACAGAGGCACTTCGATAAGTTTTTACTCCATATCCCCATCTTTGGGAAAGCCACTAAATGCAGTGTCCTAAAATGCATCCGAGTTCGGTAAAATCTTTCTTGAATGTTTGATACTATTAATAAGTAATTTTGAATAGTCTCACTGGCTTCAGTCACAAAGTGCTACTGTCGATTTCTTACATTCTCTATTGGCTCTGTCACTTTCTCTCTGTTCCATTAATTGGTTTTTCAATTCTTTTTTGCTGAATTGAAGAATGGTAACTGAAGCATCTAAAGTTGAATCCAGATTTATACTTTTCAGCAAGTTTTTTAGGTGCACAAACCATGGGATTCTGTCCAGATGTTCTAGTGTTAGACAATCTTTAATAATCTCCTTTGTAAATCGTGTCCCTTCTTTAGACCATATGCCATGCCAATAAGGCACTAATGTATATTAAATCTTCCTCATAGGGACAGCCTAATTCCCAATATACCATGTAAGTAGAAGTAATATTTGGCACAGCAAGTTAGTTAGTTTGTGCAGTTAGTCGCTTCAGCCAATCTTGTGCGGGGGCAGAGTGGAATGAGAGGCAAATCACGAGAAAATCCGTTTTGAGTATGTTTAGCATAAGATGATTGCGTGATAACCATTGAAGAGTTTTCAGTGGGGCGCAGTGAAGAGTTTTGATATCATCAGGGGAGGAAACTTTCCCATACAATTGAGTATCATCGGCGTGTATGTGACAATGTATATTAGAGTGATTCAGGATTTCGGTGAGAGGTTTCATGAATAAATATAAAAGCGTGGGTGAGAGTGCAGATACTTGAGGCACTCCATTGGATGCTGGCATACTGTTAGAAAGGGATTCATTGACTGATTCTTTTGTGTTCTGTTATGAAGGAACGAGGTGAACCAGCTTAAAACTGGACCAGATAACCCCAACTTTTTCTCAAGAAGATCAATCATGTTGTTGTGTTTGACTGCATCAAACGCCGAGGAGAGATCACGTAATATAAGCAGGGCTTGTTCTAGTCAAGTAGCCTCAGGGCGTCATCCACAATGTGTGCTGTTTCAGTGCTGTGACCCGATTTGAAGCATGATTGGTATTGGTCAAGGAGCTAAAACCGCTCAATATGGTTGCAGAGTTGTATGTGTACGCATTTCTCAAGGAGTTTGGCGACAGTCATGATGTTAGTGATTGGCTGAAGATCGGTGGCCTCAGACAAGTCTGCTTTTTTTTTTTCTTTTTTGGGATGGGGTGACCTGTCCTATTTTTAAGGCAGTCCGGAATCATGCCCTGTGAGAGAGATTCATGGAGAATCCTAGACCAGAGCGTAAGAATGGAAGATATAAGGTCTTTGAAGAACTTGGTGTAGGAGAAAACTGGCATCACTGACATCCACAGATGTGCTGCAAACACCACCATCACCTTTGTGAACACCCGAAGGGCACTGGTAAGGTCAAAGAGGAGCACTGCACACATACTGCTCCTGGCCCACCATGAACCGCAGGTAGCGTCTGTGGCCAGGTAGGACAGAAATGTGGAAACAGGCATACTGCAAGTTCGATGCTACCATCCAGTCTCCAGGGTCAAAGGCAGATAAGATCTGAGCCAGGGTGAGCATCTTTAACTTTTCCTTTTTCAATAAGTAATAGAGAGGGTACAGATTTAAGACAGATCGGAGGACTTCATCCTTCTTTAGTACCATAAAATAGCGGGAACAACAACCGCAACCTACTTCTGATGCTGGTACTCACTCAATGGATACTTCGTCCAGAAAGGCCAGTACTTCCCGTCGCAAAAGCACAAGGCGGTCCTTTGTCAGCAGATGTGGGGATGGAGGAAGTGGTGGTGGGGTTTGTTGGAAAGGATGGGTGTACCCCGTTGGACATTCTGGTGTACCCATTCGTCTAAAATATTCTCCCTTCACTGGTGCAGATGGTATCAAGTTCTGCTGCCAACTGGATGCCCATGCTCTGTGGGCAAGCTAAAGAGACTTTGTGCAGCTTGGGGGTGGGGGAATCGGCTGAGGATCTGTTTGGGTTGGGCTGATCTCTGGCTTTGGCCCCACAAGGTTTGTGGGAGTCACTGCCACAAAAGGACAGCCTGTTGGACATGGTAGAGAAGAAGGTAGTGGCTGATCACCCTTATCCACATAGCCACATAAGGGCCGTCAGTCATAATGCAGCTGTTGTGGGGCTACAGGGAGCCCCAACAAACTAGCAGTGACCCTCCTATCCTTGAAACTCTTCAAGGCCATATTTGCCTTGTCTCCAAAGAGACTCGTTCCAGCTAAGGGCATGTCCACGAGCGAGGCTTGGACATTCCTTGAAAAGTCAGTATTCCTCAACCAGAGATGATGTCTAAGCACCACAAAATAATCAATGGCTCTGCCCAGTGAGATTATTGAATCCAAACAGCATCTGACTGGGAACTTTGCTACATCTCACCTGTATGCAATAGCTTGTGAAAAAAATGGCTTGGGTTTCATCGACAACCATAAGCAGCTCTCAGGCAACCGTATTCCACACAGTATGGGAATACAGACCCAATAAGCATGCGGTGTTCATGGACCCCTCTGCCAGGCTGGCAGAAGAAAAAACAAATCCTCTTTCCGAAGGTACCTAGGATCTTGGATTCCCTATCCAGTGATGTGGTAGGGAATGCACCAGGATTGATTCAGGACACTGAGACCTGGACCACCAGAATCCCAGGGATAGGATGCTGGGTTAATAAGGCCAGGTCCTCAGACGTGGGGTGATGATGTGGGAAACTGTCCTGTGCAAAGGAGTACCTGTGTAGGGCTTGACCCACACCCTGATCGGGACATCAGTGAGGGCTTTGCTTGAAGGTCAGTAAGGGTTCTGATAGGGATACCCCTGGTGAAACTACCTCTGTCAAAACATTTCTTTAGACATGACCCGTGGGCAGCTGTAGGTCACTGACCTCCGCCGTCCTCCTGAGCACCACAGCAAAAGAAGCCCCTTGCTCTGAGGCCACTGTGGGAGGATAGAGGAGGCCAGTGTCTGGTGAGGTATCCAGACCATGGGTATCAGTCACGTCCTCATACCAGTTGTGATCAGCCATCAGTGTATGAATCTTGGGCTGACAATGGATACTGGCCCGTATCAATACTAGTTCCCTCATTGTCCCTGGACCTGTGATTAGTGAGACTTGACTGTGTTTATCGTAAAGTCCAGATTCTGGAGAAGGTTTCCTGCTGTTTGAGTGTGGGAGAGACCATATTGTCTATTTGCGTTCTTGGTTCCCACTCCTTTTGAGATGAGAGGCTACAGCAGCAAGACATGTTGTAAATAACCTAGGGCTGTCATGACCCGGAAGGGCAGCACTTTGAACTGATAAGGCTGACCACTTTCCACGAACCACAGGTAGCAATGGTGAGGATGGATGGGCATGTGAAAGTACGAATACTTCAAAACAAGTGCAGTGTTGAAGTCACCTTGTGGTAGCTGAGGGATGACCTCTTGCAGAGTGACCATATGAAAACATTCAGACAAGATGTATTTCCTGAGAGGCCAGAGAAGAAGAATGTAGGCCTTAGTTTCCTGTTTCTCTTGGGTATTAGGAAGTACATCTCTCTTGTGAATAAACCCTTGTTCCTCTTCCTGAAGGAGGCACTGATGTTCTGCCAATAGGGTGTGTTTGAGGGGTGGGATGTTTAATGAGGATGCAGTGAGCTTTACGCAGTAGCCATATTGTATGATTGGTCAAAAGTGATTCCTTCTCACTGTGGATGAAACCCTTGTAATCTGCCCCCAGATGGTGTAGTGTGATCGGGCAGAGTGCTTTGCAGAGGTGCCTCCTTTTGCACCCCCCCGTTATAGTGTTACCACACCCCTGTAATCCCTTTTGAGTAGTCCTGAGTTGTCTACTACAGCTGCGGTTGGTAAGAAGGGGGTGTCTCTGTAGAAGTGGTCTTGCTGTCCTCCCTACCCACCCCAATCCTTCCCCCTTTATTGGGATCTATGAAAGGAGCCTCGAGGCAGGAGTATCTGGAGGGCATGCATCGCCCTGGCCGAATCAGTATCTTTTTTTAAGCTTCTCCAGCATCTGATCCATCTGTGGCTAGAAGAGATGTAGACCACTGAACAGTGGTTCAGGAGATGTTGCATATCTGCCTCAAAGAAAGAGACACAAAGCCAAGCATGGTGTCTAATTAGGACACTCCAATTTGATACCCCTACCCACAGTATCAGCTGCTTCGAGGGTGCTGAAGATGGCAGTGCTGGCGATGATCTTTCTCTTACTAACCAGCTCCTGTCCATACAGCCTATATTGGTCTAGGAGGTGTAGGAGGAGTTCCTCCATTTCATCCCAATAGGTTCCGTCATAGCGGAAGATCAAACCAACAAAATTTGTAATTCTCCACTGTGTGGCTTATCAGCTGTCCTTTACAGGAAATGGGGCGTAACCAGCATTGGCGCTACTCTATCAGAAAGTCTCGAGGGACCAGGCCACAAATATGTGGAGGGTCAATAGGTGAGGGATTATACTTTTTATCAACCCTGGGCATGACAACTCTAGACTTTATCGGCCATAGACTGTCTCAGGCATAGTCTTGATCATCTTAGCCACTTTTTCTTCCCTACGTCTTGTTCAGTGAGCACTAATAATTCAAGAGAGTGTTCTAATAACAGACATTGGTCAGAATTATTCATGAAACAATCCATCTAGTGCTTCTCTGTTTCAGTATTGCTTTCCCCTTAGTCAAGGGGAAAACTAAGCTATGAAATGGTGGTAAGAACAATGACAGTCCTTAGTCTTCTGCACGTAAAATATAGGAACTCTTAACATCCATAGCACGAAGAGTTCTCTCAGCTGCTGTGGAAAGTTTTAGAAAAAATGATGGCAAACAAATACTTTCTGGTTCAAATAAAATGTTGCAGGGACCTTAGCAATGAACATGGGCTTTGTAGTCAGGGATACCTTTCCACAGAGGATTTCAACTAAGGCCCCTTTTAAGAAGAGTCTGTAATTCGCCGACTCCTCTGGCTGATGTCATTGTCAACAAGAGAGCGGTAATTTAGTATAGATACTGCATGGTAAGACTACTGATTGGTTTGAAGGATGGTCTCAGAACTGCCAAAACAGCAGTTGAGCTCCGATGATTGAGAAACTGTTGCCTCTGCAGGGAAGGATCTAAACAAACCCATTGTGAACTCTTGAATTAGTTTGGACGCATATAAAAATGGCTTATCTTATCTCCTGAGTAATCTAGAAATCGTTGCCAGGTGGACTTTGAGGTAAAACGGATACCAGCCCTAATAAACTTCAGAAGAACTGGTAAAAACTGGAAAGGATAAATTTCTAGTAGGTGTAGCTTTTCCTTTATTGCCAGTATCAAAAACTTCCCTTTTAAACACATGTTTTAATTATGATTGGTGAACTACAATCTCGGAGTATCTATTCACAATTGTTGGGTAAATCCAGAGGACCTAAGCATTGATGAGCCGGACTGTCATTTGAAAGGACAGACTGTGAGAACAAAGTATTTTTACTTTCTTCTTTGAGAATAGAAGTGCATCAAATGTACATTTGATTGGAATCTGAATGGAGATGTTCCACAACTTTGTGTACCAATGCTGCCACGACAATGCTGGAGCCACCATAATCACTTTACAACTTTCTCTTCATTTTGCAGAAAACGTCAGGAACTGAAGGAAATGTGCAAACGTTCCAATTCAGCTGACGGCAAAGGCTTCCGCTTCCCCTCGAGAACTGAGTCAATACAGCCTGCTTGCAAAAACAAGGAATTTAGAGTTCTGGACTGTTGAAAACATGTTCCAGTGTGTACTACCCTAGCTTGGGAATACCAGCTCTGATAGCATGCTAATTCCCATTCTTGATTGACAAAACGTCTCTGCTGGAAAAACTCAGTCAATTTGTTATCCTGGTATCTCTTTTGCCAATAGATCTTTGTTGTGCTGAAGACCTCACACCCATTGATTTGAGTTTCTTGGGATAAAAGAAGAGATCTTGTTCATCTCTGCTTGCACATATAGTATGTTGTGGTGGTCGCTTTACATATTATAACCTTTGACTTTCTTACTTTTAGAAGAAAATCATTGAGAGCCAGTTTGATCTCTCTGAGCTTGAGCAGGCTAATGTAAGCGATCAGCTCTCTCATCCACACACCAGAGACATGCATGATGTGAAGATGGCCTTCCAACCCAACAGGCAAGCATCTGTTGTTATGAAGCCTTGTGGTGGTGGTGGCTTTTCAAATCACTGTAGTGTTTCCTTTACATCGTCTCAGTCTCACTTACCCACCACTGTAAGCTTCACTGCTCATGAACTGTCTTCATTCAAAGACAGCACTAGGGCTGAAGCAGAGTACATGAGGACAGGCTTCCCCACAACGCTTTGATAGTCCAGACTGCTGCTTTTAGTTTTAAAAATAGATAGGACACTAATTGCATCTGCTTGTTTCTCCTCTTCAGAGACAGAAGGATTACATTACTTATCTTGTAAGCATTTGTGTGAGGTGCTGTAGATTCACGTGCTCTGCATACTCTTGCCACTTAGTGTTGGGCTATGATGTCTGCAAGCTGTGTTTCTTTGAAGTCATTTGAGTCACGTCTATATAGGGTCTGGAAAGGTCACACGGGAGACCTCACAATCTACAAGCAGTGGCCTCCCTAACAATGTCTCCTGCGCATCAGTGTGTTGGAACTCATGGCAGTCCATTTAGCTCTACAAGGGATTCTAACAAGAATTCCCACAAAGTGGTTCTCGATCAAAGGGACAATGTGACAGCCATTTACGACATACAAAATCAGGAGATGCTCACTGCAACTGTCCAAGCTGTCACAGGCAATTTGAAATTGGGTGATTAGTCATCAAGTAGAACTGTTGGTGGAACATCTCCAGGATGTGGACAACTACTTTGCAGATCTACTCAGTAGGAGTAGTCAACAAGCACATTAATTGGAGATCAACCCCCAGGTGCTCAGTTAGCGCAATCATTAGTTCCAGCATTGAGGCAAGCCAGAGACACACCTGTTCATCTGTTTCCCATACTCAAGAAAACAAAATGCAAAACCTTTGCATCCACTTAGCCTTACCCATGGTGAATGGACAGTGTTCTGTGTTTCAGCGGTCAGGGATATTCGTAATGCTATTCTCAAGCTACCACTGATTTCATGTGTCATCAGGAAAATGTGGCACATACCAATGATGTTATTCTTATTGCCCCATTCTGGGCTCACAAAGTACAGTTCTATTTACTGCTAGAGACATTCATCCACCCACCATCGAGAGAAGCTGCATGGTCAACCAGATATGTTCACTTAACACGGATAATTGGAACACCCCCAAACTCAGAGTGGCTCAATCTTGTGATTTTGCACATGCATCAATCTTAAATAATAGCCCTTGATGGTCACAGCAGAAAATATAGTTTGCTACCTCTTACACCTCTAAAAATTAGAGCTCGTCTATTCCTTAGTAGGCAGCTATTGTCACCGACCAATAAATAGAACACTAGGTGTAGGAAGTTGGCTCTGTATGCACTATTTCAAAGTAAGGAATAGTATGCACAGAGTCCAAGGGTTCCCCTTAGAGGTAAGATAGTGGCAAAAAGAGATAATACTAATGCTCTATTTTGTGGTAGTGTGGTCGAGCAGTAGGCTTATCAAAGGAGTAGTGTTAAGCATTTGTTGTACATACACACAGGCAATAAATGAGGAACACACACTCAGAGACAAATCCAGCCAATAGGTTTTGTTATAGAAAAATATATTTTCTTAGTTTATTTTAAGAACCACAGGTTCAAATTCTACATGTAATATCTCATTTGAAAGGTATTGCAGGTAAGTACTTCAGGAACTTTAAATCATTACATTAGCATGTATACTTTTCACATAAAACACAATAAGCTGTTTTAAAAGTGGACACAGTGCAATTTTCACAGTTCCTGGGGGAGGTAAGTTTTTGTTAGTTTTGTCAGGTAAGTAAATCACTTAAAAGTCTCAGGTTTGGGTCCAAGGTAGCCCACCGTTGGGGGTTCAGAGCAACCCCAAAGTTACCACACCAGCAGCTCAGGGCCGGTCAGGTGCAGAGGTCAAAGAGGTGCCCAAAACGCATAGGCTGCAATGGAGAGAAGGGGGTGCCCCGGTTCCGGTCTGCCAGCAGGTAAGTACCCGCGTCTTCGGAGGGCAGACCAGGGGGGTTTTGTAGGGCACCGGGGGGGGGGGGGGGGGGGAGGGGGACACAAGTCAGCACAAAAAGTACACCCTCAGCAGCGCGGGGGCGGCCGGGTGCAGTGTGCAAACATGCGTCGGGTTTTCAATGTTGTTCAATGAGAGATCAAGGGATCTCTTCAGCGTCGCAGGCAGGCAAGGGGGGGCTCCTCGGGGTAGCCACCACCTGGGCAAGGGAGAGGGCCTCCTGGGGGTCACTCCTGCACAGGAGTTCCGTTCCTTTCGGTGCTGGGGGCTGCGGGTGCAGAGTCTTTTCCAGCTGTTGGGAAATGGAGTTCAGGCAGTCGCGGTCAGGGGGAGCCTCGGGATTCCCTCTGCAGGCGTCGCTGTGGGGGCTCAGGGGGGACAACTTTGGTTACTCACGGTCTCGGAGTCGCCGGAGGGTCCTCCCTGAGGTGTTGGTTCTCCACCAGTCGAGTCGGGGTCGCCGGGTGCAGTGTTGCAAGTCTCACGCTTCTTGCGGGGAGTTGCAGGGGTCTTTAAATCTGCTCCTTGAAACAAAGTTGCAGTTCTTTTGGAGCAGTGCCGCTGTCCTCTGGAGTTTCTTGTCTTTCTTGAAGCAGGGCAGTCCTCAGAGGTCGCTGGTCCCTTGGAAAGCGTCGCTGGAGCAGGGTTCTTTGGAAGGCAGGAGACAGGCCGGTAGGACTGGGGCCAAAGCAGTTGGTGTCTTCTGTTATTCCTCTGCAGGGGTTTTTCAGCTCAGCAGTCTTCTTCTTCTTTTAGTTCCAGGAATCTAAATTCTTAGGTTCAGGGAAGCCCTTAAATACTAAATTTAAGGGCGTGTTTAGGTCTGGGGGGTTAGTAACCAATGGCTACTAGCCCTGAGGGTGGGTACACCCTCTTTGTGCCTCCTCCCAAGGGGAGGGGGTCACATTCCTATCCCTATTGGGGGAATCCTCCTTCTACAAGATGGAGGATTTCTAAAAGTCAGAGTCACCTCAGCTCAGGACACCTTAGGGGCTGTCCTGACTGGCCAGTGACTCCTCCTTGTTTTTCTCATTATCTCTCCTGGACTTGCCGCCAAAAGTGGGGGCTGGGTCCAGGGGGCAGGCATCTCCACTAGCTGGAGTGCCGTGGGGCATTGTAACACGAAGCTTGAGCCTTTGAAGCTCACTGCTAGGTGTTACAGTTCCTGCAGGGGGGAGGTGTGAAGCACCTCCACCCAGAGCAGGCTTTGTTTCTGTCCTCAGAGAGCACAAAGGCTCTCACCGCATGAGGTCAGCCACTCGTCTCTCAGCAGCACGCTGGCACAGACCAGTCAGTCCTGCACTGAACAATTGGGTAAAATACAGGGGGTATCTCTAAGATGCCCTCTGTGTGCATTTTTTAATAAATCCAACACTGGCATCAGTGTGGGTTTATTATTCTGAGAAGTTTGATATTAAACTTCCCAGTATTCAGTGTAGCCATTATGGAGCTGTGGAGTTCGTTTTTGACAGACTCCCAGACCATATATTCTTATGGCTACCCTGCACTTACAATGTCTAAGGTTTTGTTTAGACACTGTAGGGGCATAGTGCTCATGCACCTATGCCCTCACCTGTGGTATAGTGCACCCTGCCTTAGGGCTGTAAGGCCTGCTAGAGGGGTGACTTACCTATGCCACAGGCAGTGTGAGGTTGGCATGGCACCCTGAGGGGAGTGCCATGTCGACTTAGTCATTTTCTCCCCACCAGCACACACAAGCTGGCAAGCAGTGTGTCTGTGCTGAGTGAGGGGCCCCTAGGGTGGCATAAGACATGCTGCAGCCCTTAGAGACCTTCCCTGGCATCAGGGCCCTTGGTACCAGGGGCACCAGTTACAAGGGACTTACCTGGGTGCCAGGGTTGTGCCAATTGTGGAGACAATGGTACATTTTAGGTGAAAGAACACTGGTGCTGGGGCCTGGTTAGCAGGGTCCCAGCACACTTCTCAGTCAAGTCAGCATCAGTATCAGGCAAAAAGTGGGGGGTAACTGCAACAGGGAGCCATTTCTTTACACTAGGCCATCTTTTGCATTCCTGTTAAAGCCTTTATGGAAGGGCAATTCCTTCTACACTATCAACAGCCTCTTTACGGAACTTTAATACTGGTCTTACTTGACTTGCATGCCCTATTTTTGAGCCCCTACAGTGATGTCTGCTGCTGGAAAATGGCATTCCCCATTGTCATTACTTCCCTTCTCACAGTAAGTGAATTAAAGGCATTGTCCTTTGAAAAATCTTTCATACAAGTAAGAAAAAGGCAGAATTGTCCTTTAGGCACACCCTTGTTTGTCACTGTAAAGAAATGGCTCCCTGTTGCAGTTACCCCCCACTTTTTGCCTGATACTGATGCTGACTTGACTGAGAAGTGTGCTGGGACCCTACTAACCAGGCCCCAGCACCAGTGTTCTTTCACCTAAAATGTACTTTTGATTCCACAATTGGCACACCCTGGCATCCAGGTAAGTCCCTTGTAACTGGTACCCCTGGTACCAAGGGCCCTGATGCCAGGGAAGGTCTCTAAGGGCTGCAGCATATCTTATGCCACCCTGGGGACCCTCACTCAGCACAGACACACTGCTTGCCAGCTTGTGTGTGCTGATGAGAACAAAACGAGTAACTACCCATGGCACTCCCCTCAGGGTGCCATGCCAACCTCACACTGCCTATGCAGTATAGATAAGTCACCCCTCTAGTAGGCCTTACAGCCCTAAGGCAGGGTGCACTATACCATAGGTGAGGGCACCAGTGCATGAGCACTATGCCCCTACAGTGTCTAAGCAAAACCTTAGACATTGTAAGTGCAGGGTAGCCATAAGAGTATATGGTCTGGGAGTCTGTTTTACACGAACTCCACAGCTCCATAATGGCTACACTGAATACTGGGAAGTTTAGTATCAAACTTCTCAGAATAATAAACCCACACTGATACCAGTGTTGGATTTATTAAAAAATGCACACAGAGAGCATCTTAGAGATGCCCCCTGTATTTTACCCAATTGTTCAGTACAGGACTGACTGGTCTCTGCCAGCCTGCTGCTGAGAGACGAGTGTCTGACCTCATGAGGTGAGAGCCTTTGTGCTCTCTGAGGACAGAAACAAAGCCTGCTCTGGGTGGAGGTGCTTCACACCTCCCCCCTGCAGGAACTGTAACCTCCTAGCAGTGAGCTTCAAAGGCTCAAGCTTCGTGTTACAATGCCCCAGGGCACTCCAGCTAGTGGAGATGCCCGCCCCCTGGACACAGCCCCCACTTTTGGCGGCAAGTCCAGGAGAGATAATGAGAAAAACAAGGAGGAGTCACTGGCCAGTCAGGACAGCCCCTAAGGTGTCCTGAGCTGAGGTGACTCTGACTTTTAGAAATCCTCCATCTTGCAGATGGAGGATTCCCCCAATAGGGATAGGAATGTGACCCCCTCCCCTTGGGAGGAGGCACAAAGAGGGTGTACCCACCCTCAGGGCTAGTAGCCATTGGCTACTAACCCCCCAGACCTAAACACGCCCTTAAATTTAGTATTTAAGGGCTTCCCTGAACCTAAGAATTTAGATTCCTGCAACTTACCGAAGAAGAAGACTGCTGAGCTGAAAACCCCTGCAGAAGAAGAAAGAAGACACCAACTGCTTTGGCCCCAGTCCTACCGGCCTGTCTCCTGCCTTCTAAAGAACCCTGCTCCAGCGACGCTTTCTCCAGGACCAGCGACCTCTGAATCCTCAGAGGACTGCCCTACTTCCAAGAGACCAAGAAACTCCCGAGGACAGCGGCACTGCTCCAAAAGAACTGAAACTTTGTTTCAAGGAGCAGACTTAAAGACCCCTGCAACTCCCCGCAAGAAGCGTGAGACTTGCAACACTGCACCCGGCGACCCCGACTCGACTGGTGGAGAACCAACACCTCAGGGAGGGCCCTCCGGCGACTCCGAGTCCGTGAGTAACCAAAGTTGTCCCCCCTGAGCCCCCACAGCGACGCCTGCAGAGGGAATCCCGAGGCTCCCCCTGACCGCGACTGCCTGAACTCCATTTCCCGACGGCTGGAAAAGACCCTGCACCCGCAGCCCCCAGCACCTAAAGGAACGGAACTCCTGTGCAGGAGTGACCCCCAGGAGGCCCTCTCCCTTGCCCAGGTGGTGGCTACCCCGAGGAGCCCCCCCCTTGCCTGCCTGCGACGCTGAAGAGATCCCTTGATCTCTCATTGAAAACCATTACAAACCCGACGCATGTTTGCACACTGCACCCGGCCGCCCCCGCGCTGCTGAGGGTGTACTTTTTGTGCTGACCTATGTCCCCCCCGGTGCCCTACAAAACCCCCCTGGTCTGCCCTCCGAAGACACGGGTACTTACCTGCTGGCAGACCGGAACCGGGGCACCCCTTCTCTCCATTGAAGCCTATGCGTTTTGGGCACCTCTTTCACCTCTGCACCTGACCAGCCCTGAGCTGCTGGTGTGGTAACTTTGGGGTTGCTCTGAACCCCCAACGGTGGGCTACCTTGGACCCAAACCTGAGACTTGTAAGTGATTTACTTACCTGACAAAACTAACAAAAACTTACCTCCCCCAGGAACTGTGAAAATTGCACTGTGTCCACTTTTAAAACAGCTTATTGTGTTTTATGTGAAAAGTATACATGCTAATGAAATGATTCAAAGTTCCTAAAATGCTTACCTGCAATACCTTTCAAATGAGATATTACATGTAAAATTTGAACCTGTGGTTCTTAAAATAAACTAAGAAAATATATTTTTCTATAACAAAACCTATTGGCTGGATTTGTCTCTGAGTGTGTGTTCCTCATTTATTGCCTGTGTGTATGTACAACAAATGCTTAACACTACTCCTTTGATAAGCCTACTGCTCGACCACACTACCACAAAATAGAGCATTAGTATTATCTCTTTTTGCCACTATCTTACCTCTAAGGGGAACCCTTGGACTCTGTGCATACTATTCCTTACTTTGAAATAGTGCATACAGAGCCAACTTCCTACATTGGTGGATCAGCGGTGGGGTACAAGACTTTGCATTTGCTGGACTACTCAGCCAATACCTGATCACACGACAAATTCCAAAAATTGTCATTAGAACTTGATTTTTTGCAATTTGAAATTTTTCTAAATTCTTAAAAGTCCTGCTAGGGCCTTGTGTTAGTCCCTGTTAGCATTTCCTTTTAGAGTTTAAAAGTTTGGTAAAAGTTTGAATTAGATTCTAGAACTAGTTTTAGTTTCTTAAAAAGTATTCCAACTTTTAGAAGCATAATGTCTAATACAGATGTGAATGTGGTGGAACTCGACACCACACCTTACCTCCATTTACAGATGAGAGAGCTAAGGTCACTCTGTAAACTAAAGAAAATAGCAATGGGCTCCAGACCTTCCAAACTACAGCTCCAGGAGCTGTTGGCAGAGTTTGAAAGAGCCATTCCCTCTGAGGATGGCAACACAGAGGATGAGTATAGTGACTTGGAGGGCGATTCCCCCCCACCAGTCTTATCTAGGGAGGACAGGGCCTCTCAAGCCCTGACTCCACAAATTATAGTCAGAGATGCTGGTTCCCTCACAGGAGGGACCAACCTCTCTGAAATCACTGAGGATAACTCCAGTGAAGAGGACATCCAGTTAGCCAGGATGGCCAAAAGATTGGCTTTGGAAAGACAGATCCTAGCCATAGAAAGGGAAAGACAAGAGATGGGCCTAGGACCCATCAATGGTGGCAGCAACATAAATAGGGTCAGAGATTCTCCTGACATGTTAAAAATCCCTAAAGGGATTGTGACTAAATATGAAGATGGTGATGACATCACCAAATGGTTCACAGCTTTTGAGAGGGCTTGTGTAACCAGAAAAGTGAACAAATCTCACTGGGGAGCTCTCCTTTGGGAAATGTTCACTGGAAAGTGTAGGGATAGACTCCTCACACTCTCTGGAAAAGATGCAGAATCTTATGACCTCATGAAGGGTACCCTGATTGAGGGCTTTGGATTCTCCACTGAGGAGTACAGGATTAGGTTCAGGGGGGCTCAAAAATCCTCGAGCCAGACCTGGGTTGATTTTGTTGACTACTCAGTGAAAACACTGGATGGTTGGGTAACTGGAAATGAAGTGCATGACTATGTTGGGCTTTATAATTTGTTTATGAAAGAACACATTTTAAGTAACTGCTTCAATGAAAAGTTGCATCAGTATCTGGTAGACCTAGGACCAATTTCTCCCCAAGAATTGGGAAAGAAGGCGGACCATTGGGTCAAGACTAGGGTAACCAAAACTTCCACTGGGGATGACCAAAAGAAAGGGGTTACAAAGCCTCCCCAGGAGAAAGTGGGTGACACTAGAAATAAAGAAAAAGAGTCCTCTGTAGGCCCCCAAAAACCAGAGCAGGTGGGTGGGCCCGAGACACAACCCAAAACAAAGGTGGGTACCAGGGTAAGAACTGGGATGCCACTAAGGCATGGTGCCATAACTGTAAACAGACAGGGCACCACACCAAGGACACTTCTTGTCCCAAAAACAAACCCCCTAGCAAAATCCCAGGGGTGACCAGTGTAGCCATTGGGGATGACTCCTCAGATGAGGAGGTCTTCATAGCCTTCAACTGGAAAAAGGGCCCAACAGGTGAGTTGGAGATTCCAGAGGGAAGTAGACACTTCCACCACCTACTGGTGAATGGAATCCCAGCCACTGCCCTGAGAGACACTTGTGCCAGTCACACTATTGTGCATGACAGGCTGGTGTTCTCAATCCAGTACATCCCAGGTGAGACTGCCAGAGTAAGAGTTAGCCCAGACAGGGTCACTGATAGGCCTGTGGCTTTTGTGCCCATAGAAGTGGGTGGGACTTTTAGCTGGAGAAGGGTGGAAGTCAGTACAGACCTCCCCCTTGATTGTCTCCTTGGAAATGACTACCCAGAGGTTAGTCAGAGCCCAAGAGAGGAACTGGTCCAGTGCCAGTCCTCTCCCAAGGATTCTGGAGTTCCTGCCTCTGCAGTAAATGCAAGTAGGCCCCAGAAGAAAAAGAAAAGCAAACAGAGTAGGAAAGGTGGACAACCTTTAGCCAAGGTTCCAGCAAGCCAAGGAGATTCTGCTCCAGTAGGGGAAAACTCCAAAAGTGGCTCTGATAAAGTCCAACCTGACCCACAAGAAGTCCTGGCTAGTCAGGCAACTGTTAAGTCTGAGTGGGTGGCTCCTCAGCTAACAGAAGAAAAAGTGGAAGAAGGGTGTTTACTACAAGATGTGGTAACCCCCCACTCTAATACAGCAGACAGGCACCCTGAACCCAAAGAAGCCTGTAACTTAGCCCCTTCCCTTGTAGGTGAAGAGCAAAAGGTGTGGTTCTGGGTACTGACAGCTGTCAGTGGCCTCTGCTGGGTGTTAGCCTTTATGGCTGCCCTATCCTTGGCATGGTGGTCAGACCCCATGCCAAATAGCAGGTTAGGCCCCCTGACCCTGTTGGTCATGGTGGGGTTACTCCAGCTCTGGGTAACCTCTTTGGGTAAGCTAGGGGTGACCCTGGCTAAGATAAGATTAGCAGAGGTGGATACCTCTAACCCCAAATTAGAGAGAATGGGTGAAGACATAAAAAGCACAGACAAGAGGCAGTTCAGACTAGGTCCTATCACTGTGGAAGTGGGTCAGTTCCCCAGAGGGAATGACCTGGACAGGAGGATGTAAGGCAGAGTAGGCCCTGCAACAAACCAGCCTATTTCCTCTACTCTTCCTCGCCTGACAGACTAGGAAGACTCTCCCAGCTTTGGCCGAGTCTCCTGGCCTGTGGGCTGGGGGGGGGTTTGTGTAAAGAAATGGCTCCCTGTTGCAGTTATCCCCCACTTTTTGCCTGATACTGATGCTGACTTGACTGAGAAGTGTGCTGGGACCCTGCTAACCAGGCCCCAGCACCAGTGTTCTTTCACCTAAAATGTACTTTTGATTCCACAATTGGCACACCCTGGCATCCAGGTAAGTCCCTTGTAACTGGTACCAAGGGCCCTGATGCCAGGGAAGGTCTCTAAGGGCTGCAGCATGTCTTATGCCACCCTGGGGACCCCTCACTCAGCACAGACACACTGCTTGCCAGCTTGTGTGTGCCATGCCAACCTCACACTGCCTATGCAGTATAGATAAGTCACCCCTCTAGTAGGCCTTACAGCCCTAAGGCAGGGTGCACTATACCATAGGTGATCCTTTGATAAGCCTACTGCTCGACCACACTACCACAAAATAGAGCATTAGTATTATCTCTTTTTGCCACTATCTTACCTCTAAGGGGAACCCTTGGACTCTGTGCATACTATTCCTTACTTTGAAATAGTGCATACAGAGCCAACTTCCTACAGTCACCGAAAAAGTCTTGCCCTTTCATGTCAATCAGTCTATTGACTTGCCTCCTTTTTTCCCACAAACAGTTACTTGCAGAAAAATCAGTAAATAATTTAAATGCTAGTAATGCTCTTAAGTAATAAGTTGATCATACCAGGTCCATCAGAAAAACAAAACTGATGTGTTTCCCCAACTATGCACTGGCAACCAAATTTCAAAAGTTAGCTTTGCCTGATTGGATCTGTGCCAGGGCTCATTCCTCCAGCAAGAATGATTCTAGACAAGATTCTATTAGTAATCAACTGCAAAGCTGCTACTTGGTTATCTATTGACACTTTAACTAAGCAGACAATCATGTGACAAGAATCACAAGTCTGACAAACTGCACTTAAACCACTGCTCAACACGTCTACCACTGCTGCTCAACAAGTCTTCCACTGCTGCTCGCAAGCCATCACTTTAGGGATTCAGTACTAGTTTTCAGACTATGAACAGCATGTGTTCCAGACCATTTAACAGGTGTGAATTTACGAATGACAAATGTACATATTCCTTTCCTCTTTGGACCTCAAACAAGAAGACTCAGTAAGTGTGTAAACAATGTTTTCTCTTATGAATTCTTAAATCCTGGGTTAATATCCTCCGGCTGAATGATGTTTTGCACTCCCTTGCAGGACACCTAGGCCAGCCTATGTCCTGAGGAGACCTCTAAAGAACAAGGGTTGAAATGAATTGACTTTTATCGGATCAACGACTTTATGCACAAACATTGCACATTTCTTTCAAATAATTCATTTGTGAAATTCGATATTTTGCATACTTTTTAGCACTGTTCTGATTTGATAGACATATCCACGTCTGCTCCCTTTAGTGTAAGCAAGTACTATCACTGCTTGTTGGGGAGGTCCATGTTTAGTTCACTCTGATTTAAAACGTGTAAATACAGTAACAATTCATTAAAATGCGCTGTTCTATAGTTTTGAGAAAAAGATAAAACAATATGATAAGTAAGTCGTACAATGCGGACTGAATCTATTTGTGTGATATGAGTGATGTTGGCACTCTTTATCTTTAAGAATAGCTGATAAAATTAGCAGGAGACACACCATCTTTGTCTCTGTATAACTATAATAGTTAAGGTCCATCCTTGCTTCAAGTGACTATTATGCTAGATTTGATAAGATTCTGTAGAAAACACTCGATGGTGCAACTATTAAAGGTGGTTGTGTTTCACTGATACAGCAATTGTTGACATATTTGGAGATTTAAATAAGCTTACTCAGTGTGCACATGTCTTGGGTGTTTTTTTTCCATCAGCGACAAGGCAACTGTCACAGTTCATGCTGGGGGTGGCTTCGATGATGTGCAAGCAGAGACGACAATTATTGCTTATGCTTCTACTCTGATGGAACAAGAGAGAATGGCCACACATTCTGTAATGTGTTGGATGATGTATTTATAGGATTTCAACCTTTCTGCAAAATAGGTCTGAAGAAAGCAGCTGGTGACTATTATTCACCTAGCCTCTCTCTTACCCTTGAAAAACAACAAGATAACTGACAAACCCACAGGAGTGCTTTTGGTAGCAACAATGAAACCAAAAGTAAAAGAATCAAGAAGTAACTGAGTGTGCCTGACAGAGCTCCTGCATTCAGGAGTGTTTGAAAGAAAACGATTGATTTAAATCGGGCCGGGGAGAGGATATTCTCAATGTAATACCGAGGGGGTGAGGGTGTAGGGCTGGGAGAACAGTTGGAGCCAACTGCCATGCTCTGGAAAAGTTGATTTTGTTGGATAATGAAGCGCATCTCGGTAGAAATCTGACAAATGTTAGTGCTTTTTTGGTGGATTATGGAAATCAATGTAAACTGTTGTGGAAGATTAGCAGGTGTGCTGCCAGTGAATGCAATCAGTTTAACTTTCATATAAGATCTGGAAGATGGCCCTATAAATAATGGGACAATTCGACCATTTAAATTTGAGCTCACAGCATACTTTATAACTTGTAGATTACTTCTCTAGAATGGTAGAGGTGTTGGGAATCCACAAGGTGACAACCGGGCTGCAACCAAACAACCAGAACGCTACTTAGGCAGATTGTGGCTGGTGTGATGTTGAACACAGAGTGATTAGTTAAATTGCTTGGATGGAAATGAAAATGTCACTTACCCAGTGTACATCTGTTCGTGGCATCAGTCGCAGTAGATTTGCATGTTTTGCAATAGCTCGCCATCTGGTGTTGGGCCGGAGTGTTACAAGTTGTTTTTCTTCGAAGAAGTCTTTCGAGTCACGGGACCGAGTGACTCCTCCTTTTGTCTCCATTGCGCATGGGCGTCGACTCCATCTTCGATTGTTTTTCCCCGCAGAGGGTGAGGTAGGAGTTGAATTGTAGTAATAGTGCCCATGCAATGGAGTGACTAAGTATGCACCTATTTAAGGTTGAGATGATACATATATAAATAATTGAAGGTAACTTCCAAACTGCTACAGGCTCCCGGGGAGGCGGGTGGGCACATGCGAATCTACTGCGACTGATGCCACGAACAGATGTACACTGGGTAAGTGACATTTTCAGTTCGATGGCATCTGTCGCTGTAGATACGCATGTTTTGCATAGACTAGTAAGCAGTTATCTCCCCAAAAGCGGTGGATCAGCCTGTAGGAGTGGAAGTAGTCTGAAATAATGTTCTTAATACGGCTTGACCTACTGTGGCTTGTTGTGCGGATAACACGTCTACACAGTAGTGCTTGGTGAATGTGTGAGGCGTAGACCATGTGGCTGCCTTACATATTTCTTGCATTGGGATGTTTCCTAGAAAGGCCATGGTAGCACCTTTCTTTCTGGTTGAGTGTGCCCTTGGTGTAATGGGCAGCTGTCGTTTAGCTTTAAGGTAGCAGATTTGGATGCATTTAACTATCCATCTGGCTATACCTTGTTTTGATATTGGGTTTCCTGCATGAGGTTTTTGAAATGCAATAAATAGTTGTTTAGTCTTTCTGATGTTTTTTGTTCTGTCAATGTAATACATCAATGCTCTTTTGACATCTAATGTATGTAGTGCCCTTTCAGCTACGGTATCTGGCTGTGGAAAGAACACTGGAAGTTCCACTGTTTGATTTAGATGGAACGGTGAAATAACCTTTGGCAAAAATTTAGGATTGGTCCTTAGGACGACCTTATTTTTGTGTAGTTGTATAAAAGGTTCCTGTATTGTAAACGCCTGAATCTCGCTTACTCTTCTTAGGGAAGTAATGGCGATGAGAAATGCCACCTTCCAGGTTAGGAACTGTATGTCGCAGGAGTGCATGGGTTCAAAAGGTGGACCCATAAGTCTAGTTAGGACAACATTTAGGTTCCATGAAGGAACAGGTGTGTTCTTGGTGGTATAATTCTCCTAAGGCCCTCCATGAATGCTTTAATGACTGGTATCTTATATAGGGAAGTTGAATAGGTAGTCTGCAGGTATGCAGATATTGCTGCAAGGTGTATTTTAATGGAAGAGAAAGCCAGGTTAGATTTTTGTAAGTGAAGCAAGTAACCCACTACATGTTCTGGAGTTGTGTGTAATGGTTGTATTTGATTAATATGGCAGTAGCAAACAAACCTCTTCCATTTACTTGCATAGCAGTGCCTGGTGGATGGCCTTCTGGCTTGTTTTATGACTTCCATACATTCTTGGGTAAGTTGTAAGTGCCCGAATTCTAGGATTTCAGGAGCCAGATTGCTAGATTCAGCGATGCTGGATCTGGGTGTCTGATCTTTTGGTTGTGCTGTGTCAACAGATCTGGCCTGTTGGGCAATTTGATGCAGGGTACTACTGATAGGTCTAGCAGCGTTGTGTACCAGGGTTGCCTTGCCCAAGTTGGTGCTATCAATATGAGTTTGAGTTTGTTTTGACTGAGTTTGTTTACCAGGTAAGGAAGGAGAGGGAGAGGAGGAAAAGCGTAAGCAAATATCCCTGACCAGTTCATCCATAGGGCATTGCCTTGGGACTGTTTGTGTGGGTATCTGGATGCGAAGTTTTGGCATTTTGCGTTCTCCCTTGTCGCAAACAAGTCTATCTGAGGTGTTCCCCAGAGTTTGAAATAAGTGTTCAGAATTTGGGGGTGAATTTCCCATTCGTGGACCTGTTGGTGATCGAGAGAGATTGTCTGCGAGTTGATTTTGGATCCCTGGTATAAATTGTGCTATTAGGCGAATTTGGTTGTGAATTGCCCAACGCCAAATCTTTTGTGCTAGCAGGCTTAACTGCGTGGAGTGCGTCCCCCCTTGCTTGTTTAGATAATACATTGTTGTCATGTTGTCTGTTTTGACGAGAATGTATTTGTGAACTATTATTGGTTGGAAAGCTTTTAGTGCTTGAAAAACTGCTAGAAGTTCTAGGTGATTTATATGCAGTGTTGTTTGATGTACGTTCCATTGTCCTTGTATGCTGTGTTGATCGAGGTGTGCTCCCCACCCTGTCATGGAAGCATCTGTTGTTATTACGTATTGTGGCACTGGGTCTTGGAAAGGCCGCCCTTTGTTTAAATTTATGTTGTTCCACCACAGAAGCGAGAGGTAAGTTTGGCGGTCTATTAACACCAGATCTAGAAGGTGACCCTGTGCTTGTGACCATTGTGATGCTAGGCACTGTTGTAAGGGCCTCATGTGCAGTCTTGCGTTTGGGACAATGGCTATGCATGAAGACATCATGCCTAGGAGTTGTAGTACCATCTTTGCGTGTATCCTTTGTGTTGGATACATGCGTTGTATGATGGTGTTGAAATTTCGAATTCTTTGTGGACTTGGAGTGGCTACTCCTTTTGATGTGTCTATTATGGCTCCCAGGTATTGTTGTACCTTGCGCGGCAGAATTTTGGATTTTGTGAAATTGACGGTGAACCCTAGTTTGAAGAGGGTTTGTATGATATGATTTGTGTGATTTGAGCACTGTATTAACGAATGGGCCTTGATTAGCCAGTCGTCTAGATATGGGAACACATGTATTTGCTGCCTTCTTATGTGTGCAGCGACTACCGCTAGACATTTGGTAAAGACTCTTGGTGCGGTTGTTAATCCGAAAGGCAGTACCTTGAATTGGTAATGTATTCCCTTGAATACAAACCTTAGGTATTTCCTGTGCGATGGGTGTATTGGTATATGGAAATAAGCATCCTTGAGGTCTAAAGTTGCCATGTAGTCGTGTAGTTTTATCAATGGCAATACTTCTTGTAGTGTGACCATGTGAAAGTGGTCTGATTTGATGAAAGTGTTCACTACTCTGAGGTCTAGGATTGGTCTCAGCGTTTTGTCCTTCTTTGGTATCAGAAAGTACAGTGAGTAAACTCCTGTGTTTATTTGTGTGTTTGGCACTAATTCGATTGCATTCTTTTGCAATAGTGCCTGCACTTCTATCTCCAGGAGATTGGAATGGTGTGTTGTCAAATTTTGTGCTTTTGGTGGTATGTTTGGAGGGAATTGTAGAAATTCTATGCAATAACCATGTTGGATAATTGCTAGAACCCAAGTGTCTGTAGTGATTTCCTCCCATGCTTTGTAATAATGACTTATTCTTCCCCCCACTGGTGTTGTGTGGAGGGGGTGAGTGACATGTGAGTCACTGTTTAGTAGTAGGGGTTTTGGGGCTCTGAAATCTTCCTCTATTTCTAGGGAATTGCCCTCCTCTATATTGTCCCCGAAAACCTCCTCTATACTGTCCCTGGTAACTGGACGGTGTTGCTTGTGAGGTGCTGGCTTGTGTGCTCTGACCCCGAAACCCCCCTCGAAAGGGTGTTTTACGGAATGTGCTGTAATTCCCTCTGCTCTGTGGGGAGTAGAGTGCGCCCATGGCTTTGGCAGTGTCCGTATCTTTTTTGAGTTTCTCAATCGCTGTGTCCACTTCTGGACCGAACAGTTCTTTTTCATTAAAAGGCATATTGAGAACTGCTTGTTGAATCGCTGGTTTAAATCCAGACGTTCGGAGCCATGCATGCCTTCTGATAGTTACAGATGTATTGTCCGTGCAGCTGTATCTGCAGCGTTCATGGAGGAGCGGATCGGGTTGTTGGAAATGGTCTGTCCCTCCTCAACCACTTGTTTTGCCCTATTTTGTAAGTCCTTGGGCAGATGTTCAATGAGATGTTGCATCTCGTCCCAGTGGGCTCTGTCATAGCGCGCAAGTAGTGCCTGGGAGTTCGCGATGCGCCACTGGTTTTCAGCTTGTGCTGAGACTCTTTTACCAGCTGCATCGAACTTGCGGCTTTCTTTATCTGGGGGTGGTGCATCTCCAGATGTGTGAGAGTTGGCCCTTTTCCTAGCTGCTCCTACAACGACAGAGTCTGGTGGCAGCTGTGTAGTGATGAAAACCGGGTCTGTAGGAGGCGCCTTATACTTTTTTTCCACCCTTGGTGTGATTGCCCTACTTTTGACCGGCTCCTTAAAGATTTCTTTCGCGTGCCGGAGCATACCAGGGAGCATAGGCAGGCTTTGGTATGAGCTGTGGGTGGAGGAGAGTGTGTTGAATAAAAAATCATCCTCGACCTGTTCTGAGTGGAGGCTTACGTTGTGAAATTGTGCTGCTCTAGCCACCACTTGAGAATACGCGGTGCTGTCTTCTGGTGGAGATGGCTTCGTAGGGTATGCCTCCGGACTGTTATCTGACACTGGGGCGTCGTATAGGTCCCATGCGTCTTGATCTTGGTCACCCTGGCTTATGGTGGTGTGAGTTGGGGAGTGTGATGGAGTTCGTGCTGGTGAGACGTTAATCACGGGCGGAGGAGAGGGTGGTGGGGTAACTCTTTTCACCACTTTTGGTTGTGGTGTCTGTTCAGTTTGGAACTCCAACCTTCCCTTTCTTCTAATGGGGGGAAGGGTGCTTATTTTTCCTTTCCCCTGCTGTATGAAGATACGCTTTTGCGTATGGTCCACATCAGTTGATTGTAGCTCTTCCTCAAACCTATGCTTTTGCATTTGGGAGGTTAGCGAGTGCTCTTCTGTATAAGAGCCTGGAGCTGGGTCGCTTGCAGTTTGTTTCGGCACCGAAACCCTGTCTGCCTGTTTTTTCGGCTCCGAGGTGACTTTTTTCTTTTTCGGGGCCGAAACCTCTCGGCGTCTATCTTCTTCGGTGCCGCTGTCTCGGCGTCGAGCCATGTCCACACCGGCATCTCGGTGTCGAGGCTTGTCTCCAGCACTTTCTCGGTCCCGAGAAGGCTGCGTGCCGGTGTCTCGACCGGAGTCGGACGATCTCGGCACTGTTTGGGCCTTTTTCGGTGCCGACGGTCGGTCACCGAATTTATGGGTGGAGCCATGGCCTGATGGCAGTGGCGTCCCCTGGGCCTTGTAAATCTTCCTCTGTGTGGTTTTCGACGTCTTACTCACGGTTTGTGTATCGTCGAATCCTTCGGAGTCCGATTCTTGGATCGAGAAGGTACCTTCCTCTTCCTGCTCCTCGAACTCTCAGTGGGCTGTCGGCGCGGACGCCATCTGAAGTCTTCTGGCTCGACGGTCTCGGAGTGTCTTTCGGGACCGGAACGCACGACAGGCCTCACAGGTGTCTTCACTGTGCTCAGGTGACAGGCACAGGTTACAGACCAAGTGTTGGTCTGTATAGGGGTATTTATTGTGGCATTTGGGGCAGAAACGGAACGGGGTCCGTTCCATCGGCGTTCTTCAGCACGCGGTCGGGCCGACCAGGCCCCGACGGGGGATCGAAAAACTACCCCGAAGGGCACCGGAGCTCTTCGATCTTCGATGCGGTGTTGAATCTAAGTACGCCGATCCCGAACGCAACAATACCGACGAAAATCTTCCGAAATTAGCTAATTCTCCGTTCCGAAACTCGGAGCGACAGGAACACGTCCGAACCCGATGGCGGAAAAAAAACAATCGAAGATGGAGTCGACGCCCATGCGCAATGGAGACAAAAGGAGGAGTCACTCGGTCCCGTGACTCGAAAGACTTCTTCGAAGAAAAACAACTTGTAACACTCCGGCCCAACACCAGATGGCGAGCTATTGCAAAACATGCGTATCTACAGCGACAGATGCCATCGAACAATGTGAAATCAAGATGGAACAACTTTTGATATGAAAGTAAGAAACAAAGAAATGACGAGTGGCAAGTATGAATGTGAGGTGATGTGAAGGCGACACAGGTCTGAGTTAGAAACCCTTGCATGTGCAGGCAAAGATTTGACAAAATGTATGCAAACTAAAAAAGTATGGCAAAGGGGCAGGTGCTTAAGGGGACATTCGTGACTGAAGCATGTTAAACAGAATACCTAACGTACAACATTCTTTTCTCTACTGAGTTCTGTGAGAGATTGGAGAGCGTTTATGAATGTAATTGTGAGCTATGTACAGTATGTAGCACTGGGTGTTAAAAGGTTTTTCGTATGTAGAGGAAAGAAAATGCAGCAAGGTTGTACCTTGTAGACTGCATGAATTCAATTATTCTTCTATTATCACGTTTTTAGGCAAGTTGCAGAATGTGGTGTCTTGCACTGTGCGGTACTGTAGGGCGTTTGTAATAAACCCATGTAGCGAATAGGTAGTCACTTCACAATAATGGGGTTGGAGCAAACTTACCCTACTTTCAATGATGGGGTAGGAGCACATACGTCCTAATCATAGCAACAGAATAGGGTTACCCATATCAAATTAAAATCTATGCCAATATGAGTGCACATCCATATATTAAGACAACTAAAGCAAGAAGCTTGTAGCATGTGTCTCTAGCAATGGGCCTGGATTGCAGACATACCTTGCCAGCAACAGCAACTGGTCTGTCGAAGATCCCATGCATGCCTAGTATGGCAGACTGCGGAGGATTGATGATTGGTGTCCCATACAATGAACCAAAAACTCCACCATTGCTGATCGTGAAAGTGCCACCATCCATGTCTTCAATGGCCAGCTCGTTTTTACGGGCCTGCAAGAAAAACAGCAGCGCTTTAGCAATGTTTCTCAGAAGTGACTATATGTGTTTACGTACAGTATATGTAGCTGCAAGTTTCAGAACAAGTAAGAGAATGTTTGATAAATGATTATTCACTACACTGAGGTGCAGGAACATATATTTTACACACCAGGGTCCACATGATCATCATACCCAGTACACTGCTGTATTAGAGTCAAAACACGAATTAATGGCAGAGATCTATCTTTTTCATCATGGTCTTCCTGGCTCATTTTTAAGGGCCTAAATTGCAGCATATTTAGCTCTGGTAAGCTAGTAAACATCTCTGAGCACATTTGTCCTACCCTCCAATCATGACAAGCCATAATTGGCTTAAGTTACTTTTGGGTAAAGCCACAATAACAATGTGTAAAAACAGCATTACGTGGCAAATAAACCAAATATTAAAAATGGGAATTATAGCAGCTTTGCAACACTCACATGAGGTATGTGTGAAAACATAATATCAGGGTAGCCACTACAACCTGAGTCGCAGTAGGCAGGGCTCACAAAATCATGAATATGTCACTAGACCTGCAGGTGGAATAACTCGAATAACCTACTCAACCATAACTGCAATGTACTTGACCCAAAAACGGGTCTCAAACTGTGTGATCCTAGGCAAATATTCTCACATATAAGAGCACCTACAAATATGTGAGCTCAGCATTTCCGCTGTACAAAAAAAACTCCTGTTTGATCAAATTGACTAACCATTTGCTTCATGTATAAAAATAATCGAGCCCACATATATGGGACACATGATCCATGACCAGCCTCTTAGTTTACTAATAGCATTGCTAACAGGGCAGGAGTGTTTCTCAATTTATGCTTAAACACTCACATTTAATAAATATATTACTTAAGCATGATGGGGCCCACATTGCCATTTACAGACAGTACAGTTCCAAGAAATGTCCAAAAACCTTCCCACTAACTTACAGCTTTACATATAAAACTACACAATGCAGTAGTTGCCAAGCTTTTGACTTCTGTGGGCCCTCATTTTATCATTACTGGAACCCAAGGACCCCAGCCTGAACATTGTTGATGATTTGAAACGCAAAACAATACAAAGAAATACAGAAACAAACATTCATCTAACTCATACACAAATAACACTTTAATTTGCAAACAAATATAATAAAAAAAATAAAAATATATAATTTTATTAGGAAGGCTGGAGCTTTTTTAAAGTCAACTGAAGCCACAAATTGTCCATATTATATTCTGTTTGATGCACCTACACTGCTTCCACGAATCAATCTGAGAATACTAATTTAATTTTAAGCCTCAAATTTCCAATTCCTTAACATTTACAGTACATAATAAAATGTAATGGTACGTTTCGTCACTTTATTTATATACACTTTATTAATCTGTTATTATTATTTAATTTTCTAAGCAGTCGTGGACCCCCCTGAGGAGGCTTTTCAGACCCCCAGGTGTCCCCGGATCACAGGTTGGGAACCACTGATATAATGCATTAACCTGAGAAAATTGGATTTCAGAAAAAAGTATTTATTCTTTGAACATCACCAAGTAAAGTGCTCCGATTTGTTTTCATCCTATTAAAATATTTTTTACATCACACAAAAGTACAAACAATAGCTTTCACAACTACTGAAATATATCTTGGAAATGTTTGTACAGTTGACTTATTTAAATGTTGTGTGTTAAGAAAAAACCTGACACCCAATAGCCTTTATTTCACACTCTTTCTACAGCACCTCAGAGTTCACCTTACAAAATCCTGGAACTCTGCAGTTAGAAGGAAAATTAATTATAAGACATACTGACATTTGACCTCTGTCTCTGAACACACCAAATGTGACAAGAACACGATTTAAAGACTTCTTTACTGCTCCTTGGCTTTCTGACAAACAGAACACGGAGTAGGGCTTCAAAATACCTCGACCTGATAAAATATGAAAGACAGTGAGCGAGCAGATTTTGCGAAGCCTGGTTGGCCAAAGGCTAAAGCAAGTACATGTCTGAAACAATCATCGGACACATTCAAAACGCCTGTTCAAACATTTAAGTGACCTTCAAAATAGATCGTGAAGCCCACAAGAACTAGATGTGTAATCGTTGGAATGAGACATGCCAAATAAGAGGCTGGCATGTTTCAGCAGAATCAAGTTTTTATTTTATTTTACTGGCTGGGACAGTCTTTATCCCATTTTAAAGCTTGTTTAAAGAATAAACATCATATTCCTATGGCCCCCAAACTAGGAAAAAGCTAGCCAATCCGCATGTGTAGGAAGTTGGCTCTGTATGCACTATTTCAAAGTAAGGAATAGTATGCACAGAGTCCAAGGGTTCCCCTTAGAGGTAAGATAGTGGCAAAAAGAGATAATACTAATGCTCTATTTTGTGGTAGTGTGGTCGAGCAGTAGGCTTATCAAAGGAGTAGTGTTAAGCATTTGTTGTACATACACACAGGCAATAAATGAGGAACACACACTCAGAGACAAATCCAGCCAATAGGTTTTGTTATAGAAAAATATATTTTCTTAGTTTATTTTAAGAACCACAGGTTCAAATTCTACATGTAATACTTTGCATGAAAGGTATTGCAGGTAAGTACTTTAGGAAGTTTGAATAATCACAATAGCATATATACTTTTCAAATAAAACACATATAGCTATTTTAAAACTAGACACTTAGTGCAATTTTCACAGTTCCTAGGGGGAGTAAGAGTTAGTTAGTTCTTGCAGGTAAGTAAACCACCTACGGGGTTCAAATTTGGGTCCAAGGTAGCCCACCGTTGGGGGTTCAGAGCAACCCCAAAGTTACCACACCAGCAGCTCAGGGCCGGTCAGGTGCAGAGTTCAAAGTGGTGCCCAAAACACATAGGCTTCAATGGAGAAGGGGGTGCCCCGGTTCCAGTCTGCCAGCAGGTAAGTACCCGCGTCTTCGGAGGGCAGACCAGGGGGGTTTTGTAGGGCACCGGGGGGGGACACAAGTCCACACAGAAAGTACACCCTCAGCAGCGCGGGGGTGGCTGGGTGCAGTGTGCGAACAAGCGTCGGGTTTGTAATAGGAATCAATGGGAGACCAAGGGGTCTCTTCAGCGGTGCAGGCAGGCAAGGGGGGGGGGCTCCTCGGGGTAGCCACCACCTGGGCAAGGGAGAGGGCCTCCTGGGGGTCACTCCTGCACTGGAGTTCCGATCCTTCAGGTCCTGGGGGCTGCGGGTGCAGGGTCTTTTCCAGGCGTCGGGATCTGAGAGTCAGGCAGTCGCGGTCAGGGGGAGCCTCGGGACTCCCTCTGCAGGCGTCGCTGTGGGGGGTCAGGGGGGACAACTTTGGTTACTCACAGTCTTGGAGTCGCCGGGGAGTCCTCCCTGAAGCGTTGTTTCTCCACCAGTCGAGTCGGGGTCGCCGGGTACAGGGTTGCAAGTCTCACGCTTCTGGCGGGAAACGCAGTCGTTTTAAAGTTGCTCCTTTGGAAACAAATTTGCAGTCTTGGGTGAACAGGGCCGCTGTTCTCGGGAGTTTCTTGGTCCTTCTAAAGCAGGGCAGTCCTCTGAGGATTCAGAGGTCGCTGGTCCTGGGGAAAGCGTCGCTGGAGCAGTTTTCTTCCGAAGGGGGAGACAGGCCGGTAGAGCTGGGGCCAAGGCAGTTGGTGTCTCCGTCTTCTCTGCAGGGTTTTTCAGCTCAGCAGTCCTCTTCTTCTTAGGTTGCAGGAATCTGAGTTCCTAGGTTCAGGGGAGCCCTTAAATACTAAATTTAAGGGCGTGTTTAGGTCTGGGGGGTTAGTAGCCAATGGCTACTAGCCCTGAGGGGTGGGTACACCCTCTTTGTGCCTCCTCCCAAGGGGAGGGGGTCACATTCCTATCCCTATTGGGGGAATCCTCCATCTGCAAGATGGAGGATTTCTAAAAGTTAGAGTCACCTCAGCTCAGGACACCTTAGGGGCTGTCCTGACTGGCTAGTGACTCATCCTTGTTATTCTCATTATTTCCTCCGGCCTTGCCGCCAAAAGTGGGGCCGTGGCCGGAGGGGGCGGGCAACTCCACTAGCTGGAGTGCCCTGTGGTGCTGGAACAAAGGGGGTGAGCCTTTGAGGCTCACCGCCAGGTGTTACAGCTCCTGCCTGGGGGAGGTGATAACAAAGCCTGCACTGGGTGGAGATGCTACTAGCCACAGAGTGACAAAGGCACTCTCCCCATGTGGCCAGCAACATGTCTCGAGTGTGGCAGGCTGCTAAAACCAGTCAGCCTACACAGGTAGTTGGTTAAGGTTTCAGGGGGCACCTTTAAGGTGCCCTCTGGGGTGTATTTTACAATAAAATGTACACTGGCATCAGTGTGCATTTATTGTGCTGAGAAGTTTGATACCAAACTTCCCAGTTTTCAGTGTAGCCATTATGGTGCTGTGGAGTTCGTGTTTGACAGACTCCCAGACCATATACTCTTATGGCTACCCTGCACTTACAATGTCTAAGGTTTGGCTTAGACACTGTAGGGGCACAGTGCTCATGCACTGGTGCCCTCACCCATGGTATAGTGCACCCTGCCTTAGGGCTGTAAGGCCTGCTAGAGGGGTGACTTATCTATACTGCATAGGCAGTGTGAGGTTGGCATGGCACCCTGAGGGGAGTGCCATGTCGACTTACTTGTTTTGTCCTCACCAGCACACACAAGCTGGCAAGCAGTGTGTCTGTGCTGAGTGAGGGGTCCCCAGGGTGGCATAAGATATGCTGCAGCCCTTAGAGACCTTCCCTGGCATCAGGGCCTTTGGTACCAGGGGTACCAGTTACAAGGGACTTACCTGGATGCCAGGGTGTGCCAATTGTGAAACAAAAGTACAGGTTAGGGAAAGAACACTGGTGCTGGGGCCTGGTTAGCAGGCCTGAGCACACTTTCAATTCAAAACATAGCATCAGCAAAGGCAAAAAGTCAGGGGGTAACCATGCCAAGGAGGCATTTCCTTACAGCATGCATGCCTTTCTGCAAGTTAATAAAGATGCAATTCAGTGGGAAGTTTTTGATATGAACGTCACAAAAATAATTTCTAGAAAGGACTCACCTCTGTCTAAAGCAGGCCAGCTCAATGAAATGTGCCAGGCAGGCCCTCCCTCTCCCACCTTCATGCTAATTCAAGTACTCCACATAGCTGACCTAAATGACATAGGCACGATAGCAGAATGCTAGAAGCTGGGCCCATCTGTTGCCATGTTGAACACTCCCTAAAATAGAGATTTTTGGACTGGTTTGACCGCAAGCCAACAGAAATGCTGCAAAGTTGGGAAGGGCATAACTTAACGGGGTAAGCAAATAGCATTTCAACAACCACTGCTGGGTTACTTCTATTTCTTGGAGCTTCCTCAATTTGCAACACATGACATGGACAAAGAGGAAAGAAAGTCTGTTATCTACTGTCTGCAGGAGAGAAGACTAAGGCCTTGTATCCTTGCCCTCCGTCGTACCAGACTTTGAATGCAATTCTCAAAAGGCCAGGTAAGCTAGCCTCCTGTGGTCGACGGGGAAATGCTGGATAAAATAAGGCACCTCAGATAATAAAACCAGTAGACTCAGTGGGGGGCTAGACTTTGGCTGTGGCCTTATAGAAAACTGACTTAAGTCGGTCTCACCATTGTTTCTGTATTTAGATCCTTCCAGAACAACTTCTGGAAGTGCTGTGGGTACATCTGAAAGTTACAAAACATTTGACAGAGCTGGGACTAGAGAGTTGGCTGTGGCCCTGGAGAAGATGGTTAAGGAAGTAAGTCTGTAGCTGCAATCAGCGTTCTTAGTGACCCAGAAGAGATCCTGGGAGTTCAGGAGCATTTGAGTGAACGGGCCTGTAATACAATAGATCTGCCCCTGCCCTCCAAACCTGCATGGGGCAGCGCAGTTTGTAGCTAAAAGCTTTTCATTTCTGGTAGAATGGTCTCTGGTGACCGATTTTGGTAATGCACATAGATCAACATTATCTTTGGCTTCCCCATTGGCTTATATGGATTTTTATTTTTTTGCATTTTCATTAACAATTGATTAACTCCTGATGCGCTTTACCAAGAATGGTCACCTTGTGTCACTATAATCTTTCTTGTTACTTAATTGATTTTGGAATTTTACAGTTTGATTTCTTGACTTTAAAGTAGTGTTGGTTCTGCTAAAATATGTTGCACGCTTTCTTTCAAAGAAGTCTGTCATTAGCCACTGCAACCTAGGGTAAGCACAGGATTCCTCACTGAAACCTGATTTTTACCGCTTAGGAACAGAGTTACTTAACTTTGAAGGAGCTCACCCATGTCTCTGTAAATAGTTGTAAGGAAATGCCTCCTTGGCATGGTTACCCCCTGACTTTTTGCCTGATACTGATGCTGACTTGACTGAGAAGTGTGCTGCGACCCTGCTAACCAGGCCCCAGCACCAGTGTTCTTTCACCTAAAATGTACCATTGTCTCCACAATTGGCACAACCCTGGCATCCAGGTAAGTCCCTTGTAACTGGTACCCCTGGTACCAAGGGCCCTGATGCCAGGGAAGGTCTCTAAGGGCTGCAGCATGTCTTATGCCACCCTAGGGACCCCTCACTCAGCACAGACACACTGCTTGCCAGCTTGTGTGTGCTGATGGGGAGAAAATGACTAAGTCAACATGGCACTCCCCTCAGGGTGCCATGCCAACCTCCCACTGCCTGTGGCATAGGTAAGTCACCCCTCTAGTAGGCCTTACAGCCCTAAGGCAGGGTGCACTATACCACAGGTGAGGGCATATGTGCATGAGCACTATGCCCCTACAGTGTCTAAGCAAAACCTTAGACATTGTAAGTGCAGGGTAGCCATAAGAGTATATGGGCTGGGAGTCTGTCAAAAACGAACTCCACAGCTCCATAATGGCTACACTGAATACTGGGAAGTTTAGTATCAAACTTCTCAGAATAATAAACCCACACTGATGCCAGTGTTGGATTTATAAAAAAATGCACACAGAGGGCATCTTAGAGATACCCCCTGTATTTTACCCAATTGTTCAGTGCAGGACTGACTGGTCTGTGCCAGCCTGCTGCTGAGAGACGAGTGTCTGACCTCATGCGGTGAGAGCCTTTGTGCTCTCTGAGGACAGAAACAAAGCCTGCTCTGGGTGGAGGTGCTTCACACCTCCCCCCTGCAGGAACTGTAACACCTAGCAGTGAGCTTCAAAGGCTCAAGCTTCGTGTTACAATGCCCCAGGGCACTCCAGCTAGTGGAGATGCCCGCCTCCTGGACCCAGCCCCCAGTTTTGGCGGCAAGTCCAGGAGAGATAATGAGAAAAACAAGGAGGAGTCACTGGCCAGTCAGGACAGCCCCTAAGGTGTCCTGAGCTGAGGTTACTCTGACTTTTAGAAATCCTCCATCTTGTAGAAGGAGGATTCCCCCAATAGGGATAGGAATGTGACCCCCTCCCCTTGGGAGGAGGCACAAAGAGGGTGTACCCACCCTCAGGGCTAGTAGCCATTGGCTACTAACCCCCCAGACCTAAACACGCCCTTAAATTTAGTATTTAAGGGCTTCCCTGAACCTAAGAATTTAGATTCCTGCAACTACAAGAAGAAGGACTGCAAAGCTGAAAACCCCTGCAGAGGAAGACCAGAAGACACCAACTGCCTTGGCCCCAGAACTCACCGGCCTGTCTCCTGCCTTCCAAAGAACCCTGCTCCAGCGACGCTTTCCAATGGACCAGCGACCTCTGAATCCTCTGAGGACTGCCCCGCTTCGAAGAAGACAAGAAACTCCCGAGGACAGCGGCACTGCTCCAAAAGAACTGCAACTTTGTTACAAGGAGCAGATTTAAAGACCCCTGCAACTCCCCGCAAGAAGCGTGAGACTTGCAACACTGCACCCGGCGACCCCGACTCGACTGGTGGAGAACAACCAACTCAGGGAGGACCCTCCGGCGACTCTACAACTGTGAGTAACCAAAGTTGTCCCCCCTGAGCCCCCACAGCGACGCCTGCAGAGGGAATCCCCAGGCTCCCCCTGACCGCGACTGTCTGAACTCCATTTCCCGACGCCTGGAAAAGACCCTGCACCCGCAACCCCCAGCGCCTAGAGAAACGGAACTTCTGTGCAGGAGTGACCCCCAGGAGGCCCTCTCCCTTGCCTAGGTGGTGGCTACCCCGAGGAGCCCCCCCCCTTGCCTGCCTGCACCGCTAAAGAGACCCCTTGGTCTCCCATTGAAACCTGAAGGAAACCCGACGCGTGTTTGCACACTGCACCCGGCCGCCCCCGCGCTGCTGAGGGTGTACTTTCTGTGCTACTTTGTGTCCCCCCCGGTGCCCTACAAAACCCCCCTGGTCTGCCCTCCGAAGACGCGGGTACTTACCTGCAAGCAGACCGGAACCGGGGCACCCCCTTCTCTCCATTGAAGCCTATGTGTTTTGGGCACCTCTTTGACCTTTACACCTGACCGGCCCTGAGCTGCTGGTGTGATAACTTTGGGGTTGCCCTGAACCCCCAACGGTGGGCTACCTTGGACCAAAAACTGAGAACTGTAAGTGACTTACTTACCTGTGAAAACTAACAATAACTTACCTCCCCCAGGAACTGTGAAAATTGCACTAAGTGTCCACTTTTAAAACAGCTTATTGTGTTTTATGACAAAAGTATACATGCTAAAGTAATGATTCAAAGTTCCTAGAGTACTTACCTGCAATACCTTTCAAACAAGCTATTACATGTGAAATTTGAACCTGTGGTTCTTAAAATAAACTAAGAAAAGATATTTTTCTCTAACAAAACCTATTGGCTGGATTTGTCTCTGAGTGTGTGTACCTCATTTATTGTCTATGTGTATGTACAACAAATGCTTAACACTACTCCTTGGATAAGCCTACTGCTCGACCACACTACCACAAAATAGAGCATTAGTATTATCTCTTTTTACCACTATTTTACCTCTAAGGGGAACCCTTGGACTCTGTGCATGCTATTCCTTACTTTGAAATAGCACATACAGAGCCAACTTCCTACAATAGTTAATATCGAGTCTTACTTTAATCCATTAGGACCTCTATCTTCGAAGTCTGTGTTCAAACTTCTTCTGCAGAAACAACCACTATACGAATGTACTAGCACCCCTTACATTATTGAATCAAACCCTCTTTTGAGGAAGAAACCACCACTATGCTACTACAACGGGTTGAGATATTTGAACATTGCTATATCCTGGTTCTACATGAATAGTTCTCGGTAGGACTGCAGGAAAATCCTATACTAACACACTACAATTAGGGAGCTTTCAGAAGAGTGATGAGCTTCCAGTGTCAGGTGAAACTGTCCATTAATGCACCTGCATTACTACTTGATTTCTCACAGGCATTTGTAATACCTACCAATTATTCTGGTATGTTCCACTCGGATAGCAAGGTAGGTATCTCATTCACCCCACATAATGTTGGTGATTTGCTACTACTCCATCCCAGAGCTTACCTTCTCTCCGAGCTCGTTAATGGTTCGCTCAATGGTCGCAAAGTTCATCGACTCAACATTTCTGACCACAGGAACTACCAGACCCTGTGAGAAAAAAAACAGACAGAAACCTGAAAATTGGGAACAAATTAAATGAATGAAACAGCAGCCTAACTCTGGGACACAAATAGAATGTACTACGTCAGCAGAGCATCAGCAGTTAGGTGACCTGACAGAAGTTGAAAAGGACACAAATGGCTCATTCACCACACTGCTTGCCAGTTCAGTTTTCTGTACTGAAAGTTAAAATTAATCTGATCAGCAGTGATAGCATTATGTAAACAATTAGAACAAGGTGGTGATTCTGCGTTACTGACTCATCAGCATAGGCTTTAAAGTTTGCAATTTTTCAGAGTTCAAAGGATCACATCACACTCAGGCTTGCACCACTTCAATGAACAGACCACATGGCCATTAGCTACCATTGTCTTTGATGGGAAGAATCCCCAGCAACCACTTATTTTACCTTCTGAGAAGTCAGGAAAATGAGAAGAAAAACTGAATAATTTGGAGCATATTTAAAATATCACGTGCTTGGAAAGGCAAAACAAGCATACAAAAGAAAAACGGAAACATGTCAGCAGGAAGAAAGGAATAGGTTACCTTGTAAGCATCGGTTTGTGGCATGTAGCGTTGTAGATACACATATTCTGCATGCTCCTGCCAACTGGTGTGGAGCTCGGACGTTTGCAACTTGCTTTTCTTCAAAGAAGTCTTTTGAGTTCAGAGGTATGGTGACTTCCCCCTTAGTTGGTAATGCGCATGAGCATTGGCCCCATTTGTTGGATTTGTTTCCCCGCACAGCAGTTGATCATAAAGTGAGTGTAAGCTAGGGAAGTGCGAAGGAATATACAGAGTTTAAGTAGGAGAATGTACATCTGCAACAACCAAAGGCTTCCAGGGAGGTGGGTGCCTGCAAATCTACAGCACTACATGCTACGAATAGATGATTACAAGGTAACATATTCCTTTTGGAGCATGTGTGGCCGTATTAACACGTGCTCTGCACAGATTGAAATGCAGTACCCATCTAAGCAGTGGCTAGCGAGAGGATGTTGCAGTGGCCTGAAAAAGGGTTAGTAGAATAGCTTGGCCAACCTTTGCTTGTTGGTGTGCAACACAATAGAGTTTAGTGAATGTATGAGGAGTGACCCATATTGCTACCTTCCAGATGTCAGCCATGGGTATGTTTCTGAGGAAAGCCACACTCCTTTTTTGTGAGAAGAATGAGGCCTGGGAAGGGTAGTTAAATTCCTTCTAGTCTTAATGTAAAAGGTATAGATACATTTGACAACCCATCTGGTTGTGCCCACCTTTTAAAGATTGTGTCCTTTGTGTAGCTTGGTGTAAGCAACAAAAAGTTGCTAACTTCTGCGAAAGGGCTTGGGGTCCTATCAATGTAATACACAAGGGCAGGCTTGACATCAAGGGTACAAATGTCCCCTTCTGTCACAGAGTCTGGCTTTTTTTGGAAGAAAACCAGGAGCTCAATGGTTTGATTGATATGGAATGGAGAGATCCACCCTAGGGGAGAATTTAGGGTTTGTTCTGAGAACAATTTTGTTATGAACCTGCCAGAAAGTCTCTTTGAGGGGGAGGGCCTGCAATCTGTTCACCCACCTTAAAGATGTTATAGCGAAAAGAAAAGCAATCTTCCAGGAAAGGAACTGTAATAGGCACAAATACATGGATATAAAAGGAGGCCCCATGAGTGTGGTAAGAACAAAGAAAAGGTTTAAGACTGGGGCAAGGGGGTAACCTGGGTGGAATAACCCATTTTGAGTCCTTCCATGAAAGCCATGATGACCTGGATTCTGAATACAGAACAGTTTTCCTAGTTCTATGTGTAAGCTGTTATAGCAGCTAAATGAAGGTGTATGGAGATATACAAGAGGCCTGATTTCTCTAGATGATGGAGGTACAAGAATATACTAAACTGCATGTTTAAGTGGGTCTATATGCTTAGGAATCCAATAGTGGAAAAACCTCTTCGGCTTGGCAGCATAGCAGGCCCACATAATGGGACTATGTGCTTCTTTGAGGAAAAGACAAACTCTTGAGGGAGGTTAAGATCACTGAAATCTACGTTGCCAGGAGCCAGATCGCTAAATTGAGTTGCTTAGAGATGGGGTGCCCTATTTTGCCATGGTTCTGTTTAAGATGATCTGGCCTATTGGGGAGATTCTTGTGGGGGACCACCAACATCTCTAGAAGGGTCGCCCACATAGGCACCACTAAAATCAGAGTGAGGGACGTTCGCAGACGCTTCCAAACCATGTAAAGAAGTTGGAGAGTAGAAAAAGCTTAAGCAAATAGCCCTTGCCAATGCACCCATACAGCATTACCCATGGACTGGATATGGGAACCTTGAGCTGAAGAGCATTTTGGACGGATGCAAATCGATCTCTGGAGCCCCGCAATGGCAAAAGTACGGGAGCAGGGTGGAGTTCCTGCTTGGACTTGTTGCTGCACCATATTGAGGAGGTCCAGAAAATCGTTGTCCACTCCAGGAAGGTACTCTGCCAGCAGGTGACTCAGGAGGTGAAGCACTGGATGTCAAATTCTTAGTGCCAACTCCAACAGCTGTGGTGAGGGGGTGCCACCTTGTTTATGGAGATTATACGGCAGTCACATTTTATTAAGACTGTTTTTTTCTGAACCTGGTGAAAAGGACTTGAGAGCTAGCTGGACGGTAAAGAGCTCAAGGTAATTGATTTGGAGGACCCTTGGGTGCGGCAACCACATGCCCTGATCAGTCAGTTGCTGAACATATGCTCCTCACCCACGTTCGTGGTGATAGTCACCTACAACACGGTCTTTGAAGGGCTGGTCCTGCAACAGATTTTTGCTGTTCCGCTACCACAGAGAGCGATGGGTGGTGGCCTGTACCAACACAAGATCCTCCCAGTGACCTTCCACTTGTGACCATGTGTTGACTGGCATTGTTGCAGTAGGGTATGTGATGCCTAGCATGGAAAGCAATGACAATGCATGAGGCCATAATTTCAAGTATGCACATAATGTTCCAACTGTCAATTGACGATTTGGCTGACCAGGAGGCAGTAAGTGCAGGAATGCCTGCACTCTTGCCTGAGTGGGGTTAAGCCCTGCCGGTGATTGTATTGTGCATGGCTCTCAGAAAGTGTTGAATCTGAAGGGACTGAAGGTGGGACTTATTGATAATTATAGGGAAGCCCAGATTGTAAAGGAGGGAGATCGTGGTTATGTATGTGCACAACACTCTTGATCAGCAAATCATTTAAGTAAAGGAATACATAAATGCTGCTCCTTCTAGGATAGGTGTCTTCCACGGCAAGGCATAATGTGAATACTATGGGGAAATGGCGACTGCTGAAAATGGTTTACGACCATTTACTACACCAGGATTGTTTTTGCTTTTAAAACACTCAGTTTTTGTACCTTTATTGGTAGTGAATCTCAGTACCAGAGAATCACGCACAGAATTTTCCTGGTAAGTGAACTGCGAGTGTTTACTGCCAGTGTCTGCGTTTTAAGATACGCCTCTGAAACACAACTAGGGTAAGAGGCACTGCCCTAGTTACGTGTGAACATGTGTGCGCACAGGTGCAAGCAAGACTACAGTTGTGCACAGCCTGGTAGCTGCAAAGCTGCTTGTGACAATTGTAAACTGCAAATTCGACTTGTCAAAAAAAAACCTTTTGAAAGGCCTAATTTTTTCGCTTATATGTTAAGTCACCCATATGTAGTCCTTATTGCCATTAAGCCAGAGTGCATATTTACAAGTAGGAGATGTAGAAACTAATGTTGAGCAGGGTCTTACAGTGATATATCCCGAAAAATTATTTTCACTGTTGCAAGGCTAATTACTGCCCTACAGAATCATTTTGCTACATAGCTAGATTTATTTAAAATGCTAAATTCAAAAAGTTGCCATTTCCCTGCCTGAAGTTTCTGGGGCCTTTTTGTAAGTGCTCAGCTGCCAGGGCTACTGATTATTCTCCCACTGGGAAATGTGTAACAGGGCCAACAGGAGACAAAGGGGCCTGGGTATAGCGGAAAGTGGGTCCCCCTGAAAGTATGGACGAGAAGGAGCCTTGCTACACTTTCTACACTTCAAAGGGATCTGCCTCCAGCAGACACAAAGGGACCTGACAACAGACCTGCACTTCCCTTTGTTTCACTAGCCAGACTGGACCCAAACCCAACAAAATTTAGGGTTAGGCAAGGGCTTGTCCCCCAGGCAGGCACTGGGCACAAAAGTGGCATCACCAGAACATTAAGGGAAGCAAGACCCTGGACAGCGAAGGCAGCCACACCATGGACAGCTGGGAAAGACAAGCCACCTGATCCCCTGAATGACTAAAGACCATTCTGAAGCTGATCCCTGGGACTAGATGCATCTCTCCAGGGCCAGTGACACCGCCTCCCTTATACCCATTGAGGACCAGCTGGGGGAAGACCTGGACTTCTGTGCCCCAGCAGGGGGAGAGGAGAACCAGGAGCCAGTCAAAAGGAGAAAGCTGGTGCAGCAAGCCAGTGAAACTAGCTCACCACAGACTGCACCATTTTTGAGGCCATGAGATTTGCTGGAAGGTGGCTAGGGCTCGCCACCAGGACCAAATTGATCAGGAAAATCGGCCCATCGGGGCCAGAGTTATAAGATGGCCGATATAATCATGACCAAAGGAGAGTGTGGGCTCTGCTACTATTTTCCAGATTTCCCCAGAGGAGGCCCCTGTCCCCTGGGGACGACACCAACTGTCTTTTCCTAAACTGCCCAGGGGCGTGCATGGGGGCCCTCTCCTCAGACTCCTTTGAGGCCTGGGTTCTTCAGTCCTTAGGCTGAAGTATTCAGGAATGGGGCCGTGGACCTCATCCTGGGCTTTAAAGACAGGGTCCCAAGACTCAACACTGGGACCCAGCAACAAAGGGATGGCCTGCAGGGTACTCTCCTGCCCCATGCTTGAGGGGTGGGTGCACCCTATTCTGAGCATCCAGGCCTGAGGCAGGAGGCACACCATGCTCTACTCCCACTTGCTGTGCGGGTTGGAGCATAAAGGATGACGGGTCCCATACGGGGAGCCGGTGGGGCTGCGGCAACCCTGGGGCTCCCCACCAGCCCGACTGTACAGGTGTCTGGGGTTTGACGGAGGACAAACCCTCAACTAAGGAGGCATGTGGCGTGATGCCAAGTGCAGCCCAGCACCTCAGCCAAACTTGCTGATTAAATATTTCTGCACCCGGGAAGTCTGTGTTATAATGAAAATGTCACTTACCCAGTGTACATCTGTTCGTGGCATCAGTCGCAGTAGATTTGCATGTTCTGCAATAGCTCGCCATCTGGTGTTGGGCCGGAGTGTTACAAGTTGTTTTTCTTCGAAGAAGTCTTTCGAGTCACAGGACCGAGTGACTCCTCCTTTTGTCTCCATTGCGCATGGGCGTCGACTCCATCTTCGATTGTTTTTCCCCGCAGAGGGTGAGGTAGGAGTTGAATTGTAGTAATAGTGCCCATGCAATGGAGTGACTAAGTATGCACCTATTTAAGGTTGAGATGATACATATATAAATAATTGAAGGTAACTTCCAAACTGCTACAGGCTCCCGGGGAGGCGGGTGGGCACATGCGAATCTACTGCGACTGATGCCACGAACAGATGTACACTGGGTAAGTGACATTTTCAGTTCGATGGCATCTGTCGCTGTAGATACGCATGTTCTGCATAGACTAGTAAGCAGTTATTTCCCCAAAAGCGGTGGATCAGCCTGTAGGAGTGGAAGTAGTCTGAAATAATGTTCTTAATACGGCTTGACCTACTGTGGCTTGTTGTGCAGATAACACGTCTACACAGTAGTGCTTGGTGAATGTGTGAGGCGTAGACCATGTGGCTGCCTTACATATTTCTTGCATTGGGATGTTTCCTAGAAAGGCCATGGTAGCACCTTTCTTTCTGGTTGAGTGTGCCCTTGGTGTAATGGGCAGCTGTTGTTTAGCTTTAAGGTAGCAGATTTGGATGCATTTAACTATCCATCTGGCTATACCTTGTTTTGAAATTGGGTTTCCTGCATGAGGTTTTTGAAATGCAATAAAGAGTTGTTTAGTCTTTCTGATGTTTTTTGTTCTGTCAATGTAATACATCAATGCTCTTTTGACATCTAATGTATGTAGTGCCCTTTCAGCTACGGTATCTGGCTGTGGAAAGAACACTGGAAGTTCCACTGTTTGATTTAGATGGAACGGTGAAATAACCTTTGGCAAAAATTTAGGATTGGTCCTTAGGACGACTTTATTTTTGTGTAGTTGTATAAAAGGTTCCTGTATTGTAAACGCCTGAATCTCGCTTACTCTTCTTAGGGAAGTAATGGCGATGAGAAATGCCACCTTCCAGGTTAGGAACTGTATGTCGCAGGAGTGCATGGGTTCAAAAGGTGGACCCATAAGTCTAGTTAGGACAACATTTAGGTTCCATGAAGGAACAGGTAGTGTTCTTGGTGGTATAATTCTCCTAAGGCCCTCCATGAATGCTTTAATGACTGGTATCTTATATAGGGAAGTTGAATAGGTAGTCTGCAGGTATGCAGATATTGCTGCAAGGTGTATTTTAATGGAAGAGAAAGCTAGGTTAGATTTTTGTAAGTGAAGCAAGTAACCCACTACATGTTCTGGAGTTGTGTGTAATGGTTGTATTTGATTAATATGGCAGTAGCAAACAAACCTCTTCCATTTACTTGCATAGCAGTGCCTGGTGGATGGCCTTCTGGCTTGTTTTATGACTTCTATACATTCTTGGGTAAGTTGTAAGTGCCCGAATTCTAGGATTTCAGGAGCCAGATTGCTAGATTCAGCGATGCTGGATCTGGGTGTCTGATCTTTTGGTTGTGCTGTGTCAACAGATCTGGCCTGTTGGGCAATTTGATGCAGGGTACCACTGATAGGTCTAGCAGCGTTGTGTACCAGGGTTGCCTTGCCCAAGTTGTTGCTATCAATATGAGTTTGAGTTTGCTTTGACTGAGTTTGTTTACCAGGTAAGGAAGGAGAGGGAGAGGAGGAAAAGCGTAAGCAAATATCCCTGACCAGTTCATCCATAGGGCATTGCCTTGGGATTGTTTGTGTGGGTATCTGGATGCGAAGTTTTGGCATTTTGCGTTCTCCCTTGTCGCAAACAAGTCTATCTGAGGTGTTCCCCAGAGTTTGAAATAAGTGTTCAGAATTTGGGGGTGAATTTCCCATTCGTGGACCTGTTGGTGATCTCGAGAGAGATTGTCTGCGAGTTGATTTTGGATCCCTGGTATAAACTGTGCTATTAGGCGAATTTGGTTGTGAATTGCCCAATGCCAAATCTTTTGTGCTAGCAGGCTTAACTGCGTGGAGTGCGTCCCCCCCTGCTTGTTTAGATAATACATTGTTGTCATGTTGTCTGTTTTGACGAGAATGTATTTGTGAACTATTACTGGTTGGAAAGCTTTTAGTGCTTGAAAAACTGCTAGAAGTTCTAGGTGATTGATATGCAGTCTTGTTTGATGTACGTTCCATTGTCCTTGTATGCGGTGTTGATCGAGGTGTGCTCCCCACCCTGTCATGGAAGCATCTGTTGTTATTACGTATTGTGGCACTGGGTCTTGGAAAGGCCGCCCCTTGTTTAAATTTATGTTGTTCCACCACAGAAGCGAGAGGTAAGTTTGGCGGTCTATTAACACCAGATCTAGAAGGTGACCCTGTGCTTGAGACCACTGTGATGCTAGGCATTGTTGTAAGGGCCTCATGTGCAGTCTTGCGTTTGGGACAATGGCTATGCATGAAGACATCATGCCTAGGAGTTGTAATACCATCTTTGCTTGAATCTTTTGTGTTGGATACATGCGTTGTATGATGGTGTTGAAATTTAGAATTCTTTGTGGACTTGGAGTGGCCACTCCTTTTGATGTGTCTATTATGGCTCCTAGGTATTGTTGTACCTTGCGCGGCAGAATGTTGGATTTTGTAAAGTTGACGGTGAACCCGAGTTTGAAGAGGGTTTGTATGATCTGATTTGTGTGATTTGAGCACTGTATGAACGAATGGGCCTTGATTAGCCAGTCGTCCAAATATGGGAACACATGTATTTGCTGCCTTCTTATGTGTGCAGCGACTACCGCTAGACATTTGGTAAAGACTCTTGGTGCGGTTGTTAATCCGAAAGGCAGTACCTTGAATTGGTAATGTATTCCTTTGAATACAAACCTTAGGTATTTCCTGTGCGATGGGTGTATTGGTATATGGAAATAAGCATCCTTGAGGTCTAAAGTTGCCATGTAGTCGTGTAGTTTTAGCAATGGCAATACTTCTTGTAGTGTGACCATGTGGAAGTGGTCTGATTTGATGAAAGTGTTCACTACTCTGAGGTCTAGGATTGGTCTCAGTGTTTTGTCCTTCTTTGGTATCAGAAAGTACAGTGAGTAAACTCCTGTGTTTATTTGTGTGTTTGGCACTAATTCGATTGCATTCTTTTGCAATAGTGCCTGCACTTCTATCTCCAGGAGATTGGAATGGTGTGTTGTTAAATTTTGTGCTCTTGGTGGTATGTTTGGAGGGAATTGTAGAAATTCTATGCAATAACCATGTTGGATAATTGCTAGAACCCAAGTGTCTGTAGTGATTTCCTCCCATGCTTTGTAATAATGACCTATTCTTCCCCCCACTGGTGTTGTGTGGAGGGGGTGAGTGACATGTGAGTCACTGTTTAGTAGTAGTGGTTTTGGGGCTTTGAAATCTTCCTCTATTTCTAGGGAATTGCCCTCCTCTATATTGTCCCCGAAAACCTCCTCTATACTGTCCCTGGTAACTGGACGGTGTGGCTTGTGAGGTGCTGGCTTGTGTGCTTTGACCCCGAAACCCCCCTCGAAAGGGCGTTTTACGGAATGTGCTGTAATTCCCTCTGCTCTGCGGGGAGTAGAGTGCGCCCATGGCTTTGGCAGTGTCCGTATCTTTTTTGAGTTTCTCAATCGCTGTGTCCACTTCTGGACCGAACAGTTCTTTTTCATTAAAAGGCATATTGAGAACTGCTTGTTGAATCTCTGGTTTAAATCCAGACGTTCGGAGCCATGCATGCCTTCTGATAGTTACAGATGTATTAATTGTCCGTGCAGCTGTATCTGCAGCGTCCATGGAGGAGCGTATCTGGTTGTTGGAGATGGTCTGTCCCTCCTCAACCACTTGTTTTGCCCTATTTTGTAAGTCCTTGGGCAGATGTTCAATGAGATGTTGCATCTCGTCCCAGTGGGCTCTGTCATAGCGCGCAAGTAGTGCCTGGGAGTTTGCGATGCGCCACTGGTTTGCAGCTTGTGCTGCGACTCTTTTACCAGCTGCATCGAACTTGCGGCTTTCTTTATCTGGGGGTGGTGCATCTCCAGATGTGTGAGAGTTGGCCCTTTTCCTAGCTGCTCCTACAACGACAGAGTCTGGTGGCAGCTGTGTAGTGATGAAAGCCGGGTCTGTAGGAGGGGCCTTATACTTTTTTTCCACCCTTGGTGTGATTGCCCTACTTTTGACCGGCTCCTTAAAGATGTCTTTTGCGTGCCGGAGCATACCAGGGAGCATAGGCAGGCTTTGGTATGAGCTGTGGGTGGAGGAGAGTGTGTTGAATAAGAAATCATCCTCGACCTGTTCTGAGTGGAGGCTTACGTTGTGAAATTGTGCTGCTCTAGCCACCACTTGAGAATACGCGGTGCTGTCTTCTGGTGGAGATGGCTTTGTAGGGTATGCCTCCGGACTGTTATCTGACACTGGGGCGTCGTATAGGTCCCATGCGTCCTGATCTTGGTCACCCTGGCTCATGGTGGTGTGAGCTGGGGAGTGTGATGGAGTTTGTGCTGGTGAGACGTTAATCACGGGCGGAGGAGAGGGTGGTGGGGTAACTCTTTTCACCACTTTTGGTTGTGGTGTCTGTTCCGTCTGGAACTCCAACCTTCTCTTTCTCCTAATGGGGGGGAAGGGTGCTTATTTTTCCTGTCCCCTGCTGTATGAATATACGCTTTTGCGTATGGTCCACATCAGTTGCTTGTAGCTCTTCCTCAAACCTATGCTTTTGCCTTTGGGAGGTTAGCGAGTGCTCTTCTGTATAAGAGCCTGAAGCTGGGTCGCTTGCAGTTTGTTTCGGCATCGAAACCCTGTCTGCGTGTTTTTTCGGCTTCGAGGTGACTTTTTTCTTTTTCGGGGCCGAAACCTCTCGGCGTCAATCTGTTTCGGTGCCGCTGTCTCGGCGTCGAGCCGTGTCCACACCGGCATCTCGGTGTCGAGGCTTGTCTCCAGCACTTTCTCGGTCCCGAGAAGGCTGCGTGCCGGTGTCTCGACCGGAGTCGGACGATCTCGGCACTGTTTGGGCCTTTTTCGGTGCCGACGGTCGGTCACCGAATTTATGGGTCGAGCCATGGCCTGGTGGCAGTGGCGTCCCCTGGGCCTTGTAAATGTTCCTCTGAGTGGATTTCGACGTCTTACTCACGGTTTGTGTATCGTCGAATCCTTCGGAGTCTGAGTCTTGGATCGAGAAGGTACCTTCCTCTTCCTGTTCCTCGAACTCCCGTTGGGCTGTCGGTGCGGACGCCATCTGCAGTCTTCTGGCTCGACGGTCTCGGAGTGTTTTTCGGGACCGGAACGCACGACAGGCCTCGCAGGTGTCTTCGCTGTGCTCAGGTGACAGGCACAGGTTGCAGACCAAGTGTTGGTCTGTGTAGGGGTATTTATTGTGGCATTTGGGGCAGAAACGGAACGGGGTCCGTTCCATCGGCGTTCTTCAGCACGCGGTCGGGCCGACCAGGCCCCGACGGAGGATCGAAAAACTACCCCGAAGGGCACCGGAGCTCTTCGATCTTCGATGCGGTGTGGAATCTAAGTACGCCGATCCCGAACGCAACAATACAGACGAAAATCTTCCGAAATTAGCTAATCTTCCGTTCCGAAACTCGGAGCGACAGGAACACGTCCGAACCCGATGGCGGAAAAAAAACAATCGAAGATGGAGTCGACGCCCATGCGCAATGGAGACAAAAGGAGGAGTCACTCGGTCCCGTGACTCGAAAGACTTCTTCGAAGAAAAACAACTTGTAACACTCCGGCCCAACACCAGATGGCGAGCTATTGCAGAACATGCGTATCTACAGCGACAGATGCCATCGAACATATACTTTTTCAAAGAAAAAGTATAGACTGGACAATCATTTATTGTGTGGTATATTACTATATGCGAGCGAATGCCAATTACTAGCCCACACCACCTCCTCCAAGTAGGCCTTTGACTGCTCTGCTTCACTACCCTGAGATACAGTCCAGCACTACAATTAGGTTCTTCATTCCCAGTGAGGAGACAATTGGGGACCTAATGCATGGGTCTCATATTCTGCACAACTAAGAGCCAGATTTCTTAGTGATCCTGAAAAGCAACACTTCGAACTGGTAATACTGACCACTTATGACAAAATAGGTATTGGCAAGGAGTGTGAGATGGGCATGTGAAATAGGTATCCTTCAGATCGAAACCTGCAACAGAAGGATGACATTCAGCAGACTAACCTTGTGGAAATGCTCTGAGGGGATGTGCTTGTTGAAGGGCCTATAGTCCAGTATTAGAATTACAGACCAGGCTTTTTTGGGGCTGACAACATACAAGGAGTACACTCCTTTGCCATGATGTTGCAATGGTACTCGTTCTACTGCATCTTTCAGGGAGAGTGCCTATACTCTCCCTGAAAGACGCAGGGCTCATTTCGTAAACCTCTAAACTGAGGTTTACTAAATGAGCCCCGAAAAGGTGTTATGTAAAGGGCTCCCATGGCTTTTGTTGTTTCAGAGTCGTTTTTTAATTTGTCAATGGTTGTATCCACCTCAGGTCCAAAAGGTTGCTGTTTATTAAAAGGCATATTAAGGACTGCTTGTTGTATTTCAGGCTTAAAGCCTAGGGACCTCAACCAAGCATGCCTTCCAATTGTGACACTAGTGTTAATTTCCCTAAATGCGGTATCAGCCGCATCTAGTGCTGATTGGATCTGATTATTAGCAAGGGCTTGTCCTTCTTCCACTACTTGCTGTGCTCTTTTTTGGTGTTAATTTGGGAGGTATTGAAGGAACATCTGCATCTCGTCCCAATTTGCCCTATTGTACCTGGTAAAAGAGCTTGGGAGTTAGCAATTCTCCACTGATTTGCAGCCAGAGTTGCTACTCTTTTGCCTGCTGCATCAAATTTGCAGCTTTCTTTATCAGGGGGAGGAGCATTCCCTGTGGACTGGCTATTTGCCCGTTTCCTGGCTGCACTGACCACAATGGAATCTGGTGGCAACTGCTGTGACAGTGACTGAATCAGTTGGTGCCACTTTATATTTTTTGTCTATTCTAGGTGTCAATACCCTGGTGTAAGGAAATGCCTCCTTGGCATGGTTACCCCCTGACTTTTTGCCTTTGCTGATGCTATGTTTTGAATTGAAAGTGTGCTGAGGCCTGCTAACCAGGCCCCAGCACCAGTGTTCTTTCCCTAACCTGTACTTTTGATTCCACAATTGGCACACCCTGGCATCCAGATAAGTCCCTTGTAACTGGTACCTCTAGTACCAAGGGCCCTGATGCCAGGGAAGGTCTCTAAGGGCTGCAGCATGTATTATGCCACCCCAGAGACCCCTCACTCAGCACAGACACACTGCTTACCAGCTTGTGTGTGCTAGTGAGAACAAAATGAGTAAGTCGACATGGCACTCCCCTCAGGGTGCCATGCCAGCCTCTCACTGCCTATGCAGTATAGCTAAGACACCCCTCTAGCAGGCCTTACAGCCCTAAGGCAGGGTGCACTATACCATAGGTGAGGGTACCAGTGCATGAGCACTGTGCCCCTACAGTGTCTAAGCAAAACCTTAGACATTGTAAGTGCAGGGTAGCCATAAGAGTATATGGTCTGGGAGTCTGTTTTACACGAACTCCACAGCACCATAATGGCTACACTGAAAACTGGGAAGTTTGGTATCAAACTTCTCAGCACAATAAATGCACACTGATGCCAGTGTACATTTTATTGTAAAATGCACCACAAAGGGCACCTTAGAGGTGCCCCCTGAAACTTAACCGACTATCTGTGTAGGCTGACTGGTTCCAGCAGCCTGCCACACTAGAGACATGTTGCTGGCCCCATGGGGAGAGTGCCTTTGTCACTCTGAGGCCAGTAACAAAGCCTGCACTGGGTGGAGATGCTAACACCTCCCCCAGGCAGGAGCTGTAACACCTGGCGGTGAGCCTCAAAGGCTCACCCCTTTGTCACAGCACCGCAGGACACTCCAGCTAGTGGAGTTGCCCGCCCCCTCCGGCCCCGGCCCCCACTTTTGGCGGCAAGGCCGGAGAAAATAATGAGAATAACAAGGAGGAGTCACTGGCCAGTCAGGACAGCCCCTAAGGTGTCCTGAGCTGAGGTGACTAACTTTTAGAAATCCTCCATCTTGCAGATGGAGGATTCCCCCAATAGGATTAGGGTTGTGACCCCCTCCCCTTGGGAGGAGGCACAAAGAGGGTGTACCCACCCTCAGGGCTAGTAGCCATTGGCTACTAACCCCCCAGACCTAAACACGCCCTTAAATTTAGTATTTAAGGGCTTGCCTGAACCTAAAGATTCAGATTCCTGCAACAACAAGAAGAAGGACTGCCTAGCTGAAAACCCCTGCAGAGGAAGACCAGAAGACAACAACTGCCTTGGCTCCAGAAACTCACCGGCCTGTCTCCTGCCTTCCAAAGAACTCTGCTCCAGCGACGCCTTCCAAAGGGACCAGCGACCTCTGCATCCTCTGAGGACTGCCCTGCTTCGACGACGACAAGAAACTCCCGAGGACAGCGGACCTGCTCCAAAAAGACTGCAACTTTATCCAAAGGAGCAGCTTTAAAGAACCCTGCAATCTCCCCGCAAGAAGCGTGAGACTTGCAACACTGCACCCGGCGACCCCGACTCGGCTGGTGGAGAACCAACACCTCAGGGAGGACCCCTGGACTACTCTACGACTGAGTACCAAAACCTGTCCCCCCTGAGCCCCCACAGCGCCGCCTGCAGAGGGAATCCCGAGGCTTCCCCTGACCGCGACTCTCTGAAACCTAAGTCCCGACGCCTGGAAAAGACCCTGCACCCGCAGCCCCCAGGACCTGAAGGACCGGACTTTCACTGCAGAAGTGACCCCCAGGAGTCCCTCTCCCTTGCCCAAGTGGAGGTTTCCCCGAGGAAGCCCCCCCTTGCCTGCCTGCAGCGCTGAAGAGATCCCTTGATCTCTCATTGACTTCCATTGCGAACCCGACGCTTGTTCTAACACTGCACCCGGCCGCCCCCGCGCCGCTGAGGGTGAAATTTCTGTGTGGGCTTGTGTCCCCCCCGGTGCCCTACAAAACCCCCCTGGTCTGCCCTCCGAAGACGCGGGTACTTACCTGCTGGCAGACTGGAACCGGGGCACCCCTTCTCTCCATTGAAGCCTATGCGTTTTGGGCACCACTTTGAACTCTGCACCTGACCGGCCCTGAGCTGCTGGTGTGGTAACTTTGGGGTTGCTCTGAACCCCCAACGGTGGGCTACCTTGGACCAAGAACTGAACCCTGTAAGTGTCTTACTTACCTGGTAAACTAACAAAAACTTACCTCCCCCAGGAACTGTGAAAATTGCACTAAGTGTCCACTTGTAAAATAGCTATTTGTGAATAACTTGAAAAGTATACATGCAATTGAAATGATTTAAAGTTCCTAATGTACTTACCTGCAATACCTTTCAAACAAGATATTACATGTTAAATTTGAACCTGTGGTTCTTAAAATAAACCAAGAAAATATATTTTTCTATACAAAACCTATTGGCTGGATTTGTCTCTGAGTGTGTGTACCTCATTTATTGTCTATGTGTATGTACAACAAATGCTTAACACTACTCCTTGGATAAGCCTACTGCTCGACCACACTACCACAAAATAGAGCATTAGTATTATCTCTTTTTACCACTATTTTACCTCTAAGGGGAACCCTTGGACTCTGTGCATGCTATTCCTTACTTTGAAATAGCACATACAGAGCCAACTTCCTACACCTGGCCTTTACTGGTTCTTTGAAAATGTCATCAGCATGTGTTAACATACCCGGTTAGCAAACATTGATATTGTTTGTGAGTTGAGGAAAAAGAAAATCCTCTTCTATCGGCTCAGAGTGCATCAGTACATTATGATACATGGCTGCTCTGGAAGTGACCTGATCATAGGCTGTGGTATCCTCAGGTGGTCTTGTGGGATACAAATCAGGATCATTGGATGGGATTAGGTCGGAGTCATACATATCCCATGGATCTATGTTGTAAATACTATCGCCCATATAATCCCCATGTGAAGAAACATGAGAATGTGTGGGTGAAGTTGGTGGTGGTGGAGTATGGGGTGGTGTAGAAGGAGGAAAGACAAGGCAAATGCGGTGTAGAAAGCTGTACAGTCTTTGGCTTCTCTTTGTGTTTAAAGATCTTCGCCGGTAAAGGGCCAGTTTTTAAGCTTTCTTGGAATGCTAGTTTCCTCTTTGTAATTGGAGGAGGAGAGGCAATAATCTTTCCAGGCTCTTTCTATGACCTCAATAATCGGTCTAATGTCTGATTCATCTGCTTCCTGTTCTGAAGATGAAACCGGTTTGCTCCCCACTAATGAATGCTCCGAAAGCTTGGTGGCAGCATGCTTTATACAGGTGGAAAAAGTGGTCTGATCGGTAGGGGAAAGTTTTTTCGGCTCTGAAGAGAGCCGTTGATATTTCGACTCTGAAGAGGAGCGTGGATGTTTCGGCTCCAAGGTGGTATGAAGCCGTCTCGGTTCCGAAGTGGAAGCCTCCATATTTCGACTCAATCCTGAAACAGGCGCAACAGTCAGTTTGCGGGTGAGAGTCTTGGCCTTTTTCAGCGCTGAACACGACGGTAGGTAGACAATCTCTTGTTTCGGGCCCAACAATGGCCAGCAAGCAGTGGTAAAAACAAGGCCTTCTGTGTTATTATTTTTTTTGTTTCTGATGGGAAGGGGCTGGTGCACTCACGTACTACGTCACAGGGAGTATCTGACTGTCCTCATCTGAACCTCGGTCGGAGTCAGAGTCTCGGATGGAGACTGCAGTCTGTGCCTTTTCCTCACCAAAGATGTTGGGCGTTTGTTCCATGGACTTCAATGCCTTCTCTAACCGCCTTGCTCTTCAATCCCGTAAGGTCTTCTATGCTAAAAAAAGACAGACACGCCTCGCAGGTCTCTTCTTTGCGGTCCGGATGAAGACAGAGGTTGCACACCGAATGCTGCCCGGTGTAGGGGAATTTGTCGTGGCACAGAGGACAGAATCAAAATGGAGTCCGATCCATGAGCCTGTGATGCAGTATGCCCGAGAAGGCCACGAGCACCCAAAAGGGCGTTTAATCGATCGCAACGCTACAATCGGATCGAGTGTAGTCAGAAAACGCGTTCGAAAACGATACCGACGTTGAGGAAAAAGAAAGAAGTTCAGATAGTACCAAACCGAAAACTAACGGAGCGAGAGGTAACAAGTCCGAACCAGACGGCGGAAAGAAAACACTGTAACAAAAGGACTCAATGCCCATGTGCACTATCACCAAGAGGAGAAGCCACTCGATCTTGTGACTCAAAAAAGGCTTCTTTGAACAAAAACAACTTGTAATACACCAAGCCCAACAATCGATGGCGATATATGCACAGCATGTGTATCTGCAGCTACACATGCCATAAAAATATATATATATATATATATGGGAAATGTCACTTACCCAGTGTACATCTGTTCGTGGCATTAGTCGCTGCAGATTCACATGCTATGCCCATCCCGCCATCTAGTGTTGGGCTCGGAGTGTTACAAGTTTTTCTTCGAAGAAGTCTTTTCGAGTCACGACTCCTCCCATTTCGGCTCCATTGCGCATGGGCGTCGACTCCATCTTAGATTGTTTTCCCCGCAGAGGGTGAGGTAGGAGTTGTGTATTATAGTAACAGTGCCCATGCAATGGAGTGAATACGTATGTACATAATGTAGTTTAAAGTGATATATTTACAAATTTACAAATGTTCAAGATCAACTTCTAAACGGCTACAGGCTCCCGGGGAGGCGGGTGGGCGCATGTGAATCTGCAGCGACTAATGCCACAAACAGATGTACACTGGGTAAGTGACATTTTCCGTTCGATGGCATGTGTAGCTGCAGATACACATGCTGTGCATAGACTAGTAAGCAGTTATCTCCCCAAAAGCGGTGGTTCAGCCTGTAGGAGTTGAAGTTGTTTGAAACAATGTTCATAGTACTGCTTGGCCTACTGTGGCTTGTTGTACCGTTAACACATCTACACAGTAGTGCTTGGTAAATGTATGAGGCGTAGACCATGTGGCTGCCTTACATATTTCGGTCATTGGAATATTTCCTAGAAAGGCCATGGTAGCACCTTTCTTTCTAGTCGAGTGTGCCTTTGGTGTAATAGGCAGTTCTCTTTTTGCTTTAAGATAACAAGTTTGAATGCACTTAACTATCCATCTAGCAATGCCTTGTTTAGAAATTGGATTTCCTGTATGGGGTTTTTGGAAAACAATAAATAATTGTTTTGTCTTCCGAATTAGTTTTGTTCTGTCAATGTAGTACATTAACGCTCTTTTGATGTCTAATGTATGTAGTGCTCTTTCAGCTACAGAATCTGGCTGTGGAAAGAACACTGGAAGCTCTACTGTTTGATTCAAGTGGAACGGTGATATGACTTTTGGTAAGAATTTAGGATTTGTTCGTGAGACTACTTTATGTTTGTGTATCTGAATAAATGGTTCTTGTATGGTAAATGCTTGTATCTCACTTACTCTTCTTAGAGATGTGATAGCAATTAGAAATGCAACTTTCTATGTTAAATATTGCATTTCACATGAGTGCATAGGTTCGAAAGGTGGACCCATGAGGCGAGTTAAGACAATATTGAGGTTCCATGAAGGAACTGGTGGTGTTCTTGGTGGTATAATTCTCTTCAGGCCTTCCATAAACGCTTTAATGACTGGTATCCTAAATAAAGAAGTTGAGTGTGTAATTTGCAGATAAGCTGAAATTGCGGTAAGATGTATTTTAATGGATGAAAAAGCTAGGTTTGACTTTTGCAAATGTAGTAAGTAGCTTACAATGTCTTTAGCAGATGCTTGTAATGGTTGGATTTGATTATTGTGGCGATAATAAACAAATCTTTTCCACTTATTTGCATAGCAATGTCTAGTGGTTGGTTTCCTAGCTTGTTTTATGACCTCCATACATTCTTGTGTAAGGTCTAAGTGTCCGAATTCTAAGATTTCAGGAGCCAAATTGCTAGATTCAGCGATGCTGGATTTGGGTGTCTGATCTGTTCTTTGTGTTGAGTTAACAGATCTGGTTTGTTTGGTAGTTTGACATGAGGCACCACTGAGAGGTCTAATAGTGTTGTGTACCAAGGTTGTCTTGCCCAAGTTGGAGCTATTAGTATGAGTTTGAGTTTGCTTTGACTCAATTCGTTTACTAGATGTGGAAGGAGTGGGAGAGGGGGAAAGTCCCAACATCAACCAGGAAGGTGGATGTTGGGACTTAAGTCCCCTGCATAGGTTTATAGGTTTGTAAAGCTGTGCCATCTTATCCTACCAGGGGTGGTAGGGCTTTAAAAGTGCAAGGGGGAAGGTGTTGTGTCTTTTGACTTCTACTCCCATGGGCAGACTGCCCACTAGTTCTCCTTAATACAATACCCATACCATAACAGGGGCCACAGTTTTCATCATATTCGGGATATGTATGAAGAGTGTGTACATGCTGGGGTGCACAAAGAAGGTCTGGTCAATGGCAGTGTCCATTGTGAGGTTGTGTACTCTGTTGTTTCCTTTAGAAATGCTGGCTAAGTTCCTGCTGGAAATGCAAGCCTACCAATGTTGCTCTTCCAAATAACCTGAATGATAACTGCTGTGTCTGGTAGTTGTGGAGAGGTCTCCAGCTCATCTGATTACCCAGAAAGAGAGAAATTCAAGCCATTTCTGTTTCCTGTTCTCGGGCTACAGGTTCATGTCCCAAAACCACCGGAATCAGTCCAATGTAATCTGGCTAGGTAATCTTGGCTTCAAAATCTGCAAAAAGGATTAGTTACTTACCTGTAAATCCTAGTTCTCTTCCAGGGGTATCCTCATCAAAGTCATAAACATTGAATATTCCCGCCCTTGTGCGGGGACCCCGGAGCATATATATATAAAATACATACATATTATCATGTGTAAAACAGCAATGCAGGCTATAATCATAAATAGGCTAAAATGCTTTATTTCTATGCAAGATTTTTTTTTTTTTTTTTTTTTTATATTATAAAATCACAGTAGATCATAAATATCTACCTAAGCCCCAAAAGCTGGACTTAGGGAAGTAAACAGCAGTAAATATCAGAGAAAAATAGAAAAAACCACATTGAAAAACAATGAAGCATTCTTAGCCAATAGGCTGCATGCAGGTTAACACAGGAGAACCATAAAAACTTTGGCACCGTGCCTTTAAGACCCTGAGCACCTCCAGTATCCCACCATGCCTCAGGGGTGAAGGGAAGGTGACAGTTGGTTCACAGTTAGGTCAGTACTTTTTTACGGTGACAATCTGTGTAACTGATCAGAAAGATAATCTGTCCTGCACTTCTAGGAGACTTAAGTCCGGGGAGGAGGGTGGGTTGTTTATGACTTTGATGAGGATACCCCTGGAAGAGAACTAGGATTTACAGGTAAGTAACTAATCCTTCTCTTCCAGGGGATCCTCATCAATAGTCATAAACATTGAATAGATTAGCAAGCCCATCCCTAAACTCTGCGGACTGTCCGAAAGAAGTGCAGGAAAGAATACATATTCATGCAAATAGATTTCTAAGAGAGGCCTGCCCCACCTGGGCATCCGCTCTTGCATCCGAGTCTAAACAGTAATGCTTAGTAAAGGTATGCACAGACTTCCATGTAGCAGCCTTACAAATCTCGGAAATTGGTACATTGTTAAGGAGGGCAGCAGTAGCCGCTTTTCCCCTTGTGGAATGCGCTTTTGGCCTAGCCAGTAATTGCTTATTAGCCAGTTGGTAAGTGTTAACAATACAAGACACAATCCATCTTGATATAGTTCGTTTAGACGCTGCCTCTCCTGTTCTTAAATGACCATAATTCAGAAACAAATGGTTAGAATGTCTAATCGGTTTTGTTTTGTCCAAATAGAATTTCAGCACTCTTTTTAAGTCTAAAGAATGCAATGCTTTCTCAGCCGGAGTCTGCGGACTGGGAAAGAAAGTCGGTAAAGATATAGTCTGATTGATATGGAATTCTGACACCACCTTCGGAAGGAAAGATGGGTGAGTTCGCAGAACCACTCTATTATCGTGAAAAACCGTGTACGGTTCTCTGCAAGACAGAGCCTGAATTTCGCTGACCCTCCTCGCTGAAGTAATGGCCACCAAAAAAGCCGTCTTCCACGTAAGGTGCTGTAAAGAGGCCTTGTGGATAGGTTCAAAGGGAGGGCCCATAAGTTTTGACAGGACTACATTCAGTTCCCATGGAGGAGAAGGTCTCCGAATGGGAGGAAAAACCTTTTTCAAGCCTTCTAAAAAATCCTTGACTACAGGTATCGTAAAGAAGGATTCCTGAGAAGGCGACTTACGATACGCTGTAATTGCAGATAAATGAACCTTAATAGAAGATACCTGCAGACCAGACTTCGCCAGATGAAGTAAATAGGATAGTATGACGTCCTCCTGAGCTCGTATGGGATTTATACCTTGTTGAGAGCACCAGATGTAAAATCTCTTCCACTTAAAAGCGTAAGAACGCCGCGTGGAAGGTCGTTTTGACTCTTTCAAGATGCTCATGCACTCCTGTGAGAGCCCTAGGTGCCCATACTGTAGGAATTCAGGAGCCATGCTGTCAAGCTCAGAGAGGGAAGGTTGGGATGTAGGATTCTGCCTTCCATTCTGCTCAGGAGATCCGGTCTGCACGGCAACCTCCTGTGAGGTCTTTCCGATAAGTTGAGTAGGTCCGTGTACCAGAATTGGCGGGGCCATTGTGGCGCTATCAGAATCATTCTGGTTCTGGAGTTGTAAAATTTGTTGATTACTGCCGGTATGAGGGGAATCGGTGGAAAGGCGTAGAGAAATGTCCCTGACCAGTTGATCAACAGGGCATTCCCTTGAGATCCCGGACGGCAGAACCTGGACGCGAAGTCTGGGCATTTTTTGTTTGTTTCGTCTGCAAAGAGATCCAACTGAGGTCGACCCCATTGACCGAAGATGTCCTCGACGACTTCGTCGTGTAGCACCCAGTCGTGCGCGTCTTCCAGATGTCTGCCTCTACGTTTTGCTGACCTGGCAGGTGTACCGCTGTGATAGACATTCCCCTGGCCAGGAGCCAATGCCATATCGTTTGGGATTCTCGAGACAGAGGTAGTGATCTTGTTCCCCCCTGTTTGTTCAGGTAATACATTGTGGTTGTATTGTCTGTCTGAACTAGGATAGATTTCCCCTGAACCAATGGAGAGAAAGATTTGAGAGCCAGATGGACTGCTCTGAGTTCCAGTAGATTTATGTGATAGTTCTTTTCCTTGTCGGACCACAGACCCTGAGCTTGGAAGGAACCCAGATGAGCACCCCAACCCTGAAGAGACGCATCCGTTACCAGAGTGTCGACTGGAATTGTCTGGTGAAACGGAGAACCTATCGACAGGTGAGGTCTGTGCATCCACCATTGTAGTGATTGAAAAGCCACTGCTGGTAGTCGAACTCTGTCCTCCCAGTGACCAGTCTTTTGGCTCAATTGTTCTCTAATGCCTCCTGAAGGGGCCTCATGCGTAGCCTGGCATTCGGGACAATGAAGATGCATGAAGCCATGGAGCCCAGAAGCGATGTCACCTGACGAGCTGTAGGTGCATCGGCTGTTAATAGATGTTGACACTTCCTGTGGATTGATAAAAGTCGTTCCTCCGAAGGATACACTCTTTGGAGCTCTGTGTTTAGTATCGCTCCCAGGTAGTGGAGGTTTTGTGTTGGAATCAAGGTTGACTTGTCGTGGTTGATTTGAAGACCTAGAGACTCGAAAGTTCTTAGAACGATATCTCGATGTTTTCTCGCCTGATCCGGAGATGAGGCCTTCACTAGCCAGTCGTCCAGGTAGGGGTAGACGAATATTTTTTGTCTTCGAAGGTGTGCCGCTACCACTGCTACACATTTTGAAAAGACTCGGGGTGCAGACTTCAGGCCGAATGGAAGGACTCTGAATTGGTAGTGCTGTGACGCTATCTGGAAACGTAAAAATTTCCGATGTTTGGTTGCTATTGGGATGTGAAAATATGCATCCTGTAGGTCGATGGAGCACATCCAGTCTCCCTGATGCAGTTGCGGGACAATCTGGTGAAGGGCTAGCATCCTGAACTTTTGTTTTCTTATGTACTTGTTCAGGAGCCGTAAGTCCAGAATTGGTCTGAAGAGGCCCGGTTGACCTTTTTTCGCCACCAGAAAGTAACGGGAGTACACCCCTTTTCCTTTTTGTGCCGGAGGAACCTTTTCTACAGCTTTCTTTTGTAGGAGTGCGAGAACTTCCTTGCGTAGCAGGCTGAGATGAGAAGGAAAACACCTTGCTGGCGGCAAGTGTGGAGGAGGTTTTTTGAAAAGGAGAGAATAGCCATGTTCGACAATATTGAGCACCCATTTGTCTTTTGTGATTGAGTGCCACTCGCGAAGATGATGCGTAACACTTCCCCCCACCGGAGTGGTGCACAGTGCTGAGGGAAGCAATGCCTCATTGCTTTGATGGTGTCTTTGCTGTAGACTGTTGAGGTCTACTTGACCCTCTGTCTCTTGTGGGTCTACGTGCCTGAAACAGGGGACGTCCCTGTCGTTGTTGTGGCCTTTGAGACCAGTGAGGGGTTTGAACCCTCTGCTGGAATGGTCGTCTGTCATACGGCCTGTACCTCCGCCTGAAGTCTTTTTTACGTTCCAGGCCCACTGCCCTCATCGTGTCGACTTCCGTTTTCATTCGGGCCATCTCTTCATCTGCGTGGGTACCGAACAACGAACTCCCGCTGAATGGGAGGTTCAAAATGCGCTGCTGTGCTTCCTGTTTCAGACCCGTGAGCCGTAGCCAGGAAGACCTCCTAGCGCAGATTCCGTGCGCATACCCATGCGCAGCCAAATCCGCCCCGTCCGCCGCCGCGCTGATGACCTGGTTAGATACTAGGCCCCCTTCCTGCAAGATTTCCTGGAAGTCCTGTCTATCTTCCCTGGGCAACTTTTCTGTAAATCTGTGGAGTGAGTCCCACAGAGAGCGGTCATATCTGCCCAGAAGTGCTGAGGCGCTGGAGACCTTCATAGCAGATGCCGCCGTACCGCACATCTTTCTCCCCAGAGAGTCTAGGTGTCTGCTCTCCTTATCCGGGGGGACTGTGGAAGATGATGCCACAGAGTGTGTTTTTCTGGCTGCGGCTAAGATCACAGAGTCCGGTGGCGGATCCTTCCGCAGGAATAAAGGATCTTGTTCCGGAGCTTTGTATTTCTTTTGAATCCTAGCCGGGGCAGACTTGAGAGTGGCTGGAGACAGAAAAGTGTCCATAGTCGGTTGCAGCAAACCCGGTACTAGTGGCAGCAGTTTTCTCGAGACTGATCTGTGTTGTAGGGTCTCAAAGATAACTGAGGATGAGGTGGCTGGCTCTGGTACCTCAATATTTAGCTTCTGCGCTCCCCTTAGAAGAACCTCATTAAAAGTGGTGATATCATCCACCGGGGAAATCCTAGCAGGTGGAGAATCTGTGAGTGTGGGGGAGTAGCGCCCCACAGACGATCCTGAAGAAGACCAAGAAGGTGATCTTCTGCGTGGTGTTCGTGACCTGGTTCTCCTTCGGGAACGGGACCTGCTCCGAGAGGCTGTAGCAGAGTGTGCAGGTCTTGTGGTCGGCTGACGAGAAGCAGAACGAGCCCGTCCTGCTCTAGCTGTAGGCGATGGCGTTCTCGGTAATGAGGCAGTAGGAGAATACATCCTCGAGTATTGTGAATCCGGGGATGCTGTGATGGGAGAAACATGCCCCGATGCTCTGGAATGGGATGATGCACTCCTTATAGAGACCACCGGTGAGGGAGCTTTGTCCGCTGGCTCTACTGCCTGTGACACAGCTAAAGGTTGTGTCGACGTCGATTGCATCCTCGACGTCGAAGGTTGCGATGGCTGGTCTGCTCTCGACGTCGAATGTCCTGACGTCGGAGGTCTTGCCGTCGAGTGTCTTGACGCCGATCGCCTATCACGGGACCTGGACCTACTCGCCGTCGTGTGTCTCGACGTTGAGTGGCGAGTGGTCGACGGCGGATGTTCATGCCGTCGAGGTGTTTTTGGTGTGGTGTCCTTCGACGCCAAGGGGTGAGACGTTCTCAACGGCGAACGGGAGCGCCGGAGATGACTCGACGCCGAACGGCGGCCTGCCGTCGACGGAGATGTACCCCTGTGTCCATGCCTCGACGTTTTGTCCCTCGACGTCGGTCTGGTCGCCGTCGACGGCGATCTACGCCGGTGAGACGGTGGTGCCGATGACGTCGATGGAGAACAAACAGGTACAATCCTACCTGTTGACGTCGATCGGGCCATTCCTTCTGCTGTAGGTCTGGGAAGTGAAGAGGATGTTGACTTTTTCCTCTCCTGAAGCCCATGTAGCCTGATCTTCTCTCTGTCTTTGAGAGTCCTCCTTGACATGTTCTTACAATACTTGCAGGTGTCAGGACAGTGACTCTGTGGCAGGCAAACAATACACAGAGAGTGTGGGTCTGACTGGGCTTTCTTCTTCCCACAAGAGGGACATTTTACAAAAAGAGAAGGCATTTTTCTGTCAGAAAAAACCTTCCTAGCTCAGACAAAGATATTACTTGTCGAGTGAAAAGTGAAAAACGCTTTTTTAAAGAATTTTTCTGAGGAAAACTCAGAAAAACTGAGAGCTCAATGCTCCAGGATCCTCTCAGAAGAAGCCGGAAAAAAGAACTGACCTAACTGTGAACCAACTGTCACCTTCCCTTCACCCCTGAGGCATGGTGGGATACTGGAGGTGCTCAGGGTCTTAAAGGCACGGTGCCAAAGTTTTTATGGTTCTCCTGTGTTAACCTGCATGCAGCCTATTGGCTAAGAATGCTTCATTGTTTTTCAATGTGGTTTTTTCTATTTTTCTCTGATATTTACTGCTGTTTACTTCCCTAAGTCCAGATTTTGGGGCTTAGGTAGATATTTATGATCTATTGTGATTTTATAATATAAAAAAAAAAAAAAAAAAAAAAACTTGCATAGAAATAAAGCATTTTAGCCTATTTATGATTATAGCCTGCATTGCTGTTTTACACATGATAATATGTATGTATTTTATATATATATGCTCCGGGGTCCCCGCACAAGGGCGGGAATATTCAATGTTTATGACTATTGATGAGGATCCCCTGGAAGAGAACTGACCACCACCTGGAAAGATCAACTTCTTCACTGGAGGAGTGTGAACATTAAATAAAGAAACACTATTTTTTGGCTGTGCTTTCATACTTTGTTACACCAAATCAGTGCTTGGTTACTGAAGATTATATAGACACAAAAGAGGCTGTATGGAGATGACATTTGGACATAAGTGAAACCTTGCAAGACTGTGCCCAGATCTGATAAGTCTTCATTAAACCTTGTTGTTGGGACCCAAAGAGAGGGGAATTAACCTGCATGAAGACCAGGACTATGTCTGCCAGGGTGTACCTCATACTTGGAAGACTTTCTCAAGACAAACTGCCCTTAAGCAAGAAGAACATCACCTGTGTTGTGTAGATGCACAGATTACTGACCTCATTAGAGCTGGTGAGGCTGCACTATCACCTATCAATTGTCCTTATGTGCCCAGAGTCAGTCTTCTTCACCTCCGAAGGAACAGAAGTAGTCAACCTTCACGCCCCGGTTGGGGGTGAAGGGGTTAGATCTGCGAGCTAAGAGTCCCTCCTAATTCTGGAACTGTCTGAACAATCCCTTCTTTCTGATTTAGTTCCAGGGGGACTGACCTCAATTAACAGTCAAGCCCTGTAACAAATCAGTTCACAACAGGAACTGCTGACGCTAGCAACTCCAGCAGGTGTCCTCTATCTTATGGTGCCCCTACAATATAAAATGTTGTCCCAAACAGATGATCCCATTATAAAGGCCTCTAAGGTTTTAGCACCATTAAGATTTTATAGTGTGTACTGGCCCAGTACCACACCTAGCCCATTGGGAAACATCATCTTAACAATAAAGGTCCTGAACTGGATATGAGAATCCAGTAACTGTTGAATGCACCCCTAGCAATACTCTAAGTGACTGCACCAGATGTCATTAGTGACTATCTGTGGATCTTTGAAGTCCAAGATATCATTGGGATATCTTTGGGTGGTGGGTTTTGGGTCGATTTCAGATCACCCTTATCCTTGGAAAAAAATGACACCCTTGCAAAAAGAAATCTCTTAAAATAGAATTACAATTTAAGACCTTCAGAAGATTTGAGAGTCCACCCAAACAAAGCCCCATAGGATAAAACTTGCCATGATATGAAAACACAAGTGGTTTTGATTGAAGTGTATCCCATTCTCAGAAGACACAACAACTTCTGGTTTTCTTCATGTATCTCATCTTCAACTGATCAATTTACCTACCTGGTAATGCAAGTGCTTTTCTTCCCAAAACCAAAGCACTAAATGAACATTGATGTTATTGAAGGTTACTTAGTGTGACATACTGTATTCCAAGTTTCCTGGACTGTCTCTGCGGGCGCCTGCTGGAGATCGTGATGCCAACAGTATCACTATGTTTTTATGTTGCTGGTGCATTACACTGCAAGCTCCAAGTCTCAAATATATATCTTAACCTTGACCAGCAGCAAATGGTACGACCAGTTACAGTTTACTCTGCTCCGTGTGGAAGCTCTGCAACATAAAGACCTATAAATGTATCAGTATTTCCATCTCATCTTCAAACCTTGAAGGAGTACCTATGAACCTTAAATTGACAATCCAAGCTCAGGGATTCAGCTTGAGGTCTTTTTTTTTTTTTAAAAGGCTTTTCTTGTGTTATCGTGCTTTTATAGTCTTTCAAAACATTTTACTGTTTGGAGATTTGGTCGTTAGTTTATTTAATACACTATAGCCTTTTAAAAAATTGAGCCTTTTACTCCCCACATTCTTCAATGTTGCTGCTATTTTATTACTTGTCTTTCTGCATTTAACAACTTATCTACATCAACGTCGTCTTTGCTTGGCGTTTCTTGTTAGCCATAAAGCTCTGTCTGGGTATGTCATTTAAAGCATTTGTACAGCACAACATTCACTGAAGATCCTTGTTGCTCGACCAGTCACCCAAACAATGGAAATGCTGAACAGCACAAGCATTTGCCAAGGTTTACAGTGGAAAGCCATGTCTTGAGCTCTTTGCAAAACATCAGTTGAAGTGAATGGCGCAATTTCATGGCAGCTACTGCGAACACTGCCACCTACTTCAGACATAACAATAAAAGCAATCACACACAGAAAATGAATGTTACCTTGAAGAGACGTTCCTCGTACGTACTAATTAAATATAGGTGCATGAAAACATGCACCCTTGGCAACAACCGCTCTACGGATAATCACAAAAGCCTTCAACATTATTTCAGTTTTAAAATTCGGCTGATGAAAGGTTCTCAAAGTTGATAAACTACAATAAATTGAGACTAATACCGATTTACAATTTCTTACATGGAATGTACAAAAAATGATCAGGTAAAAGTAGGCACAATTTGCACACAGTTCTACTGAATGGATTAGTATTTTGTGAACCAACATATACTAATGCGTTGGTTCACAAAAGAGAGAATTGTAGTGGGACAGAATTCAATATTCATGAGGTAGGTCGCAAATTAAGACCCACAACGAACTGCCATAATCATAGGGATGGTGGACCGCTGCGGTCAGCAGACCACCATTACTATGATAGCTTTTAGATAAAGCTTTTTTTTTCTTCTTTTTAACCCTTCGGGTGCCAGGGGCGAGCTGGTCTCGTCCTCTGCCACGGTCACCGAGGAGGAGACCAGCTCGTCTTGCTAGGGTCGTCTGCCCCCCACCCCGCATTAAGGGCCTGGCACCCCCCTTCTCTGGGCAGGGATGGAAGGGGAAATTGCTTCCCCTTCCACCCCACGGCATCTCATGACATCAGCGTGCGATCGCGCGCTGACCTCATCAGAGGCTGTCCCCTCCGCAGCGCGCTTCGGAGGAGAAATGCTTTGGGACGCTGCCAGGTAGAAAAATCCACAAGACCTAGACACATCTGAAAACTAAACATCTTGGTGGGTCCAGGGTGGTGTGCTTTACATGAACACCGCACCATTTTCTTATCCACAATGCCCTGCAAACCTCCAATTTTGCTGGAAATCACACATTTTTGTGATGGAACCTTCCGGAATCTACAGAATTTCTTCTACCTAGCATTGTCGAATCTATACCGATAAAAATGCTGCCCCACTTCTCAGCCTAAAAATGTCCCCCCCCCCCCAAACTGCCCTTTTGGACCCGCTTTCGTTCCCCCTCAATTTTAACATGTTTTTGGCTCTTCCCTGTCAAAGGCACTGAAATGGAAAACCTTGCCCAAATAGTTAAATGAATTTAGTACAATTATTAAGGATTTTAGCATTTACAAATCCTCTGGTTTACCAATCTAAAGATTTGCAAACACTAAGTCACTTAATACATGAGGCCTATAGGTCTCTTAAATTTAAACAGGTATCTGATCTTGCTACTTCATTCTATGAAGGTTACACGCCTTTATGTATGTAGGCATGTTTGAAGCGACGAGGTTGATTACTATGAAAAATATGAAAGAGACTGGCTTATGGCATGGATAACAGGAATGTGAAGTTTGAGCTCAGGATTAGTAGAATCCATCTCTATTTTTACACTGAACAAAAAAAAAAAAACACAGAAACAGTTTGAATATCTGGGGTTTCAGGGAGAACGGAGTGTTGAAGTGAATGCCCAGGTAATACATCACTTTAGCAGGAATAGTGCACAGTACGAAGGAACAAAGTCATTGTACGTATTTGTGAAGCTATAACACCTTGGCCTTGTACATTTTCTGGAGAGTCATGACTTTTCCTTCCAAAATGCTTGAAAATCATGCAAGCCCTCTGGGGATGCTTGTGTTTTACGTGTTTGCAAAGCTGTATTGTATTGCTAGCGAGGCACTAAAAAGCACTGCTATTCTGAGGGAGATACGTTGTCCCATCTCAAGCCAGGCTACACTAGCATTAAGAGTGATTTCACTACAGGGGCACAGGCCTTTTGTCTGTGCCTCTGTTGGGAGACAGTTGATTGGCTCGCTCATATAAAAAGAAAGTTCAGTCGCCACTACCCTTTGCTTTCATCTTGTTTGAAGGATGTCTTCTGAATTGCTGGGACTATGTCAGTTGAGAATGGACTGGTGAGTTTTGCGGTCTTTGGCACCCCACATGTATGCAGCATAAAACGGTGGTCGCCTTTGTGTTGGGCTGGCAACGTCAGTTTCCGACATCCCAGCCTGAAATGAAGCTCTTCGTGTCAGCCTCCCAGACATCTGCTGACCTGGTAGGTGGGCGAGATCTCCAGTCTAATTTCTATTGTCCCTTGCATTGGCTCCTGAGAGGTATGCTAGTAAGAAATATATCATCTAAGGGTGCAACAAAAACAGGTGTAGCAACCAAGGTATGTATGTAATGAGATGTGATCCTGCAATTCTGTCCCGCGTTACTTTATAGCTCATTTAACCTTTGCTCACCTTTGGGGTGGACACTGCCACACTGATGTCAATGTAATCCCTGTATACGATCTCCTTTGTTGTGTCGTCAATGACTGTAGAGTGAAGAAAAAAAGAATAATGATTCTGTCAATGAAGGACAATCATCAGTGGGAAATGAGCATTACTAGGCCAAAGCAATCCAACTCTGCATCCCTCTGAACTGCAGGTGACCACACAACACCACCACCGCTCCCTACATAGGATTTAACAATGCACTGCTCACACTACAGCCATGGTAACTGTAGAGACATAAGATCGGTACAGCAACTCTGCATTTGGCACTGCAACTTTACTCAAACGCCATATCAGTCTCAAACAGTATGTCCCAAAGGCAGAGCAATAGATAAGAAGGCTGGGTAAGCCACGCTAGAGGAGATGAAATGAAAATGACAGGAGTCCTTATTCTGTGGCTTAACAGACAGACTCACTACGGCCGACTAAGTACCAACTTAAAGGTTCGTTAGAAATAAAGCTCCGGATAATTGTGTTTTCCGTTTTCCCCACTGTAGGAGGCTGGCCTGGCTTATAGTGGGTACCTTGTGGTACTTACACCCTGTACCAGGTCCAGTTATCCCTTATTAGTAGAATAGAGGTGTTTCTAGCAGCTTAGGCTGATAGAAGGTAGCTACGGCAAAGCAGCTTAGGCTGAACTAGGAGACATGCAAAGCTCCTACTATACCACTTATATCATATATACCACAATATCACAAGAAAACTCAATACTCAGAGTTATTAAAAATAAAGGTACTTTATTTTTATGACAATATGCCAAAAGTATCTCAGTGAGTACCCTTAGTCAGAAGGTAAGTAATATACACAAGTTATATGTACACAAACCCAAAACAGGTACGTTACAGTAAGAAAAGTAGTGCAAACAATGTAGAATCACAATAGGATGCAATAGGTGAACATAGGTCTAGGGGAAACACAAACCAACACAAGTTATATGTACTCAAACCCAAAACAGGTACGTAACAGTAAGAAAAGTAGTGCAAACAATGTAGAATCACAATAGGATGCAATAGGTGAACATAGGTCTAGGGGAAACACAAACCATATACTCCAAAAGTGGAATGCGAATCACAAATGGACCCCAGACCTATGGGAGCTTGTAGAGGGTCGCTGGGACTGTGAGAAAACAGTAAGGGTTTCCACGACACCCCACCCCAAGACCCTGAAAAGTAGGAGTAAAGTTCCCCTACAACCCCAAAAGAGCACAATAGTCGTGATAGGGGGATTCTGCAAGAACCACAAACACCAGCAAAGCACTGAAGATGGATTCCTGGACCTGAGGACCTGCAAGGCAAGGGCACCAAGTCCAAGAGTCGCTATAGTGTCCATGGGGGGCAGGAGCCCAGGAAACCCCGGATGAAGGTGCAAGAAGGCTGCCTCCGGGTGGAAGAAGCCGAAGATTCTGCAACAACGAAAAGGGCTAGGAACCTCTCCTTTGGATGAAAGATGTCCCACGGCGTGCTGGATGTTGCAGAAGTGTTTCCACGCAGAAATACTGCAAACAAGCCTTGCTAGCTGCAAGGGTCGCTGTAGAGGTTTTTGGGTGCTGCTGGGGACCAGGAAGGACCAGGATGTTGCCCCTTGGAGGAGACAGAGGGGGCGCTCAGCAACTCAGACAGCCCCCACAGAAGCAGGCAGCACCCGCAGAAGTACCGGAGCAGGCACTTGGAAGATTGGCGTAACCGGAGTCACAAAAGGAGGGTCCCACAACGTTGGAGTCCAACTCAGAGGGTTGAGCACTGCAGGACAGAGTGCTGGGGACCCAGGCTAGGCTGTGCACAAAGGAATCCTTGGAGAAGTGCAAAGAAGCCAGAGCAGCTGCAAATCACGCAGTACACAGGTTTGCAGTCTAGCATGGGGAGGCAAGGACTTACCTCCACTAAACTTGGACTGGAGGATCACTGGACTGTGGGGGTCACTTGGATCTAGCTCCTGTGTTCCAGGGACCACGCTCGTCAGGATGAGAGGGGACCCAGAGGACCGGCGATGCAGTCTTTTGGTGCCTGCATTAGCAGGGGGAAGATTCTGTCGACCCACGGGAGATTTCTTCTTGGCTTCCAATGCAGGGTGAAGGCAGACAGCCCCCAGAGCATGCACCACCAGGAAACAGTTGAGAAAGCCGGCAGGATGAGGCGCTACCATGTTGCTGGTAGTCGTCTTCCTACTTTTTGCGGTTTTGCAGGCATCCTGCTGGAGCAGTCAGCGGTCGATCCTTGGCAGAAGTTGAAGAGGGAAGTGCAGAGGAACTCTGGTGAGCTCTTGCATTCGTTATCTGAAGAATACCCCAGAGGAGAGACCCTAACTAGCCAGAAAAGGAGGTTTGGCTACCAAGAAAGGAGGTTTGGCTACCAAGAGAGGTTAGAACCTATCAGAGGGGGTCTCTGACGTCACCTGCCAGCAGTCCAGTGTGCCCCCAACACCTCTGAATCCAAGATGGCAGAGGTCTGGGACACACTGGAGAAGCTCTGGGGACAATTCCAAGAGGGGAACTGGTCAGGGGAGTGGTCACTCCCATTTCCTTTGTCCAGTTTCGCACCAGAGCAGGGCTGGGGGATCCCTAAACCGGTGTAGACTGGCTTATACTTTCTCACTTAATAACGCTCCCAACAAGAGTACCTCCTTTGTTTGAGATTTAAATTGCAGTTACTGACAGCATCAATCCACTGATCATGAAACCATCTGTACATCTCTGGTGGCTCACTAGTGCTGCCAGTGACTCTTAAGGAAATACCTGTATACATGTCCTGATGTGTTACCGTACCTTTTATGATCTTACAAATAAAAGCTCATACTAAATACACAAGCATGATGCCAACCTCAATTCCCAGTTTTATACCACTTCTAAGCCTTACCCAAGGAGCATCAGTGCTCAACATCGCACTCCATGTGCTTTCCATTTGGTGGGAGAGGTTGGTGGGGAGGGTGTTTGTCCCATTCTGTTGCTTCTAAGTACATCAGAAAACTGCGCCATGATTAAGCCTGGCAATCATCAGAACAAAGGAGCAAAATGTTGAGTTCTTTGTCGCGAAGACCGCTATAATTAGCATCACTTCCATGTTAGCAGGTTAATGCAACATGTGGATTTGGTGTTCAAGGGTGCCCCATTTAGAGTACTAGATAAGTACTTTATAGCACTGCAAGCTTCACACTCCTGATTTAAGTGGAAAGGACGTTAAGGTGCAGTGCTTAAAATCATCCCTTAGCTGACTGGTGCCAGTCTAGTTACAGGTTGAGACGGGGCTTGTGTGCGCAGCAGGTGTGGGCAGTAATGCGTGCTTCACTCCCAACATTTATGGGTTGAGACATGCAATTCTTTTCAAATCAGCCGCAAAACAGACAGCCCGATGTAAATAACAAAACATTTACTGCTCGGATCTAAATAAACAAACTAAGACTGAAGGACACCTGTGGCAACCTACATTCACATTGGCCATGAAGGCAGTAATGTAAGAGTTTGGAGATGTGTTCCTTTGAATTGTAGGAGCCTGTTTAAGAGAAGCTCTGAGGGGGACTCGATGGCTGAGGCGTTTATCTACTAAATAAACCTGGCAACTAACTTCCGTAATGGTCTCTGGTCATGAACAAACATTCACTGCAGGCTAGTGGTTTGTTACAGCACTTATTAACCCCGAGCCGTTGTGGTCTATAAGCCCAGTCAATTGTTCAATTCATGATGGACACGAGGAAAGCTTCTCAAAAGTGCGCAAAATGAAAAAAATGAAAAAACTGAAACAAACTTTCTTAAATCCTTCACATCATAAAATGTCCGTCCTTCTGGGGCCTGGCACAGCAGTAGATTTCTTGCACACACTTCCAAGGCTTGTTACAAACCACACTGTAAGCTCACACCTCCACTGTCTGGTGAGTACCCTGTTGTCTGAGAAGGGAAATGAAAAATAAATATTCCACTGAAACCTCAGGTCCGCCTGGTGTGTTGTGCAGCGGTTAGAAAGAAGAAAATCTTGCACGAAGATGGCAAGATTAAACCACAGCACCCGGCAGGCCATGACACCCAGCCAAGTCCCTGAAACCTCAAAAGTTAAGACTATTTTAAAAGCAGGGCCCAAAAATGTCAAGCAGCAGACAAGAGGAAGATTTAAAAAAAAAAAAAAAAAAAAAGAAGAGGCAAAGGTGTCACATAAATTTACTTGCAGGTGCACAGCATCTTATTCATGCCAAGAAAAATAGATTATTCAAGGAAGTCTGCATATGCAGAAAAAAAAAAAAAATATCGCAAAATAAGTGGCAAGAGAACCAAAAGAAGTTGACACGGTTCCTAACAGGAGAAATGGGGGCACCACATATGAAAGGACACTACAGCCATAGACAAACAGGCATCAGAACTAGTAGGTAGAATCAAAACGGATGGAAAGAAAAGGTAATAAGAGTTCAGGAAGTAGTGTTGAGAGCTGAGAAACATAATGAATGAGAGAGTTGACCCATCAACATGAAACAGGAGATGAAACAGTCAAAGGAAGATGTGGTCTGCAAAAAGTAGGTCAACGCAGCTCATCCCAGAAGCCAACAAATACAAGGTATAAGCATGAGCAGCAGATACTGAGAATCGGGGGACTATAACCAAACACACCACCAAAGCTTCCCTGTCTATTTTTATTGACTAATAACTCGCACCCTACCTACCTACACGGGCTGGTTTTCTTTGGAAACCGCAAAAATCTCTGTACGTTATCTGCTATTTGCAGGCTGGCCTCTAGCTTGCAACCTTTGGAGCTATCGGGTAGGACGGAAATGATTCAGTCCAGTCTGTGTCGCTCCATTTACCAGTTGCACCTCCAGTTAAAACTAGTTCTCAAAGAAGAATCTTAAAAAAAGCATGTTTTCTTCTCTAGGTAAATGCTGGGTCCGGTCTCCGTTAGGATTTCAATCAGATCTGATTTTAATTAGCCTGCACCATAAACCCCGCATATCCTCAAGAAATGCATGTTTTCAAGCCCTCTGTACTGTGAACCAGTTGCTGCTCAGTCTAAGACCCATATTACCCGGACTTCGCTTATCAGAAGTACACCCTGTACAACTAAAAATACTTCTCATCATTATGTCGACACTTGGATCTAGGACCTCTTCAGACTTCATGGGCCTGAGTTTTTATGTCTCTGACGGGATGGGTACACCAGAGTTTTAGAACTGTACAAGGCAAATATATCGGAGACAGTTACTTCATCTGGCAAAGAAGGAGTTGACAACCCAAAGCATACCGCTCAAGAAAGAATGGTTGCAATTTATTCACTACATGGTAGTGTAGGAAAACACTGACAGAAAGAACCCTGGAACTCTAAACAGTGTTGCTGGAGCACTAGGACTCGAGGAAGGCCAGAGACATGATTTTCAGCTCTAGAATCAAAACTGTGTGTAGTCAAGCAGCACCCTCAGTCCAGAGAAGAAGGCAAAGGATTATCACATACGTTTTTTAAAACTCTGAAATCTGGAGGTAATGGAGCCCACCAATAATGCATTCAATCAGCCTGTTCTAACATATGGTGATAGAGAACTCCATGTAAAGCCCAGGACCCCTGTATACAGGCCTATGACTGTTTGACACAACCTACAGGACTAAGATTGCTAAATTAGAGTCATCACGCCATGAGCTAGGTGCAGTAATGTTTTTCCTGAAAAGCTCATCTGTGCAGCGAGAGCCTTCATCTGCAAGCATTGATAAAACTATAGTAATGTCCCGTGACACATCTTCTCAGCAATCTATAGGTGACACTGTATGCATCGTGTGCAGTTCCAACAGAGGTCAGAGTAATTTTCTTACTGGCAGCAGTATTTAGCGCCCACTTCACATCAGCGAGTAACCATGTGTCAAAGAAGTTTCATATACTCATAATGGCTTCAGTCAGAATGGCCTAAAACTGGTCTTGTATGAACACTACATAACAAGCAGCACAGTCCAACAGGCTCTCCACTGATCAGACTAAAAAAGTACCACATTAAGATAAGCACCCTATTGCAGAAGTGGGAACCATATTTTACAATTCAGTGACCCCTTTTCAGTTCCATACTTTATGTTTGGCAGTTTTAATACCTAGATTTACTTCCTTGCATGCCCAGCTTCGTTAGCTACCCATTAGATAGACAAGTGATTACATAGTTTACTTGATAGTGAATGGGTTTGAAACAAACTGTTTTCAGCTGAGACCTGCTAACCAGGCCCCAGCACCAGTGTTCTTTCCCTAAACTGTACCTTTGTTCCTACAATTGGCACAGCCCTGGCACACAGTCCCTTGTAAATGGTACCCCTGGTACCAAAGGCCCTGTGGCCAGGGAAGGTCTCTAAGGGCTGCAGCATGTATTATGCCACCATGGGGACCCCTCACTCAGCACACTGCCTCACAGCTTGTGTGTGCTGGTGGGGAGAAAATGACTAGGTCGACATGGCACTCCCCTCAGGGTGCCATACCCACCTCTCACTGCCTGTGGCAGGAGGTAAGTCACCCCTCTAGCAGGCCTTACAGCCTTAAGGCAGGGTGCACTATACCACAGGTGAGGGTATAGGTACATGAGCACTATGCCCCTACAGTGTCTAAGCCAAACCTTAGACATTAAAAGTGCAGGGTAGCCATAAAGAGTATATGGTCTGGGAGTCTGTTAATTGCGAACTCCACACTTCTAAAATGGCTACACTGAAATCAGGGAAGTTTGGTATCAAACTTCTCAGCACAATAAATGCACACTGATGCCAGTGTGAGATTTATTGTAAAATACACCCAGAGGCCAGCTTAGAGATGCCCCCTGAATACCAGTCCGACTCCTAGTGCTAGGCTGACCAGTTTTTGCCAGCCTGCCACAACCAGGCGAGTTTCTGGCCACATGGGGTGAGTGCCTTTGTCACTCTGTGGCCAGGAACAAAGCCTGTACTGGGTGGAGGTGTTTCTCACCTCCCCCTGCAGGAACTGTAACAGCTGGCGGTGAGCCTCAAAGGCTCATGCCTTTTGTTACAACACCCCAGGGCATCCCAGCTAGTGTAGATGCCTGCCCCTCCAGCCACTGCCCCCACTTTTGGCAGCAAGGCTGGAGGAGATAATGAGGAAAACAAGGAGGAGTCACCTACCAGTCAGGACAGCCCCTAAGATGGCCTGAGCTGAGGTGACCCCTGCCTTTAGAAATCCTCCATCTTGAGATTGGAGGACTCCCTCAAAAGGAATAGGGATGTGTCCCCCCGCTCCCCTCAGGGAGGAGGCACAAAGAAGGTGCAGCCACCCTCAAGGACAGTAGCCATTTGCTACTGTCCCCCAGACCTAAACACACCCCTAAATTTAGTATTTAGGGGCAACCCTGAACCCAGGAAATCAGATTCCTGCAACCTACAAGAAGAGGAAGGGCTGCTGACCTGAAAGCCCTGCAGAGACGACAGAGACAACAACTGACTTGGAACCAGCCCTACCGGCCTGTCTCCAGAATCAAAGAACCTGCACAGCGATGCATCCAAAAGGGACCAGTGACCTCTGAGGACTCAGGAGACTGCCCTGAACCCGAAAGACCAGGAAACTCCCAAAAACAGCGGCACTGTTCAAACACTGCAACATGTTTGCAACTTTGAAGCAACATTCAAAGAACTCTCTCTTCCCACTCTGCACCCAACGCCCCCATCTCGAGTTCAGGAGAACCAACACCGCAGAGATGACTCCCAGGCACTACGACGACTTGAGTACCCTGAGTCAACTCCCCTGCACCCCCACAGCGACGCCTGCAGAGAGGATCCAGAGGCTCCACATGACCGTGACTGCCTGGTAACAAAGAACCTGACACCTGGACCAAGCACTGCACCCGCAGTCCCCAGGGCTGAGAGGAACCACCTTCCAGTGCAGGAGTGACCAGCAGGTGGCCCTCTTCCTAGCCCAGTCGGTGTCTGGCCCGAGAAGCCCCCCTGTGCCCTGAATGCATCAACTAAGTGACCCCCGGGTCCCTCCATTGCTTTCCATAACAAACCTGACACCTACTTTGCACACTGCACCACCCCTGTGCAGCTGAGGGTGTATTTTGTGTGCCTGTTTTTGTCACACACATCCCCTCCCCCAGTGCTCTACAAACCCCCCTGGTCTGCTCCCCAAGGATGCAGGTACTTACCTGCTAGCAGACTGGAACCAGAGCACCCCTGTTCTCCATAGGCGCCTATGTGTTTTGGGCCCTCCTTTGACCTCTGCACCTCACCGGCCCTGTGCTGGTGGTGCTGTGGCTTTGGGGTTGCCTTGACCCAACGGTGGGCTGCCTATGCCCAGGAGACTGACAGTGTAAGTGCTTTACTTACCTGAGAAACCTAACCAAACTTACCTCCCCCAGGAACTGTTGATTTTTGCATTGTGTCCACTTTTAAAATAGCTTATTGCCATTTTAGCCAAAACTGCGTGTACTAATGTTTTAAATCAAAGTTCTATACTTACCTGTGTGAAGTACCTTGCGTTTTATGTACTTACCTCAAATCTTGAATCTTGTGGTTCTAAAATAAATTAAGAAAATATATTTTTCTATATAAAAAAAACTATTGGCCTGGAGTTAAGTCTTTGAGTGTGTGTTCCTCATTTATTGCCTGTGTGTGTATAACAAATGCTTAACACTACCCTCTGATAAGCCTACTGCTCGACCACACTACCACAAAATAGAGAATTAGTATTATCTCATTTTGCCACTATCTTACCTCTAAGGGGAACCCTTGGACTCTGTGCACACTATCTCTCACTTTAAGATAGTATATACAGAGCCAACTACCTACAACTCCCCACCCTTGTACCCCAACTAAGTAACCTCATTTCTTTTTTAATATAAGAAAGTGTTATGGCCAACACTGCAAGGTACTAATATATTCCTTACCACTTTTAAGTGCTTTAGAGGAGGGCAATGAACTATGGACCAATGTCCAAAGTCCAAACATTAGTTGAACACCTCTTGTTAAATAAGGAGCCTTTCATTGGGTGTGCCTCCTTGCATTACAGTTACAGAAATATATTACAAGGAAGACTGCAGCCCTGTAGTTGGGGAGGCAGTAATGGAGACTGCTAAAGCTGCCATGGCAGTGGCATTTTTTAAATTCTCACCCCAATCTCATTAGAGGCTCTCGTTTCAAGAGTGCTATATACCGGTGTCCATTCCCTTGCCAATGGGGCTAATACATCTGGTTACAATATCTATCTATTGCAGGTTATCAGATACACCAGAAAAGCACAGTTTAACAAACTAATAATAGAGCCAGTCAGGACATCCTTACGCAGGTGTTATCGGTTTTCTGAATTCATCTAACAATATATAAGCACTGAGGACGACCTCAAAAAGTGGCTAGAAAACACACTAAAGGCTCAGATTACTCAAAACCTGAAAAGTGTCAGTTATTTCTGCTGAGATAACTCTTAGTTTAGTGGGAACCTTCTTGCAGAAAAACAGCTGACCCACGAATTTAGAAACGTGACTGGCCTTCCCAATATTTATTAACTGACGAATAAAGCTTTCTGTGAACAAAAAAAGGAGCACACAGAAACGTAGCTGTTCTAATAAAGACGCCCTTCTTTGACAGAGGAGTTAACAGTATGCAACAATAAACATGCAATATTGTTAATGAGCAGTCCGCTCGCAGGAGGTGCAGGTAATCTCCGAAGAACACCGAGATGCCACGTTGGACAGAGATCAGTGACCAATTAATAAATACTCTGTATGATATGCTAGTGTGTATTATATGCTGAGAAAGAGTTTAATACTCTCATCTCTCCCCACTAGGTCCCACCCCTGATGTCCCCTACCTTAAAATCTGCCCTACGGAGGCTTGACTGATGCATCCTGTCGGACACTCTCTCCCTTTGACGCGGGACTATGCTTGCCTACCTAATGCATGTTTAGGACAGATTACTTAAATGCTCTCAACTGGTGCTGACATGCTTTTATGCTATATATGCAGAGATCTCAACAAATGATTGTTTCTGTTATGACCTGCCAGTTACATAGGTTTTAATTAATGTTTGTTGATCATATAAAAACTGAAACAATGTCTCCTGCTACGACAAATACAGTTGCTTAGCATATTTAGACCCTCTGAACGTATGCATGGGTGTTGGTTACCTGCCTATATTGTCACGGCTATACTGTGGGTTGTACCATTAGACAAAATCAATAAAAATTGGTTAAAAAAAATAAAAAAAAACATTTATCCCAGAAAGCAACTACACCATCACTGTGGCCTTCACAATTTCTGTTTGAAATTGTCAAATATTTTGTCACAAAAATGCTTAGATTTGCAAAGTCCATTTCTTCTAGGTTACTCTGTTATTCTTAAATGCTGCTTAATGTGGTCCAAACAGAATACAAAAATTGTTAACCTCCAGGGCACCATCACAGTTACAAGAAACAAAATGAGGGACTGGATCCGCACTGGATATTTATCCTTGTACATTCTTAATGCTCACTTGTTGCCTCCAGACCCTCACAACAAGCCAAGATATCTTCTTTTGACAACAAAACTGGTGACCTGAGGAGTGCGGCAGGGATCCTTATTCAGGCCAGCTCTCCAACATTTATGGAAGACCCCTGACCAACGTGAATATTTAAGACGGGCCATGCTACTTCACCTGTCCCGAAGATTCCCACGCCTCTGAGGAGAAACATGGCCAACTCCTTCTGCCCATAAGACCACTCTCCTGGCTATATGGAACGCAAACATACCTTCCTTAAACCTAACAGCAAGGCAGAGCTACTGGTAATAGGGCATTAATATTAATGGTCCTAGGAATTGTGGCCTCTCTCATTTGATCAGTATCCAATTTCACTCAAGTCAGTTGAGAAACTGGGAGTTCATGCTGAAGTTGAGCTCTTTTTCGTCATTCGGATAGGAGAAGTAGAAGAGGCTTACTATTGGCAACTAAGTATTTGCAAAGGGATGTGACTATTCCTCCATGAGAAAACAAATGAAGCACACTCTTATTTCAAACTACCTTGACTACTGTGACTAGCTTTATTTAGCTCTTATGTGTGACTGAGGACAAAGAGTGCAAAGTCTGAAGCTAGACTTGTACCTTCAGAAGTAAGATTAGTTCTTTGTTTCCCTAGACGCAGCTTACTTTGATTCTACATCATGTACATTGCCTCTGGGCATGGCAAAGAATAAAGTTAAAGTTTTCTGTGTAGAAAAAAAAAACCTGTAGTTCACAGCGTGTCTCTGCTCTGGCTGTACTTTGCCCATGCTTATTAGCATTTCCTAAGTATTCTCCTCACACTATTTCCTGCTACTTGTGGAATACTGTGGGCACCAGGATTCGAGCGTTCTTTGCAAGAATGTTTAATGTAAATAATGAGGGAGGTGGGGCTTACCTTTTGGGCGTGTGCGCAGTTTATACTTGATTTCCCTGTATTTGTACTTCAAAAAAGCACTTAACGTGCAACTAGAAGCGGCTCCTTCTTAACAAGGTTACTGAAGTCTGCTTTTCTGGATGTTTCATACATATATTTCCAGTAATGAACTATACTCATCATAAGCATATCTGAATGAAATTCGGCGGATGTGATTCTGAAGTCCAGGTAGCTTACTGTTGTATTTAATCCCTCTCCATCTGTGCCATAAAGCAACTCAATTATATTTTACTAAGTGAAAACCTGGCTACTTTCAGAAGATAGTGCCATAGCTACTGGATGGTCTGTTCCCACTCTGCGCATCAGGCAGTGCAAGTAGCCTCCTGATAGAGTGCTCTATAAAATAAATAAGTCCAGTACAATATTTTACAGGAAATGCAGGGGCAACATGTCCATAATTCAACTGGGTTCAGTGCAAAAGTTGCAGGTATAGCTCTCCTCAGTAATTCCCATTTCCATAACCACTCAATCTTTTCAAGTTTTTGATTAAGCCGATCTCCAGTTCAACGGGTTCAGGCTCAAGCCGTACTCAATCAAACAGGAGTCGAATCTGATCCAATAAACAGGATTAAGGCCAATTACTGTTCTAAAGGTAGTATGACACCACTTGTATAGTGATAAAACAATTATGCTTGCCCTACTAAGACTGTCTTTTTACAAACAGGATAATCTTTGCAAATTTAGATTTAGCGTTGTTGAGAACTCCAAATCATTTTCTTGGTCTATTTTCTTATGCTCTTTAGCCTTAGAGACCTTAACACATGTAGGGCTGGAATTAAATGTTTGTAGAGAGTGAACTCTGTGGCACCAGTGACAGAGCTCCCTCCCGGCCAGCATTATGGTCCAGATGGCTGATATAGAATGGGACGGACCATAGGTTTGACGACAGAAAAGACTACTCGGTCTATGCCGTGGTCAAACGCCTCCAACCGCCTGATGGATTAAGGGCCGTCGGAGGATTGGCTATATGTCTGCCAACCTAATTTAGACGGACGGGCATACAGCTGATTTTCAATGCCCATCACTGCCAACAGAAACCTGGTGGTATGGGGCATGAAAAGTGCGCAATGCTGCCCTGAAGCATTCATTTTTATTTTTAAAAAGAAAATCGCGCTTTGGGATTTTCTTGTTGGAAAAAATAATAATAATAATAATAATCTGTACGGCTCTGTAATAATGACACTTTCAATGCATTGACCAGAACCTCTGTGGCGGCACCTCCTGCTAATGCTGGAAATGTCGGTTGGGTCAGCGGACCTTTTGAATTTGGCAGGTGACAGCAATTTACTCTGTCGCCCTGGTGGAGAAAACGGCCACCCACCAACATCTAAATCGGGCCCTAAATCTCTGCTATTTATGACCGGCCCTTGGTCTTAAGGTGTCTAAATCACTCTGTAATGGTATTCTGTCCTGCATTTACCATCCCACACAACCGAAATTCTCCGAGTAACCCCCCTACTCCTGTATTCTTACGCGCTCCGCTCCTCCAGCTCTTACCTGCATTCACAGACGGCTGATCCTGCAGAGCAAATGCTGCAGCCTTCACAAATGCAGACATAAATCCAAGCTTCAAATTGTGTTTCTTCAGGAACGCATCTTTGTGACGAGCCCTCATGTCCTGGATATTGCTGAAAAGAAAACATACGTTGTAAAATCGCAATCTGTTGTGAGACAAACTCTTCTGAACAGCATGCTTTCCTGCTCTATGTTGAGCTTCAGTGGACAGGTGCTCTAGGTTTCTTGATTTTACCTCAGGTAACATGACAATGGCATGCATCACCCGAGGGTCCCTGGCTTACATGGACTGTGACCCGACAGCTTGGCTCCGAGGTTGAAGGGACACGCAACGTGAGTGTATCTTTAAAAAAATGTGGCTACTGCACTCTCCACCCTGGCAGTGGCAGACTGACTGCTGTCACCGTTAATCTACAGATAGGGGTACCTGCGCCCCTAGGGAGGGGTTACCTACCAGTTCCACCTGGTAAAGTCTCTGCAGTCTCCCTTACCTGGGCTCTTTCGCCTCTATTTTGTCTGATATGTACAGCTGGGAACATTGCCCTCAGGGCGACAGCAACTTAGTGTTGCTCTCCTGCCACGAAGGATGGGTCATTTGCCTTAAAAATAAAAGAAAATGTAAAAAATAAATAAATGAAATATAAAACAAAAATCACTGTACGAAGTTCCCCCTCTCTGCCTAAAGACATCATGAGGGGCAAGATGAGGGTAGGAGGCTTAAAAGGGGAGGTTTGGCCCTCTTTTGTGGTCTGGGTCAGCTCAGTTGATCTCGGATATCACTGGTAACAATCTCATCCGTACCATGTTGGGTGAGGGAACCATGTGCGAGACAAGCGCTCGCTTTGTCCTCTCTCGCCGGAACACTGTACTTAGCATGGTTTGAGGTCTTTGGCATGAAGTACGATCTTTGAGGGCTCATCACCCTTCCTCTCCATCTAGGATTGCCGAAAGGCAGAACACAAGCTGTGGCAGATAGAACTGTACACTTCGGGCATCTGCATCACCAGCATTCAAGTAGCTAAGGGTATCATGCAGCAGATTCCTTTCAAGAGCATTCTAATCCTAGCTGATCTGGTTTTATAGAGAGTTGATTAGAAAGGTGTGCACCAAAGTCCTTAGGAAGGATACAGGTTATTGTCTGGGTCAAGTGGTGAAGGAGTTTCCAAATAAAAGAATTTCCGCTCATTGTTAACAGCAGCAACGACGAGTCAAGATCCAGTTAAAAACTGCAAGGTTGGGACAAGGAAAGGGGCTGCAATTCCCAGATGACGAACTACTGTTTTCAAACTTTTTCCCTCAAATTCCTCAGTGCCCTTGGGTCTATTAATGAGTGGTAAAAACAATAAACGGCTCTGCGTAAAGGGTACTGAGACTGTGTGACTTCACTTTTGGGCACGACAGGGCAGAAATGCCAATGAGGCAATCCAAATCAGAACAATTGGGCCATAGGGTCCATCATGCAGTGAAAAAAATTGGGTACACGGATTCTAGCCAGCAAATCCCTACCTACGTGGCATGCACTGGCAAACTTCCAAGGTACCTGCCCATTGGGCTGAAAAGCTTGTGTATCAATTCAGGTGGGTCTTCCAAGTAGCAATGTCAAGGCCTGGGTACCAGGGAGACAGTATCATCCCACTCTTAAGGCCTTCCAAGTGTGTGTGGGGGGGAGGGGGAGACTGTTATGAAAACAAGAAGGTGGCAATGAGACTATTACAAGTTCTAGGCCATAGTCTGATTCTCAAAGGATGGATACCATCACGTTTTTTCTACTGGAATCAAGGGGTCATGCTTGTTCTTGAATTTTAAGTCTGCTTCCAAAGACAATGTTTGAATCCCTAAGTTCATGGGGGCAGTTAACTACGAGGAATGTGCAAACTGACCCTGCTATGTTGAAGCCTGAAGTTCAAAACAGGATTGCAATTATATCCTTGGGCGGGAAAGCACCTAGTTGTAATTACAGTTGGGAATGTATTTACCCCCGCCCCCAACACCCAATACAGCGTCAATTCATTTTACTTGCAGTGTGGCTTCAGTGAATTACAATGAATGCACAAGTGGAGCCAGTAACAAATTATAGGCCAACCATGACTCATACAGGAGGGTTGCCATCGCATCTTCTGCGAATGCCCTAATTGTTGGGATGTGCATGTTTTTTTCAATTATATAAGCAAGGTATACTTCTACTGCATCTGGGGGATGACTTGCCTTGTGAGAGACTCTTAAAGACCTGGGGCTCTGATGAGCAATGGTAAAATATATTTTAATCAGAGGCCATCTCAGGTAAGGAAAAGCACGAAGCTACACTGCCTGCAACTGTTGAACTGTTCAGAAAGAGGATTAACTTCACTGCATACACATGTATGAAGCTATATGGTTTTATGGAACATAGTCATCTGAGTAGATATCAGAGAGAACCTTGCACCAGATGTGATACACCTGTCTGACGCTGGAAGAACATTTTCTTACACAAAATTCCGGAATCAGGATGTACCAGGTATGGAAAGGAGCTAGCACATTTGGGTGCCCTTTACTATCACAAAGTGGCATCATTTATGCACAAAATAGCTGTCAGTGTAATTTATTATGTTGCATACACGGTGTTGTAAGTTTGCTTTTCTCCTTAAGACCTATAAGTGGAAAATAGGTGTGTTCAGTGGATGAGTATGTATTGGCAAGGCATTGTGTTTGATGTAAACTAGCTGGTATATGTGCTAATGAACATTTCAGACCCCTAATGCACATCTCTAGCCCCTGAGGAAGCCTGGAGGGTTGGAGAAGGAACGATCTCTTATCTGCGATTAGCTCCGCCTTTCCTTCTGTGGGGGTCACCCATTCTACTTTCCTGAAGCCTAGACCCCGTGCTTTATTTTAATTCCTCACGGTGGGTAATGCACACACAGATACCAAAAGATAGGGGAGAAGGGCAGATGGTTCTTCTCCAAGCAGCGACCACTCTAAACACACAAACATGCCACCAGGATTAAAGGGTCCCAGAAATGAAACCGTTACAAACCCCGACTGGTCATCTTGTCCACCTGGGAACATTAGAAGACTGACCTCATCAGCCAGTGGGCTGTTCAGCGTTTCACTTGTTTGCTAAGTGGAGAAACGAGTGGAATCCCACTGGATTGCCACGAAAATAACCTGTGTTTGAGAAAGTGTTTCTATAATTGATTTGAACACAGAAAGACATTTGCAGTCTGATGGAAGGAGCTGGGCTTCAGCTCACCAGCGAAGGCCTTTACAGCAGCACAAAACCAGTTATCTACAACGGATTGTTGTAGTCTGTTATGGATGAAGGTAGATGTGGAGGGGTGACTTCTGAAGAACAAGGTGACTCAATGCAGGTGTTCAAGAAACGGAAACTTGCTATTTGACATCGAGGGAAACTGAGGACGATCCTTACTGTCACTGAAGGTGAGAATGCTTCATCCCTGCCATCTTGTATGTGCTACGGGAGACTGACTGCTTCCAGATCCAGACAGATCAGTGGGCTCGGAGGAAGAGGCTCCGCCCTTCTTTTGCGTTGTCTCAGGGTAAAATGGCACCTTGCTTGATAAACCACAAATTTTCTACACTAACCCACCGGTAACTGCACTAGTGGGACTCCTGTTAACTGCGCCTAGTCACCCTTGATCGGACCTCTGATGCCACCAGTGCATTGTTGTCTCCAAGGAAAGACTGACATTTCTGATCCTTCGGCAGCACAGTGGGCAGACCACAACATTTAACCTCTTAACAACAGCTGAAGCCAAATCACTGAAATTAATGCATTGGTACTGTTGCACCAACTATGAAGAGCAACCCTGGGAAACAGGTGTGTTTAATCCAATCTTAACTGTGTTTACAGAGCTTAGCATCTTGGCACCACAATACTGTTTGGAGACAGACCTCTGGCCCAGAGGGTTGTAAGGACTTCTGGTTTCCCAGTGTATCCTAGTGTGAAATATATTTTTCAGCTGTGTGTTAAAGTACTTTCGTTTTAGAAAATAAAACACTGAATTGACAAGGATTTTTTTTTTTACCTGGTCTCACTGTGTGAACCCTGTTCTGAGAACCAAACCCACTTCACCTCTAAGTAAGCCTTGGGCTGGATTGTCTGTCCTGCTACCCTGAAAGTCACCTTCAGGACAGGGGTACATTGTTATCCAGTTTGGGGTCCAAAAGTACTGTAGAACCAGGACATAGGTTGTAAATGACTCACTTCTATGCAAGTGCATCTCAGTAACCCATGACACCAGGTGTCGCACAATCAATTGCCAATTTGGAGATGAAAGGCAGGAACAGCAGCACCGATCAGAGCAACAAGATGGCATAAAGGACTGAAATATCTACAAAGAGGTAACAGCACACTGATCAATGATTCTGAAATACTGAGTGAAGCACCCCGCCCATCACTGTAAACCCATTTATCTGAGGTTTACATAGATTATTAAGGGATTTATCATCTGAAAACGTTATGTTTCCTGAATATAACCTTATTTAATTCTAGGATTACTCGTGTAAATCCATTACTGTATCCCAAGATACACCGGAATGAGACAAGGAGAGAGAAACTAAACCGCGATAATAATCTTTGCTCTGAAAAAAGCCCAAATGTGAGCACTGAGGAGCGCCAGGCAGCAGTGCCTGCTCCCGGGAGGCCCGTCAGACGCACATCCTTACCTCCCAGGACCCTGCCGGTCTCTGTTAAGGCTTGAAATGGCCACCAGGTCAATCCATGCAAATCCAATTAGGGCCGAAAGCAGATACCGAGATTCTGCTAGACAGGACTATATACTGGAAAGAACCCTGCGTGTACACATAATCAGCTCTGTTTTGCCAACCTTAGCTTTCTAAACCCAAAATATTTACATGTTTTGTCTTAAGGAGTCAGGTTGGGTTTCAAAAGGAAACTCAATTTTATCTAATGGATGGAAACCAAAGCTGCCCTTCAGCCCATTAACGGAGCAACATGTGCAAATGGCCCAGAGAACAGCAGGAAGGAGTGAGGGAAGTGAAAAAGGCAGACTTTTGGGGAGAGATGTAAGCAGGAGTCTGTGGAGAGAAAAAGCATCAAGAAGACCATGAGGGGAGAGGGAAGGGGCGGACTTGGGGAGACCAAAAGAAGGAAAGACACCTCGACAAAAGGGAAAAGCGGGCAGTAAACCAAAGAAAGACAACGCAAGAGAGAAAAAGCAAGAGAGACAAAGAGAGAGAGCGAGAGAGAGAAATGGAGGGAGGAGACCATGACATAGGGGAAAAGAAAAGCAAGCGGAATATGAGAAGACACAAATAGTATGTAGAGGACCACTGGGAGAAAGAAGGGCAGGCAAGAAACCAAAGGAGGAGTGGAGAAGGCGCTTAAGTACACAGTAGCACACAAGAGACTGTTCGAGACAAAGGACTGATAGAAAAGAAGTACTAGGTTGGCCCAAAAGCTGAGCTGCTCTGCCAGGTTAATTCCTTCTGTTCTGCCTTACGACTGCTCTCCAGTGGACGCAATCCGCAAGTCCTTGATTCTTGGTGACACTCCGCGATACAGCATTGCTTCTATTAGACACAGGACGATCACAGATTGCAGCTCCATACTTGAGAATGGCTACTGTCACATTATACTAGCCGAGGGTAAGTGTCACTCCGCAGCAGCTGGTTCAGTGGAACACCACTGTTAACAAGACACCCCGTAAGGGAGGCATCTTCTGGCCACACGTACCTAGAACACTGCCTTTCTAGAAGTATTCAAGTTGCATGCGGTAACTGTAGTTGGACGTTTGGTGTGTGGGAGCAGGAGACAGTGTCAAGGGTGACTAGTGTCGAAGGTGGACACAGAAGGAGAGTCTTCAAAATATCAGCATGTTTCACAGCAAGGTGTCTTACCTCTAATGGGCGCGACAACACGTGTCAACTTTGTTCCCTGGGCCTTTTCCCTTAAACTGCACTTGTTTGATGCAATGAGGGAAAACACATTTACTTAATTCAACGAAAACCAATACCCTCCAGTGACCCGAAACACTTCTTACCAGCCCACTTTCTTTCCTCAGGCATGCTGGGCACAGCGCAGCGGCCACAGAAACTTGTCAAACTGTCAGGGGGACCACCCACTTATCACCTCCACTGGTCGAAGCGGTTCTGTCACTGCCCAGAAAGCCACGAAAGAAAGTAAAGTTCAGGAAGCAAATCTCTACTTACCGGAGGAGTATTTAGATTTTAAATAAACATGCCCTATTGGTTGGCGCTGGCTTTCCTTCAATGGCCAACACTCGATAAACATTTGCCCCTGGGGATCGTCCTTTAATAAGCCTCTGAACCTAGATAAGGTTGTCACTACTGAAAGCAACAGGTCGAGACACTTTACCAGCGATAGGGCCCCTTTAGCTTTTAACCTCCTTAAGGGCTGGGAGCCAAAGTCACTGCAAGAAACCATGACTTGGAAGAGTAGAAAGCTGGACTACCTAAGCAGAGCAGATGAGAAGACCCTTGAGCATGAGGACAAAACGCACACAAGGTTGTTTTCTTCATACCAGGTTCCAACTGCTAGTGAGCCAGCCAGAACCATTATAATGGTATTGCTATAACCATTCAATACATATTCATCTTTAAAGTCACATCTGACCACTTGACCCTAAATTGCCAGTTTCTAGTTCAGACTAGGCAATCATGTGTGTAATCATTGGTTCAAAGAGTGCCTGCATCAATTGAAATATTGATTACAACCGCCACTTCCAATTCAAGGACCTCTGACATTTGGCACCTCCAGGAAATGTTATTGTTTGTGCCAAGATCAACTCGGATCTATTCCCTAAGCAAAGATCTAGGACCCATATTTCAGTGACTGTGCCTATCAAATTCGAATCAAAAACGTTCTATGAACGCACCTCTGGCACTCCGAACTCTTTTTCGGAAAGGGGGCCGGACTCTCTAAGTTTGGGGTTGGTTTTTGGATTTCACATGTTGGGATTTTTTTTGTGGCAAACTCAGTTAAGAGAGATTCAAACAGTTTGTATTATCCCCCATTGTATTCAGGGCTACCAGTAAGCCACGTTAAGCAATACTGTCCCAGAGACTGGGTGGGCCGACAAAGATAATATTAAATGCAACAGCCTCAAAGGTGCCATGAGCTATCCAAGTGCCTCCCCAACCCACAGGATAACACTAGACAAACAGCCCCATATGATAAGCTGATTTTAGCACAAACAAAATAAGTTTGTCTTATCTCTGACCTAGACGTTGGTAGCACATTCTGGCTTTTCTGTCAAAATAATTTTGAGCTTTACTATTTTCCTTTTAACGAGTACCAACCCCTCACTGAAGTATTAGTTTAAACTGCAAAATGAACGTACAGCGTGCTATTTATAGTGCATGCTGCTGCTTAGTTTCTAATTCACTGCCACCTCCTAGAGCAAGCCTTGAATGTATTGTTACAACCACCAGGAAGATGCAAGCAGGAGACAAGGGGATGAAAGAAGCAGTGGGTGACGGGGAGGAGGTATATGCTCTGAGGCTCGAAAAGGAAAGGTCCCTGGGACTAGGAAAAGGACACACTGGTATGGGCAGCACATGCGAGCTGAACTAGTAAAGGAAGAATCCGGAGGGTCGCACCTCATGTCGATCTCATTAAAGGTGGTGAGCATGGCACACGTGTTCTGAGCTTCTTTCAGGCGCTGTGCGATTCGCTGACGCATTCTGTTCATCTTCACCTGTAACCCAAATGCAGCATTAGTGAGAGGCACGGATGCATGGTCCAGCAGAAGCTGCAGCATCTTTAGTATAGGGCAGAAGTCAGGAGTACTTAGAAATGCCTTGGAAGGCGAGTCGTAGGGGCAGAAATACAGAAGACAATGTGTAGAGAGGTGAGGTACAAGGATGAATGTGATGGATCAAGGATTTCACATGTGGAGAAAAAAGTGAATCAGCAGGGAATGAGGCAGAGATAGAGATAGAGGTAGCTTTGCAGGGAAGTGAAGCAAAGGCACCCAGTGTCTATCAACCAAGTGGCCACAATTTCAGAAGAGTTTTGAAGGCTAGGCATTTCCCCCTTTTTGGCTGACTTTGTCGGTACATCCATCCCCAAAATACACTCTAATGGTCAATATAATTAGTGCTCCTGAGACACCCCTAATGTACGCTAGGATAAAGGAAGACCCCCCAAACTGGTATTCCCATCGTGTCCACTTATGCAGGTTTGAAATACAGTAGGTGAACTAAGGCGTGATGCATAGTGGCTTCCATGTGTAAATTAAGCCCAGTGACTTCAGGTAAATAATTCCTCTTTATCCACCTTTTAAAAATAATGAATAAAACTGAAAGTTTGTGCTCATTATCAAGACTGCTTTTGCAATAATATACAATGGAATCAGTACAAACAGAAGACTGATCTAGATCACTTTCAGTGCAAATTTTGTGAGGGTTATCCCTGGATGATTGTGAATCTAATTTTATGTAAATTCAGACAGAACTAGCGGGCATGATTCATCTACCACTTCCTTGAATCTTTGTTTTCAGACCTGTCTGGAGGAAATATGTTAGGTTTCTCTCAGGAGACCATTTCTGGAGATTGCACCTACCTGGTGTCAAAGACTCCAAACCCTCAGTGCATTCTAGGAGTATTTTGATCCGTACATTCACCGGAACTTATTGGCAGTGGGCCAATACTTAAATGCCAAAGTCATAATATACAAGTTTCAGCTCTGCTCCAGCAAAGTAGATCTTCATCAACACAGTCAGCTGGGCCTTGCTGCATTGCTCACTGAACACAACACAGAATGCTGCCAATTTACTCTAAATTAGGATTACGCTTGGCGCCCTGCTGAAGCTCTGCTGATAATGACCTCGTCTACGTTGAGGTGCTGAGCAAACCCAAGGAGACCAGACATGAGTAAAAGTGTCAAGAAACCTCTCTGAACTGCTCACTCTAGACCAGAGTTGGGCTGTCAAAGATCAACTTGCAAGTGTAGATGAGTCGAGTGATGATTCTGCATAGCAATCACTTCCCTTCTTCTGTCAAAATTTGCTTGCTTTTCTCAGCTTAATGATGCCCCCAACATGTCCATTCCCAGTACCCACTAGTGCAGTCCATGGCAGCATGTTTGCAGGCCCCTTATCCCCTCAGTGACTCTCTCAGCAGGAAGCAGAGTTCCAAGTCAAACTTATGATGCTCCTGTCCTAACAAGCAGAAGTCCAAAGCCTAGCTGGCTTGGGCACTAGCCAAATCTAGTCTTGCATCATCTGTGTGTCCACTTTGTACGAGCGGACACAGATTTCACACCAGTCTGCTGCCTTCAGTATTAATATCGGTCCTCCAGTGGAAGTGTTTCAGTCAACCTAGTATCACAAGCACCTTTCAGTCACCAGATATGCAAGTTTCAAAATATCAATAACTCCTAACCCCAAACCAGGAGGTGAATCATGTTTTTCCAGGACTACTACCCTTTACGATGAACAACAAGATTAAGACTCTTGATTTTACAACCCTAGTAGTCTTTTCTTCCCTCAGGGTTTGCATAATGTATTGTGGGTTTAATGACATTTACCTATAGATTACTATCAGCTACTGGGAGCAAACAGTGCATTAAAATTGTGATTGGATTCATATAGCGCTTACTACCCCTGATCTGCTACTCCGGAACCAACCCAAGGTTAGAGGTTAATCTGGTGGTTATTGCAATTAGCCTTGGGCTCAAGAAAAATGTAATGCATTAACTTAAGTTACTTTGTGGTATATTATATAAAACCAGTTAAGTGTGATCATTAGTTGGGCTCTATGGCTTAAACCAAATGTTTGGTGAGACAGATAGGTTTGCGAGACAGATAGGTTGGCAAAAAATAGGTAAGAAAATACATTACTTATTTTTAACTGTGGTTCTCCAGTATTGGCATCTTTCATAGATTCACATGCTTGAGTCATTCCCAGCAGTCGAAATGGGAGTCCCACAGTATCATAATAAAGCAGTATAGAATATTACCAGAGTCTACAATGAAACATTCATTTTAATAACTTATCCATATCATTAACAAAGAACTGGACTACAACCAATCATCAATAGCACCCTTTATAATACTGCCCAGAGAGGCTGATTCCCTCAGACTTTCAAGCACTAGTGGGAAAGGTAATCCCAAAACAATAAGGGGAGCCTCTATCTGGAGGAGGGTAGGTCACATGTGAATCTATGAAAGATGCCAATACCGGAGAACCACAGTTACAGGTAAGTAATTTATCTTCTTATCCAGTATTGGATCTTTTATAGATTCACATGCTTGAATCATAATAGCTAGCAGTTACAGTATTCGCAGAATCGCCATTATACCACAATAGTGGATGATGGGTACAAATGGTACTTACACCTTATACCAGGTCCAGGTATCCCCTCTTAGTGAAGTGTAGGCAGTGTCTAGAAGCCAGGCTCTCTAGAGGGAGCTGTGAATGAGCAGCCAAGCCTTATCTAGGAGACATGCAAAGCTCATGCAATACCACTGTTTTCACACAGTACTCACACACATGAAAGAAAATACTTAGTTGTACAAAAATAAAGGTACTTTATTTTTGGAACAAATCACTGCAAAATACTAGAAAAATAACCCACCCTTTGGAGGTAAGTAATGCAGTAAATATATATTACTAGAAATCAGAAACAGGCAAAAAAAAAAAAAAGCTTAGAAAACAGTGCAAATAGCAATAACCAATAGTGACCCTAGGGGGAACACAAACCATATACTAAAAAAAAAATGGAATGCGAATAATGTACCCCCAACCTGGGTAAGTAAAATGTGTAGAGGGGAGCTGGGAGAGTAGAAAACTACAGAGGTAAGTAGCACAGTACCCCCCCCAGCAACCAGGAATGCAGGAGTAAAATAATGGAATTTCCCCAAACCACCGAAAAGGAGAAAAAGAAGAAAGAGAAGACCCAGACAAGACTGCAAGAAAACCAGCGGTGAATTCCTGAAGAAAGAAAACCTGTGGAGAGAGGGGGGACCAAGTTCAAGAGTCACAGTGGAGTCCAGGAGGAGTAGGAGCTACTACCCACCCAGCTGTGGATGCAGGAGTTGGTCAATGGTGATGAAGAACAGATCAGCACTGCAGGCGGAGAAGAGTTTCTGATGGATGCAGATGAAGTCCCACACTGGAAGGAGGATTGCAGACGGGTGTTGGTGCTGGAATCCCACCAACAAGCCTTGGCAAAGGCAAACTTGTGGTTAGTGGAAAAATGGTGTTGCCGGGGATCAGGAGAACTCAACCCAGGAAGAAAAGTCACAGGGGACCCTCAGCGTTGCAGAGAGTCCACAGGAGCAGAGGCAGGACCCACAGGACTGAGACAGAGGAGTCACGAAGAAGCCCACGCAGCACTACAAAAGAGGATCCCACGCCGCAGGAGAACCACACAGGAGGCTGTACTTTGCAGGATGGAGTGCTGGAGCTACATGCTGCCTGAAGATCCCTTGGAGGAGATGCAAACAAGCCTTGGCAGCTGCAAGAGACGCAATGCATGGGGATACTGTCCTGTGTGGAAAGGCAAAGGCTTACCTCCACCAAAGTTGGACAGCTGGCAGAGAGGACCAAGAGGACTACTCTGGACCATCACCCCTGATGCAGGATCCACGCAGCTCAAGCTGAGAGGAAATCCACGCAGCTGGTCGTCGCTTGTTGTAGGTGCCTGCGGTTGCAGGGAAGTGCCTCCTTCACTCCAAGGGAGATTCCTTCTTGTGCAGGCTGAAGAGTTTCAGTCTTCTGAGGATGCACGGCAGGGGATATGTTGCAAAGCTGCCCGGAGACGTGGAAACAAGGTTGCAGAAGAATCTTCTTCGTTGCAGCAGCGTTTCTCGGTTCCTAGAGGGTCCAGTCACGGTTCCAGTGGCCAAAAGTCAAAGCAGAGGTTGCAGAGGAGTCCTGCCGGAATCTTGCAAGCAGAATCTGAGGACCCACCCAAGAGAGACCCTAAATACCCTTGAAAGTGGGATTGGTCACCTAACCAGGTAAGCACCTATCACGAGGGGGCTTTGACACCACCTGCCTGGCCACTCAGGTGCATTCCAGAGTTCCCTGCCAACCTTGAACAAGATGGCAAACCCCAGGGACCGTCTGGAGGAGCTCTGGGCACGACCCCTGGGTTGGTGCTGGACAGGGGAGTGGTCACTCCCCTTTCCATTGTCCAGTTTCGTGTCAGAGCAGGGACTGGGGGTCCCTGAATCGGTGTGGACTGGTTAATGAACTGTGGGCTCCAAATGTGTCTTTCAAAGCAAACCAGTGGCTTGGGGAGGCTAACCCTCCTAAGCCAGTCACATCTATTTCCAAAGAAAGGGAGCGGGTGTTACCACCCTTTCCCAAAGGAAATCCTTTGTTCTGCCTTCACGGGCTTGATCAGATCAAGCAGCAGGAGGGCAGAAACCTGTCTGAGGGGTGGCAGCAGCTGGGCTGCCCAGAAAACCCTGTAAGACTGGTGGTAGCAGTGCTGAGGGTTCGCTAAGGAGCCCCCAGAGTGCATGGAAACATACTTTCAGTACTGGTATATAACAGTATTGGGGTATGATTCTGACATGTTTGATACCAAACATGCCCAGGTTCGGAGTTACCATTATGTAGCTGGACACAGGTAGTGACCTATGTCTAGTAGACGCGTAAAATAGTGTCCCCACACTCACAAAGTCCAGGAAAATGGATCTGGAGTTTGTGGGGGCACCTCGTCCAGTGCAGGGATGCCCTCACACATGAGTACCTGGGCTGAGAGGGCCTACCATAGGGATGACTTACAGTGCCCTGGTTTGGTGACCTGTAGTGAAAATGGGTTAATGCAATGGCAGGCCTGCAAAACCCTTTGTGGCTGAATAACTGCTGCAGCCTATAGGGATCCCCTGGAAGCCCAATGCCCTGGGTACCATATACTAGGGACTTACATGGGGAGGACCAGTATGCCAATTGTGGGAAGAAAAAGGTTCAATTTGGAGGAGTGAGCAATACTACTGGGGTCCTGGTTAGCAGGAACCCAGTATAGACAGTCAAACATACTGACATCAGGCAGAAAGTGGGGGTACCCAAGCTAGAAAGAGGCTACTTTCCTACATATATTCACTTAAAAAAACCTGAAGGTTACAGGGACATTATAGTTAGGCTCACATTTTAAACGTAAAAAAACCACAGAAATTCAGCTGTTAACAGTTATCTCAAATAACTATAACTCGTGCCCTAAGGTAACTATACACGCACCCTCGCCATTTACAGTTTTTTCCTCAAAAACTTTACTGCAAATATTACATTGATATTATCAGTGATGTTTTCAAAGATGTCACAAGTGCCGTCATTTGTGGGGTAATTAGAAGTGCATGGTGAGGGTGCGAGTTATAGTTATCTTAGGGCACGAGTTAGTTTTCCTCCTTTTTGCTCACCATGTTCAATGGACCTGCCACTGCCCCTCCTATCGACTCAGTGTTCTGTTGAGCTGCTACTGCCCTCCCACCTGCCTAGCATGGTCAGCTGACTGACACCTGTCCTGCCACCTCCAAACTGCCTGTCCCATTTCCATGCCCCTATCCCTCCCACCTATCCACTGTGGTCCATTTTGTTGCCACTCCCTTATGCTCTCCATGCTCTGTTGTGCTGATACTGTTGCTTCTGCCTACCCTGCGCGGTCTGCTGTGAAGCTCCTTCCCTGTCCTCTCTTGCCTGTGCTCAGCCCCTACCCATCCCTTCTGTCCTCCATGGTCTTTTGTGAATGCCCATGCCTGCTCCCTCTTGCCCACCATGGACTGAAAAACATCGGGAGTCTCCTGCCTGAATCGGGTCTGTTGTCATGTATTGTTGTACTGCCACTGCCTCTTCATTCTGCCCTCAACGGTCTGTTATATTGCTACAGCCTCTCTTGCCTGTACTGCATAGTGGGTTTATTGCCTCTACCCCACTTTCCCCTGCCCTCGATGGTCCCTTGTGCTACCACTGCCCCTCGCACCTGCCCAGCATTATCAACCTGTTGTCTCTGCACCCTCCTCCCTGATCTCAATTATGTGAGTCCATGCCCCCAAACATTTGCCTCACCACAGTATTCTAATGAACAACTGGATTGCTAACATACTATATTTACTGCAAAAATGTGGCATGCCTGGTGTCATCTTGATATAATCAGAACTGTAATATCTAAAAAGCATTTTCATTAGAAATTATTACAAATATGAGAGGGTCTTATTCCGATAGAAATCATGGTTAGTGCTCTAAAAAAACGAAAATGAGGACATATTTTCAGATTTCTCGAATAGTAACAAAGCACTTATAAATTATTTGCTATCTTGAGTTTTTTTTGGTCACTTGATTATATATTGCATTCGGGTGAGGGAATGTGGCGATATGGACAGAGCTGCAGACTTTGCAAGTGGGGAACCAGGTTAGAGTTTCGGCATAAGCTCTACATCCTGTGATTCTTGGCAAATCACTTAATCTCCCCATGCCTAAAGCCCAAAAGGAATGTGTTCTTATGTAATGTAACCGATGCCCATGTAAAGCACTTCAAAATCTTTGGACCAAGTCTGCACTGTATAAAACTGCAAAACAAAAAAATACAAAAAATACAAAAAAAAAATGAAATGAGCATTTTGCACACCTCTGTCATTGGGCTACATTTTAGTAATATTTGTACTACATTTGGGCTTTTCTTTTCTCCGGTGGCCATCTTGGGAGCCTTCTTTGTTATGAAGCTCCCTAATCTCAGCATCCTCAGTAGAAAATGCTTTCAGTTTTGAACTTCAATTCCATCAAGATGGCGGTCAGATATGCCACACTTTTGGCATAAATTCAGAATGTGAATGTTTCAGTCTATGTCAGAATGTTTTAATGTAATAGAAGAGGAAGATATTTCAGAACTCATTTAAATAGTGTTGTAATTTTTATTTCTACAGCAGGAACCATAATTTCTAAGACAAAATGAAACCCCTTATTTTGTTCCTTTCTAAATTACATTTTTAAGTTTTACTAGTTTGATTCAATCAAGATGGCTTCAAGTGTGCCACACTTTTGTCGTACGTAAGACTATTAGTGCTCAAGTTGTTCTTTAGAACACTCCAGGAGACTGTAATAGAACAGAAGGGAATTAACTGACAGGCTGCTCCTGAGGCAAAGTACCTGTTTTAGTGAAAATGTCAGACTTCATTCTCATATGGCTGAGAGAGACAGTGTGAATTTACAGAAAATATGCTCTCATTTTAGCTTCTGGAGCACTTTCCATAACCTCTATGGGAACACTTAAAAAAAAAATAATAATAATAATTCTCTGATACAGTGTTCACGAAATCATGAAGGGTTTTTCACAGGGTAAAATCACCTTAGCAAAAAATGATTTATATTGTAACTAAAATCTGTTATCACCCTTTATGCGTTCTCCTTTATGTGAGCATCAAAACCTGCCATTCACTACAATACAATTCAACGGGATGCCATCATGTATATTGTTCTCAAGATGGCTGACATCACTTTCTGGTTGAAGTGCTGGCAGCCAATCAGTTCTCACCATGAGATCTGTGCTTAGGCTCCGCCCAGATATACAAATTTGGATTTCTTTTAATTTATTGAAAACTACTGAATAGATTTATACCATATAACAAAAATCACGCTTTCTGGACCAAGAGCTACCTTTCTTCCAAATTAGGTGTATTTCCGTCCAGGAGTTTGGGCTTTAGTCATGTTCAAAATCCCTGTGGGAATTAAAATGGGAAATGCACTTCTTTTGACTCCCCTTTTTTCTTGACTTCCGCTTGACAGATCACCCCGAAACTTTCGATGTACACCAAGACCCTTGGGCACACTTTTTCTGGAAGATTTCATACAGATTCAGTTGGTGCCAAGGATACAGGGAAGTCAAAAAACGTTTTTTCCAATGGAAACTAGGTCCTAACTATAACTACCTACCTATAGAGATAGATAGATTAGGACCTAGTTTCCATTGGAAAAAAACGTTTTTTGACTTATGTACACACACACACACATCAATTATAAAAGCACACACATGTAACCAAAAAAGGCTCATCACATTAAAATAAGTGACGAAACAACGCTTGTCCAACAGCTGCATCACTGCACAGACTCAAGGCAATAATGCTGCACAAATGTATGTGTATTCTTCCATGTCGCCGCTCGACATATACTCTTAACAGGCATCCCAGCAAACAAAGCAGTAGAGGTAGACACCGCTCTGGTGGAATGCACCTTGACTTTATTTGACAAAGGTCTTCCAGCTTTGGAATAACAGAATTGGATAGGAGCTGAGATCCATTGAGCTATTCTTGCTTTTGAGACTGGGACACCTCTATAAATCCCATATTCTATCAACAGCTGGTCTGTCTTTTCTGAAAAGTATGGTGCGATGAAAAAACAATTTTAGACATCTTTTGACATCCAGTGTTTGCAGTGATTTTTCCGCTGTTGATTCTGGATTTGGAAAGAAAGTCTTTAATACAATAGGTTAATTGAGATGAAAATCTGAAGGAATTTAGGGATGATATTAGGATTGGATCCTAGTATCACAGTAGTCTTCACCGTGCAAGAAGAACTTTGCATTGCACTAACTTCTGGCTGATGTAAGAGCCATAACATTGCCACATTTCATATAATAAATTTGACCTCTACTCTGTGTATCGTTTCAAATGTATTATTAACTAACTGTGCCAGTATGGTATTAAGTTGCCATGTAGGAGGAGGAGCCCTTACTGGAGGGAAGACTGATTAGACCTTTATGAATCCTGTTAGGCCTTGAAGAGGGTGAATTTGAAGAATGTCTGAACCTTGAGATTGCAATAAGATGTACTTTAATCAACGTGTGAAACCAAGCCACAATTTGCCAGTCACAAAAGATAAGGTTGTAGGATGTTCTGGTGGCGCCTGAACAGGGTGAATGGTCGATTTCTGGCACCATAAACAGAAACGCTTCCACTTAAATTTACATGTTTTATTACGGGTGTCAACTCTAGCTTTTGCAAAATATCTCTGCAGTCTTGAGAGATGTCTAGATCTGCAAACTCATGGCACTGAGGAGCCAGGTGGTTAAGTGCAGAGAAGTCAGGTTTGGATGAAGTACTTGGCTTTGGTTCAGAGTCAAAAGTGTCCTGAAAGGTTTCAGCTGAATGTGGGTTGTCTCTGATAGCTGTAGCAGCTCTGTGAACCAGTGCTGAATGGGCCATCTTTCGGCAATCAAAATTATATGGCATTATTCGCTCTTCATTTTGCGAGGAGCCTGGGTATAAGGGTTATCAATGGAAAAGTGTATGCAAAGATCCCTGACCATCTGATTGAAAAAGTATTCCCCACAACCTTCTTTGTGGATGCCAACTTGCATAAAACTGGCATTTCCAGCTCTCTTGCGTTGCATAGATCTAACGTCGCCTTGCTCCATAATGAGATCTTGTCCAGAGATGACTGATTTGTGGCAGCTTTTCCTTGTTCAGGTCATTGTGTCAGCTAAGATGTTGCTCTTTAGGAGCATGTTCCGCCTGCAGTGTTATTCTGTGTGTCATAATCCAGTTTCAGAAAACTTGTGCTTCCTTGGAAAGGGCCAGCAATGTTGTGCCCCCTTGTTTGTTCACATAGTGGATGCTGGTGGTTTTGTCCGTACAAATTAACACAGACAAGCCTGCTATCCTCGGCAGGAAGGCTTGGAGGCATAAAGAAATTGATTCGAGTTCTAACCAATTTATGTGCATGTTCTATTGGTACGGAGACCATTTTCCACTTATGTGAAGGTCCCGGAAATGACCACCCCACCTTTCAAGGGAAACATCTGTGGTAATCATGTAATTGCGTTTCTGGGATTAGACTGTTAGTCCCTCAGATTGTGGGCTTCTGTCCACCAGGTTTAGCCTAGGTCATGCCTGGAGTGACACTGATCAGATTGTGAAATGATCTAAGTCTGAATCCATTGTTTGCCTGATTTCTCCTGTAAAGTCTCATTTTCAGATGGGGAAAAAAGGTACTAGTGGGATAGCGGAGAACATCATCTCTAGAAGTTATCTGAAGTGATGTACTGAACCAGACTTTTTTTCTCAAAAGCCAGTCTGCTAACTGTTTGAGCCTTTTTTGACTGTAAACAGAAATAGTGGTAGTAATGGTAAAGTAGAAGCACTTCCCACGTGTGTCCAGTAGTTGAAATAAAAGGAATGGTTTCTTACCTGTAACTCCAGTTCTCTCGTAGGGGTATTTCCATGATAGTCATAAGCACTGAATAGTTCTGCGCGCCTGCGGGGACCCCGGAGCACTGATCAGAAATATATTCTTAAGTGCAGATACCAGCCCCTTTAAAAAGGCCTGTCAAACCACTTAAGAATAACACTGTGCAGCCTATGTGAAGAGCTGCACAGACCAAATTGTTGGAAAGAACGACAGCTGTATTGTAAATACATCTTCACAAATACATTTATTCTAGAAATGTAATAAAAAATACCTTCTCAAACTTTATTTACACTTCCAAAAGAGAGTAAAACAATGCAGGGCAGTGTAGCCCATAGGCTGCCATTATACAGGATGTAAATAGAGCTGTGCCTTTAAGAAAGTAAAGTCTTCCTGTATCCCATCATGCACAGCAAAAGGCAGTTGCCCCAGTTCTTTTTGAAGGCTTGCAACCTGACATGAAGGAACAAAAACATTTGTTGGAGTACCAACGTCAATATTATTATGGCAAGTTTTCCTATGTCAACTCCACCGGGGAGGAGGGAGGGTTGCTTATGACTATCATGGAAATACCCCTACGAGAGAACTGGAGTTACAGGTAAGAAACCATTCCTTCTCTCGTAGGGGATTTCCATGTATAGTCATAAGCACTGAATAGACTAGCAAGCCCATCCCCATAACCGCGGTGGAGTAAACAGAATAATACTGAAAAACATGAATCATGCAAATAGATTCTTAAGCGAGGCCTGTCCAACCTGCGCATCTGCCCTAGCATCTGTATCAAGGCAGTAATGCTGTGTAAAGGTATGGACCGATTTCCAAGTGGCCGCCTTGCATATCTCTGCCAAAGGGATATTTCTCATTAAGGCCGCAGTAGCTGCCTTCCCTCTAGTAGAATGGGCTTTTGGCCTGCCACCAAGAGATTTATTCGCTAACTGATAACCCAACACTATACATGAAACAATCCATCTGGATAAAGACTGTTTAGACGTGCCCAACCCTGTTCTAACTGGGCCATAGTTAACAAAGAGCTGCTGTGATTTACGCAAGCATTTTGTCCTGTCCAAGTAAAACTTCAAAACTCTCTTTACGTCCAGAGAATGCAGGGTTCTCTCGGCAGGGGTAGTTGGATTTTGAAAGAAAGTTGGTAATGAAATGGTTTGATTCACATGAAAGTCTGAAACGACTTTTGGTAAAACAAATTGATGCGTTCTCATCACTACTTTCGCAGAATGAAAAACCGTGTAGAGTTCTTGAGCGCAAAGGGCCTGGATTTCACTGACCCTACGCGCTGTGATTGCAACCAGAAAAGCAGTTTTCCACGTAAGATGTTGAAGTGATGCTTTATGTACTGGCTCAAACGGAGGCAGCATCATGCGCGAGAGGACAATATTCAGTTCCCATGGAGGAGATGGTCTCCTAATGGGAGGGAAGACCTTTCTTAAGTCCTCCAGGAAGTCCTTGATAATTGGAATCCTAAAGAAGGAGGGTTGAGAGGGGCTCTTTCTATATGCCGTTAGAGCCGCCAGGTGCACTTTTATTGATGACAATTGTAATCCAGATTTTGCCAAACTTAACAAGTATGGCAGGATAGTTACCTCTCCGCAGGATATTGGGTCAACGTTGTTGTCCAAGCACCACACACAGAACCTTTTCCACTTGCATGCATAAGCCGACCGTGTGGAAGGGCGCTTTGCTTCCCTTAGGATTTCCATGCAGTCCTGAGGTAGGTTCAAGTGTCCATATTGCACTAACTCAGGAGCCATGCTGCCAAACTCAACGATGAGAGGTTGGGATGAGATATCTGCCCTCGCCACTTCGTGAGAAGGTCCGGGCGATGAGGCAGTCTGATGTGTGGCTTGAGTGACCGGTGAAGGAGGTCTGGAAACCACCATTTGCGTGGCCATTCTGGGGCAATTAGAATCATCTTGAAGTGAGCATTGGATAGCTTCTGGAGGACTGCCGGTATCAGGGGAAGCGGTGGAAAGGCGTAAAGAAATGCTCCTGACCAGCTTATCCACAGGGCATTCCCCAGCGTCCCTGGATGGTAATATCTGGAGGCGAAGTTTTGGCATTTTTTGTTTTCTGGGGTTGCGAATAGGTCTATAGAGGGGGTACCCCACAGTGCGAAAATGGAACGGACGACGTCTTCATGTAATACCCATTCGTGGTTCTCGTCCATTACGCGGCTGAGAGCATCCGCCTGAACATTCTGCATGCCCGGAAGGTGAGTTGCCACTAACGACAGGTCCCTGGCTAGAAGCCAATGCCAGATTGTCTGAGCCTCTCTCGATAATATCCTGGACCTGGTGCCTCCTTGTTTGTTTACGTAATACATGGTGGCCATGTTGTCTGTCTGGAGGAGGAGAGTTTCTGTCTTCAGAGAAGGTAGGAAGGCCTTAAGTGCAAGATGGACTGCGCGAAGCTCCAACAGATTGATATGATACAGACTCTCTCTCTGTGACCACTTGCCTTGGACTCGAAGATGACCCATATGCGCTCCCCATCCGAGCAGCGGTGCGTCTGTTACAATGGTTTGAGCTGGAGGCTGTTGTTGGAAAGGAATCCCCACCAAGAGATTGTTGGGTGAACACCACCACTTGATGGATTGCAAGGCGTGGGGGGAAAGAAGGACTCTGCTCTCCCAATCGTCCATCAGTTGGCACCATTGATCCTCCAGGCACTCCTGTAAGGGTCTCATATGGAGGCGAGCATTGGGAACGAGGTGGATACAAGACGCCATCGATCCCAGTAGAGAGGATATTGCCCTTGCAGTGGTCTGTGGTGTTCTCTCGAGCTGCTGGCATTTTTGGAGAATCGATAACCGTCGTTCCTCCGAAGGAAACACCTTTCCTTGATTGGTATCTATAATGGCCCCTAAGTAATGCAGCCTCTGAACAGACGTTGCTGTGGACTTGAGAAGATTGACTTGAAGACCCAGGCTCTGGAGCAGCTGGTGAGCCCAGTTGAAATGTTGATGAGCCTCTAGATAGGTGGAGGCCTTTATGAGCCAATCGTCTAGATAGGGGTAGACGAATATTCGATGCTTCCTCAAATAGGCGGCCACCACCGCCATGCATTTGGAAAAAGTCCTCAGTGCTGATTTGAGGCCGAAGGGTAGAACCGCAAATTGGTAATGACTTTTGCCGGCGGTGAACCTTAGAAATTTGACGTTCCTCGCTCACTGGAATGTGAAAATAAGCGTCGCGAAGGTCTATCGTGCAGAGCCAGTCCCCCTGACGAAGTTGAGGGTAAATTTTGAGCAAGGATAGCATCCTGAATTTTTCTCTGCGAATCCACTTGTTTGCTATCCTTAGGTCTAGAATGGGACGAAACTCTTGTTTGTCCTTCTTTGGTACCAGAAAATACCTCGAATAAATCCCCTTTCCGCGTTGGTTGATCGGGACGGTCTCTATTGCTCTTTTTTGTAATAGGGTTGCTACTTCTAACTGAAGAGCTTCGAGGTGTTGGCTGACTGGTTTGGGTGGAACAGATGGAGGAGGACTGATGAATCTGAGAGCGTAACCATTCCGTACAATATTCAATACCCAGGCGTCTGATGTGATGCGTAGCCACTCGTCCAGATGATTTGAGATACTTCCCACTACCGGAGTCGATAACGGAGGAGGGGGAAGCGAAGATTCAGGGCTTAGACGCAGGAGCCTGGCGATTTGTCTGGGTTTGCGGCGTGGAACGACCCCTTGTCGACTTTCGCTGTGTCGAGAAGGTCCTTTGATGCTGTTGTTGCTGCTGGGGTCGTGAAGCCATCCACTGTGGTGTCTGATACCTGTGAGTGAACAGCCTTCGTTGGTAGGGACGGAATACTTTTCGTTGCTCCCTTGTGCGTTCGATGCCTACCGCTTTTAAAGTGTCTAGCTCAGATTTCATTTTCGACATCTCGTCATCGGCATGAGAGCCAAACAAGGTGGAGCCTGAGAATGGTAAATTTTGAATTCTCTGCTGTGCCTCTGGTTTGAGAGATGTCAAGCGCAACCAAGCGTGTCGTCTTAAAGCTACTCCATGAGCGTAGTTATGTGCAGACAGCACTGAAGAGTCAGCAGCAGCACTTATCACCTGGTTGGAGACCATGGCACCTTCACCCACGACCTCCAAGAAATCTTCTCTTTTGTCTTTTGGTAGATGCTCCGCAAGCTGTAGCATAGAGTCCCAAAAAGCACGATCATATCTACCTAATAAAGCAGTAGCACTGGCTGCTTTCATTGTGATGGCTGCGGTAGAGCATACTTTACGGCCTGCGGCATCGATCTTTCTGCTCTCCTTGTCCGGAGGCGAGGAGGAAGACGGAGATGTAGAGTGCAATTTCTTTGCCGCTACTATAACCACTGAGTCCGGCACTGGGTCCGACCTTAGGAATAGAGGGTCTTGCTCCGGTGGGCGATACTTTTTTATAAGCCTGGAAGGTGCAGTCTTTGTTGTGGCCGGTGTCAGAACAATATCCATTGCCGGTTCAAGAAGATCCGGGACCAGTGGAAGTAAAGGTCTTGAGGATGTTCTCTGGTGTAAAGTCTCGAAAATCACTGAGGTCGATGGGGCGGGTACCGCCAGCGGGATATTTAGTTTGGTAGCCCTGTGTACTAGGACCTGTTGGAAGGTGTTCATGTCATCTATGGGGGACACTCTCGGGGATGGTGAGTCCGACAGGGTTGGAGAGTAATCCCGTGTGGAAGAAGAATGTCTATGACGTGAATGTGAAGATCTTTGAAGTGACTCATGTCGATGGTGACGAGAGGAAGAAGAGCGTCTACAGGAATGCCTGGAATGTCTTGTGGATTCCGCTGGAGTCACCGGAACAGACTCTGAAGGAGGAGCCGGAAGAGGAGCTGTAGGTACCACAGGTGTCTGCGGCAACGGTGACTGCTGAGGAGACGGTTGAGGAGAAGTTGGAAGAAGAATGAGCGAGGCCGAGGATTCCAAAGTGGTATAAACCCTTCTAGGCCTCTTTGACGGTCTCCTCGACGTCAAAGTACAGTGACGGCAGGTGCCTCTTGGCGTTGATTCCCCTCGTCGCTGAGATCCTCTCGACAGTGACCTTCCTCGACGTCGGTGGGATGACGGCGACCGTCTTCGATGGCGAGCACTCTCACTCGACGCCGATCGTCCTCGTCGCGTCGACGGCGACCCGGAACAAGACCTTCTTGACGGTGAGCATCCACGTCGTCTCGCCGGCGAAACGGCTGTCGACGTCGAGCGATGCCTATTTCTCGACGGTGAGCCGGTCCTCGACGGCGAACATGTTGGCGCCGTTCCCGGTCTCGACGTTGATGCCCTCGACGTCGTCAGAGACCTATGTCATTTATGAGCAGGTCTGGCAGATGTTCCAGAGGAAACAGGGAGAGCCCTGGTAGAAGACTGACCTTCTCCTCGCTCTGTGACAGATTGACCACGTCTTCTCCTGTCCTCTCTTGCCTGAAGTCGAATTTTCTCCCTATCGCGAAGAGTTCTTCTGGAGAAAGTTCTACAGATGTCACAGGAGTCAGGTTTGTGGCTGGATGGAAGGCAAATTATACAGACCTGTTGTGGGTCTGTTTTAGCCTTTTTTCTGCCACAAGAAGGACATTTATCAAAAAGTGAAGGCATTCTAAAGATAGAAAAACCTTAATTTATGTCAGAACTTGACAGAAAAGGCTAGCAAATGTTCACTCAATATTAAAGACGTCGAGTGAAATTGAAATTCAAAAGGTTTTAATTGAATTTTCTGTCAAAAAAGCTTTGTGAGGTAGAGCTCAATGCTTTAGGGTCCTGTCAGAAGGAGCCGGAATAAAGAACTGAGGCAACTGCCTTTTGCTGTGCATGATGGGATACAGGAAGACTTTACTTTCTTAAAGGCACAGCTCTATTTACATCCTGTATAATGGCTGCCTATGGGCTACACTGCCCTGCATTGTTTTACTCTCTTTTGGAAGTGTAAATAAAGTTTGAGAAGCTATTTTTTATTACATTTCTAGAATAAATGTATTTTTGAAGATGTATTTACACTACAGCTGTCGTTCTTTCCAACAATTTGGTCTGTGTAGCTCTTCACATAGGCTGCACAGTGTTATTCTTAAGTGGTTTGACAGGCCTTTTTAAAAGGGCTGGTATCTGCACTTAAGAATATATTTCAGATCAGTGCTCCGGGGTCCCCGCAGGCGCGCGGAACTATTCAGTGCTTATGACTATACATGGAAATCCCCTACGAGAGAAAAGTATTATCTGGTCAACTGCCTTACTAACCTTAAGGCAAAAACAGTGTGTATCCCAAGAATACACAACATATAAATATCCAATTAAGACCATAGCACTCTCGTATGAGCACATGGAATGTAGATGATAGCTTCTAAGTTATAGAGATTTAGTAACAGTCCTTAAAGAAAACAGTGATCTTCTTTGTTGCTAACTTGTGGTTTATACAAATCAACGATAGTTTTTTATAATGTATTTGTTCATTAACAGCTGTCGGCAATAGTCCTTCACAGGTAATTCATTTATTAACAGCCAACAGGTGTTTCGTCACAAAGTGACTTTTTCCAGGCTGTAAAATATAATGATGGACATATACTCTTATTTGCAAGAGTTTAAAGCACAAGGACATGACATTACCTGACAATCAAAAATTGGTGAAAGTAAAGGGATGTCTACACCGTGCGTAAACGAAAATGTGCTACATAATCCACAAAAGGAGATAATTAAAATCCAACCATATTTAGTCCGAACCCATAAGTGATAAAACAATCTTCAAAGACTTACATTAGATGTGTGTAGAAACAGAAAATAGTACCCGAAGTGTAGAGACAGACCCTTTACCCATTCTGAATTATCGAAAGAGTTGTCAGAGTCACTGATCCAAATCCTGTCAACCTACCAGAAACGTAAGAAATGGCGAGTCCATAGATAATGTAGGCCAGTCATATATGAGAAAGTTGAAATGTAATGATTGCATCGAGTTGTTATGCTTCCACTGAATATCCAGTTTAAAATTACTAAAGGATCTTGCAGTCCATAACAAAACAAAAACTATTTGCTAAAGAGAAAACACGTTCCTAGATAAGGGCTGTCCTAAGATAAGAATGCTTTGTCTGGGGTTGTATCCAAAATTACTTCCAGGAGTATTATCCTCTTTGATGGAAGAATCAATTACTTCTGGTGATTGACAGTCAGACCTAAACTTTTGAATAGTGCTACACAAGCCTTTGTAGCTCATCATGCTTGACGGGTTGTTGGTGCTTTCATCAGCCAATCATTGAGGTATGGGAATAAATGTAAACCTTTTTGCCTTAGGGAGGCTGCCACTGATGCAAGACATTTTGTAAGGAGGCGGGGAGCTGATCTGAGCCAGAAAGGGAGGACTTTGAAAGGCTACTGAGTGCCAGCTACATTGAATCGCAAAAATGTGTAATGTCTGGGATATATGTGGATATGAAAATAAGCATCCTGTAGATCTAGAGTTGACATGTAATCTCCATGGTTGAGGAGATGTAAGATTGTCTTTAAGGGTTACCATGCAAAGGCTTGCTTCCGTAGATATTTGTTTCATTTTCAATGATTCAAAATGGGTCGCTATTCCCTGATTTTTTTTTTGGTTAGGAAAATATGGGAGTAGAAACCCATTCCTTTTTGGGAGTGGGGAACTTTTTCTATTGCTCCTTTGTTTAACATAGTGAGAGCTTCCTTCCAGAGCAAGTGGACATGGGATAGGTGCACTCCACTGCCTTTGGTGGAGTGTCTGGCAGCTTTTGCATGGATTCTAAAGTATGACGGTAGGTGATCACGTCTAAAACACATTTGCTGAAGTTAGCTGCCCTAATGATGGGAGAACCTGGAAATTCTTGCACCCACAGTTTGGTGATTTGTTCCGGGTATAACCGGCACTGCTGTAGGGTCACTGCTTTCTGCCAGTGTCTCTTCCCTGTGAGGTCTGCTTTCCCTTAGGCACTTGTTTCATGTACCCTGCTACTGGCGGAGATCGAAACGATTGTTGTGGGTAGGATAGCCGATATTGCTGTTGGAAGGATTGATATTGCCGGTACTTCTGGTAATTCTCTCTATATGACAAAGAACCTCACCTCATTCTTCTCTAAAGGGAGCTTTCCTGAATTACAAGGTCCTCAAAGATCTTGCAGTGTCTGTATCCTCCTTAGTTGCCTATAAGGCATCATCAACATGCTTTCCAAACAATGCTTCCTCATCACAAAACATATCCAGGATTTTGCTCAGAACCTCATACCTACATTATGTGGCCTTCAGACATTCTTGCACTCCTTAGAAGTTAGTTATCTAAATCCAGCTGACCCTAGAACCATAGTACAGTCTATTATTTCAGAAGGTTTTCTCTTGCCCTTCTGCAGTATTTTCTTTGCTGCCCCTCTTTTATACTGAGGCAAATATTCTGTAAATGCGCTGATGTCCAACCACATTTGCTGGTCATACCGGCCCAATATGGCCAATGAATTGGCAGTAAAGACTGTAATTGCCGACATAGAGGAGAATCTCCTGCCAATCTTATCAAGGTGTCTGTCTTCTCTATCTGGTGGAGTTGAGAGGGGTGTCAATTCTCGGATCGGCACTAAGCTGCCTGAGATATCACCGAATCTGGTGCAAGCAAATCCTCCAGTGCTTTATATTTTTTGTCAATCTGTGGGCAGGACAGCAGCGACTGTAGCTGGATGTTTCATTATTTTTGTGCCTTCATCTAACTATAATCTATTGGGATCACTCTCTCTTGGCAGGCCCTTTAAAACCATACAAAAAGCAGTTCAACTGCTCAACTGCCATTGGTATTTGGAATCATTTTCTAGTCATTTGCATTAGATTATGAAAACCTACAATATCATGCGGTGGAGAACCTACTGGTTGCGGTGCAGGTGGAACTGGTGTTGGAAGTAATTAGCAATCCTATTTGTTGGGAACAGATTCGTCGTCAGCTATTTTCCATTCTTCCTTATCATCCGAAGAGGATGGGTCATCTCTAGGATGTATTGCAATGGCACACGGCGGTGTCAAAGGTGGAGGTATTGGATGAGGTATTTGCAGAGATGGACACACAGGCTGTTTGAAGATGGTGTATTAGTGGATTCCGGTAATCTTTTATAATAATCTTATAGCATGCTTGGAGGTCTTGGAATAAGGCTAAAGGAACTTGAACATTGTCTCCTTGGGAAGGAGAGTGGCTATAGTGCTGGAAACGTTCCTCCTATTGCTCAGGCCTTTCAGAGTATTGCGTCTGTTGTGGAACAGAATAGTCCTCATAATACTGTTCCTAATCCTCCTCGTGATACTTGACATTGAGCTCGGAAGGGTTATGGGCTGTTTCAAACGGGCCCTCATCATCTGGATCTTCCACATCAAAAAGGTGACTTGGAGGGAGAGGATAGATCTTGCTTGGTGATGTATGTTCTGGGAGCAGGAATTGTTGAGATGTTAACTCCCTTGTCGACAATATCGTTGACAAAGCCATTGTCGACACTGGTTGTGCTCCCTTGTGGCAAGGGCTTTTTTGTCGGTTTTAACGTTGGCGGTGATGTCTTCGCTGATGGGCCCTTCATTGACAGTATTGTCGATGACTTCTGGAATACTGCTGTCAACAATGCTTTTGCCAACAGGTTGACGATGTAGTAGATGCGGATGTTGACATCATTGTTGTTACTGTCATAGGCGATGGTATTTTCGAATGCGATGTTGCGGTCATCAATATTTTCAGAGCAAGCTTGGACTTGAAAGTTGATGGTTCAGAAGAAGAATTTTCAAGGTGCACCTCCAGTTTCGAAGACGGAGTGATAGGCTCCGACTATGAGGGGAGTTTTTCTTTATCCTCCTTGTGAGAACTGTCTCTAATTTACACCTTAGATTTCCCTATACTAGTCACCACTAACCCCCCTCTGGGGTTCTGGAGTAGCGCACTACTAGCTGAAAAGCACTTCAATGCCTCGTCAGGGGTAGAAAACGCTATATAAATTACAATTAAAACTGAAAAACCAATACAGTTAATCAGTTATTTAGATCCGCAATACAAAACAGCCATGCAAACCATAACTCCCACATCAGATGCATTGCTTATGACCTCCCAATACTTGTAACACCATGTAAAACCACAGCATCATTAAACTACAACACATACCCAAAATAGTGTATGAATCCATGTTCATAGTCACCTTGTTGACCGGTAATAGAAATGTGATATGTAATCTGACCTGTAAGTGCACATATTCTAATTAGTGACCACAATTATACTTTAACTGCACCTTTTTCAGTTTACGTTCTGGGTTTCTTTCACATGATCTACTACATCATACTACTTCAAAGTTATTGTATCCCCAGTGCCCCAATCCTCTGCAGGCAGCAAATTCATTCTGCGTATGTCTTCTGGCCATATGCAGGGGGAACTTGCTGAAAGACCTGTGGCAGCCAACCCACAATGCGTACTACCCTCAGATGTTGTCAGCGTGGGGTGGCCACAGGGCTTCACCACAAGTTACCAACATCCAATGCACACAGCTGAACTGACCATAAAGCCTGGTGTATGGCCAGAACCTGAAGCCAATGAATTGTGGATGGCCTTACAGGCCCTATATATTTATAGAGAATTATTATAGTGTTCTGAAAATAACCTTTTTGAGGGCTTTTATTGAACTGTGTGTATTTTAATGGATGTTTTTGAAACTTTTGTAGCAAACAGCCACTTATAAATAAACTGTAAATATTTTTTCCGTAGTTGATGAAATTTCCTGTAATGGTCATGCTTAAAATGGGTTACCAATCCTGGGCTTCTTCTCCTTGCACCAGATGTTGATTTTGCACTTCATGCTCTAGCGTGTAAAGATGCTGGGTTCCATCTCCTAGGCCTGGGGGTCGGAATATGCCCATTCCTTTCCCACTAAGGAGATCATCACATTTATTTTTAGGACACAGTGACGGTGTACTGCATCCTGTAACTGCATGCACAAAAGAACATTTTCTTTGCAACTAGTCAAACAGAGAGCTGGGATCTGCAGAGCCATAATCGATGTTGGGGGTAAAAGCTCCCTCGTCCAATCAGATCTATTTATATTTTAAATTTAAGTTTGACAGATTTCAGTTTCACGGTCCAGAAATCTTCAAATCTTACCCCATTCAAATACACCTGAAAATTTGGGAATGCCAATTCCTAAAAAAAACAGCTGAATGGATTTACACTAAACCAAGTAAAGTAGCTTCCTTTACTTTCCTGCCCAATCTAGCACAATTCCTTTTAGCATTTTTCTCTGTAGCAGAGAGCTAAGGTGCCTATGGGAGTTAAAATTAAATGCTATTTATTTCTATCTAGATATAGTGGTGATCCACTAAACTCAGGAAAAAAAAGTAGGTTTACCTAGGCTCCCAATGTATATAAAAGAAAGTGGCACATGAACTAGGGATTGAAAAGAAAACATTCAAAAGCAAGGTTAAGTTACCCTGCCTGCTCTTTTTTTTTATCTCAATAAAACACGCTTTTATTACCATTCTGTAACCAGACCATTTCAAGAGTGACTAGATGAACCACATGATTCTTTGCACAGATGGACCACGGTCGCCAAGGCAGCATCCACTTGGTAGCATCTGCCATCAAAATTGAGGCATCATCCTCCATCTAAATATCTCTCGACAGTTATATGGCACTTCAGAGGTCTCACAACAAAGAAGGAATCTACTGAGTGGTAGACGCAGATCATCAGGACTCAAGACCTGCACTAGCACCTATAGACGATTAGACTGGTGGGTCATCATTGCTTCTAGCACTGAATGGAAAATTGGTGCCCTCAGGGCAGAGCATTTGGGAGACAGAGTGGAGGAGTATCCCACAATAACCCAACTGCACATACTTGATCAAAAATTCGAAGGAACCTAGATGGTCTCCGGTTATACCCTTTACCTCCTGCAGATTTTCACTCACTTTCCCCTACATTTATAATTCTAACTGAAGTATTTACTGCCTCCCAGTATCTCCCCTAACATACATTCACAAAACCCTAAACCACATATCCCGAATGTGATGAATATAATATTTCAAGGAATCAGGGTCACCACAAAACACAGATGATAAGCCGTCACTATGGCAGAGGTGGGAGCCCCAATTTTGTTTTAAACTTCATAGCTTACCCTGTGTTCGGATCGAGAACTCGTGGCAGGTGTCCCCTCTGGAACAGCTGGAGAAGTCGGCTTCACTGCAGACACTAAATGGAGATGGCAAGAATTACAGCGCACCAAGGACGTAACATGCAGCACCATTGCAACACGTTATCATGCAGCACCAGGCTGAGTTCTGTTGCATCGAACGCAAAATATGAGAGAGGTGCTCGCTTTATAAACTTTAACTGTGCTTAGCCTTCATCTGTGCTCATCAGTCCCCTATCCTCTTACTTGCTGAGGTTTTTTAGAAGATAGTGGTCTAAATTAGAAGGCTAAAAGGGTGTTGTTAATTTGAATTGTCTCGGAAGTCTGACTCACACTGGTGGTTTCGGAGGCATCCAAAGTCCTGCCTCTTATCGAGAAAGGAGCTGTTTTATTTCCATCCTAGCTCAGCACTGCCTGTCTATGCCACACCAAAATATATGCAGGATGTACAGCCTGGTCGAACTAATCTCCAGTAGCCCGGCCCCAAAAAAACTCTTATCAGATCCATATGAAAGGGTGAAACCTTAAATGAAGTTGGGAAACACCCGAGGACCCCTCAATGACCACCTCTTAAGAGACAAAAGTGCTCTCATAGAGGCTGTACCCCCTTTATTTACTTAATTAATATACAGGTCTCTGAAGAACAACAAGAGTTAATCACTGGTGCTGCTGCGAAACAGGACTCACCTGGCTTGCTGTCCATTGGCTGAGCGGAGACCGGAGGCACTGGAGGCATCGAGGTAGGGATGGGTCCTGCCGCAGGAGTTGGTGCAGTTACCTCTGGTTTTGGGGGAGCTGGTGGAGTAACCTCAATTGGTTTTGCCTTAGGGGCAGCAGCTGAAAAAAAAAAAAAACATTACTGCATCTTAAACTGGAAATGACCACGTGCTCAGTCTTTTGCACCCCACTTCTACGAATACTAGCCATTTCTAACTGCAGATACCTGCAAACCAGCTTCCCACAGCGCTACACACTGACTGCATAGTATGCCCACGGTTCCCTACACTATCAATGATTTGCGGTGCTGGCAACAGAGCTGGCTTGGACTGGCAGAGCTGCACTCTCACCTCCAGATTTCCTGAGTGTAAAGAGGGGTGTCCCGCCTTCCACTCTACCCCCATCAGGAACCAGGAGAGCTTCAATCACACCGGCAGCAGGAGCTGGAACTTGTACAGATGTCTGTCAGGATAGGCGAGAGAGAGGAAGCTAATCAGACTGAAGTGTGGATCTGAAGAATAGTGCCATAGACCGTAACTCTAAAACATCAGACAAAGAGGCTGATCCAAAAAGGAGAGAACAAGATGAAGCAGGAAGAAGAGTTGACGAAGTAGCCAGGAAGGAGAAGAATGGAAGGTGAGAGTGAAGCATGCAGAGAGGTCGACAAAGAGAAAAAAAAGAGGTTGAAGAAAGCCAGAAGAGAGATGATCTCTTAAAAAGGAAGAGCTTGAAAAGAGAAGGGAGAGAGCAAAAATGCTACAGAGAAGTAAAGTTTGAGTCTAAGGGAAGGGGCAAGGAATGAATGGACGCACAGAAAGAAACAGTAGAGGGGCAAACGAGGCCCAAGGTGGGGAGGATTGAGGGTAACAGGGAAGAGAAAGGAAAGTGAGAAGTATAGAGCACAATCACACTGGTACAGTAAGCCCTAAAAAGAGACAGGCAAATGAAAGGGTGCATCACGACCTGCATCAAGCTGCCGCTACTTGTATGGGTTGCTTCAACAGACCCAGTCACATAGCCCTTCTTGGAGAAAGGGTTGACCAAACAGTACCTTGTTAAGTCTTTCAGAAACATTTTCATTATATAGAAATTAAGGGATTTGGTGGAGGACTGTCGGCATATCATTAAGAGGCATGGAATGTCAAATGAGACCAGTAGAAGATGAGAAAAGAGATGCAAGTAAAATAGAGAACAAAACAATCATACTGCTTGTTGAATTCTCAACAAAAAGCAGAACTGAGGAAATACCTATCAGAAAGTGACTGAACAACAGACGCAGAAAAAGGACCGGATATAAAAATTTAAAAAAGCAAATACGAAGTTCAAGACTGAGCAATTGGCAGAATTATTAAAGTCAAAAAGAGGTGGGGAGAAAAATCATGACAGACAATGACACAGATTAATACTAAAAAAGGGAGACTGTCTCAAACAGACACCAAATGTATAGTAAGCAGACTTGGGCAAAAGTCCAATGAAGTCGGTCTGTTCAAGCCACAACAGAAGTTACAGCTGTGGAAGTGGAGAGGATGAGAGAATGGAAAAGATATCCACTGTACTCACCTTATCAGTCTCAATCTCACATACCACCTCGTCTTCAGATACTGTGTCCCCAACAGCTGAAAAAGAAAAGAAAATGTAAGCAGCCACTGGAGAAGGAAGACGCAATAAAGCAAATTCAATGGTGTGCAATGATGGTAACAATTAAACAGACATACCTAGGGCATGCACAGATGACACGCATAACATACTGCTATGGTGTGATGTGCAATAGGCACACTGAACCAAGCTACAGGGACATGGAAACAAGCGACGAACAAAACACTACTGCATGGGCGTTCGCGAAGGGCATGCATAGAAAATGGCACTTTAGAGGTACACACAATATACAACCGGATCACTGCAACATAAACTGTACCTAGGGAATGCAATGAAGACAAAGCTACAAGGGCATGCACACAAGACATGAGTGTAACGCCGTTCTGAGTCATGCAGCAAGGCGGACATTAAACACTATTATATGGGCATGCTTACTAAGCAAGCATGGAAGACCGTGGTATAGAAGCATTTGTACATACGGGCCAGCTATAGAAGCACTTTTGAAGGCACAGAGGAACTTATTATATAATTCACATTTGCAAGGGACATACTTATGGTCCAGTAAGGGAGTGAGGTACAAAGTATGAATGGGACAGGGGGCCAGATTAAAAAGGTACTTCCAGGACACATCCCAAACAAACCGCACAGAAGGTACCCAGGTATTACAGTGGAGGACTTGCAGAGGGTCCATAAATACAATCCACTAATTGGATAGACACAACAAAAGTCTCGTATAAAGACTTCATCCAAAAAGGAGAAAAAATACACTTTACGAGTAAAAGACTTGGCAACATACTCCTGCGCACGCAGCCATGAAAAGGAGAAACACCTGCAGTAATTGCAAAGTGTAAGGAAATGCCTCCTTGGCATGGTTGCCCCCTGACTTTTTGCCTTTGCTGATGCTATGTTTACAATTGAAAGTGTGCTGAGGCCTGCTAACCAGGCCCCAGCACCAGTGTTCTTTCCCTAACCTGTACTTTTGTATCCACAATTGGCAGACCCTGGCATCCAGATAAGTCCCTTGTAACTGGTACTTCTAGTACCAAGGGCCCTGATGCCAAGGAAGGTCTCTAAGGGCTGCAGCATGTCTTATGCCACCCTGGAGACCTCTCACTCAGCACAGACACTCTGCTTGCCAGCTTGTATGTGCTAGTGAGGACAAAACGAGTAAGTCGACATGGCACTCCCCTCAGGGTGCCATGCCAGCCTCTCACTGCCTATGCAGTATAGGTAAGACACCCCTCTAGCAGGCCTTACAGCCCTAAGGCAGGGTGCACTATACCATAGGTGAGGGTACCAGTGCATGAGCATGGTACCCCTACAGTGTCTAAACAAAACCTTAGACATTGTAAGTGCAGGGTAGCCATAAGAGTATATGGTCTGGGAGTCCGTCAAACACGAACTCCACAGCACCATAATGGCTACACTGAAAACTGGGAAGTTTGGTATCAAACTTCTCAGCACAATAAATGCACACTGATGCCAGTGTACATTTTATTGTAAAATACACCCCAGAGGGCACCTTAGAGGTGCCCCCTGAAACTTATCCGACTATCTGTGTAGGCTGACTAGTTTTAGCAGCCTGCCACAAACCGAGACATGTTGCTGGCCCCATGGGGAGAGTGCCTTTGTCACTCTGAGGCCAGTAACAAAGCCTGCACTGGGTGGAGATGCTAACACCTCCCCCAGGCAGGAATTGTCACACCTGGCGGTGAGCCTCAAAGGCTCACCTCCTTTGTGCCAACCCAGCAGGACACTCCAGCTAGTGGAGTTGCCCGCCCCCTCCGGCCAGGCCCCACTTTTGGCGGCAAGGCCGGAGAAAATAATGAGAAAAACAAGGAGGAGTCACTGGCCAGTCAGGACAGCCCCTAAGGTGTCCTGAGCTGAAGTGACTCTAACTTTTAGAAATCCTCCATCTTGCAGATGGAGGATTCCCCCAATAGGGTTAGGATTGTGACCCCCTCCCCTTGGGAGGAGGCACAAAGAGGGTGTACCCACCCTCAGGGCTAGTAGCCATTGGCTACTAACCCCCCAGACCTAAAACACACCCTTAAATTTAGTATTTAAGGGCTACCCTGAACCCTAGAAAATTAGATTCCTGCAACAAGAAGAAGGACTGCCCAGCTGAAAACCCCTGCAGCGGAAGACCAGAAGACGACAACTGCCTTGGCTCCAGAAACTCACCGGCCTGTCTCCTGCCTTCCAAAGATCCTGCTCCAGCGACGCCTTCCGAAGGGACCAGCGACCTCGACATCCTCTGAGGACTGCCCCTGCTTCGAAAAGACAAGAAACTCCCGAGGACAGCGGACCTGCTCCAAGAAAAGCTGCAACTTTGTTTCCAGCAACTTTAAAGATCCCTGCAAGCTCCCCGCAAGAAGCGTGAGACTTGCAACACTGCACCCGGCGACCCCGACTCGACTGGTGGCGATCCAACACCTCAGGAGGGACCCCAGGACTACTCTGATACTGTGAGTACCAAAACCTGTCCCCCCTGAGCCCCCACAGCGCCGCCTGCAGAGGGAATCCCGAGGCTTCCCCTGACCGCGACTCTTTTGAACCTAAAGTCCCGACACCTGGGAGAGACCCTGCACCCGCAGCCCCCAGGACCTGAAGGACCGGACTTTCACTGGAGAAGTGACCCCCAGGAGTCCCTCTCCCTTGCCCAAGTGGAGGTTTCCCCGAGGAATCCCCCCCTTGCCTGCCTGCAGCGCTGAAGAGATCCCGAGATCTCTCATAGACTAACATTGCGAACCCGACGCTTGTTTCTACACTGCACCCGGCCGCCCCCGCGCCGCTGAGGGTGAAATTTCTGTGTGGACTTGTGTCCCCCCCGGTGCCCTACAAAACCCCCCTGGTCTGCCCTCCGAAGACGCGGGTACTTACCTGCAAGCAGACCGGAACCGGGGCACCCCCTTCTCTCCATTCTAGCCTATGTGTTTTGGGCACCACTTTGGACTCTGCACCTGACCGGCCCTGAGCTGCTGGTGTGGTGACTTTGGGGTTGCTCTGAACCCCCAACGGTGGGCTACCTTGGACCAAGAACTGAGCCCTGTAAGTGTCTTACTTACCTGGTTAATCTAACAAATACTTACCTCCCCTAGGAACTGTGAAAATTGCACTAAGTGTCCACTTTTAAAACAGCTATTTGTCAATAACTTGAAAAGTATACATGCAATTTTGATGATTTGAAGTTCCTAAAGTACTTACCTGCAATACCTTTCGAATGAGATATTACATGTAGAATTTGAACCTGTGGTTCTTAAAATAAACTAAGAAAAGATATTTTTCTATATAAAAACCTATTGGCTGGATTTGTCTCTGAGTGTGTGTACCTCATTTATTGTCTTGTGTATGTACAACAAATGCTTAACACTACTCCATGGATAAGCCTACTGCTCGACCACACTACCACAAAATAGAGCATTAGTATTATCTATTTTTTACCACTATTTTACCTCTAAGGGGAACCCTTGGACTCTGTGCATGCTATTCCTTACTTTGAAATAGCACATACAGAGCCAACTTCCTACATTGGTGGATCAGCGGTGGGGTACAAGACTTTGCATTTGCTGGACTACTCAGCCAATACCTGATCACACGACAAATTCCAAAATTGTCATTAGAAATTGATTTTTGCAATTTGAAAAGTTTTCTAAATTCTTAAAAGTCCTGCTAGGGCCTTGTGTGTTAAGTCCCTGTTTAGCATTGTCTTTTAGAGTTTAAAAGTTTGTTAAAAGTTTGAAATTAGATTCTAGAAACAGTTGTAGATTCTTAAAAGTATTCCAACTTTTAGAAACAAAATGTCTAGCACAGATGTGACTGTGGTGGAACTCGACACCACACCTTACCTCCATCTTAAGATGAGGGAGCTAAGGTCACTCTGTAAAATAAAGAAAATAACAATGGGCCCCAAACCTACCAAAATACAGCTCCAGGAGCTTTTGGCAGAGTTTGAAAAGGCCAACCCCTCTGAGGGTGGCAACTCAGAGGAAGAGGATAGTGACTTGGAGGACAATTCCCCCCTACCAGTCCTATCTAGGGAGAACAGGGTCCCTCAAACCCTGACTCCAAAAATAATAGTCAGAGATGCTGGTTCCCTCACAGGAGAGACCAACACCTCTGAAATCACTGAGGATAGCCCCAGTGAAGAGGACATCCAGTTAGCCAGGATGGCCAAAAGATTGGCTTTGGAAAGACAGATCCTAGCCATAGAGAGGGAAAGACAAGAGATGGGCCTAGGACCCATCAATGGTGGCAGCAACATAAATAGGGTCAGAGATTCTCCTGACATGTTGAAAATCCCTAAAGGGATTGTAACTAAATATGAAGATGGTGATGACATCACCAAATGGTTCACAGCTTTTGAGAGGGCTTGTGTAACCAGAAAAGTGAACAGATCTCACTGGGGTGCTCTCCTTTGGGAAATGTTCACAGGAAAGTGTAGGGATAGACTCCTCACACTCTCTGGACAAGATGCAGAATCTTATGACCTCATGAAGGGTACCCTGATTGAGGGCTTTGGATTCTCCACTGAGGAGTACAGGATTAGGTTCAGGGGGGCTCAAAAATCCTCGAGCCAGACCTGGGTTGACTTTGTTGACTACTCAGTGAAAACACTAGATGGTTGGATTCAAGGCAGTGGTGTAAGTAATTATGATGGGCTGTACAATTTATTTGTGAAAGAACACCTGTTAAGTAATTGTTTCAATGATAAACTGCATCAGCATCTGGTAGACCTAGGACCAATTTCTCCCCAAGAATTGGGAAAGAAGGCGGACCATTGGGTCAAGACAAGGGTGTCCAAGACTTCAACAGGGGGTGACCAAAAGAAAGGGGTCACAAAGACTCCCCAGCAGAAGGGTGATGAGACAACCAAAACTAAAAATAGTAAAGAGTCTTCTACAGGCCCCCAAAAACCTGCACAGGAGGGTGGGCCCAGAGCCTCTTCACAAAACAATGGGTACAAGGGTAAAAACTTTGATCCCAAAAAGGCCTGGTGTCATAGCTGTAAACAGCATGGACACCAAACTGGAGACAAGGCCTGTCCCAAGAAAGGTTCCACTCCAAACTCCCATCCAGGTAACACTGGTATGGCTAGTCTCCAAGTGGGATCAACAGTGTGCCCAGAGCAAATCAGGGTCCACACTGAAGCTACTCTAGTTTCTGAGGGTGGGGTGGATTTAGCCACACTAGCTGTCTGGCCGCCTAACATGCAAAAATACAGACAGCAACTCTTAATTAATGGGACTAGAATAGAGGGCCTGAGGGATACAGGTGCCAGTGTCACCATGGTGACAGAGAAACTGGTTTCCCCTGGCCAATACCTGACTGGAAAAACTTACACAGTCACCAACGCTGACAATCAGAGAAAAGTACATCCCATGGCAATGGTTACTTTAGAATGGGGAGGGGTCAATGGCCTGAAACAGGTGGTGGTCTCCTCAAATATCCCAGTGGACTGTCTGCTTGGAAATGACCTGGAGTCCTCAGCATGGGCTGAGGTAGAACTAAAAACCCATGCAGCAATGCTGGGTATCCCTGAACTGGTGTGTGTGAAAACCAGAGCACAGTGCAAGGCACAGGGTGAACAAGTAGAGCTGGAGTCTGGAAGAATGGCCCAGCCTACCAAGAGAAAAGGAAAGTCAGTTGGGAAACCAACTGCAACCCAGCAAAAGAAAGGGAACCTCTCTTCTCATGAAGAAGTTCTGCCCTCTGAGGGAACTGAGCCTTTGGAGCTTGAACCTTATCAGGTTGAGCTCTTGGGCCCAGGGGGACCCTCAAGGGAGGAGCTGTGTAAGGGACAAGAAACCTGTCCCTCTCTTGAAGGCCTTAGGCAGCAAGCTGCTGAAGAGTCCAAAGGCAAGAAAAATGGAACACATAGGGTCTATTGGGAGGATGGGCTCCTGTACACTGAGGCCAGAGACCCCAAACCTGGTGCCACTAGGAGAGTGGTAGTGCCTCAGCTGTTCAGAGAGTTCATCCTAACATTGGCCCATGACATTCCCCTTGCTGGACATTTGGGACAAACCAAGACGTGGGAGAGGTTAGTCAACCACTTCTACTGGCCCAATATGTCCAGCATGGTTAAGGAATTTTGCCTCTCCTGCCCCACCTGTCAAGCCAGTGGTAAGACAGGTGGGCATCCAAAGGCCCCCCTCATTCCACTTCCTGTGGTGGGGGTGCCCTTTGAAAGAGTGGGTGTGGACATAGTTGGTCCACTAGAACCTCCCACAGCCTCAGGAAATATGTATATCCTGGTAGTAGTGGATCATGCTACCAGGTATCCTGAAGCTATTCCCCTTAGGTCGACTACTGCCCCTGCAGTAGCCAAGGCCCTCATTGGTATCTTTACCAGAGTGGGTTTCCCTAAGGAGGTGGTGTCTGACAGAGGTACCAACTTCATGTCAGCATACCTAAAGCACATGTGGAATGAGTGTGGAGTGACTTATAAATTCACTACACCCTACCATCCACAAACTAATGGCTTAGTTGAGAGATTCAACAAGACATTAAAAGGCATGATCATGGGGCTCCCAGAAAAACTCAAAAGGAGATGGGATGTCCTCCTGCCATGTCTGCTTTTCGCTTACAGGGAGGTACCACAGAAGGGAGTAGGATTCTCACCCTTTGAACTTCTGTTTGGTCATCCTGTAAGGGGGCCACTTGCCCTTGTTAAAGAAGGCTGGGAGAGACCTCTCCATGAGCCTAAACAGGACATAGTGGACTATGTACTTGGCCTTCGCTCTAGAATGGCAGAGTACATGGAAAAGGCAACCAAAAACCTTGAGGCCAGCCAACAGCTCCAGAAGTTTTGGTATGACCAAAAGGCTGCACTGGTTGAGTTCCAACCAGGGCAGAAAGTCTGGGTTCTGGAGCCTGTGGCTCCCAGGGCACTCCAGGACAAATGGAGTGGCCCTTACCCAGTGCTAGAGAGGAAGAGTCAGGTCACCTACCTGGTGGACCTGGGCACAAGCAGGAGCCCCAAGAGGGTGATCCATGTGAACCGCCTTAAGCTCTTCCATGACAGGGCTGATGTGAATCTGTTAATGGTAACAGATGAGGATCAGGAGGCAGAGAGTGAACCTCTCCCTGATCTTCTGTCATCAGACCCAAAAGATGGCACAGTAGATGGAGTGATCTACTCAGACACCCTCTCTGGCCAACAGCAGGCTGATTGTAGGAGAGTCCTACAACAGTTTCCTGAGCTTTTCTCCCTAACCCCTGGTCAGACCCACCTGTGTACCCATGATGTGGACACAGGAGACAGCATGCCTGTCAAGAACAAAATCTTCAGACAGTCTGACCATGTTAAGGAAAGCATCAAGGTGGAAGTCCACAAGATGCTGGAATTGGGAGTGATTGAGCGCTCTGACAGCCCCTGGGCTAGCCCAGTGGTCTTAGTCCCCAAACCTCACACCAAAGATGGAAAGAAAGAGATGAGGTTTTGTGTGGACTACAGAGGGCTCAATTCTGTCACCAAGACAGATGCCCATCCAATTCCAAGAGCTGATGAGCTCATTGATAAATTAGGTGCTGCCAAATTTCTAAGTACCTTTGACTTGACAGCAGGGTACTGGCAAATAAAAATGGCACCTGGAGCAAAAGAAAAGACAGCATTCTCCACACCTGATGGGCATTATCAGTTTACTGTTATGCCCTTTGGTTTAAAGAATGCCCCTGCCACCTTCCAAAGGTTGGTGAATCAAGTCCTTGCTGGCTTGGAGTCCTTTAGCACAGCTTATCTTGATGATATTGCTGTCTTTAGCTCCACCTGGCAGGATCACCTGGTCCACCTGAGGAAGGTTTTGAAGGCTCTGCAATCTGCAGGCCTCTCTATCAAGGCATCCAAATGCCAGATAGGGCAGGGAACTGTGGTTTACTTGGGACACCTTGTAGGTGGAGGCCAAGTTCAGCCACTCCAACCCAAGATCCAGACTATTCTGGACTGGGTAGCTCCAAAAACCCAGACTCAAGTCAGAGCATTCCTTGGCTTGACTGGGTACTACAGGAGGTTTGTGAAGGGATATGGATCCATTGTGACAGCCCTCACTGAACTCACCTACAAGAAAATGCCCAAGAAAGTGAACTGGACTGTGGACTGCCAACAGGCCTTTGACACCCTGAAACAAGCCATGTGCTCAGCACCAGTTCTCAAAGCTCCAGATTATTCTAAGCAGTTCATTGTGCAGACTGATGCCTCTGAACATGGGATAGGGGCAGTTTTGTCCCAAACAAATGATGATGGCCTTGACCAGCCTGTTGCTTTCATTAGCAGGAGGTTACTCCCCAGGGAGCAGCGTTGGAGTGCCATTGAGAGGGAGGCCTTTGCTGTGGTTTGGTCCCTGAAGAAGCTGAGACCATACCTCTTTGGGACTCACTTCCTAGTTCAAACTGACCACAGACCTCTCAAATGGCTGATGCAAATGAAAGGTGAAAATCCTAAACTGTTGAGGTGGTCCATCTCCCTACAGGGAATGGACTTTATAGTGGAACACAGACCTGGGACTGCCCATGCCAATGCAGATGGCCTTTCCAGGTTCTTCCACTTAGAAAATGAAGACTCTCTTGGGAAAGGTTAGTCTCATCCTCTTTCGTTTGGGGGGGGGTTGTGTAAGGAAATGCCTCCTTGGCATGGTTGCCCCCTGACTTTTTGCCTTTGCTGATGCTATGTTTACAATTGAAAGTGTGCTGAGGCCTGCTAACCAGGCCCCAGCACCAGTGTTCTTTCCCTAACCTGTACTTTTGTATCCACAATTGGCAGACCCTGGCATCCAGATAAGTCCCTTGTAACTGGTACTTCTAGTACCAAGGGCCCTGATGCCAAGGAATGTCTCTAAGGGCTGCAGCATGTCTTATGCCACCCTGGAGACCTCTCACTCAGCACAGACACTCTGCTTGCCAGCTTGTATGTGCTAGTGAGGACAAAACGAGTAAGTCGACATGGCACTCCCCTCAGGGTGCCATGCCAGCCTCTCACTGCCTATGCAGTATAGGTAAGACACCCCTCTAGCAGGCCTTACAGCCCTAAGGCAGGGTGCACTATACCATAGGTGAGGGTACCAGTGCATGAGCATGGTACCCCTACAGTGTCTAAACAAAACCTTAGACATTGTAAGTGCAGGGTAGCCATAAGAGTATATGGTCTGGGAGTCCGTCAAACACGAACTCCACAGCACCATAATGGCTACACTGAAAACTGGGAAGTTTGGTATCAAACTTCTCAGCACAATAAATGCACACTGATGCCAGTGTACATTTTATTGTAAAATACACCCCAGAGGGCACCTTAAAGGTGCCCCCTGAAACTTATCCGACTATCTGTGTAGGCTGACTAGTTTTAGCAGCCTGCCACAAACCGAGACATGTTGCTGGCCCCATGGGGAGAGTGCCTTTGTCACTCTGAGGCCAGTAACAAAGCCTGCACTGGGTGGAGATGCTAACACCTCCCCCAGGCAGGAATTGTCACACCTGGCGGTGAGCCTCAAAGGCTCACCTCCTTTGTGCCAACCCAGCAGGACACTCCAGCTAGTGGAGTTGCCCGCCCCCTCCGGCCAGGCCCCACTTTTGGCGGCAAGGCCGGAGAAAATAATGAGAAAAACAAGGAGGAGTCACTGGCCAGTCAGGACAGCCCCTAAGGTGTCCTGAGCTGAAGTGACTCTAACTTTTAGAAATCCTCCATCTTGCAGATGGAGGATTCCCCCAATAGGGTTAGGATTGTGACCCCCTCCCCTTGGGAGGAGGCACAAAGAGGGTGTACCCACCCTCAGGGCTAGTAGCCATTGGCTACTAACCCCCCAGACCTAAAACACACCCTTAAATTTAGTATTTAAGGGCTACCCTGAACCCTAGAAAATTAGATTCCTGCAACAAGAAGAAGGACTGCCCAGCTGAAAACCCCTGCAGCGGAAGACCAGAAGACGACAACTGCCTTGGCTCCAGAAACTCACCGGCCTGTCTCCTGCCTTCCAAAGATCCTGCTCCAGCGACGCCTTCCGAAGGGACCAGCGACCTCGACATCCTCTGAGGACTGCCCCTGCTTCGAAAAGACAAGAAACTCCCGAGGACAGCGGACCTGCTCCAAGAAAAGCTGCAACTTTGTTTCCAGCAACTTTAAAGATCCCTGCAAGCTCCCCGCAAGAAGCGTGAGACTTGCAACACTGCACCCGGCGACCCCGACTCGACTGGTGGCGATCCAACACCTCAGGAGGGACCCCAGGACTACTCTGATACTGTGAGTACCAAAACCTGTCCCCCCTGAGCCCCCACAGCGCCGCCTGCAGAGGGAATCCCGAGGCTTCCCCTGACCGCGACTCTTTTGAACCTAAAGTCCCGACACCTGGGAGAGACCCTGCACCCGCAGCCCCCAGGACCTGAAGGACCGGACTTTCACTGGAGAAGTGACCCCCAGGAGTCCCTCTCCCTTGCCCAAGTGGAGGTTTCCCCGAGGAATCCCCCCCTTGCCTGCCTGCAGCGCTGAAGAGATCCCGAGATCTCTCATAGACTAACATTGCGAACCCGACGCTTGTTTCTACACTGCACCCGGCCGCCCCCGCGCCGCTGAGGGTGAAATTTCTGTGTGGACTTGTGTCCCCCCCGGTGCCCTACAAAACCCCCCTGGTCTGCCCTCCGAAGACGCGGGTACTTACCTGCAAGCAGACCGGAACCGGGGCACCCCCTTCTCTCCATTCTAGCCTATGTGTTTTGGGCACCACTTTGGACTCTGCACCTGACCGGCCCTGAGCTGCTGGTGTGGTGACTTTGGGGTTGCTCTGAACCCCCAACGGTGGGCTACCTTGGACCAAGAACTGAGCCCTGTAAGTGTCTTACTTACCTGGTTAATCTAACAAATACTTACCTCCCCTAGGAACTGTGAAAATTGCACTAAGTGTCCACTTTTAAAACAGCTATTTGTCAATAACTTGAAAAGTATACATGCAATTTTGATGATTTGAAGTTCCTAAAGTACTTACCTGCAATACCTTTCGAATGAGATATTACATGTAGAATTTGAACCTGTGGTTCTTAAAATAAACTAAGAAAAGATATTTTTCTATATAAAAACCTATTGGCTGGATTTGTCTCTGAGTGTGTGTACCTCATTTATTGTCTTGTGTATGTACAACAAATGCTTAACACTACTCCTTGGATAAGCCTACTGCTCGACCACACTACCACAAAATAGAGCATTAGTATTATCTATTTTTTACCACTATTTTACCTCTAAGGGGAACCCTTGGACTCTGTGCATGCTATTCCTTACTTTGAAATAGCACATACAGAGCCAACTTCCTACACAAAGTGTTTATGACGGCTTCCAAAAGGAAGAAGAGAAGGAATTATTTTATACACATGTACAGATAAAACCATCAGTCAATCGCAAAGGAGTGAACAACAGGGGAGAGACATAAGCTCAGCCATGAAACAATCAGAAAAGGTGAGGAGGGAGAAAGCTGTGGCCTATTATTACAGTATTAAACATGCGCTATGATGGCACAAGAGGGTCCTCAACTGAGCGCTAAGAAAGCCACATCAGAAGGTGGTGAGCCAGTGCTGCAATCTCCAATACCAAGCCATAAGAGAGCAAGCAAGCAGAGCAAAACTCCAAAGTAGGCAATGCGTCAGGAGAACACCAGATTTCGGATGGCAGTAAGCCGGTGCTGGAAAAGGGCCATAAAGCAGGACAGTAAGCAGTCAGATGTTTGATCAGAAAGAGACAGCCTTGGCTAGCAAGAGCCATAAGCAGGAAGTGAACGCGGCGAACCAGAAGTGGCTGAGGCAAGCAGACCGGAAGCTGGCTTCATACCAGTAGCAAGTAGTTCAAACTACAGCCACCTAGGAAGGCCCAGTGCACTGCAAAGAGCGAGCAGACTCAGAGTGAGCCACGGGCAGCAAGACAGTCAGGAAAGAGCCAGCTGCAAGCGAAGGGCACAAGCAAACACAACTGTTGGCAATGAGTCGAAGCAGTCACTCACACTGCGTTAAGTGTGGCTACACCTAGTAAGGTCGTATTGGCCACAGGAAGCAGATTAGCTGGAGAGTAAGATGGACGCAAGCAGCACCAGTCACCAATGAGCAACGAGGAGGAGAATGAAGATAATGGGCAAGCAGAGTCAGAGATAGCACAGGTCATCATCGAGTACAAGGACAGCTGGCCACAATAGTGGCCGGACAGAGGGAAAGTTGGTTTTGGGCAGGGAACGCAAACGTAATGCTAGAGCCAGAAATGGCTAGTGGGCACAGTATAAATCAGCAAAGGTGAGAAGTTCCTCTGAAGTGTAATTGAGTCTTAAGTTTATCAGTTCACTAAGGGTAGATGGTGCGCTCACCTTTCTCCCACCGGACATCTCCTTCTGTGACAGACTCTGCAAATGCTGGTGTGTTTACAGTAACCACATCTTGATCTGTAAGAAGAAGAGACAATTAGCGTGGATACTACACATGCACACTTACAACTATTTATGCCACAGCAAACTCATCCAATTAAAGACTTGAAGCAGAACTTGAATTAATATGAGGCAGAGCCTCTGCATGAGAGGGCAGCAGGGAACAGGTACAAGCACTAGCCGAAGAAAACAGTAAAAGAAAAATGTTCACCCTCTGAGAAAGGAGACAGTGCACCCGTCTAGCTCTACGCAATTCAACCATATTTGGGGAATTGTGTACCATGTGAACAAGTAACTCATTCATATTGCCAAAACCAGTCTCATTTTAAAGAAAGAATACTGAAAAAATGTCAAAATATGAATTGCAGCCATCGCAAGGAGGAAAGACCTGCAGGACTTGTACATACAGATTCTGAAAAGGGAGAATCACACTACAAAGGAAACTAGGTTAAGTCTTCATAGCTGAATGATGTGGTATCTGCTGAAGCAGCTCTTCCCATGCCCGCATTGCCATTTCTACAAGGGGTATCACTATCCATTAGCTTCTGTGATTGTTTCTTTCTATTCACAAATTCTGCCTTGCTTCCCACTGGCCAAGTGATATGCATAGGCAAGTCTGAAGATAAATCAATGTGGAGGCTTTGCCCCAGTCATCCCATCACCCCCCAAAAAGTGCATATGGTACAGCATTCCCCAGTGAACTTTCAGGGGGGCAACTTCAAATCTGTGGCGTTAGCAATCTGGTACATGCACCCACTTAAGGAGACTGGACGGCTCTCTTAACTTACTGCAGGAAGCAGTGCTTCGAAATAACCGGACTGTGCTTAGATGAGGACTATTGCCTCTGCAAAAAAAGAAAAAGAAAACAGTCAGCAATGGCCAAGTTCACTCAACCTCAGCAAACTGGAGAGGCAATGGGGGTCGAAGAACTAACATCCTAAATGACACAGCGGTGCCCCTAGGTAAATATAAGACGGGGTTGGGAGGACTTCTCTGACAACAGCAAGATCACAAGATCATACCACTATATGTAGCTGGGATATTCCCCTTGGCTCTCCACCCGCTCCCAGTGTAGTGGCACCCGTATCTGTAACTTCTGGAAGATTTCTGAAGAGTAAACGAAATGGAATCAATGTACTGTATAGCTTTTCCTATTTGTACTTACGGAAGCCACCTGCTCTTGGTACAAGACGGTCCTTGGTAAATGGCAAATTCTAAAAAGAGAATTGGCAAGTTAAGAGTAGACAAGCTGCTGGCAGTGCAAACCTACAGCCCTTACACCCAATACTCCAGCATCCCCTGCTGCCCACAGCTGGTGCTGCCAGATGGAAAAAGGAGGACACAAAAGGTCAACACACGCTAGAGAACTGTCATCAATCATCACTCATAGAAAATGTAGAATCTATCCTACATTTGTGCATCATCTTTTGATGGAGTGCAAAGGCCTCAACTTAACGGTGCTGTCAACACACTTCAATCTTCTGAGCACCTCATACTGATGCTTAAAACCCCGAAATTGACTATTCTACAGCACACGCCAATACAGCATGATTCAGCATCAATTACGGCATCTCTAGGAAACTTTTGCCACTTTATGCTCTTCGCGTAGCTTTTTAGAGACCTCCTATATTCCATTTTAGGAGTGATCTGAAAAATGTGTGTTCCTTAAGGCTCCAGATACAAACCTGCACGCTGCAAATCTGAGGTGACAACTGAATGGTGTTCCCTAGACTGAACACCAACATAAAATACAGCCTTACCTAGAGGTATTCAGACCTCGACTGCACTCAATACTTAGCACCTCTGCTGAACACGATCTCGGCTGAATTAGATTATGGAGTTTCACATATCACTGGACCGCTTTAAAGGTATCCTCTGAGCAGGTAAAGTCCATTCTCGGAAGCTCTCCCGCTAAAGGAACATCTCTTCAAAAACATAAAACGAGAGTGAAACCGTAATGTCCATTTCTGTCACTATAAATACATACTTACGTGATACAGTACGACTTCCAAGCAGACTGGGCCTCTGCAAGAGAAGAAATAGAAATCAATTGTTTTACCTGTCCTATCAGACACCAATCATCAAGACAAACTGACAGCACAGTCAGGTGCCCTAAATCATCACTAGTATGTGATAGAAAGGTGGCAACATCATCCGTTTTTATTTAGCTATTTTGTGTGAGTAAATAACACACACACAAATAGAAGTGCATCACTTCTACGAAGATGCTGAGAATAGCCACCCCCTCACATTTCCAATCCCGTGTTTCAAACAGCAAGCACCTGGTCCTTATACTTCCAGAATCAAAATTCGCTCTCCTTTCTCAAACTAGGAGACACTAGTGCTTCATCTCAATATCGATTTGGAGGACAAAACCTTTAAAAGTGGTGCAATTATACCAGCTGTCACTTAAGCTCAAGATGGACTAACAAGCAAAATATGCATAAGATTTTGGTGAGTATGGCTGTGAGCATACTCTACCAAAGCCTGGCTAAATCCAACAGGGACAAGGTCTTGGTTCCGGTAAGCATTGGAAAAGCCGATAGATCTCACCTTAGAGACCTATTGACTCTACCAATGCCTCTTCGTCAAAGCTGCTGGTCTGTATCATTTTGTAGGCACATGCATGCTTTAAGCATGCCTATGCCTCTGCAAAATAAGGTAGTAGCCAAGCGGAGGAGTCTTTTTTTTTGGTGCTTTAAAAAAAAAAAAAAAAACATGTTAATGGTGTCTGGTAGCAACGTGCACCGGAGGGAGCAACATGAAGGAGAGCCAGGTGGCATGCACGGATGAACTAGAGCAACATGGGAGGGAGAGCACAGAAGCACACAAGCCAGAGAGGGCCACATGAGTCTGCGTGGAGGCTTTTTAAATGTTGGCTCCATGAAAGAGAGTTGAAGGAGGCGCAAAAGCACATAAGCAACATGGAGGAGGGGTGCACAGAACCACACAGGCGAGACAACATGATAGCAGGTGGGGGGAGAAACACAAGAGTGAACCTGCGACAGGGACAAAGCAATCTCGGTCTAGAGCTGGTGTGGAAGACAAAAGCAAACGGGTATGGAAGAGCACCTGGGGGGACGGGTTAGTTGAAGTATATGAGGGAGACCGCTTGTGTACACATGCGCTCTTGTGGAAAGCCAAAAAAAAAAGAAAAACAAAGTAGCTCCCGAAACCGAAGCATTGGAAGAACACAAGTAGTTGGGCCATGCTCCAGGTGAAGGCGAAACACAAAAGAGGAAGAGAACGCATCACATCTAAAACTTTCTTGCAAGGCATAAAAACCATATCATTCTTCCTTATAGTATGACAAAGCACCTGCAGATTTGTAAGTCTGTCCCGATTAATAAAAAAAGCTATTAATTAAAGCCAGAATATGTGCATCTTAGGAACATACAGGGACGCTGAGTCAAGTGAATGCCTTTGAGTGAACACTTTTGGTGTAGGTGTATAAAATATCTTTTATATTAAAAAAACAAGCACTTATAAAGCGTTACATTTGAGAAAATGCTGCTTCTGAATATGCAGTAAGGCTTGGGATGCGAGACGTGCAGCATTTCGTAAGGGCCGGTAAACCATGTTAAAGTGATTCAGTTATAAGTGGAGTAGCTAGTCTGATGGGCCGACAATGAAGGGGCAGAATGGGCAAGAAAAGTCAGTGACATATAAGAAGCCGCTGCTGCTAAACGGCCGGCAGGGCTGGGAATGTGAGATATGCAGGGTGTTGCAAAGGCTGGGAAGATGCCAACTGTATAGTAGTGAAATAATAATAAAATAAACTTTGTTCGGTAGGACTGGGGATGAAGCAGACACTTATGAGGTTGGAACACAATGAATCACATGTATGAGGCAATGGCCCGAGAAGCCAATTTTTTAAAACTTTGGAACTGAGTAGATTTTTGCCGTTGGCTTAATAAGCTATGTTTTGGGGCAAATGACTTCATCTGCCCATGCCAATCATAAATGAATGTGTCCTTGTGGGATATATCTGATGCTTATGTACAGCGCTCCAATACCTTGTTTGCCAGTTTGCGGTATATAAAATTGCTAAAAAAGAATGAATGCACAGCTGGATACAAGATAGGTACTTATAAAGCAGTCACATATAATACACCGCCGCTTCTAAAAGGACAGGAACTGAATGAATCACATATATGTGGGGTAACGGCCAGAGCAGCCGGTTTTGGAACTTTGGAACCCAGTAGTCTTGGCTTTGGCTTAACATGGTGTGTTTTTAGGCAAATCACTTAATTTCCCCAAACAACCATAAATTAATGTACCCTTGTATAAAACTGCTAAAATAAAAAAAATAAAAAAGGAAAAATACATGCAGGGCTAGATACAAAACAGGCACCTATAAAGCATTCACATATAATACGCCCATACTTCTGAAAGGCCAGTAGGGTTGGGGATGAAGCCACATGTATAGTAGTGAAATATTTTTTTTAACTGTGCCACTGCCCAGTTGGTAGGCCTGGGAATGAAGCAAGCACTTAAAGAACAGTCACATATAGGAAAACACTGCTTCAGAAAGGCCCGCAGGGCTGGGGATGTGAGCGATGAAGTGTTTTGCAAGGGCCAACAGAGCGTGTGAAGAGCTGTCAATTGTAAGCAGAATAGTGCTTCTGAAGGCCCGATAAGGGGGGCTGCAGTGGGCAAGAAAAAAAACAGACGAGGACATAAATTAAAGGAAGCACATGGAAACACGATGTTTATAAATTCGTGTGAACACAGGCAAGCCTTACAAAACACTTCAAAAATATTCAAATAACTCACAAACAAACCAATTTAAAGCTTTAGCAACAAGGCGAAATAAGAAGAAATTGGAACATGATGCACAATAAATACCATGAAATGGATGCAGCGTTTCGAATGGGCAGGTTAAACCGTGCAAACTGTAACAATTATAAGCAGAAAAGGCAAAATCGAAACTAGACGGGAGGAGGGGCCATCACACGCTCTGACATGAGGAAACGTGACTACGCGTGAACGTAGTGTGATGGCCAACAAAAATGTTCTCTTAGTGAAATCGCCAGTGAGGAAACTAAACACACAAAGAAGGGGCATTTAGAAAAATGCACCAATGAAAAGAAAGCATTTATGACAAGCACAACAAAGAACAAATGGCTATAGGGGGCGGGGTCAAAGCCCATAGACAGAACACAGCATGTCTTGCCAGACAGCGCATGCACGCTGCTAGGCTCAGCCAAAAAAAAAAAAAAAAAAAATATCTCAAAACAACGTCAAATCACCTTAAATGGGAGGGGAATTGGGACCCACAGATGACACAGACTGGGAGGCTGCCCTGATGTACCAGTCAGAAGTCACCATCAAAATCCATCTGTGGCTAATACAATCCAAAATCCTCCACAGGGTATACTACGACAGGGTTAAACTTCACAGAATTAGGAGGGATGCATCACCAAATTGTATAAGGTGTGAAGCAGAATGGGGGGGGTCCTTCTTGCACACACTCTAGGCTTGTCCCTGTATTCAAAAATGCCAGACTACTGTCCTGAAAGAACTTGGGAAAATACTGGAAGAAGAGATCCCAGCAGATGTACAATATGTGCAGCTGGGCATAACCACGGATGTAGATATACCACATCCCAAGCTCCTCTTTTGGCAATCTAGGCCTGGTAGTGGCCAAGAGATGTGGCAAAGCATTGGGGAGCCCCTGAGATACCTAAACTGAGGGAATGGGAGACTGGGATGGACCTCTATATGATGGCAAAAAAGATAAGCTACAAAGACAGAGGCTGCCCAAAGAAATTCCTAAAGATCTGGAGACCTTGAAGGGCATGCCACGGGATACAAGAGGTAAAGGGGGGCAACAGTGGGTACACCGCACGGGGACAAGAGTCTTTAGAACACCCGTCCACAAGAATGTGCTGTACACTAATGAGCGTCAATGTATTGCTCCCCTGCTCCCCTGTTACTTTTGCTTTCAAGCCCAATTAGGCATGTTGTTGTGTTTGACTCAAATGCATATTCAAATTTAAAAACAATTAAAATGTAATATCACCTGAATCACGAGCAATTATAGATGCAGAAAAGATGCGGGTGTCATTTTTTATTCTTCACCAACAAATGATGACTGAGTTGATGATAACTCGAGTTCAATCGGAAATTTAGCAACTTTGGAGAGAGACAAACCCAAAGCTAATTTAGGTGACATTTCTAGCCTTATGTGCTTGTAAAGTAAGGAGCTCCTGAGGCGTGATGATTGCTTTCACGAGGGCCGTTTCAATTGATCAATATCATACTTGTTGATCACAAAAACAGGGAGCAACGCCATTTAGTGAAAGTTCCGAAATGGGGGTGCCTCTGTGTCATTTATTAAAAACGTCCTGGTCACAAATAAGTGCAACTGTCATTCTTTTCTTGGGCCTCAACAATTTGATATCTAAAAGTAGCCCAATATTATTTAAAATATAGCTCTTTAGCTTGCTCTACCAAATAAATATGGAGTGAGTGCACAGCATCTATAAGAGGGCAAAGCTAGCCAAAGAGTTCTGGTTCCTTCAATGGTTACTGGATATAGTTTGTGAACACTGTCACTTACCCTTTGGACTCAAGGCCAGATACTAGCGGACTCTATTGAATAACCAAGTTACTTTTGGGCATTTGATTTTCTTGAGGTAGCAAGGTCAAGCAGTCGAGTCTTATGCCAGGAAGTGGAGGCCAGTAAGACATTCAGTAATACAATTAATTAAACTTAATACCCAATCAGTGTGGAACAGGGAAGAGGTATTTATTTTACAGGTGAAATATTTTGTGCATAATAAGAAATAAAGCAAATCAGAAGGTGTCAGCACCTTCTAGGATCAAGATAAGCCACAAAGGTTTTATGATGTCAGAGATAGGTGCAAGATTGATAGAGTCCAATGTCATAATATGGTCCATGGTTCAAGTTGACTCAGGAACCAGCAGGGGTGCTCTAGTTCCTGGGTGATCTAAACTATCAGAAAAGGACCAAAAAAGGCAAGCAAGTGATACAAATGGAGTACCCCTTTGACACAAAGCTGGTCCTGGACATAACCTGGGAATCCCTCCGTAACCAAAATGAGGTTAAAAATATGGCAATAACAAAAATAACATTGTTCTACTGTTCTCTTCATCTACACTGTGTACAAGATACCCGATCCCAAACGATGACCAGGAACCCATGGTTCTAGACAATGGGTCTAGTATTTATATCTGACTGGTGGTCAAGGCAGTATGCCAGAGGCAACAAGTGGACGCATAACATTTGGAAGTTATGTATGCTCACCTAGTTTTGGAGTGACAATCTGTACTGGTTGCTGAGCAGATTTCACAGGCTTCTGAGCACAGAATTCGCAGCACAATGGTTTTTGACTGACTATACAACAGGGTAACAGGACTAATACAGCAAACTGCAGTCTAATATTGCATACAACTGCAAGCATGTGCTAAAATACCACGGGGTAGAGACGTCTGGAGAATGCACTATACCACAGTTGTGACAGCTAAAAACAACATGCTACAAATCCACAGTCAAGACAGTGTACCAAGTCAGTTATGGACTGAACTGTAATACTAAGGACATTAACCCAAGCGAGCATAGCAAGTGTAAGGCTTGACTACAATATCACATATTACCAGCCCCAGAAAGAATAGCATGAACTGGTGACATTCCTATAATACCACACATCAGCCACCAGAAATCATACGCCACTACTTGCACAAAAACCTCACATAACATGGACTTCTAACAAACATAACTGATTTAGTGTTGCCACCATTACACCAGCGGGAAGCAAAAACAGGAGAAGTAAAGATATTGTCCCAGAGCCTGACCATGAAGATGGGTGGTATCAAAACAAATAGGTTGCCCAATCAGCAACCAAACAATACATAATAATTTTCTAAGGTGAGTGCCTGGATGCGTTTCTTGTGTTAACATTATACATTCTAATCATTTTCACTGTCATTTTAGTGCAGTTTCACAAACCTTCTCTCATACTATATTCACACTTTATATTAGATGTTTTTAAATAGGTATGGTAACCGGGATGCAATCCATGTTAATCAAGCACACTACATTTGCATACCTGAATGGTAGAAAGGAAGTTCAAAGCCTAAACTTCCAACACTCATGCACACCTCAAATGAAATTGGACAGGTTCAATATTGTAACTGTGGAATATATGCATTTATTGACTGATTAAAGTGCAAACCAGGTGAAGCGTTTAACTCATTTGCAGTGAAAAAACTGTAGCGGCTCCGTGCACCTTGAGAAAGCCAAAAGACAAAATCCATTGGCTGGCAAAACTGGCTCTAATAAATATTTTTAATCCATGTTTCTTCAGATGAAGAACAATAATATGGACTTATAAAAGGAACTAACTGCAAGACTTCGCCTTGATATCTGTGTGAAAGACTGAGAATGGCTTGAAAAACAGAATGCCATTAGACAAGTTGCTAAGTGCACACTAAATTATCCTAAAAGTGTATACATTCCAACACTTTGTTCTGGAATGTGGAGCTTGTAGTAGCTGGCTCCAAGTAGCTGCACTACTTTTTCTGCAATTTATTTGGGTACGGATTTAGAGTGCATCAAGATATAAGACTACCAGCTACTACTGTTAATCCTTTGATAAACCTTTTCTGTGTACATGATCAGAAACACATTTTGTTCAAACTCTTATTTCCATCGCTCACGTGCCAATAATTGAGCATTCATGGAAAAGCAATCCTATTTACAGCATTGACTAACCTCAAACAAGAACAAATGTTAGAAAAAATTTAATGTTGACATCCATGAGTGATCATATGGTTCCTTGTTTGCTTCACCAGTCATGCAAATCAGTTTCTCAACCCTCACTGAGGGTGTTGTAGCCCAAAGGCAGTGTACTTAATCCACTATTAAGTGGTCATTACAAATTACTTGTAATAAAGCCTATTTGATTCAATGCTGGGGGTTCTCCGTCTCACATGTCGAAACACATTACTGAGGTCTTCACCGGGAATCTGATTCTATCAGGTACCACGTTCTATTTTGTAGATTAAAATTGTAAAGCATTACTACTGACTTCTTCTAAAGTCTGCAAATGGGATAGACGCACTATCATTTCAAATCAGCCTGTGGCTTCTTATGTTCAGATATTCCTTTAGTAAATATATAGGTGGAGGAAGCGGGTCCTACTATGTATGTGTAGTACCAGTCACCAATGGCGATTTCTGTACATAGACTAATCAGTAAAAAAGCCTATTTATTACTTTCCATTACATGGTTTCGGAAATACATTTGCAGAACCTTTTTCTTATCTCAACTAATCACACCTTGAAGCTTTGCCTTGTAGTCAAGATGTCTGCATCTCAGTAAGTTAGCTGCGTGGGCACAGTCTGATAAGCTCTCAGAAAGGGCTTCTGTTTTGCTTGGGTAGTGAGGGAGGGCGAAGGCTCTAGCTAACCACATTGGGGGCCTCAGTCGATCCAGAGACAGCTTGGAAGGGTAAAGTAAGATTGATAATTGTTATTTAAGAGGTGTTTGATTTTCTGTTTCAGGTTACAGTGGACAAAGTATGGCGAGTCTCGAGGCACTAACAGAATTTGAAAAAGGACAAAAAGATCGAAACCATGGCAAGTATGTGCTTTCAGCTGTTTACAAACTATCCCAATTGACCATGAGCCAGAGACAATGGGAGAGGGATTTCGAAGATTTTACGACAAGGCCCAAATGTCCTATGGCAATGTCAAAGGGAGGGAAGCACCGTATAAACTCCTCACACACTGGTATCAGGCTCCAGATAAAACTGCAGTCCTAGCGCAGCACCCGGTGAGAGATCCTCTTATTGATCACACTACAAAACAACTGTGCCACATGGAAAGCTTTCAAACTCCCAAAAGACGATATACTCAAAACAATAACATCAATTAAGCCCTCCAGTCACTGCAATGATCCTATTCCTGCCAATCTCAAAGAACTCAGATCCTTCTTACACCTACTTTGGACTAGGATTGTTAATGCATCTCTCTCAAGGAATGTTCTAGAGGGCCTCTATTTCATTATTATTTTTTGGGGAAAAGCAATCCCTATCACTCCCCACCCCTTCCGCCCCATCCCCCAAAAACAATAAACAATGCTGACCTGCTGGACCACAACAATTTCCGTTCAATTACCAACACCTCTACACTAGCAAAGTTACTTGCTAGTGTACACCTGAAACTCTGCAACAACATTGAGCAGTTTTACCTTCTTGATCGGTACGGCTTCAGAACTGGCCAATGTACTGAAATGCCTCTTACTCAGGTTGCAAATGATGCCTTGAGACTGCTTGATCAAAACGATCTTGATCTCACATTTGCTGTCAATACAGTTAAACATGACAATATGCTTGACTTGCTGGAAAGAAGGATAGGGCTATCGGTTCACATTTAAACTGATTTGGCTCCTTCCTACACAACAGGCTCAAAGAATCAAAGCTAATCAATCCTTTTCTGACAGTACTCCGGTTTCTATAGGAGTTCCACAAGGATTCATGCTTTCACTCACGCTATTCAAGTTGTTCTTGGAACCTTTCACTGAAATTCTGAAGCACTCAAACATTAATTACCACATGTACGCAGATGAGACACAATTGTACTTGAAAATTTCCTCATCTGAAGATGTCAAAGCTCTCAACCGCACCCTACTGGAAACCCAACAGTGGTTAACTCGGAATCACGTTTTGCTCAACACACTTAAAACAGAATTCCACTTTATTGCCCCACCAATCACCCTATCCCCATAAAAGCATGGCTCAAACAACTTACAGCCCTTAAATGTATCCCCTCACATCATTGACTCAACCAGAAAGCTAAGTATAATGCTGGACAAACACTTAAATATGCAAGATTACAGCCACCAGGGGAGCCAATTACCAACTCAACACACTAAAGGAAATTAAACCGCGTTTGCTCCCTGATGACTTTCAGTTAGTAGTCCAATCCCTAGTTGTAAGGAAATGCCTCCTTGGCATGGTTACCCCCTGACTTTTTGCCTTTGCTAATGCCAAGTTATGATTTGAAAGTGTGCTGAGGCCTGCTAACCAGGCCCCAGCACCAGTGTTCTTTCCCTAACCTGTACCTTTGATTCCACAATTGGCACACCCTGGCATCCAGGTAAGTCCCTTGTAACTGGTACCCCTGGTACCAAGGGCCCTGATGCCAGGGAAGGTCTCTAAGGGCTGCAGCATGTCTTATGCCACCCTGGAGACCCCTCACTCAGCACAGACACACTGGTTGCCAGCTTGTGTGTGCTGGTGGGGATAAAGTGACTAAGTCGACATGGCACTTCCCTCAGGGTGCCATGCCAACCTCACACTGCCTATAGGTATAGATAAGTCACCCCTCTAGCAGGCCTTACAGCCCTAAGGCAGGGTGCACTATACCATAGGTGAGGGCATAAGTGCATGAGCACTATGCCCCTACAGTGTCAAAGCAAAACCTTAGACATTGTAAGTGCAGGGTAGCCATAAGAGTATATGGTCTGGGAGTCTGTCAAACACGAACTCCACAGCACCATAATGGCTACACTGAAAACTGGGAAGTTTGGTATCAAACTTCTCAGCACAATAAACGCACACTGATGCCACTGTACATTTTATTGTGAAATACACCCCAGAGGGCATCTTAGAGATGCCCCCTGAAACCATACCAACTACCAGTGTGGGCTGACTAGTTTTAGCAGCCTGCCACACACCAGACATGTTGCTGGCCACATGGGGAGAGTGCCTTTGTCACTCTGTGGCTAGTAACAAAGCCTGTACTGGGTGGAGGTGCTTCTCACCTCCCCCTGCAGGAACTGTAACACCTGGCGGTGAGCCCCAAAGGCTCACCCCCTTTGTTACAGCACCCCAGGGCACTCCAGCTAGTGGAGTTGCCCGCCCCCTCCGCCACGTCCCACTTTTGGCGGCAAGGCCGGAGAGATAATGAGAAAAACAAGGAGTCACTGGCCAGTCAGGACAGCCCCTAAGGTGTCCTGAGCTGAGGTGACTCTGACTTTTAGAAATCCTCCATCTTGCAGATGGAGGATTCCCCCAATAGGATTAGGGATGTGCCCCCCTCCCCTCAGGGAGGAGGCACAAAGGGGGTGTAGCCACCCTCAGGGCTAGTAGCCATTGGCTACTAACCCCCCAGACCTAAACACACCCCTAAATCGAGTATATAGGGGCTCCCAGAACCTAGGAAAATAGATTCCTGCAACCTAAGACGAAGAAGGACTGCTGAGCTGAAAAACCTGTAGAGAAGACGGAGACACCAACTGCTTTGGCCCCAGCTCTACCGGCCTGTCTCCCCACTTCAAAAGAACTGCTCCAACGACACGTTCCACAGGGTCCAGCAACCTCTGAAGCCTCAGAGGACTACCCTGCATCTAAAAGGACCAAGAACTCCCGAGGACAGCAGCTCTGCTCCAAGAAAGAAGCATCTTTGCAACAAAGAAGCATCTTTGAAAGAATACACATTTCCCGCCGGAAGCGTGAGACTTAGCACTCTGCACCCGACGCCCCTGGCTCGACTTATGGAGAAACAACGCTACAGGGAGGACTCCCCGGCGACTGCGAGCCCGTGAGTAGCCACAGTTGCCCCCCCTGAGCCCCCACAGCAACGCCTGCAGAGGGAATCCAGAGGCTCCCCCTGACCGCGACTGCCTGCTTCAAAGATCCGACACCTGGTAAGGACACTGCACCCACAGCCCCCAGGACCTGAAGGATCCGACCTCCAGTGCAGGAGTGACCCCCAGGTGGCCCTCTCCCTTGCCCAGGTGGTGGCTACCCCGAGGAGCCCCCCCCCCCTTGCCTGCCGGCATCGCTGAAGAGACCCCTTGGTCTCCCATTGAACTACATTGCAAACCTGACGCCTGTTTGCACACTGCACCCGGCCGCCCCGTGCCGCTGAGGGTGTACTTTTTGTGCTGACTTGTGTCCCCCCCGGTGCCCTACAAAACCCCCCTGGTCTGCCCTCCGAAGACGTGGGTACTTACCTGCTGGCAGACTGGAACCGGGGCACCCCCTTCTCCATTGAAGCCTATGCGTTTTGGGCACCACTTTGACCTCTGCACCTGACCGGCCCTGAGCTGCTGGTGTGGTAACTTTAGGGTTGCTCTGAACCCCCAATGGGGGGCTACCTTGGACCCAACTTTGAACCCTGTAGGTGGTTTACTTACCTGCAAAACTAACAAACACTTACCTCCCCCAGGAACTGTTGAAAATTGCACTGTGTCCAGTTTTAAAATAGCTTATTGCCATTTGTGTGAAAACTGTATATGCTATTTTGCTAATTCAAAGTTCCTAAATTTCCTAAGTGAAATACCTTTCATTTAAAGTATTGTTTGTAAATCTTGAACCTGTGGTTCTTAAAATAAACTAAGAAAATATATATTTCTATATAAAAACCTATTGGCCTGGAATTGTCTTTGAGTGTGTGTTCCCCATTTATTGCCTGTGTGTGTACAACAAATGCTTAACACTACCCTCTGATAAGCCTACTGCTCGACCACACTACCACAAAATAGAGCATTAGAATTATCTATTTTTGCCACTATCTTACCTCTAAGGGGAACCCTTGGACTCTGTGCATGCTATTTCTTACTTTGAAATAGTACATACAGAGCCAACTTCCTACACTAGTCATCTCCCGATTAGATTATGGGAGTGCTACTCTTGCAGGCCTACCCAAAGTAAGACTGGCACCACTAAAAGCCCCATTGAACTCTTCTGCTAGGCTCCTCACGGGATCCAGTGAAGTCGACCACATTACACCAATCTTAAAACATCTTAACTGGATCTTGTTTGAAGCACGGATCCAGTTGAAGATAACCTGCATGACACACAAGGCTCTCCTGCACAACACTACCATCTACCTGGCCAATAAACTTGGATTATCCAGAGGTAGTCGACCCTTAAGAAGTTCTAAATTGTTTCTGTTGAAACCCTAGAAGTTTAACAAAAAGAAAACTTGTAATCGCTCCTCAAATAAATAAAGTGTTTTAAGGTTCAGGGAAAGTTAGTGCCAAGGGTCTATGTTTTTCCTGTTCAGATGCAGGTAACAGTAAGAGGTAGCATGGGGTTTTTAGGTTTTAGGGAAGGGCAGCTGTAAGGGTTAGTAAGGAATTAATAGGGTTCAACCAAGGGTAGCATTAAAAGGTAGTAACGATTTTAGGGTTCTGGGATAGGAACCCTTAAGGGGTAGTAAAGAGTATTTAGGGTTCAGGTAAGGGCAGTATCAAGGTGTTGTAAATGTTCTGTAGGATTCAGGAAAGCTTGTGTTAAGGAGTAGTAAGGGATTCCTATTGTGCAGGGAAGGGTAGCTGTAAGATGTTGTGAGGGGTTTTAGGATTCAGGGTAGGCTAATATTAAGGGGTAGTAAGGGTTTCTGGAATTCAAGAAAGGGTAATTTAAAATTACTGTACATTAAATAAGTAAAGTATTTGAATATTTAAAAATATTAAGTTTGAACTAAGTTAAATATATTGTTAGTAATGTTAGAATTTAATAATAACTTAGAATTAAAAATATATTACATTTTGGAAGCCAGTGAGCTTATAAAAAAACTATCCAACCTATACATTTTAAAATTAGGAATTAGAAACAAAAAAACTCCATTCTCTCAAGGAGTCCAAGGTTAAGGCAGCTCTGAAGAAGTCGATGATGGAAATAAGAAGGTAACTGGATCTGCAATACAGCAACACATTCCTACCGACTGCTCTCCTCCCTCAGAACTGCTGCCGGAGAAGAACAAACACCATGATTATCTGGGAGACATATCATTGTAGTGGCACGCATCTGATCTAACGCCCAAGCACAGTTGTAACACAATAGTTAAACTTGATAAAAAGCTCTGGCGACTTAATAAACTAATAGTTACAACTCTTGGAGAGAAAGCTATTTTCCTGTGGAAGCAGTCTCGTCTGCCCAGTCAAAATTGGCCATTAACAGATGGGCAGAACCAAATCCACTCTCTGTAGTACACATGAAAGATTTTTTTCTTCTTTTTTTTAAGGTGGATTATAGAAGCTCAGGAGACGGCAGGGCTGTCCATTCAGACTTAAAAAGGGCAGGGGTGTGGAATTCCTATCACCCAACACTCTGGACATTGTTTGGGGTCAAGGGCAACAAGATTACATGTTTATTTTGTCCTGGGGACAAGCAGGCCCAACCCCCTATAGCACAAACTCTTTGGCTGCCACTTTACAGAGAGAGGAACTGTCTGCAGTTGAGGTAATATGTGGGTCCATATGTTAATGCTGTTAAAACTTTATTAACTTTATGGTTCATTAATGAAAAGCCTTTATTATTTGGGTAAGCGCTGTAAGGCTATAAGTAAACGTTTTAAGGTTCTACTACTGAAAGTCGTTCGAGTTAAAAAAAAAAAAAAAAAAAGTTTAACAATATAAGGCTAAATATAATGCTCCCAGAATGCTCTCTGATTACATGCAAATGTTTGCAGAAGCTTGTAAGCAAGTGTGATGATTCTTTGTTTTCAAAATAAAATATTCAGAAAAAAATGCAAGTAGGAAAATAAATGTTTTGCTACTATGAAATTTTAGGTGCTATTTCTTTGGAACTTCATTTAGTAAAATGCGTTGATGCATGCTAGTATTTTCAAAAAATATTCCTAATGGAAAAATCAGTGTTACCATTTTCAACAAGATTATGGGAAGCATGAAAATAAACAAGCACTGGCAAAGCAAGCCGATCTGACATTTTTAAAGTCTTTTGGTTTTGTCAATGCGTGTCTTGTTTTGACATGGTTTTTGTAACACTTGATTGTTGTGGGAGCTACCAGGACCTCAAAATGGTCACAAACACTGGCAAAAAGAAAAAAAAGTTTTGGGTTTCAAAAAGCACACAGCACACCACTGGCGTAACAAAGGCCCCCTCAGCACAGCACCTCCCCTGCTCGAGTCTCGAGGGTGGGGGGTGGGGGGGGGGGGAGGGTAGACCTTGTGTGCCAATATACTCCTAGTGGAAGAGCGGAACACGATCATTCACAGTAAAGCCAGCCGACAGAGAGAAATAGAAGTTTAATAAAACAAAGGGCCGGATTTACAAGATAGTGGTGCACCAGCTGTGATGCCCCACTTTTCTTTTGCCCCAACCCCACCAACAACATCATGTCTGCATCGTATTTACAATACGGCGCCCCATGGTGCACGTTAAGACAATAGCGTCAGAATTTATGATGCTATTGTGGTACTTTGCATGATTAGCACCATAAATTGCGGTGCTAAGCCTGCAAAGTAAAGAGAGGCCCACTGAAAGTAATGGGCAGGTCATGTTAACACCTGCTCTGAGCAGGCGTTAAAAATTAAGCAAAAAATGGCACAGCGAAATGTAAATGTCACAGTACCATTTCACGGGCCCCCTTGCATACATTATGTCTGGTGCATGCATAATGTGGCGCCAACGGTTACAAAGTGGCACAATGCAAGCACTGCAACACTTTGTAAATATGGTGAAGGAAAATGGCCTCCTTAATGCACCCATGGTATACATCTTTGAATTAGTGGCTTTCATGAATTCACAAGAACTTACAGAAGTAGACCAGGAAATCATACTCCTAGAAAATATTTGTGAACTGTATTTAAGCATGAACAAATATGCATATGTAGATTTGCTCATGTGAAAATCTATTGAGCATTTACAAGTTCACTTTCCCTCCTACCACTTTTTTCCCCAACCCTGGAAAAACTTCTCCTTCTGCCATTGTCAGGAGTAAATTTCCAACCCTTTTCATTCTGAGAAAAGATTAAAGAAGAGCTGGTGAAAATCTTTAACACATGCAATTTAGTAGGTTTGCAGACTCAAAGGCATTCCATCCCTGGGAATATTACTTACTGCTTCCTCCAGCTCACTATGTAGATCTGCAGAAAGGTGGCAAAATAAGGAAACTTCTATAGTAAGAATTGAAATTGCAAGTATTCAAGCCTTACTATAGTAGCATCCCTGGACAATCAGATATTCTATTATTAGAGCTCTTACATAATGAGATTGTGGTCATAATTTGTTGCCGCACTACATGGCACCAAAGGAACAAGTAGATTTATTTTATTTTTTTAAAGGACAAGTAGATTTAAGAAGCAACCTGTACCACGAACAATTAGATATTTTATTAAATTCCACACCCCTGAAAGGGTCATGGTGCGTGGGAGGGAAGGTCCTCCCTCAGAGTGACACATGCACTCTACTGGTGGGTTGCCTCCAGTATTTGAACTGGGCCACATCTATTGGGAACAACGTTCCTAACCTTTTTGATATTTAAATAACCAGTTCCCCAAATTTGTTTTAAAAAATTGTTCCTGAATGACAGATGCTGACCTTTAGATGCCTCTTGCTGAAAGGGTAGGAAAGGTATCTCCTTATATGAAGACAAGCAAGAGGTGGTCATTAAAGAACAAGCAGCCTTCTCACAAGGGTGCATACTACCCAAAAGACGTGTACATGTATGCAACTGGTTAATCAGTAAATCTAAAGATTGACTGGATTCACTTGAAGCACCATGGTGACAAAGATTTATTATTTTGAATGGTGATAGTGTAAAGGGTGTTATCAGCTGAGTTCTGGGATGCATCCTTCTTAATAAAAACATATAAAACGGGTTTGCAGTATGACTGCATTTTACTATAAAATATATATATTCTGGAAGCGTTTGTTTTAACAAATACTAAGGGTTTTTGCACAAGTGGCAGCAGCCTTATACTGTAATACTATTTTAAAATTGTGAGTTGCATATTCGTAGTGCTTACATTCAAAGGCTGGGACCTCATAGCACTATAATACATGTTACTATTCCCCCACTGCATTTAGCAGGGCTCAACTATGTGACTGGTTAACACACACGTCTGCTGTGATGGCATTAACCAACTGACCTTTCACAAGGTAAGAGTGTATTTCCCAAAGATTACATTAACTGAATTTATTTTCCATTAAAGGTTTTGTGTGTTTTATTTTTATCTGCATTTATCTGAATGTGAAAGGTCAACAAAATAGCTGCAGAATATTTTGCCATTTTAGCCGCCACTGTGGCCCAACTCCACAGCAACTAGGATCAAAGTTCCCATACTTGTTTTACACAGTTCAACAGATGGTTGTGTCAAGGGCATTCACTAACCACAGAATACAGAGTGACAATGAAGAAGAACGGATTTAAGTGATCAATGTCCCTGGGTATCTTAACCAGCAAAACAGGCGATACGTTTATGTGCAAGGAATTTATAGCCTTAATACCGCATACCTTGGTTTTATGTTGACTGGGAAATCTACAGAATGGACTTGGACAATGGAAAAATATAGCATTAGAATCACGCTGCCTAATCATATTTTTTGCATCCCATTTTCCTTTTTCACCCCTCGTAACTGCTAAAATAGTTTTGTAACTAATGGCCTATTTTGTATGGCTCATTTCGTGTATCGCCTCTTCCAAATTAATCATAACTAATTGGGTGGTGAATCGGGACTTACGGTCCAATAGGTCATTGGTTTGGGGTTCGCAGGGCTAGTATCATCTAGGTTGGATGGTGCATTAGAATCCCCTTGCTGGAGTGTCACGATAAAAGCATCAGGTCTAGGTGGTCTCATAGGAAATGACCAGTCTTCATACCAAGATCACTCTCCCATGCATTTCAATTCTTAGGCACACCAACAAATTACTGAGAGAGAAATTACCCAGTCCATGTCCTACACTAACTAATCAACAGAATCAGACATGGTACTCAGGGTGATTCATGAGAGCCAAGTAGGGTGACCACCCGTCCGTAATTTCACCCTGCCGTCCGTTGTCCGTGATGAAAGGCTTAACAGACAGCATTTGTCCGTAATTTTAGCCTTTCACCTAAAGGAAAAACGTAATTAGGACAGATCAGTTTCCCCAGCTGGATTGAAAGGCAGAAGTCTCATGTGTTCTGTGGGAGGGAGGGGCAAACAGATAGAAACAGGCATTCTTGCCAGGGTGTCTCTTCCCTAAAGAAATGCAAATGTGCCCAACTTGTAAATCTGCAAATGCAAAGGGGCCTGGAAAGCTGAATTGACATTAACCCAAGGAGTCAATTGAAGCTTTCTGATGGCAAAGATATTTAATTTTAGAGAGATACTGTAAGGGTGTTTCAAGGTGAGCTGTTGAGTGTGTGGTTTTATTGGACTGTTATTAAAAAAGGTTAGTAGTAGGTTTTAAACTGTACATTATTCAAATCTATATTTTAGAAGGACTTTTTTTTATTTGCGCATTTTGTAGCCACCTATTTTATGGTATGTGTAATGCATGTTTAAAATAACGACTTACACATTCATAGGTCGTTCAAGGAACTCGGTAACTCATAGTACTAACGGACATTGGCAAAGCCAATACGTCTCCCCTACGCAGGAGTTATTGGCTTTGCCAGAGTGGCTGCTGTTCAGCACAGCTAAAGGTTGGTGGCATATTGGTGTAGAGTGGCATGGGAGCAGTGGTGTAGAGCTCAGGGGTGCAGAGTAGAGTGCAGTGGAGTACAGTGCAGTGGTTTAGTGGCATGGGGCAGGGTAGAGTGGCAGAGTGCAGTGGAGTAGGGTTGCATACAATAGAGTGGCAGAGAGTGAAGTAGTGTAGTGGTGCAGTGGCAGACAGTGTAGAGTAGACTTGTGTGGCACAGAGTGGTGTGGAGTAGCGTAGAGTGGTGCGGAGTAGAATATAGTGCTGTAGAGTGCAGCGGCATAGAATGGAGTGATGCAGAGTGGCACAGAATGCAGTAGTACAGATTAGAGTGGTGTAGAGTACAGTGGTGGAGAGTGCGATATTGCAGAGTAGAGTGTCAGTAAAGTGGTGTAGAGTGGTACAGAGAGCAGTGGCATAGAGTACAGTGGTGCAGAGTAAAGGGCAGTGGTGTACAGAGCAGTTGTTTAGAGTGCATTGGCGTAGAGTGCAGTGGCATGGGGCAGAGCAGCATAGAGTGGAGTAGAGTGGCATAAAATAGAAATGGCACAGCGTGCAGAAGTGTAGAGTGTTGCAGTAGCTTAGAGTGCAGAGTAGACTTGAGTGGCATAGTGTACAGTGGCATAGAGTGGACTAGTGAAAAGTAGTACAGAGCAGAGTACAGTGCTGTAAAGTGCAGAGGCGAAGAGTGGAGTTAAGCAGAGTAGAGTGGTATAAAGTGCAGTGGAATAGAGTGTATTGGTGCTGAATGCAGTATTGTAGAGTGTTGTAGAGTATAGTGGCGACCATTGCAGTGTTGCAGAGTCAAGTGTCAAGTGCAGTGTCGTATAGTGCAGTTGTTTAGAGCGCGTTGAAGTAGAGTGCAGTGGTTTAGAGTGGCGTAGAGTGCAGTGGCGTAGAATAGATTGTGTCAGAGTAGAGTGCAGTGGCATAGAGTGGAGAGGTGCAGTATAGAGTGAAGTGGCGCAGAGGCGTAAAGTAGATTGTTTCACAGTGGAGTGAAGTGGCGTACAGTGGAGAGATGCAGGATACAGCGGAGTTGCGTAGAGTGGCAGAGTGTGATGGCATAGAGTAAAGTGGAGTAGAGTGCCGTGGCATAGAGTAGATTATAGTGACATACAGTGTATTGATGTACAATGCAGGGGCAGAGAGTTGAGTGTTACACAGTTAAGTGCACTAGCATAGACTGTATTAGCATAAAGTGCAGTGGCGTGCAGAGCAGTGTTGCAGAGAGGCATAGAGTGGAGTTCTGCAGACTGGAGTGGTATAGTACGCAGAGCGCAGTGGTGTAGAGAGGCGTAAAGTGCATTGGCATAGAGTAGAGTGGTACAGAGTAGAGAGAAATAGTGTGAAGTACCATAAGGTGCAGTGGCATAGAGTGGAGTGGTTCAGAGGGAAGAAGGGTGCAGTGTCCCACAGTGCAGTGGCATGGAGTGGTGGAAAGTGGAGTGATGCAGAGTAGGGTGCAGTGGTGCAGAGTGGAGTACGCATGGTGTGGTAACACACTGCCATTACAGACAACACGTTTTTTATTGAAATGACCATTACATTTCCACAGACATACAGTTTTTCAACTAAAACTATGCAGTGCACAGACTGTGTAAGGAAATTGCATCACCTAATGCAATGATTTGTTTTAATCAAATAAAGGTATTTGTTTCCAGCACGGTTCAGAATTAACAAAAATGTGCTTCATTTGTATTCTTAATTCTGATATATTCTCAAGTTTATTTAAATGTTGTCATGTGATAGAAAAAACTCTTTCCTACGCCCAATATCCAGCAAGATTGTCACATAAATCCTCTCACTTTGAAGTCAGAGAAAGAAAAATAAACACTAAGTTCCCTCCAAAAACAGAACCCGACATTTGACCTTGTTTTTTTGAATGCACATTAACTGTGATGAGATCAGAACAAGATTTATGGGACTGTTTACAGAAAGGGAGCACTCTGAAGGATACTGTAAATAAAGTTTGGGCAAGAGAAGGGACAAACTCAATAAGGATAGCCTAAAACAAATAAAGCCAGAAACTGAAAGCAACGCAATGTGAGTTACAAACCACAAAGCTAATGGCAAGCAATGGGACGAATGCATTCGCAAGGAAGCTCTATGAATTTACTTAAAGTGACAGCCCTGGGATACTTTGTGGGGAAAGTCCAGTATTTTAGTCTAGTCTGTATCTTACAGAGGTTTGCCCACATCAATCGCCCAGGTAGTATGACAAGAAGAACTGGAGTGGTGTCCAAATTGCAGGAAAGGTCTGTACACTCATCTTATCAGTTTGCCACCAGTCCCTATGGTGTAGATCTTCTGGCACACCTCATGTAGGGTTAGTGCTAAGTGGCAGACATGAAATAGGGAATTTTAATGATTGTTTTAGGTGGTTGTAAGTAAGGAGTTTACCGGGGTGAAGATGGTAGTCTGCCACAAGGGTTTCGAACTTTAGTAGCTCACCGTCCAGAAATAAATCCCCAATTTTAAGACACCTGCAGCATGCCACTGATTAAGTTGCTCTGAGCACGGCTGTCCTGTGCGAGTGGGGAGGCTTAGCAAAGGTAGTGCAGGAGCACAGGATTTCTTTGTTTCAGTCGTTTTACAGGTTCTAGCAAGAGAAAGCCCAGGATGGTGATCCGTAGAATGGTCAGTAGGAAGCAATGAGCAGGTCAGTAAGCCCTCCTTAAAAGTCTTTACGGCTAAACCCTACCTCATGCGGGGGGCGCAGAAAGCCAGCGAGCCACCCATTGGACCTGTGCAGCTGAATAATAGCGTTCTAAATCCAGAAGGCCTAATCCACCTAAAGTCATGGGTAGCTTTAGAGTGGAAAGAGCTACCAAGTGACCAAATCAAATGTGTGGCATACCTTAAAAAGGAACGAAGGACGAGCAGGGGAAGTTTTGAAAAATAAAACGATCATCGGGGTAGTACACCATCTTCATTAGTGTCACGTGACCCACTACAGAAAGCGGAAGAGAATACCAAAAAACAAACTGGGCTCGGAGGGACGGTGGCGCTCTGCTATTTCCATCCTTCAAATCAGTGGAAGAATGGTAGATATTAATCACTAGGTATCAAAAGGTAACTGGTTCCCAGTTCAATCTGAGGTCTAATTGTATATGAAGGGTAAAATAGTGCCATACGTAAAGGAACACTAATTACATTTTAACATTTTTACATTTTGTTTGTGCAATTTACATCCCAAATATTTTGAAGATTTTATGTGTACTTGACACTTAGGGGTAACCCAGATCACTAGTTTGGCTTTTGCTCAATTGCAAAACCATTTTAAGACATGGACAAAGCGGGCAATTGCCATGCACAACCTTGCAAGGGGTCTGGCCACTGCTCTCCCTCCACAAGCACGAACAGCAGACCATTGCATCAGAAGAGTTTGCCAAGGTGGTGTGTGCTGCTTGTTCAACCACTTGACAGTGCCTCTTCTGTCTCTCTCTCCTGTCTGTAGAGACAACTACCCAGGTACGCAATACCTTCCGATAGTCTTGGTGGTCCCATCTTGTCTGATTTTAGGAATTGTCCTACCTTGTTCTTCTCTTTCTTATTCATCCAGTTCTTAGCAACAACCCTTTGAATCAGTTGCTGTGGATCTCCCATTTGATCTTGATTTCATCCTCCTCTTTTATTATCTATGATTAGTAGTCCGGGCTCCCAGTTCTGAGATAAATGTAGAGTCCCAGACATTCACTCTAGTGTTGTGAGACTACAGACAAGTTGTGGGTACCTCACATATAGCACTATCTGCCCAGCCTCATTACATTTTTTTATTTTTTAGGTTGAAAGTCCATGGGCGGTTGGGGTGAGGCTGATGTTTTTGTTAAATTTGTGTAAACTAGCATAAGGTTGATTACCTTAATGATTCCCAAACTGTTTGCCAGGGGTTTTTAAATAATCAGAAACATAATCAAAATGTTGCTGTTACTTTCTCTTCAAGAAAGATTGGACAGATTTGGGTAGGGGTGATAGCCTTGACACAGTGCTGGAGGGGCATTAATTTACTACTGAACAAGGACGTAATGCGACACCTGAATGTAGCATACCAGAAGGCAATCACAAAAACACCACAGTGAATAAATAGTGCTGTTTAAAAAAAAGAGTAAATAAATGCACTGATAACATAGTGAGGCATTGCCTCTCTTGGGTGTGTCTTGAATTTTTGTCCTGAATTTTGACCTTTCGTCCTGAATTTTGACCCTGTGTCCAGATTTTTTTTTTTTTTTTACAGTACTGTCCAGAATTTGCCTCAATGTCAGGTGGTCACCCTAGAGGCAAGATACAACTTTCAGGACGGACCGCTTTCGTAAAAATAAACCAGAGGAATGGAACTGGTGTTCGGTGGGATGGAGACACCTGTCAACGTTATGCTAGGTTATCCGAAGACTTCGTTATCCAAGGGTTAGGGGTTGGGTGTCACCTCACAAGGAGCACCCTTGTGGTTAATTACTGAGGTCCATGGGAGGGGTCGTGTAAGGAGTGTTAAAACGTGGACTGCTTTAGCTGAGAAGCACAAAGCGGGATGCACCCTGATGAAGTAGGTCAGGAGTCGGCTCAAAGGTCTGGAGGTCTTTGCTGTCAGGCCAGATTACTGGGGCAGGGGAGAGGCCACGGCAAGTGACGTAAACTTCACGGCTCTCAACCTGTCAAAAAATTACACAGTGGGTTTTCAGGCGCTCTTATGGGATTTCTCCATCTAAATGCACTTAACTTAATAAATATTTAGAATGGTAACAACAGGAAAGTGTCGCGGATTCTAAATTAACAGGATCAAAACTCTGTGAAGTTTCACTGCACCTCTCCTTCACTCTCCTCACTTTCCCGACACTGCCCTCCCCCTGCCCTTGGGCCTCGTCTGCCCCGCCCCGGAGTCCCCTCTCACACACAGGCCACGCCCAACGATGTACCCCCGTGTCCTGCAGGTCTGCACCTTCTCCAGCCCATACCTGACGCAGTGCCCCCAGCCCGCGGCCGAGCGCCCGGGACACAGGTCGCGACAGCAGGAGCGCCATGATGAAGCCTGGACAGGAAGCAGGGCCGGGAGGGCGGAAACCGGCTGGGAGAAACCAAATGAGTAGGGGAGGACCAAGGAGAGAGGAACGAAGGTGCGGATACTGGAAGAAACCAACAGGGGAGGGGGAGCCAAAGTGACAGATCTGAGAGACTGGGGGGAGAGGAGGAAAGGAGGGCGTTAAGGGAGATCCCTTTCCCGATGAAAGGCAGAAACTGAATCCCATTATCCTTTCTGGTATACTCTGTGCGCACGGAGCCGTCAGCATATATGTGGGGAGGGGAGAAACAGAAATCCCTTTTTGTATATAATTCAATTTCGCCCCCTTTTTAAATCAGCCTTTTAGTTTCTTTAAACAGTAGCTGAAGAGGGCGGAATTTAAGGGGAATGTGGGAAACGACGTGCCCATCCATTTTTAATTTAAGAAAAACAGTTCCCCATCCTTTTGGTGAATAGACAACCGTCATGGGACGGTTAATTTTTAGAGTTAAAATGCTTCCCTTGACATCTAAGACAGGGTAGACTCATGTGCTGTGAAACCGAAAGAGGGCAGGCATCCAAGCAAGCCTTCTTGCCAGGGTGCCTGCTATCCTGAAAGAAATATAAATGTGCACAACTGGTCAGTTTAAAAATGCGAAGGGTGCTTGGGAAGCAGGTATTGGCTTTAATTGATATAATCATTGAAGCTTCTTGATAATAGATTTATTCTTTTTAAATGTTATTGCTAGGGAGTTATTAGCTGAGCTGTGAAGTGTGTGATTTAAAGGACAATTATTTTAAAAAAATGCACTACGGACAGTCAGGGTATTACTGATCTCTCTATTTACAAAGCACTTTTTATCTTAAACATTTTTGCACATTTTGTAGCAGCCTATCTTGCACTGTGTGTAATCTAAGTTCACGACAACGACTTGCATATTCACACTGCTTCGTGTCACAGACTGGGACCACAGCACTACACATACACAAGTCACTATTCGCCACTGCACAGACAAGCATTAGCAGTGGCTTTCAGGTTGCAGACACAGACCTCCGCAGCAGTGGTGGCTGGTGACTGAAAGCAGTGGTGGGGCACAAATACAAGATGGAATTGCACCTTGTGAGAGAGCCTCACTACCCACGTATTTCAATTCACCTACTCACCCACTGCCTTTGGTCACCTACCCATTTACTCATCCACATTGTCATCCACTGCCATTCACACAACTCTTATACACAGACACCCACATTTTCTCAGCACTCTGTCAAGCCCTGCAAACACATTCAAACAAGCACACATTGCCTCACCCATCCAGTATCCAGCAGTTTCAGTGATTAAAAGGTACACGTTTGTTTGAGCTGCAGATTACATGTTTAATATGACATATCACGTCATTAGTCTGCAGAAGAAATAAAACAATAACTAGCCATGATAAATTACTCAAACCATTACTGCCTTTGAGAGACAAAATCACCTACAGAGGCAGTGAAAGGAGAGGAGAGCTGAGAGAACAGATTATTTTCTTATTGTCTGTAAAAAAGATAGAGCTCCAACTTACTTGTGTGCAGGGTTGTCTTTGGCATATTTATGACTTGGGGTCTTCAGGTCACACTCCTGTCTCCCAGAGAGCCCTGGATGGAGTTATTTATTGCATTTATTCCATTTCTCTGCCACAGACTGGGGATTTTCTTTGCGCAATGCCACATTCTTTTAAAAGAATGTGACCTCTGGTACGTAGAACCTTCTGATCACACCCCACCATTTGAGTAAATAGGAAAGGGTGGAGAATAATATCGGAGTGACATGAAGTTTTCAGAAACCCGGGCTGAAAAAAAACCGCTCCAGGCTGTTTACAATCAGGGCTTCTGGTGGAGGAGGAGATAAGCCAGGGACGTCACTGCGTTCTGAGAAAACGTAAGGGCTTTGAGCCCTGTCAGCCCTACTGTGCAGCTTTCAGCCACATACTGACGCAGGCGCAGTGGGGCTTTTCAAAGTGCACGACTTTCACTCCGAAAATGTTGTGCAGAAAATGTTTTACTTTCATCATGCAATTAAATGTATGCTTCCCTAGAGAGGCCAGAAAAGGCTAGGGGCGCAGCCCCTTGGCCCTTGAACACCAGCCGCCACTGCTCCGCAGTGCATTAACGTTTAAAGGTTTCATAACATACAATAGTGCCTTTCCCACTGATTAACTTACCTTGCATTTATTTTACATTTAAGCTGTGCCTTATTTTATATGTAATTACCTGAAGGTGAAAGACTGCAAAATGTTTCTGATATTTTATTCTTTTAGCCGTGTCTTTGATCCTACCCCCATGCTCACTTACCACATCCCTTTGCACACAGCATCACAGTTCCCATACTTTTAAAAATACAATCAAATACTGCTTAAAGGCTGTAGCTGAAAAAGGACATTGTAGTTGTTTATTTGATTACTGTGTTACTTCCAATCCTATGACTCTGTTCCTGTATCTCATACATGCCAGTATTTGGACGGGGTCTGATTGAGAAGTCGGGCATTCGGTCGGTTGCCTGAGGTCAAATGTGGACTGTCTTTTTCCCCTTATGTTTGCCAGGGTTGGGGCAGGCTCACACTGCTCCTCTAACCTAAAGAAGTCACAGCAGCCCCTGCCCAAATTAGCACAGACAGTCAGATGGCTCATTACCAAGTAAGAATAACAATGGATCAGCCAGAGCCACCACAGCATACAGTGCACCGCCTCCTGTCCTACACAGCTTTAGGGCATGACACAGGGGCCTTGCCTCCACATTACTTCTTTAAGTAGCAGAGGTCATACTTATGTCGTGTAGTTTTTCATTTATAGTGAGAAAGCAAACTCCAAGGGCCAGAATACAAAGTAAAACCCCTGATTCAATGAGGTTCTCCTGTCTGACATGACAACTTGAAAGCTTTGGGTTCAAAGCAGGGAAATAATTAAAAACATCCATTTGAGCCATCAAATAATGGTGTGTTCTTAAGACACATACTGAAGGTGTTTTAATGAATCAACTCTTGCAATGCAGGAGGTGGGCTGCTACTATCTGTTGTCTTGTGGTGAGTACACTGCTGTAGGTAAAGTGGGAAGCAGTGTACTTTTGAATGTATAACAGCCTGAAGTAACATTCCATATTTTTTCACTCTTTGAAATACATTCAGACTTTCCATGTTCAGATACTAGTTTACTCCATTCGCGGCATGCACACAAGGGCAAGTCCCTCTGACCCCCAAAACGGTTTCACATTTGCAGAAGCACTAACAGCATCTAGGTTTGTTCCCACCGTGTGTTGCACAGCGCTGTTTGAACCTGTCAGCGCTGTTTGAACCTTATTTAACTTCTCTAGAATTCATATTCATAAACTCTTATTACATGAATTTCTTTTAATTTAATATTCAAAAAGTTTTCTTTATTTTCAATTATGATTTTGAGTTAATTCCAAAGACAAGAGAGGCATCAGGCAGAAGACTGAAAGGAAGACCAGGAGCAGGGAGCCTTATCTGCAGCCCCAAACCCAACCAACAACCATCAATTCTCTTTCTGCTGTTGACATTTCAGTCAAAATATTAGAGTGAAGGATGTTAGAGAAGTTTAGGGGGATAAGCAGGAGACTCTTGGAATTGAGGGCTAGCAAAAGTCTCCGGCAACTAAGATTGAGACTGGAGCCTTGGAGAGCTGAGTTTAATTGGAGCCTCAAAGACATAAATGAGAAGGTCTTTACCGTGGAGCTTTAGTGTGAGAAGGAGCATGTGAACCTCAGTGTAATCAGGATCTTCGGAGTTCTAGCAGTGAGTGGGACCTGCAGGGCCATAATATGTGCAGAGTAACCAGGAGCCTCACTAAATCTCTTTTTTTTGTTTATAGCCTCCCCTTGTATGAAGGCCTTAACGGCCCCCCATATATAAAAAAAAAAAAACAGGGGCGGATCCCTTATTTATCTCCAAAAAATCAGTTACTAATACTTTGAGGCTAGTTACCCAGTCTTCATCTGCCAAAAGCGACCTATCAAGGCGCCATTGTGAACGACAATGCTGATTAGCCGAATCCTTGAAGTCATCAAAATCGACCCAAGGAACTGAATGGTCTGAGAAAAAGTTTGCGAGTATTCCTGTTCGGTGCCATTTTAATATAAATGAGACCAGAATAAAATCAAATCTTGATGCCATATTATACCTTTTAGAATAACACATGTACTCTTTAACATACTGATGATCAGCTCGCCACACATCTACTAAGCCTAACTCTTGTATCAGATTTGCCAGATATTGAGAAGTTTTTGGTTTCTTCTGTGCTTTATTCTTACGTGATGAGTCCCACAAAGTATTTGGCATCACATTAAAGTCCTCGCCTATTATAAAATACCCTTGAAGAAGGGAAAGATGCGTATATAGTGTCTGCATTGGTTTTTATATCATCCTCTATCGGACCATAATAGTGTACGAAATGGGCCTCCTTATCTGCCATTGTTGTGGAGACTATTATCCATCTCGCCTGTGGGTCTCGAACAACCCTATTTATTTTCCCTACGAATCTCCTGGAGAATAAGATTGCCACGCCTCGTACTGCAGCATCCACTTAAGTGTAAAAAGAATTGGCAATGTATGGCGGAAATCTAGTTAGCTTAGTATTAAGCTTTAACTGTGTCTCCTGTACAAGAAGCACTTGAACCTGTGCTGTTTCCAGCCAGCGAAGCACAGCACAACATTTCTCATTGTTGTTGGCCCCATTCAAGTTACAGGAGGCTACTCTTAATTTAGATTCCATCCTTACACAAAATGCTATTCCTTCCTGGTAAATAACATCGCCCTCGTACTATTAGTTTAACTAAACTTTAGTCTTGTGTTTTTTCCTCAGGCAAGCAATTAAGTTGGATGACTAGCACCTGCATTTTTTGTTCTAACTCCCTTTTGAACCCCCCATCCCCCCTGTGAAACTCCCCCCCTTCCTTCCCCTCCCTACCCCAACAGATCCAACCCGTCATGAATCCATCAGACAGTGCACCACCCCCCTCCCTGTGCCTCAAAAAAAAAAACATTAGGGTGCCTTGACGTGGCACCGGTGGAGCCTTGGCCTTAAAAAGAGCAGCAAGGCGGAGGAACCACACTGACACCGGCATACAAAAGCTAATCGTCCAATCTAAAAAAAAATACCTTAAGCGACTCTAGCACTCCCCCTACCCATGACCCCCCTATACATTTCACATCCCCTACACCTCTTGTCAATATCTACTATCCTTGTGCCCTAGCTTACGAAGAGAAACAGTTCCTACTAAACCATGAATGGCATACAATATTGAAACACCAAAATACCAATATGTAATATGCAAAATATGGCCTGACATACTAAACATAAAGACTTCTCCTTTCACTATTTCCTTGTTTATTTTACATGCTGCAAAATGTTCCTTGCTTCCTGGACATTTTGGAAGACTTTCGCTTGACCCTTGTATAATACTTTCAGTTTCGCTAGTTGCACTATATCAGCCGGGGCCCCCCATCTTTTGAAATCATCAATTAGCCCGACAAACTCCCGACGCCTATGGGCTGCTGCCACTGACTTCTGAAAACACACGAAATCTAGAACTATCGTCCAATTTAAATTTGCGTACTTTCCTGGCTTGAGAAAGAATTTGCTCCTTTATTCTAAAATCACCAAAATTAACCAGAATAGCACGTGGATACTTTGAATTAACAGGACGCACAAAGGGTACCCTATGGGCCCTCATGATGGATAAATCTCCTTCCGGGTTTGCCCTGTCCGGAAGAATGATTTTACCAATAAGTTCGGATACCACCTTACTTACAGATGAGCCAGCTTCCGTCTCCTCCGGAACCCCTACAATCTGAGGTTGGAGTGCCGTGATCTGTGTTCCATCTCTTCAAGCTTATTTTGAAGATCTTCTAGTTCAGATTGGACCCGAGATGTTGTCGTCTCCACTTGGTTATTTGTGTCCTCTAAATCCGAGACCCTTTGTTCCACCTGCGATACTCTAGTCGAAAGAAGAGTTAAATGAGTATTACGTTGGTTCAACTGTTCCTTTGTTTCCCTACAAGATTCTTCCTGAGAAACTTTTATGGCTCGAAGTTCCACTAAGATCTGGCCCATCAACTCCTCCATTGTTGCGGTAATATTTGTGGTGCCTTCTGTATTTACCGTAATGAGGGGGTTCTGTAAAGAGCTGGGTGCCGAAAGCAAAGTATTGGTTCCTAGGTTCTCTGAAGTTAGATTAAGTATCCTTGATCCACTTGACGCTACAGCAGCGGCATCGGTGGGAGGTGCTGTGATGTTCGTTGCAGTTTCTTCTTCTGGCAGAATTGTACTCTCGGGTCCTCCTTCTTTTAATGAGCCTCCTGCGGTCGCTTTAGGTGGTTCTTTTTTAGCATTGCTGGAAAAAAGCGATAAGCAAGTTTCGCCAAAGCTTTCCCCTTATATTGAGAGGATGTCGTAGAGTGAGCAGGAGGGAGATTGTTTGATAATACTAAGGTTGGTGATAAAGAGGGAGTCGCACCTGTCGAACCATCTTGAACATGCAGGTCGGCCGACCACACTGCTGATTGTGCAGAATCTTCCCCTATGCTGGGCTCGGGCATGACAGAGAGACCTGATAAAGAAGATGTAGAGTCCTGGCTCCCCGCAGAATCTCTAAGAGAGACTGGTCCGTCTTGTTGATGAGAGCTATGCCTATACCTGCTCAAGGCAGGAGTCAAGAGGTTAGATTTTGCTCCTTTCGTGTGTTTTGCCACTGTCCGTGCTTTAAGGCCACCGTCCCGGGTCATACGTTTCATCGTACTCTGGGGGGGGAAGGACCCTATGACGGGGGTAAGTCCAGACGAGACTGAAGTGGAGTAAATAAGGCTATAGGAAGTGGCAGCCAGATAGGTAACTTGAACTTAAGTACGGGGGTATAGAACCCACGAATGTGAGTGGCAAGAGTGGCAGGGGTTACCAGGGAAAGCAGCTACATCTACATAACCACTAACCACTTCCGTCGTGCTCCCCAGACCCCTGTTAATTTTGAAAGGACATCTGATGGCTGGTTTGTAAAATGCCCCTGCCCAACCTGACCTGTCACAGTTTGACCTCACACCCCTGCCAACGACTATTTATTTACGATTATTTTTTTTTGCAGTCTTTTTCACTCCTTCCAATCCATGCAAAGTATCTACAGTAGTTTCGTTATACTGGCTATCACAACCTCCTATGCTGCCACCCCTATTCACCCAAACCACATGTCCCACTCCAATGCTCCACTTATCTGACTGTTGCTATCCGTAGTAGTTTGTCTCCCTCCTCTCCTCTCTCTCTGCTTGGCCGTGTCTCCGTGCCTCCTGCCTCCTTACATGCCCTCAAGATGTTCAGCCAAATAATCAGAGAGGAGGAAATATTAGCAAGAAGTGGCAGGGAGATTTCCAAACACTCCCGTTGTTGTACCGCACTCCTCCTCCTCCTCCTGCAGCTTTTCGGTCTCCCAGCACCAATGCTGGAGACCGCCGACTCGCGCCTTACGCCTTCAGCAGAGAATTTCTTCGGAGGCATCACCCAACCTCCCGATGAGTCTCGAAACGGGGCGGGAGGCGCACCGTCAGCCGCTCGGTTTTAGTGCGGCGCGATCCTCCGTGCATCGCGTCCACCCGCCATTGCTGCTCCAGGCGAAAGCTCTTGGTCACAGAGCATGACGGGAGCTCAGGAGCCTCACTAAATCTCATGGTGAGCATGGCTTCCACGTACTTGAGGGTGAACAGCAGCTTCTGTTTTTTTGAGCAGGAGATAAAGAGCCTCAAGGTGAAGAGGAATCTAAGTGGACCTGTGGGTGAGTAGGATTCCAAGGCACCAATGAGTAAGCACAATTGCAAGCACACCTAAAAGTCAAGAGAAGCCTCTTGGGTTCTCAGTGTGAGTAGGAGCTTCAGGGATGTGAGTTTGAGCATGAGCTTTGGAGGTCTAGAGTGTAGAAATTAGGTTAAGGGTTCTGAAGGAGAGTAGGTAGTTTTAGGACCAACCGATGATGAGGAAGAACCTAAGTGTCTTAAGTTGAGCACGGCTTCCAGGTCCTTGAGAAGTAACAGAACGCAGACTTAATAATCATTCTTCAAGGACTTATAGGTTAATAGACAGTGAGAATCCCTAAGAATGAGCAGGAACTTTAGACCCTAAGCACAGGGAGGTGACTCAGTGATCTGAGGGTGAGCACAGACAGAGATTTAGGGATCTGAAGATGAATGAGAAATGCACTAAATAATGTTTTTTTTAGTCCCATCCATGTTACTGTCCCTACAGGCTAACAAAGGCTTTATCTACCACAACATTTGCCTAAAATTTGCCCCTGATACTAACCAAGCACACATGTGAGCCATTTTTAAACATTCTTTTGACTGCCCAGGCCTATTTTGTGTTCCAAATCGACTCTGTATTTGGATACAAGGAAAGGGGAAATTTTGGAGAAAAAAAACATATTTTTCCCATTGAGTTATAATTTTAGGCTGGACACTGATAAAATATGTACTTTTTGGCTTAATATTTGGAAGCTTCTCCTACTTGAACCAGGTGCGTTGTTACATATGTTATCTGCAAACATTATAAGCATTTAGAAAAATACTTAATGAAGGCAGTGAAGACTATAATAAGAACTTGACAAAACCAACTGTTAGCAATTCAATGAGGTGGGTAGACAATGCCACCCCTACAAGATGTGATGCAGAGAGTATGTTTTAGCCATAGAACTAGGAGACCTGCCATAAAATCAGTTACCACTTTTCCAAATATTTTATTCACTTATAAGGTGCCCAACACAGTACAGTTTCCCAGGTAGGGCAGACCCTGTGCTTTTTTGGGAGAACCTTCTCACTGCAGGAATGGTCCAGAATCAAGAGGCACGGTTTATCATACCTATAGGAGGCTGATCCTCTAGTGTGCAAAGCTAGGCATACTGTGCAGGGGGTCCAGGCAACCACACATTGGTTTCAAGTGGTAAAAACTAGATCACTTAATACTCTAATTTTTAAGGTAGCTTGGTCGAGAGGTTAGGCCAATCTTGGAGAAATGCAAAGTATTTGTTGCGCTTACAGCATCAATCTTGCCCCTCCTACACTCAGAGTAATAACTTGCGACCAATTTATAAAAATACTTCAGATTTTTATGTAATTTTTAAGACCAAGATTATCAAAATTGGTTAAGTACTTTTTGAATATGGATTTTTAAAGTTTAATCTTTTTGTGAGTAATTACACACCATAGGAATCAATGGAAAGTCACCTTTAAAAATACATATAAAATCACACAGTTGCTTTACCAAATTCTTCTTTTGCAGGTTGGTTGAGGTTGTTGGTGGGTACGCTGTACCCTCCCGGTTTCGGCGGGAGTAGTGGTGAAAGGTCTCTGGAGCTGGTGGAGGGCTACTGCGGGGCACCACTTGGAAAAGGTCTGTGCAGGTAAGTTTAGAGGTGGTTCCTTGGAGTGTCGAGGTCGCAAAGGGTGAGGGACCCTTAGGGCACAGCAGGTTCTTTGTTCAGGGCAAAGGGCGGCCGTGTGCAGAGCAAATCGGTGAACCAGGAGCTGTGCACAAAGATGCTTTTTGGATCTGGAAGTAAATCGCTTCAAGCGTTGGTTCCAGGACAATGGGGGCACTCTGGCGGGAAGTCTGGGGTGTTCCTGAAGTCGCTCAACTGGAGCTTCCTCCTGGACCTTTTTCAGCTCCGGGCAGGCTGGTTTTCCTTCTGTCCGACATCTGCTTACCAAAACCCAGGTGTAAAGAAATGGCTCCCTGTTGCAGTTACCCCCCCACTTTTTGCCTGATACTGATGCTGATCTGACTGAGAAGTGTGCTGGGACCCTGCTAACCAGGCCCCAGCACCAGTGTTCTTTCACCTAAAATGTACTTTTGATTCCACAATTGGCACACCCTGGCATCCAGGTAAGTCCCTTGTAACTTGTACCCCTGGTACCAAGGGCCCTGATGCCAGGGAAGGTCTCTAAGGGCTGCAGCATATCTTATGCCACCCTGGGGACCCCTCACTCAGCACAGACACACTGCTTGCCAGCTTGTGTGTGCTGATGAGAACAAAACGAGTAAGTCGACATGGCACTCCCCTCATGGTGCCATGCCAACCTCACACTGCCTATGCAGTATAGATAAGTCACCCCTCTAGTAGGCCTTACAGCCCTAAGGCAGGGTGCACTATACCATAGGTGAGGGCACCAGTGCATGAGCACTATGCCCCTACAATGTCTAAGCAAAACCTTAGACATTGTAAGTGCAGGGTAGCCATAAGAGTATATGGTCTGGGAGTCTGTCAAAAACGAACTCCACAGCTCCATAATGGCTACACTGAATACTGGGAAGTTTAGTATCAAACTTCTCAGAATAATAAACCCACACTGATTCCAGTGTTGGATTTATTAAAAAATGCACACAGAGGGCATCTTAGAGATACCCCCTGTATTTTACCCAATTGTTCAGTGCAGGACTGACTGGTCTGTGCCAGCCTGCTGCTGAGAGACGAGTTTCTGACCCCATGCGGTGAGAGCCTTTGTGCTCTCTGAGGACAGAAACAAAGCCTGCTCTGGGTGGAGGTGCTTCACACCTCCCCCCTGCAGGAACTGTAACACCTAGCAGTGAGCTTCAAAGGCTCAAGCTTCGTGTTACAATGCCCCAGGGCACTCCAGCTAGTGAAGATGCCCGCCCCCTGGACACAGCCCCCACTTTTGGCGGCAAGTCCAGGAGAGATAATGAGAAAAACAAGGAGGAGTCACTGGCCAGTCAGGACAGCCCCAAAGGTGCCCTGAGCTGAAGTGACTCTAACTTTTAGAAATCCTCCATCTTGCAGATGGAGGATTCCCCCAATAGGGATAGGAATGTGACCCCCTCCCCTTGGGAGGAGGCACAAAGAGGGTGTACCCAACCTCAGGGCTAGTAGCCATTGGCTACTAACCCCCCAGACCTAAACACGCCCTTAAATTTAGTATTTAAGGGCTCCCCTGAACCTAAGAATTTAGATTCCTGAAACTATAAGAAGAAGAAGACTGCTGAGCTGAAAAACCCCTGCAGAGGAAGAACAGAAGACACCAACTGCTTTGGCCCCAGTCCTACCGGCCTGTCTCCTACCTTCCAAAGAACCCTGCTCCAGCGACGCTTTCCAAGGGACCAGCGACCTCTGAATCCTCTGAGGACTGCCCTGCTTCAAGAAAGACAAGAAACTCCAGAGGACAGCAGCACTGCTCCAAAAGAACTGCAACTTTGTTTCAAGGAGCAGATTTAAAGACCCCTGCAACTCCCCGCAAGAAGCGTGAGACTTGCAACACTGCACCCGGCGACCCCGACTCGACTTGTGGAGAACCAACACCTCAGGGAGGACCCTCCGGCGACTCCAAGACTGTGAGTAACCAAAGTTGTCCCCCCTGAGCCCCCACAGCGACGCCTGCAGAGGGAATCCCGAGGCTCCCCCTGACCACGACTGCCTGAACTCCATTTCCCGACGGCTGGAAAAGACTCTGCACCCGCAGCCCCCAGCACCGAAAGGAATGGAACTCCTGTGCAGGAGTGACCCCCAGGAGGCCCTCTCCCTTGCCCAGGTGGTGGCTACCCCGAGGACCCCCCCCCTTGCCTGCCTGCAACGCTGAAGAGATCCCTTGATCTCTCATTGATTTCCATTGAAAACCCGACGCTTGTTTCTACACTGCACCCGGCCGCCCCAGTGCCGCTGAGGGTGTACTTTTTGTGTGGACTTGTGTCCCCCCCGGTGCCCTACAAAACCCCCCTGCTCTGCCCTCCGAAAGACGCGGGTACTCACCTGCTGGCAGACCTGAACCGGGGCACCCCCTTCTCTCCATTGAAGCTTATGCGTTTTGGGCACCTCTTTGACCTCTGCACCTGACCGGCCCTGAGCTGCTGGTGTGGTAACTTTGGGGTTGCTCTGAACCCCCAACGGTGGGCTACCTTGGACCCAAACCTGAGACTTGTAAGTGATTTACTTACCTGACAAAACTAACAAAAACTTACCTCCCCCAGGAACTGTGAAAATTGCACTGTGTCCACTTTTAAAACAGCTTATTGTGTTTTATGTAAAAAGTATACATGCTAATGTAATGATTCAAAGTTCCTAAAGTACTTACCTGCAATACCTTTCAAATGAGATATTACATGTAGAATTTGAACCTGTGGTTCTTAAAATAAACTAAGAAAATATATTTTTCTATAACAAAACCTATTGGCTGGATTTATCTCTGAGTGTGTGTTCCTCATTTATTGCCTGTGTGTATGTACAACAAATGCTTAACACTACTCCTTGGATAAGCCTACTGCTCGACCACACTACCACAAAATAGAGCATTAGTATTATCTCTTTTTGCCACTATCTTACCTCTAAGGGGAACCCTTGGACTCTGTGCATACTATTCCTTACTTTGAAATAGTGCATACAGAGCCAACTTCCTACACCAGGATATTGACACAGTGCGACCACTGAAGGGCAGAGTGCCACCAAACTTGGCTCACTTGCAGGGTTTGTTCTTGCAGTCGTTGGTGTGTCGTCGGGTCCAGCTGTGACTTCCGGATCAGGAGTTAGTGGCTGGTCACTGAAGTGACCCTCACTGGTTCAATGGTTTCCTCTTGTTGCAGAGTGGTACCTTCACCCTGGAGGGAGTTCTTGGGCGATTGGCACAGCCTGGAGGTTCTCTGGGGTTCTTCAGGTCAGTCCAGCTGTCCAGCAGGGGCGATTGTCGGGTCCTGGGTGCAGCTGGCAGGGTTTGGCGCCTTTTCTTTGTGCAGCAGGTCCACAGTTCTTGTGAATTGGATCTTCTTGGTACTGGTCTTCTTTGTGTCCATTTAATCGGATTACCTGGTCTAGGGGTGGCCACTAAATACTGAATTTAGTCAGACCTTCAGGGGGAACCTGGTAGAGTCCAATGGGACACCTATCTTTGGGTGGCTACACCCACTACAGTGACCACTTCCTGTGGGAAGGGAGGGTCACTTCCCTATCCCTGATTGGCTATTTTCCTTCCACCTAAGATAGAGGAAATTAAATGGATTGGCCATCTCGCAGACAACACCTTAGGGGTGGTGCATGCCAGGTGGGGCCACTCCTACTCTTTGTGTAGTTTCCCCCCTTTGCTCCCACCAAAAGTGGGAGTTTACAAAGGGGTTGACCGTCTGCTGCTTGCTGCAGGCCTGGGGTTGAGTTTCAAAGGCAGTAAGCCCTTTGAAGCTCACCAGCAAGGCAGTGCACATTCCTGAAGGAGGGGGTGTTAGAACATCAACCCAAGAGGGGCACTGTTTTGAAACCCAGAAGGCAGTAGTTCTCACCCCAGGGGTTCAGACTTGTGTCTCGAGGTGGCAGGCTGGTTGGGACCAGCCAGCAACCATACCAGGGTAGTTAGCCTTTGCAGGGGACACCTCTAAGGTGAACTCTGGCTACATTTTAAAATGAAACCAATACTGGTACCATTTTGTTATCAAACAACTCAGAATGATAAATCCAAACAACCCAGGGTTCAGAGTGGCCATCATGTAGCTGTGAAACCGGTACTGATCAGTGTCCAGCACATGCATTTAAAATGGCTGCTCTGTTTACTCACTATGTCCCAGGTTTGGCAAGGACACAGTGGGAGCATATTGCTCATGCAGCTATGCCCTCACATGGAATATAGTGCAACCTGCAACCATTTACTAGGGACTTATGTTGGCAGATAAAGGTGTTGCCAATTACCTTTGCAATGTTTAGGGAAAGAACACTGGCACTGGGAACCTGATTAGCAGGTTCCTAGTGCAATCCAGTCCAAGTTGCATCCAGAAACCAGGCAAAAAGTGTGTGTGTGGGGAAAAAGGGTTACTGCAACAAAGTGCCACTTTCCCACAATCCAAGCTTTTCGCATGTGACCAAATCTTGGACGGTAACTTTTTCAACTTACGCCTCTTCCTCCCTTTTTTAGTCAAGATTGGGTGTACTTAGAATCAGGCTAAGAAGCTGCAGTGAGTCTGACAAGAAAACTTTACTGCAACCCTATACACAGTTTGTATTACCTTGGAGGAGACAGAGCCCGGCCTGACACACTGCCCACCAAAATAGATACAATGGAAAACGTTATGTGTTTTGGTACAAGTATATGCTGCATTGCATCTCTTGCATTACCAAGCTGTTTGATTTATGGCAACTTACTATTGACCTATTCCCAGGACAGGTCACCAGAGCAGGTTTTATTCACAAACGCATATGATCTTATATTTTCACATCTAAGTAGGTTAACAGACAAAGATCATTTGGGGTGCAACTCTACGCAATCAGTGAAGTTCCACGACACACTATTTCGTATCATATTCAGTCTTTACTTTTAAATTATGAGTATATCAGAGGTGTGTAAATATCAAGGTTCCAATAGATAGCTAAAGTGTTTGAACTGGATGCCAAAGCTTTCTGAAGTCCCAAAGTTATGTCTTCCTTTTCATCCTGACAGTCAAATTAGTGAAACTAAGTATTCTGTTTTGCCAGGAGTCTCATGCTGTTGTCTCCAGTCAGGCTAATTAATAACTATGCCCGCTGCAGAGATTTGAGGTTCGTCCTCTCATTAAGGGAAACTTCACTGCAGGTTCTTGCTTTCCTCAGTAGCATTTTGTAAGGTGAACATGCTCCTAGAGCTGCCTTAAGCACAACATATTTTGTGCTGGAGCCCCTAACTTACAATAACTTTGTAAATAAAGTTGGCAATTCACAGGCACCATTACGCTTCTCTAGTTGACTGTGTGCAGGAACCCTGGGAGGAAAATCCCACTGGGCCACTGAAGGCATCATACTGATTTTGATTCACATCCTTGCAATGTGTGCTTCTCATCACTATCCTTTTTAAGGTGCAGAAAGTGGGATATTTGATGCCCCACACGAGCCGGTTATGGTACACATGATGGACATTCTAAGGGCAGTACCAGAGAAAATGGGATGTTTGGTCAACCTAGTTTATCATCTTTAAAAAAAAATAATGATTTGTGTAGTCATTTTATCCCTCTTTCGAGCATATATGCAAATTTAGTGACTACTGTACATGGCTGTAAATTGTATCAGACAGCTGCAAAGTGGCTCTATATCGTGTGCAAGCTTCAGAGAAACCAGGGTTATTTTTGTGAAGTGCATTCTGGGACATGTCCCATTGCTTTTTGCATTTTAAGTGTAGCCCCCTTTTAGGATCAAGTTTGCAATAGCATGCTCAAGGTCATGTTTCTCGCTTGTGATACTCTGTTGTTAACTAAAAAGGGCTTAGAGCCTGCCTGTTGTTTACAACTTTTTGGCTTGCGTGGCACTCTTCTCTAAGGCCTCGTAATTCATCACTGCAGCCAAGCATCTGTGGAACACGGACCCAGTGCTTATTGATTCAACTCATTCAGTGCCAGTCCGCAGCCCCCAGCATTGATTGAGGTATTTCAGGTGAACTTCTAGGGCCCAGGGGGCATGGCCGCCAAGATGGCCGATCGGCAGCACTTGACGAGTGCTCCCAATCCCCGCTAACTAATCCTACCTAATCCTGACGCCCCGGGCCCCCGCGGACCTGACAATTGAGTCCTGGAGCCCGTGGGAACCGAGGAGTGGATGGGGGGGGTGGCGGGGGAGAGAATCGGAGGTGCCAGACGCCGAAAAAATGAGCGGCGGGGGAGCTTGGCAGAAGGGTGCCTGACCCCAAGATGGCGGCCGCAGATCTGAAATGCAGCAAAATCAGCCGTAAGAGGCACTGGAGCGGTGCGAATTTAGAGGCTGAGGTTCCTGAAGGGGGGCCACTCAAGGTGAGGTGTTGAGTGTAGTTTGACACCGCGGCCCCCACCTCGCTCCCCCTCCCCCGAGAGTGGATGCACAGTTGGAGTTGGGCCTCCCCGTTGGATTGGAGGCCCGTGCGGTGATAGGGGAAGCGGTGGAGTGCGGCTGCTTGCCCCCCTGCGCGGAGCGCACAGGCCCTGGATGTTTGGGGCTCACAGCACCATAGTGGGCATACAGTGGCAGTTGGAGCCGTCGTCGGGCTGCTTTTTGAGGAGACACTCCCCTGTGATGGGATCTACTTGGGATCCTGGGTTGCCCAGCTCTGAAGTGCGTGACCAGCAAGCTGTGCATTGGATACGTCAGCTCGGAGCAACACTTACGCTGCTTCTACATGTGCCGGCACCCTACTCCTGTGGGGGGTGGGGGATTAGGAGATTGAGAGGTGTTGGGTGGCAGGGATATGGAGCTCGACTACCTGCCTCGCGCCTGGAAGGATTGAGCCTAGCATTTGGTGTGTTCCTTCGTAACTGCCACTTCGGCAGGTGGACACCATGGGCAAGGATAGAACGCAAAAGGGTACGCAGCAAACTAGGATGAACCAATACACAGCGCAGGGTTCGAATGGGAGTCTACAAAAAGATCCCCCAAGCCCCTCGGAGAAGGGTGCGGAACCCACCGGGGCAAAAATCCTGGCTGCTATTGAGTCCTCGCAGCATGCCATGCAAACTCAGATTGCGGCCATAGCGGTTGATGTCAGTCTGCTCCGTACAGATCTAAGAGTGGTGGCGGAACGCTCGGTGGCCACTGAGAAACAAGTGACATGCCTGAAGTCTGAGATGGACACGCTGAAGGCCTCGGTGGCCACCGTTGAAGCTAAAACGCACAAACTGGAAGCGAGAGTCGAAGATAGGGCGAGGCGGTGTAACCTCCGTATAGTGGGCTTCCCCGAAGGTGTGGAAGAGGCAAATGTTGAGGCTTTCTTGGAAGACTGGATCCGTAAAACATTGCGGAATGCCCCCTTATCGGCTGTATTTATGGTGGAACGTGCGCACAGAGCCTTTGCTGCGCCGCCACTGCTGGGAGCCCCTCCACGAACGATTATAGCCAAGGTCCTTAACTATAGAGACCAGGATGTAATTTTGCAGGAGGTGCGCAAACATGGAGATCCTACATTTGAAAATCACATCATGTGTTTTTTCCCTGACTGCACCAGGATGGTGCAGATCCAGAGACAATTCTTTACTGGTGTTAAACGCAGGCTGAAATAACTGGGCTATACCTATATGCTGCTGTTTCCAGCCAAGTTGAAAGTTCTCCATGCAGGTCGCTCGCATTTTGTTTCAATCTCCTGAGGCGGCTTGGGACTGGTTGGAGCGGAACGATGTGGTGGGAACGCCAGACTTCCTAGTTTGAGAGAATGACAGGAGACCCCGTGGGACAGCAGAGGTGCATACTGCAGCCCGCAGGAGAACCCGACGACATCGTGCTGGCCAAGGATGCTGAGTGATTGTTCGTTCAGACGGTGCCCTGAGCCTTGAACGTCGGAGATGGGAGCGAGAGGAGGCTAAACTGTTGGTTCAAACTGTCATGTCAGAGGAGTCCTCTCGCTCTGGGTCTCCCTGTGTTGCCGGCAGACTGTCTCCGGAAATGAGCCCTGAGGTCACCTAAATGGTCCATTGACCCTTCGGACGTGGTTGGAGCCACATTCTTTGGTTGTGGATGATTCTTTGAGGTCTTCCCACTCTTGTACCCTCTTTTCTCTCTCTGACCCTCCCCTCTCCTCCTGCTGCTGTCTTGGGATGAGTAGTGACGGGGTACGGGTCGATGATTGTTCCGGGAGTTGCTGCGGAGTGGTGGAACTGAGCTAACCCCCCATGGTTGTTGTTGTTGGTTATAATTGTGGGTACAGTGTGTGTGCGGGCCGGACGATTGGCGTGGGCAGATTGTCGGAGCGCTGTCTGGCCCTGAATCTAGCTATCGAGCGGGAACGGCGATCGCCCCCCACTACTGGATTATAGAAGTGATAGCGGGGTACACACACGATTGGGCAGACACTAGTTGTGGGAGGTGGCGGGGTTTAAGTTGTGGGGGCTGTGTGTGGTTGGGAGGAGGCGGCCCGGATGGGTGGTGGGGTGTGTGGGACGGATTAGACTATGGTGGGTACCTTGACACGCATAGTTACGTGGAACGTTAGGGGGTTAAACTCATTTGTGAAGCGCTATAGAGTACATACGTATCTTATGCGGCTTGGTGTAAATATTGCGCTCTTACAGGAGACTTGTTTGGTTGAGAATGAAGCGCAGAAAGTGCAGAAAAAGTGGAGGGGGCAGCTATATTCGGCGACCTATTCCTCCTACGCTAGAGGGGTTTCTGTCTGGGTGGCCCCTGGGACTCCCTTTATGTTACAAAGTCTAAAAGCAGATGTGCAGGGGCGTTACATATTTTTACACAGCACACTGGATGGTCGTGAGATCTGTCTGTTGAATATCTACACCCCTAACACTGATAATGCAGGATTCTATCATCAGGTCCAACAGGAATTCATATCTTATGCAGGGATACCCATTTTGTGGGCAGGTGACTTTAATTGCGTCCTCGATGGAGCACTAGAAAGGGACCCTTCAGGTGAGAGGTAGAATTGTGGACCTATGGGACAGTCTAGAGAATTATGGGGGTCATTCTGACCCTGGCGGTCGGTGATAAAGCGGCGGCCAACCCGCCAACAGGCTGGCGGTCGAAAAAATGGAATTCTGACCCTGGCGGGAACCGCCAACAGACCCCGCCACATTAACACTCCAACCGCCACGGCGGGACACACAAACGGCGCGGCGGTCACCGCCAACAGGCAGGCGGCAGACAATGTACCGCCCACCCTATCACAACTCACCAATCCGCCACCTTTTCCGGGGCAGGAGCCCCGCCGATAAAAACACGGCGGAAACAGACTACGAACGGGAAAACGCTCACCTCTATACACTCCACGAGGACGGAGGACAGCATGGAGCCCGAATTGAACATCCTACCTGCTCTCGTCTACCTGCTCATCTACCACGAGTACGAACTCCGGCGCAGACGACAACGGTGAGTACCGCACCTACGACACAGGGGAAGGGGGGGGAGGAAGGGTTACGGGCACACACATACGCAATACACACACCCCCCAACTATCTACACACCAATGCAGAGCACCAAGTCAAAGTGACCCCACCCAAACCCCCCGGAATAATGAAAAGATATAATTAAAGTGAGAAACTAAATTTATGTATAAAATAGGTTCATTGAAGTCATGGGAAAATAGGAAAATGAATAAAAAAATTCAAGTATAAACATTGCGTAACCGATAAATAGAGGCAATAAGTCCAGCACAGTCACTGAAATCTCAACTGTCCGTGGGCCAAAGTGTATCAACACATGGGCAAAGCCCACACAGGAGACCTGAGTCCGTTGGAGAGAACACTGCAGGGGCATCAGATAAAACTACAGGCACCTCAGGGGGAAGGGAAGGGGGGGCACCACAGCCACATGAGTCCACGACGCCAGATCCAAGAAGGGGCCACCATGCCCACTGTTCAATCCTGGGGAGTGCAAAGCCACAGTCTCTCAAGTCTCTACAGTGGGTGGCTTGCCCACTGGCATATCCTGGGGAGTGCAAAGCCACAGTCTATCAAGTGGATAACAGTCTCCACAGGCAATGGAGGAGGCAGGGTGGCCCGAGTGCAGCGTGAACAGTAGCACGACACAGAACCGGCACTGTCATTGGGCCAGCGGTGCATGAGACGGCGGGGCCCTGCGGAGCGGTGCTTGAGATGAAGGGCCCAGCGGAGCGGTGCTTGAGATGAAGGGCCCAGCGGAGCGGTGCTTGAGATGAAGGGCCCAGCGGAGCGGTGCTTGAGACGGCGGGGCCCAGCGGAGCGGTGCTTGAGATGAAGGGCCCAGCGGAGCGGTGCTTGAGGTGAAGGGCCCAGCGGAGCGGTGCTTGAGACGGCAGGGCCCAGCGGAGCGGTGCTTGAGATGAAGGGCCCAGCGGAGCGGTGCTTGAGACGGCGGGGCCCAGCGGAGCGGTGCTTGACAGGAAGGGCCCAGCGGAGCGGTGCTTGAGACGGCGGGGCCCAGCGGAGCGGTGCTTGAGATGAAGGGCCCAGTGGAGCGGTGCTTGAGACGGCGGGGCCCAGCGGAGCGGTGCTTGAGACGGCGGGGCCCAGCGGAGCGGTGCTTGACAGGAAGGGCCCAGCGGAGCGGTGCTTGACAGGAAGGGCCCAGCGGAGCGGTGCTTGAGATGAAGGGCCCAGCGGAGCGGTGCTTGAGACGGCGGGGCCCAGCGGAGCAGTGCTTGAGATGAAGGGCCCAGTGGAGCGGTGCTTGAGACGGCGGGGCCCAGCGGAGCGGTGCTTGAGACGGCGGGGCCCAGCGGAGCGGTGCTTGACAGGAAGGGCCCAGCGGAGCGGTGCTTGAGACGGCGGGGCCCAGCGGAGCGGTGCTTGAGATGGAGGGCCCAGCGGAGCGGTGCTTGAGACGGCGGGGCCCAGCGGAGCGGTGCTTGACAGGAAGGGCCCAGCGGAGCGGTGCTTGAGACGGCGGGGCCCAGCGGAGCGGTGCTTGAGATGAAGGGCCCAGCGGAGCGGTGCTTGAGACGGCGGGGCCCAGCGGAGCGGTGCTTGACAGGAAGGGCCCCTGTTCAGCGGTGCTCCTCCCGGCGGGGCCCTGTTCAGCGGTGCCTTTCTGGACGGCGGGGCCCTGTTCAGCGGTGCCTTTCTGCACGGCGGGGCCCTGTTCAGCGGTGCCTTTCTGGACGGCGGGGCCCCGTTCAGCGGTGCATTTCTGGACGGCGGGGCCCCGTTCAGCGGTGCCTTTCTGGAGGGCGGGGCCCTGTTCAGCGGTGCCTTTCTGGACAGCTGGGCCCTGTTCAGCGGTGCCTTTCTGGACGGCTGGGCCCTGTTCAGCGGTGCCTTTCTGCACGGCGGGGCCCTGTTCAGCGGTGCCTTTCTGGACGGCGGGGCCCTGTTCAGCGGTGCCTTTCTGGATGGTGGGCCCTGTTCAGCGGTGCCTTTCTGGACGGCGGGGCCCTCTTCAGCGGTGCTTGTTCTGTAAGTCAAGGGAGTCAGACCTGGCCACGACTCCCTGCTCAGTCGCCCTCCGACCGTGCAGTTGCTGGACCCTTCGGTGACGGTGTCCTGGGCCCTTGGGTGTCCTCCCTCACACCCGGGATGGGGCTTTTGGGGCCCTCCTGGTCCGCGCTCCTTCTGGCTGACTTCTCGGCCCTGCTGCCCTTGCCCTCCTTCGATGTGGCTCTCTGGGCCTTGCCTCCCCTGGATGTTGTGGCAGGTGAAGTGGCAGAACTTTGGTCCTTGGGGGCAGCCGTGTCAGTCTTCTCACGGCGGCCCCTTACTTTACGGGTCCTCTTTCCGGGGGGGGGGGGGGGGGGGCTGGCTGTCCCCTTGCTGCTGACCGATGTATCACTGCTGGCAAAGGGGGGACTCCAAAATCCATGCACTACGGTGACCCTTGAAGCCGGGCTGGTGGTGGCTGAGGCGCTCTTGGGACTCTTAGCAGATGGAGGGGGGGGGGGGGTCAGGTGAGGGAAAGAGGTCAAGAGTGGAGAGGTAAAGTTTTTTAGGACCAAGGTAAATGGTAGGTGTAGTGGTTATGGGAGTGGAGGAAGAGGAGGTGGTTGTAGGAGAGTCAGGTCTGCTGTCCTTGGGTGAAGGTGTATGGGCTGGAGGCTGTTGTGAGGTGGTTGGCTGTTGGGTGGGTGGCTGCCTGCGTTTGTGTGTCTTGGAAGAGGGGGTGACAGACACAGTGGGAGAGGACACAGGGGACGTGTAAATGGGAGTGGGGGTGGTGACTGCACGTGTGCGGACTGGACTGGAGGGTGTGCTGGTGATGGAAGTACTGGCTGTTGGTGGTGTGCATGCAGGTGTGAGTAGAGACGTCACAGGGAGGGAGGAGGGAGACGAGGAGGTGGGGGACACAGAGGTGGTAGTGGCTGTTGGCATGTCTGCATCTGGGTGTTGCTTGGGTGAATGTTTGTGTGATCTGTGGTGCTTATGTCTGGATGAGCTGCCCTTGGGTGTTGAGGTGTGTGCAGGCTGGTCTGATGGTGTGGGTGGGATAGGCAGAGGAACAGGAGACAGAGACAGGCTGGAGGCAGTTAGAAGAGGGAGGCTGGAAACAGGGACAATGGCTGCCGTCAGTGCTGAGGCCAGAGCATTGAACGATCGTTGATGGGCAGCCTGACCCGAATGAATGCCCTCCAGGTATGCATTGCTACGATGCACCTCCCTCTCTACCCCCTAGATGGCATTCAAAAGGGTAGACTGCCCAACAATGATGGTCTATAGGAGGTCAATGACCTCGCACTGAGGGCAGCAGGGGTAACAGGGGCAGGGCCTGAGGTGCCTGGGGCGAAGGAGACGCCAGCCTTCTTGGGCGAGCGGGCACGGAGCGAAGGCTGAGGGGCTGCTGGGAGGGCGGAGCTGCTGCGCTGGGTGGCGGCTGTACCTGTAGAGGCGGGGGGCACGGATGTTGCCGCCACCGCTAGGGAGCTCCCATCCGAGGACGTGTCGGTGTCGCTGGTGTCACCACGGCTCCCCGTTGTGAAGCTCCCCTCGCCCTCCGTATCACTGGTGGCCTCGGTGTCTGTGCCATGGCCCACCGGGGCCTTGTGAGTTGCAGCTCCCTCGTGCTCCGGTGCCAATTCTCCTCCGCCTGATGATGCTAATGCACACATGCACAAGAAGATAAAGAAAAAGGGTGGGGGGAGAAATAAAAACAGGTTGAGTGCATGCATTGTCAACACCGTTGGCGGAGAGGACAGACACAGGAGCCTCATGCACTAAGCCGCGCAATCGGGGTAGACTACTCAGTACTTGTGACTAGGCCAACAGGTCTAGGGACAACAAACGCGCACATGGTTGATGCAGGACCATGGATAGCTGTACTTGACACCCTACAGAGGTGGGGGGCGGGGGCACAGGGACATGGCTAAAGGAGAGGACTACACTACAGAAAGCGCCCTGGCCTAATGTCACCCACAGCCCTCTTCCCCCACCCAGGCACCTCCACTGCACGTAAAGATAGCTGAATGTGCTGGTACTCACCCCCTTGTGTCTGCTGTGATGTCCTCACGCGCCCATCCAAATCGGGGTAGGCCACCGCCAGGATCCGGGACATCAGGGGGGTCAGGGTACGACTGGCACCCCTCCTAGGTTGGGAGGCCATCCCCAGCAGTGACTCGGCGGTCTTCCTGGTCCCGCGGCGGATGTCCTCCCACCTCTTGCGGCAGTGGGTGCCCCGTCTGTTGTGGACCCCCAGGTTCCGGACTTCCTTGGCGATGGCACGCCAAATGTCGACTTTCTGATGGGCGCTGACCTACAGTATTTGACATGTAAAGGGTGGAATTTGAAATGTCATCAATTTTCCGCATGATAGATGCGATTGGCCCCCCCTCCCCAACCTTGCCATGTGGCACATGCTCTCATCTGTCGTGCCTTGCACTCCTCATTCGCTCCCCACCCCACCATCTTACATCCACCATACACAACCCAGGCATAGCCCATTCACTGTGCACCCAGTGGACTTACCTGTTGGTCTGGAGGACCGTAGAGTCGCGCATACTGGGGCAGGACCCCATCCACAAGTTTCTCCAACTCTTCTGTAGTGAAGGCATGGGCCCTTTCCCCAGTCGCAGCAGCCATTGTCTCTTCCAGACCGAGTTCACAGCAGCACTTGCAGTATAGGTCCTCTCCTGTGGATGATCAGGTCTCGAGTGATTAACCAGATAGAAAATGGCGGTCACGCCCGCGGCGGTGCGTACCGCCGCGGTGCGTTCCGCGACCGTCGGCGCACCTAGTCATTGGCTCATGAAACCCATAGGGTTCAATGTTAACCAATGCGGCTTGGCGCCGCGGTCTTCGACCGCCTACCGCCACGGTGTGTCACGCCAGCGCATTGACCTCACTTCCCATTGTCACACTTCTCAGGTCAGGCAGCCGCCATTTCAAGGGCCCACATGGCTTAATTTCTACTGCGTCACACAGGCCTAGGCCTTGCATTGCCACTCATACAAGCCATTCAATGCATTGAGAATCGTGTACTGTGCAAGCTGTAGTTACGTACCTGTGGGTTGCTTGACTCTGTGGTCCATGTTGTCCTTCGTAGGCACCGTCCGCTGGGACTTGCGAGGAGAAGGATGAATCCTCCCGTGTACCGACCACTGGTGGACCTGTCGACAATGGAGGAACGTCACATAATACTTTGATACCGACTTGACCGAGCCACTATACATGAACTGTGTGCCCAGCTGGAGCCAGCACTGATGTCCCCCATCCGCCAACCCACAGGAATTCCCCCTCTGGTGCAGGTTCTGTCAGTCCTCCATTTTTTGGCAAGTGGGTCTTTTCAGACAACAGTGGCCATGTCATCAGGGATGTCTCAGCCTATGTTTTCTAAGGTTTTGTCCAGAGTGTTGTCTGCCCTGACGAAATACATGCGGAGCTACATTATTTTCCCTGAGGAGGGTGATTTGGCCACTGTGAAGGGTGACTTCTATGCCCTTGGACATATCCCCAACATCATTGGTGCCATTGATGGGACCCATGTGGCCTTAGTACCCCCAAAAGACGATGATCAGGTGTACAGAAACAGGAAAAGTTACCATTCCATGAATGTGCAGGTGGTCTGTTTGGCTGACCAGTGCATCTCCCATGTAAATGCCAAGTTCCCTGGGTCAGTGCATGACGCGTATGTTATGCGAAATAGCAGCATCCCCTATGTGATGGAACAGCTACAGAGACAACGTGTGTGGCTAATAGGTGACTCTGGTTACCCCAACCTGCCGTGGCTACTGACCCCAGTGAGGAATACCCGGATCAGGGCAGAGGAACGGTACAATGAGGCCCATGGGCGATCTAGGAGGATCATAGAAAGGACCTTCGGCCTCTTGAAGGCCAGGTTTAGGTGCCTGCATAGGACAGGGGGATCCCTAATGTACTCACCAAAGAAGGTGTGCCAGATCATCGTGGCCTGCTGTATGCTTCACAATCTTGCATTGCAAAACCAGGTGCCTTTCCTGCAGGAGGATGGTCCAGATGGTGGTGTTGTAGCAGCTGCGGAGCCTGTGGAGAGTGAAGAGGAGGAAGACGACGGGGACGACACGGACAACAGGGACACAGTCATACAACAGTATTTTCAGTAGCACCCAGGTAAGAATCCCCCACGCCATTTTACATTTACTTCTGGCCTCCTGCACCTCTACTTTCTGTGTTTCCCCCCAGTTCCTTTCAACTGAATTGTGACTTTCCCTTCCCTTTTCAGAGCTGTATGACCCACTGCGTGACTTCTGGTTTGTTCGCCCATGGAGTAAAGCACATTGACATTGGTATGTTGTCATCACAATGTAACTGAACATTGTTGAACCGTTATGTGTAATACATTTGTTAAGAATACAAGCAGACTCATGAGTGTTTTAAGTGCAATTAGTGATTTATTTAAAGTGCTACATAAAGGGCCATGATAGTAAAACGGTGATGGGGGGGGTGGAGTGATGTCCATGGCAGAGTCCAGTTCTCGGTCGCACAGGTGCATTGTCCATATGCCTGTGGAAGGATGGAGCAGGGGCAGTTCAAGGTTGGACAGGGTGACGATGTGGGACAGTAGAATGACATCCGGGGGGATCTTATGCTGGCGGGGGTCTTGGCATCCTACTCTGTTTTCCTTTGTGATCTCAGGTTCCTCTTGCGGGGTGGTTGATCTTCAGCAGGAGGTGGGGTTCTGGTGGCCCGTCGTTGTGTGGGGGCCTCCTGTCAACTAGCGCCGGCGGAGGTGGTAGGCTGTTCCTGGTCCGGGCAGGGGCCCTTTGGGGTGCCACATGGTCCCGCAATGTGGTGACTATTAGGTTCAGGGCCAGGACGATGTTCCTGAGCTCCTCTCTGTACCCCATGTACCGTTCCTCCTGCTGTGCCTGGATCTCCTGGAACCTGGCCAGTACCGTCGCCATCGTCTCCTGGGAGCGGTGGTATGCTCCCATGATGGTGGTGAGGGCCTCTTGGAGAGTCGGTTCCCTGGGCCTGTCCTCCCCCCCCTGTCGCAATGCAGCCCTCCCAGTTGCCCTGTTTCCCCGGGCCTCTGTCCCCTGGACGGTGTGCCCACTACCACTGCCCCCAGGTCCCTGTTGTTGTTGGGGTGTTGGGTCAGCCTGGGTGCCCTGTAGTGGCGGACACACCGCTGATTGACCTGTCCTGGAGACAGAGGCATGGGCCCGCTGGGTGGGAGCTGTGCTGATATTCCCAGAGGGGGTTAGGTCTGCTGTGGCCTGTGTCTGTGTGTGGGGAACCGACTGTCCAGAGGTCCCCGATGGTCCGGGCTGGTCATCAGGTTCTAGGTCGACAGAGCTGCTGTCCTCACTGGGGGCCTGTTCTGGGGGTGGGATGGACATATCTGGACCCTCCTGGCCGGTGTGTTGGCGTTCGGGCCCTGCAGGGGTGAAAGAGTATGGTTATTGCTTCTGTGTGTTCCATGGCGTGCGATTTGTGGGTGCCCTTGTCCCCCAGTGCTGGCATTCCCTTGTGGCAGGAGTTGTGAGGGTGGTTTGTGGGGGGGATGGGTATGTGCAGTGGTCATGCATAGGTGATGGGTGTCCATGGTTTGTATTGGCATTCAGGGTTTGGTTTTGGGTTGGGTGGGTTGTGCTGGTGAGACATTGGCAGGGAGGATGTGTGCTGGGGGGTTGGGGGTGAGGGTGGGGGTGTGGGTTGGCATGCTGGTGGTTGGGGGGGGGGGGAGTAGTTGAGACTAGACTTACCAGAGTCCATTCCTCCGCCTACTCCAGCGAGGCCCGCAGGATGCAGGATGTTCAAGACCTCTTGCTCCCATGCTGTGAATTCGGGAGGAGTGGGTAGAGGTCCGCCGCCAGTCTTCTGCACAGCGATGTTGTGTCTTGAGACCATCGACCGTACCTTCCCCCGTAGGTCGTTCCAGCGCTTTCGGATGTCTTCCCGGTTTCTGGGATGCTGTCCCACAGCGTTGACCCTGTCGACGATCCTTTGCCATAGCTCCGCCTTCCTGGCTATTGTGGTGTGTTGCACCTGTGTGCCGAAGAGCTGGGGCTCTACCCTTATTATTTCCTCCACCATGACCCTGAGTTCTTGGTCCGAAAACCTGGGGTTTCTTTGGGGTGCCATGGGGTGGTGTGGATGAGGTGTGGGGTGGTGTTTGTGGTGATGTGAGTGGTGGTGTGTGGTGATGTGTGCGTAGATGTGGTGTGGTTGATGATGTTGGGTTCCTGTGTGTGTTGGGGTTTTCGATTGCTGTGCTCTCTCTCTCTCTCTCTATCGCCTTCTCTCCGATTTCCTACTAGTGGGGGTTTGTGGGTGATGTGGGTGTGTGTTTTATAGTTGCTTGTATGTGTGGGAGTGGTGTTTGTATGTGTATCAGGTGTGGGTATTTCAAATTGTCCAATGTGGCTGTGTTTTGGAGCTGGGTGTGTATTTTGACCGCGGCGGTGTGTACCGCCAATGGAATACCGCGGTTGAATGACCGCCGCGTGGATTCGTGGGTCATAATGGCATGGGCGTGTTTGTGTTGGCGTGGCGGTGGAGGTTTGGTAATCTCCAGTTTATCGCTGCCCGCTGATGAGGCGGCCTTCCGTGGATGTCGGGTTTTTGGCGGCTTGGCAGTTGTGGGTCAGAATGACCGTGGCGGTTTACCGCGGCCGCGGCGGTAGAATGGCAGTCTTCTGACCGGCGGTAAGAGCCTTTTACCGCCGAGGTCAGAATGACCCCCTATGTCTGCCGGAACTATAGGCAGCGACTATTCCGGGAAGGAGACCACTCTGGGCGTATGCTGGCTTGGCTCTTCCGGCGAGAGAGGCCCATCCCCATTATCCAAATGCTCCATGGCTCTTCTGGGGAAAGGATTTTCGGGCAGTTGAGGGTGAATGCGCACCTGCGTGAGCACTTGCGAGCTGTCTATGCCTCACCTTGTAAAGTGGGCGAGACCCAGATTCAGACATACCTGAATGGACTCTGGTTACCTTGCCTTACGGCAGCCAAGGTAGAGGAATTGGAGGGAGAGGTTTTATTAGAAGATTTGGGAGAGGCGTTGAGTGGTATGGCGACCGGGAAAGCGCCTGGCCCGGACGGGCTACCAGTCGAATTTTACCGTGCATATTCTGCTGTAGTTCTTCCACAACTGTTGGAAATACTCCATGAGGCGCAAGGAGTGGGTCTGTTACCGGAACATTTGCGAGAAGCACTGATAGTGATGCTACCAAAGCCAGGAAAGGAGGTTGATGACCCGAGATCGTATAGGCCGTTATCCATGCTGAATGTTGATGTTAAATTACTAGCTAAAGTTATGGCCTCTTGTTTAAGTCGGGTGGTGACGCGTTTAGTGCAGGGAGATCAATGCAGTTTATGCCAGGAAGGGGGACTCACATGAATATACGGCGATAATCACATATACTTCACGAGACGCAAGACTCGGCATTAACCGCAGCGCTAGTGGCATTGGATATGGAGAAAGCGTTCAACACCTTGTCCTGGGACTACCTATGGGAGGTGATGCGCAGGATGGGTATTGGTCCTCTCTTCTTTTGTACGCTACGCCCCGGGCGAGAGTGCCAGACTCCTTTATTATCGAACGTGGCACACGGCAGGGTGGCCCCCTATCGCCGCTGCGGTTTGCCATGGAGCCGCTAGCTATTCAACTACGGACTGGCTTGGAGGGTCGGGGGATCCGTGTGGGGACAAGAGCGCACATAATTTCATTGTATGCAGATGATGCTCTAGTGTACATCACAGAACCTGAACAGGCGGTCCCTCTCTTGTTGGGAATGATGGATAGTTTTGGGCAGGTGTCGGGCCTCCGTGTTAACAGACACAAAACTGTGTTATTCCCGAAGGCAGGTCTGTCGGGGATAGAGGCATCGGAGTTGCCCCAATTGGGCCTATCCTGGGAGACTGAGTCCTTTTCATATTTAGGCATCCGAGTTGCGCACTCACGCAATTACAATTCAGTTTAAACATGGGAAGAGTACTGGAGGGCCTCTGAGCCTCTCTTCAGTTTTGGACCTCTCTCCCACTATCGGTCATGAGTAGAATTGCTCCCAGTAAAATTATTTTGCTGCCTCGCTGCCTATATGTCATGCAGAATTCACTCTGTGAGCTCCCTCTTTCGGTATTCCGACAGCCTGACAAACTGCTCTTATCCTTAGTCTGGGCAGGCAAAAGATGCTGAGTCCGCATGGGAGTTTTGAAATTGGTCCTGGCTGATGGTGGCTTGGGACTGCCAGACTTATGCTTCTATTACTTAGCCGGGTTGCTACAGTACGCAGGCAGATGGTGTGAGGATGCGCCCAATTGGGAAAAGGATTTGTTCGATGGTTCTGTCCCAGTGGAGTGCCTCCCGCATATGCTAATGAGTGGCTCTGGGGTTCCGCAGGGCACCCCCTATCTGGTGGAGCAGGTGTCGAGAGCTTGGGAGAGTGCAGTGGTGCGGGTCCTCCGTAAAACCCCATACGCGCGCCTGCTTCCCCTGTGGTGGATCCAGCCTTTTGCTAAAGCTGCTGAGGTAATGGACCTTACGCAGTGGCGTGCAGGGGGTTGCAATAATGCTGGTGACTTATTTCATAATGGCACGTTCATTACGAGGGATGAGGCAGAATCCTTGTTTGCAGTAGGTCCAAGGCAGTTCTTACTATATGCAAATATCTCACAGTCGGTCAGGGGCATTTGGACGTCCTTTCCGGAGGAGTCCGTTGAATCTTGCCTCCTGGTGTCAATATTTGATCCCGGAAGTGATCGTGGTCTGCTGTCCTGAACTTACAAAGCTCTTAAGGGTGACAGGCTGACTGGCATTCAGGGGATTAGAGACCAATGGGACACTAGTCTCGGAACGGCGCTCACAGATGGAGAATGGAATAGGGCCCGTTCTTTGGTGCGGGATGCGACTAGCAATGCGAGGTTTAAGTTGACGCACTTTTATTACTTAGATAGAGCATATCTGACACCTCAACACTTAAATAGAATATTTCCCTCAAGACCTGACAGTTGTAGCCGTTGTGGAGAGCCGTCGGCTTCATTTGATCATATGACATGGGTTTGTGGCTCTGTCCAACCTTATTGGCAACAAGTGGTGAAGATACTGAGGGAGGTTACAGCTGTGAGAGTGCAGTGACAATGAAGCACTGCCTGCTGGGCCTGATTCCAGTCCCCAAAAAGGGTCGAAAAATGGCAGATAGATTTGCACAGTTGGGACTTATATTGGCAAAGAGACGCATTGCGATTCATTGGGCCAGCCCGCACCCCCGATGCATGTTACCTGGCTGAGTGATTTAGCTGAATGGGCTACCGCAGAAGAATGCCGCTTGCGGAAGGTACGATTGGATGAGCATGCTGCCCGGGATTTGGAGTTCTGGCGTGCCATGATTAATGAGTTGACTGGTGTGCAGGAGAGCAAGGGAGAGAGTCCTTTGACTGATGCGTCTGCTTGTTGAACCCCGGTCGTGGTCGAGTCTTGGTGTATTAAGTCCAGGGGTCCCTGGGGTATGGATGTGTGTTTGGTGATCATGGGAGGGCACGCACAAAGTCTTGCTGCACGAGGGAGGGGGGCCCTGGGTGTCTCCACCTCCACCCCCTTGCACTAGCTTCTGTGTTGTCCTGGGATGCTGCTGTGAACCACTCCAGGATGCCTCTCCCCGTCACACCTGCCTGCTGCACTAGATGAAAGACGATTATTTCGTAGCGCAATCCATTGGTCTGTCGATGCTTACTATACTTACGTCTTGATGTTGGTTAATATGTTATAGTGTACTACACTGTCTCTTTAGGGGTGGGCACTGTGCTGGCGGGCTGCTGTAGGAGTCATGTTGGTTGGGTCGCCCTAATCTAATGTCACGTATGCCTTATCTTCTATGCATGCTCAGCTGGAGCAGTTGTGTAGACCTGGAACTGGTCTTTTCAAAATGTTATTGGCATGGAGTGTGCGATTGGTCTGATATCCCCCCCTTAAAGCACTGTGTCATACTGTAGTACATAGTTGTATGTGTTTATCCTCTGCATAAATAAACAAGTTAAAAAAAAATAAACTTCTAGGGCCCAGCAAACAGAACGGGTGTGACTGGCAAACACGTGCCCAGCAGGGCAAAGAAAACTGCTAAAGTTATTTTCTATAGTTAACTATTTTCTTTTATTTTGCCAAGTCTTCTTTTCTCACTTTGCTCTCATGTTTTGTTTTGTTTTTGCTCGTAGGCGCTTTTGTCATAAGATGACAATTATTTTGTTCTAAAAATTGCAAAACAACATTGGTGGTCATTACAACCCTGGCGGTCGGTGTTAAAGCGGCGGTAAGACCGACAACAGGCCGGCGGTAAACAAAAATGGAATTACGACCGTGGCGGAAACCGCCAACATAGACAGCCACTTTAACACTCCGACCGCCACGGCGGTACAAACAAACAGCTTGGCGGTCACCGCCAACAGACAGGCAGAGGACAATGTACCGCCACAGAATTACAACCCACCAATCTGCCACCTTTTCCGGGGCGGATTCACTGCGAACAAAAACACGGCGGAAAAAGGACTTCGAAGGGAAAACGCTCACCTCTACACACCCCACAAGGAACCAGGACGCCATGGAACCAGAGCTCCAGATTTTTCCAGCCTTTATCTTCCTGCTCCTCTACCAGGAGCACGAACGCCAGCGGCGAAGACCACGGTGAGTACTGCACCTATAACACAGGGGAGGGGGGGAGGTAAAAAACAGTGACACACACAAGCAACACGCAACACCCCATCCCCACCCTCACCCACTACAACACACACGCTAATACATCATGACACATCACAGTTACATCCCCCAACCCCCCTGGAAGAATGCAAGGACAAAAGGAAATGAGTCGAATTATTGTGATATATTCAAAAACATGATTCGAAAATATTTACAAATATATACATTTATACTATATACAATTAAATACACCAAGAACACAAGTCCAAGGTATTCCACCATCATAGTCCGTGGATCACTGGGCCCAAAAGGCATGGGCGAGGCCCACACAAGATACCCGAACAAGACGGAGAGAACACTGCAGGGTCATCAGATAGAAACAAAACAGGCACCTCAGGGGGAAGGGAGGGGGGGGGCACCTCAGCCGGTTGAGTGCACGACGCAAAATCCACGAGGGGGCCCCATGCCCACTGTTCAACCCTGGGGAGTGCAAAGCCACAGTCTCTTATGTCTCTACAGTGGGTGGTTTGCCCACTGCTATATCCTGGGGAGTGCAAAGCCACAGTCTCTCAAGTCTCTACAGTGGGTGGTTTGCCCACTGTTCAATCCTGGGGAGTGCAAAGCCACAGTCTCTCAAGTCTCTACAGTGGGTGGGTTGCCCACTGTTCAATCCTGGGGAGTGCAAAGCCACAGTCTCTCAAGTCTCTACAGTGGGTGGTTTGCCCACTGTTCAATCCTGGGGAGTGCAAAGCTACAGTCTCTCAAGTCTCTACAGTTGGTGGGTTGCCCACTGTTCAATCCTGGGGAGTGCAAAGCCACGGTCTCTCAAGTGGATAACAGTCTCCACTGGTTCTGGAGGGGGCTTTGTGCCCAGAGTGCTTCATCCTGCCAAGGACTGAGGTAGTGGATAACAGTCTCCACTGGTTCTGGAGGGGGCTTTGTGCCCAGAGTGCTTCATCCTGCCAAGGACTGAGGTAGTGGATGCTTTTCTCCACTGGTTCTGGAGGGGGCTTTGTGCCCAGAGTGCTTCATCCTGCCAAGGACAGAGGTAGTGGATGTAAATCTCCACTGGTTCTGGAGGGGGCTTTGTGCCCAGAGTGCTTCATCCTGCCAAGGACTGGGGTAGTGGATGCCTTTCTCCACTGGTTCTGGAGGGGGCTTTGTGCCCAGAGAGCTTCATCCTGCCAAGGACTGAGGTAGTGGATAACAGTCTCCACTGGTTCTGGAGGGGGCTTTGTGCCCAGAGTGCTTCATCCTGCTCGTGTCGGCCTCAGTAGCGTCAGAGCTTTTGGCGCTCATGGGCCTGCGGTGCTGTGGCGGCGGTGTCCTTGACAGCGGTGCTTGTAGCGGTGGTGTCCTTGGCAGCGGTGCTTGTGGCGGTGGAGTCTTTGGCAGCGGTGCTTGTGGCGGCGGTGTCCTTGGCAGCGGTGCTTGTGGCGGCGGTGTCCTTGGCAGCGGTGCTTGTGGAAGCGGTGTCTTTGGCAGCGGTGCTTGTGGCGGCGGAGTCTTTGGCAGCCGTGCTTGTGGTGGCGGTGTCTTTGGCAGTGGTTCAGCTGCTGGTGGTCCTGTCTGTGGCAGTGGGGCTGCTGGCGGTCGCCTCCTGGGCAGCGGGGCTGCTGCTGGCGGTCCTGTCTGTGGCAGCGGGGCTGCTGGCGGTCGCCTCCTGGGCAGTGGGGCTGCTGCTGGCGGTCCTGTGTGTGGCAGCGCAGCTGCTGGCGGTCGCCTCCTGGGCAGCGGGGCTGCTGCTGGCGGTCCTGTCTGGGGCAGCGGGGCTGCTGGCGGTCGCATCCTGGGCAGCAGGGCTACTGCTGGCGGTCCTGTCTGGGGCAGCGCGGCTGCTGGAGGTCGCCTCCTGGGCAGCGGGGCTGCTGCTGGCGGTCCTATCTGGGGCAGTGGGGCTGCTAGCGGTCGCATCCTGGGCAGCGGGGCTGATGGCGGTCTTCTCCGCCATGCCGATCTTCCCAGACTTGCCGGTTTTCTTGTGCCCCTTCCCCACCTTGGAAGGTGTCGCAGCTGACTCCACAATCCCAACTGTACCCCTGGGAGCGGCTTTGGTGGCTGGTGTCTTCCCCCTCTCCCGCCAGGCACTGGCCAACTTTTGATGCTTGACAGTTGGGGGACTGTCCGTGCTCTGGCTCCTTGCCACACTGGCTGGCCTGCTGCCTGGTGCACTCCGGAATCCGGTGACTACTGGCACCACTGGTCCCGCCGATGTTGTGGCTGAGGTGCTAGGTTGGGACCTGGAGAGTCGGGCCCTAGGAGACTGACAGGGTGGGGGAGGTGAGGGAAAGAGGTCAAAGGTGGCCAGGAAAAGTTTCTTAGGAACACTGGGACGGGTAGATGGAGGGGGTGTGGGAGTGGAAGAAGAGGTAGTGGTTGTAGGAGGTGTACGTTTGGTGACTGGGTGAAGGTGCATGGGCTGGAGGCTGTCGTGAGGTGGATGGCTGTTGGGTGGGTGTGTGGCTACGTTTGTGTACCTTGGGCGGTGGGCTCACAGACACACTGGGAGAGGACACGGGATGTGTGAATGGTAGTGGGGGTGGTGACTGCACGTGAGCAGGGTGTGGTGGTGGGTGTGCTGGTGAGGGACGTAGTGGCTGAAGATGTAGTGCATGCAGGTGTGAGTGGAGACGAGAGTGGGAGGGAGGAGGGAGACGAGGAGGAGGGGGACACAGTGGAGGCAGTGGATGTTGGTATGTCTGCACGTGTCTGATGCTTGCGTGAGGGCCTGTGGGATGTGTGGTGCTTATGTTTGCCTGAGCTTCCTTTGTGTGTTGAGGTGTGTGCATGCTGGTCTGATGGTGTGCTTGGGATAGGCTGAGGTACAGGGGTGTGGGTCTGGGTGGAGGAAGTTGGAGGGGGGAGGCTAGAGACCGGGACAATGGCTGCCATCAGTGCTGAGGCCAGAGTCTGAAAAGCTTGCTGTAGAGCTGCCTGACCAGAATGAATGCCCTCCACGAATGCGTTGGTTTGTTGCAACTGCCTCTCTACACCCTGGAAGGCATTCAAAATGGTAGACTGCCCAACAGTGAGGGACCTGAGGAGGTCAATGGCCTCCTCAATGAGGGCAGCAGGGGTGACAGGGCCAGGGCCTGAGGTGCCTGGGGCGAAGGTGATGCCCACCCTCCTGGGTGAGCGGGCCCGAGGCAGAGGTTGAGGGGCTGCTGGGAGGGCGGTGCTGGAGGGGGGGGGGGGTGGCGGCTGTACCTCTAGATGCAGGGGGCACAGATGGGCCCGCCACTGCAAGGGAGCTCCCATCAGAGGAGGAGTCCGTATCAATGGTGTCAGCTCCTGTCCCTGCCGTGGAGCTTCCCTCGCCCTCCGTCCCACTGGTGAATTCGGAGTCCGTAGTCTCGCTCTCCAGGGCCATGTGGGATGCAGCTCTGGTGCCACTGCTCCTCCGCCTGATGATGCTAATGCACACAAGTACAGGGAGACCACAAAAAGGTGGGGGGGGAGACAGAAGAAAGGCATGTTGAGTGCATGCAATACCGCTACCGTTGGCGGACACAACAGACACAGAAGCCCCCTGCACTAGGCCGCGCACTTGGGGTCCACTATTCAATCCCTGGGACATGGCTTACAAGGCTATGGCCGATTTCTGCAAACATGGATGTCACAGGAGCCTGACTAGGTGTACTTGGCACTGTACCCAGGTGGGGTGGGGTGGGGTGACACAGGGTCTGCCTGAAAAAGGGGACTTCACTAGCAAACTCGCCCTGGCCTAGGTGAACCCACAGCCCACCTCCCCCACCCAGACACCTACAATGCACGCTGAATCAGCTGAATGAGAGTGTACTCACCCCCTTGTTGCTGCTGTGCTGCCCTCAAGTGCCCATCCAACTCCGGGCACGCCACCGCCAGGATCCTGAACATCAGGGGACTCATGGTGCGACGGGCACCCCTCCTACGTTGGGAGGCCATCCCCAGCTGGGCCTCTGCCGTCTTCTTGCTCCAGCGGCGAATGTCCTCCCATCTTTTCCGGCCGTGTGTGCTCCGTCTGTGGTAGATCCCCAGGGTCCGGACGTCCTTGGCGATGGCACGCCAAATATCCTTCTTCTGGTGGGCGCTGACCTACAGGAATTGTACAGGGGAATAAGAGAAGTTATTACCAACTGCACCGTCACAGTCATTGGCCCGCATCCCTACCCTTGCCATGTGGCACATGCACTCACCGTCGTTTCATGCACGCCTCATTCTCCCCCCCCCTATCTTTCATCCACCTCACCCCACACAGGCATTGCCCATTTAGCATGCTCCCAGTGTACTTACCTGCTTGTCTGGAGGACCGTAGAGTAGCGTGTACTGGGGGAGGACCCCATCCACGAGTTTCTCCAACTCCTCCGTGCTGAAGGCAGGGGCCCTTTCCCCAGACGCACGAGCCATTGTCTCTTCCAGACTGAGGTCACAGCAGCACTTGCAGTGTAGGTCAACGCCTGTCGAAGATCAGGTATTGAGTGATTGAACAGATAGAAAATGGCGGTCACGTCCGCGGCGGTGCGTAACGTCACCGCCGGCGTACATTGTCATTGGCTCCTGGGATCCATAGGGTCCAATGTTAACCAATGCAGAATTGCGCTGCGGTCTTCGACCGCCTACCACGACGGTGTACAACACCAGCGCAGTTACCTCATATCCCATTGTCCCACTTTACAGGTCAGGCAGCCGCCATTTCAGGGGCTCACATGGCCTTATTTTTTACTGCGTCACACATACCTAGGCCTTGGCTCAACACTCATACAGGCAAATTTCAGATTATGTATAGTTTTCTGAGTAAGCTGTGTGTACGTACCTCAGAGTTGGTTGACTCTGTGCTGGCTGTTCTCCTCCATAGGCACCGTCCGCTGGGGCATGTGAGGAGATGGCAGCATTGTCCGGTGTACAGACCGCTGGTGGACCTGTCGACAATGGAGGAAAGACGTGATCATCACCTACAGGCTTGGTCGTGCCACAATCCTGGAACTAGCCAGACCTGATGTCAGCCATCCGCCATCCCACAGGAATCCCCCTCAAGTGCAGGTGCTGTCAGTACTCCATTTCCTTTCCTTGCAAGTGGGTCATTTCAAACAACAGTGGCCATAGCATCAGAGATGTCCCAGCCTATGTTTTCCAACGTGTTGTCCAGAGTGTTGTCAGCCCTGCTGAAACACATGCGGAGCTACATCGTTTTCCCTCAGGTGGAGGATTTGCCTACAGTGAAAGGTGACTTCTATGCCCTGGGACATATCCCCAACATCATAGGTGCCACTGATGGGACCCATGTGGCCTTGGTCCCCCCCGCAGGAGTGAACAGGTGTACAGAAACCGGAAGAGTTATCATTAGATGAATGTGCAGATGGTGTGTCTTGCAGACCAGTACATCTCCCATGTTAATGCCAAATTCCCTGGCTCAGTGCATGACGCTTACATCCTGCGGAATAGCAGCATCCCTTATGTGATGGGGCAACTCCAGAGGCACCGTGTGTGGCTATTAGGTGAGCACCTGGAACCAAATCAGTGGGAATAGTTGTCTGGGTCTGGGGATATCCCTAAGAGTTAGTGTGTGTCTAACTGTTGTCCCTTGCCATTTGCAGGTGACTCTGGTTACCCCAACCTGTCATGGCTACTGACCCCAGTGAGGAATCCCAGGACAAGGGCAGAGGAACGCTACAATGGCTACAATGGGCGAACTAGGAGGATTATAGAGCGGACCTTCGGCCTCCTGAAGGCCAGGTTCCGGTGCCTACATATGACAGGTGGTTCCCTATTCGACTCACCAGAGAAGGTGTGCCAGATCATTGTGGCCTGCTGAATGCTTCACAACTTGGCTTTGCGACGACAGGTGCCTTTTCTGCAGGAGGATGGTCCAGATGGAGGTGTTGTGGCGGCTGGTGGAGCCTGTGGACAGTGAAGACGAGGAAGCAGAAGAAGAGGACATCGACAACAGGAACTCGGTGATCCTGCAATACTTCCAGTGAGACACAGGTAAGAAGACAAACCTGCCTGCCACATGTACTTTAACACTAATACCTCTCTACTGTCTGTCCTTTTCACCCAGTGTATGGTCACTGAGTTGTCACTTTCCCTTACCATTTCACAGATGTGGGTCCCACTGTGTGACATCTGCTTCGTTTCCTCATGGACTAGAGCTGTGTGACATAGGTATGTTGACATTACATTTGAAAGAGCATTTTGTCACTGTAATTGCTAATACACTAATTCGAAATCACAGACAGACTCCAGATAGTTTTGTGCTTTAAGGGTGTTTTTTTTAGTGCTCAAAATTGGAGGGGGTTGTAAAATGGTGAGGGGTGATGGTGGAGGAATGTCCATGGCAGAGTCCAGTTTATTAGTCTCACAGGTGCATTGTCCAAAGGGGCATAGGAAGTGGAGCTGGGGCAGTTTGAGGATGGACAGGGTGACAAGGTGGGACAAAAGGATGACAATCAGGGTGGTCTCATTTCTTGACATCGTTCTCTGTCTTTGTCCTGGATCTCAGGGACCGTTTGCGGGGTGGTTCTCCATCTGCAGGGGGTGGGGTGCTGGTGTGGTGGTCCTGTGCCGGTGCCTCCTGTCCACTAGCGCTGGCGGAGGTGGTGGGCAGTTCATCATCCAGGCTAGTGTCAGGGGCCCCTTGTTGTACCACAGTGTCCCTCCTGGTGTTGAGGACTTCCTTCAGCACCCCTACGATGGTGCCCAGGGTGGAATTGATGGATTTGAGTACCTCCCTGAACCCCAAATACTGTTCCTCCTGCAGCCGCTGGGTCTCCTGAAACTTGGCCGGTACCATTGCCATCATCTCCTGGGAATGATGGTAGGCTCCCATGATGTTGGAGAGGGCCTTGTGGAGAGTGGGTTCCCTGGGCCTGTCCTCCCCCTGTCGCACAGCAGCCCTCCCAGTTCCCCTGTTTCCCTGGGCCTCTGTCCCCTGAACCGTGTGCCCACTGCCACTGCACCCAGGTCCCTGTTGTTGTTGGGGTGGTGGGTTAGCCTGGGTTCCCTGTAGTGGTGGACACACTGCTGATTGACGTGTCCTGGGGAGAGAGGTATGGGCCCGCTGGGAGGGTGCTGTGCTGGTGTTTCCAGAGGGGGCAAGCTCTGTGGCTCTGTGGTGGCCTGTGCCAGTGTGAAGGGAACCGACTGTCCTGAGGTTCCAGATGGGCCGGGCTGGTCGTCTAGATCCAGTTGGACAGAGCTGCTGTCATCACTGTGGGCTTCTTCTGTTGGTGGTGTGGACAACCTCCTGTCTGGTGACATTGGGTAGGGATCCTGCAGGGGTGTAAAAGCATGATTATTGCATCTATGTGTGCCATGGTGTGCAATGGGTGGGTTACCGTGTACCCCAGTGCTTGCATTCCTGTGTGGGACCTTGTGTGATGATGGTTTAGGGGGGGTGTATGGATATGTGCAGTGGCCATGCTTTGGTGATGGGTGTCCATGCTTTGGTGTTGCATGCAGGGCTTGGTGTTGGGATGGGTGGTTTGTGATATTGGGACATTTGTGAGGAGCTGGAGTGATGGGGGTGAGGGCGAGGGTGGGGGTATGTGATAGCATGCAGGTAGGGTGGGGGATGTAATAGTTAAGATTTGACTTAGCAGAGTCCATTCCTCCAGCTACTCCTGCGAGGCCCTCAGGATGCAGAATAGCCAAGACTTGCTCCTCCCATGTTGTTAGTTGTGGTGGGTGGTGGAGGAGGTGGGGGTCTGCCGCCAGTCCTCTGAACCGCAAGGTGGTGTCTTGAGACCACAGAACGCACCTTCCCCCGTAGGTTGTTCCACCTCTTCCTGATGTCATCCCTATTTCTTGGGTGTTGTCCCACTGCGTTGACCCTGTCCACTATTCTTCGCCATAGCTCCATCTTCCTAGCTATGGAGGTGTGCTGCACCTGTGATCCGAATAGCTGTGGCTCTACCCGGATGATTTCCTCAACCATGACCCTAAGCTCCTCCTCAGAGAACCTGGGGTGTCTTTGCCGTGCCACGGGGTGGTGTGGGTGATGTGTGGGTTGGTGTATGTTGTGATGTGTGGGGTGATATTTAGTGGTGTGTTGTGTGAGGTGCGTGGATGTTGTGTGAGTGATGGTGTTGAGTGCCTGTGGATGCTTGTTTGTAGATTGTGGTGTCTGTCTCTGGCCTTCTTTCGGAATTTTTGGTAGTAGGGGTTTGTGGGTGATGTGGGTGTGTGTTTTATATTGTATTGGGTGTGTGGGAGTGGTGTGTGTATGTGTATCAGGCGTGTGTATTTCGAATTGTCCAATGTGGTAGTGTTTTGTAAATGTGTGTATATTTTGAGCACGGCGGTGTGTACCGCCAATGGAATACCGCGGTTGAAAGACCGCTGCGTGGATTCGTGGGTCGTGATAGTGTGGGTGTATTCCTGTTGGTGTTGTGGTGGAGGTTTTGTTTTCGCCAGTTTATCACTGACCTTTGGTGTGGCGGACTTGTATGGGTGTCTAAGTTTTGGCGGATTCCGAGCTGTGGGTCATAATGACCCTGGCGGAATTCCACGGCCGCGGCAGTGTGTTGGCGGTCTTCAGCACGGCGGTAAGCAGCTTTTACTGCCAATGTTGTAATGACCCCCATTGTTTCTTTCTTATGTGCAATTTCTGAAACTATGCTTTAACACATAATTGTGCAGTATACCTCAATACACCCCACTCCACCTCAATCCACATCAATCCACCGCGCTCAATCCAGTTGACCCCAGACCAATGCAATCCACCTCACTCCAAACCACTCACCCCAATCCACTCCAACCCACCACACTCCAGTCCTCCCAACAAACCCCACTGCAATCTGCCCCACTGCAATCCAAAACAATCTGCCCGCTCCAATACCAAACAATCAGCCCCACGCCAATTAAAACAATCTGCCCCACTTCAGTCCAAAACAATCTGCCCCACCCCAATCCAAAACAATCTGCCCTGTTCCAATGCAAAACAACCTGCCCCACTCCAGTCTGCCCCACTCCAATTCAAAACAATCTGCTCCACTCAAATCGGCTCCACTCCAGTCCAGAAGAATCTGCTCCACTCCAATCTGTCCAGTCCAAAACAATCTGCCCCACTCCAGTGTGCACCACGCCTATCCAAAACAATCTGCCCCACTCCAATCTTAAACATTCTGCCCCACTCCAATCTTCACCACTCAGTCCAAAACAATCAGCCCCACTCCAATCTGCCCCAATCAAATAAAACAATCTGCTCCTCTTTAATCCAAAACAATCTGCCCCACTTCAACATGTACCACTCCAATCCAAAACAATCTGCTTAACTCCAATCTGCCCCCCTCCAATCCAAAACAATCTGCCCTACTCCAATGCAAAACAATCTGCCCTACTCCAATGCAAAACAATCTGCCCCACTCCAATCCCAAACAATCAACCCCACTCCAGTCTGCCCCATGACAATCTAAAAAAATCTGCACCACTTCAATCTGCCCCACTCCAGTCTAAAACAATCTACCCTTCTCCGTCTGCCCCACTTCAATCCAAAAGAGTCTGCCCAAGTTCAGCCCCCCCAATCAATCCAAAATAGTCTGTCCCACTCCGAACAAAAACAGTATACCCCATTCAAATCTGCCACATTCTGATCCAAAACAATCTAGCACACTTCAATCTGCCCCACTCCAAATGAAAACAATCTACCCCACTCCAATCTAAAACAATCTGCTGCTTTCCAATCTTCCCCACTCCGATCCAAAACAATCTGCCCTTCTCCAATCTGCCGCACGCCAACCCAAAACAGTCTGCATCACTCCTGTTTGCCCCATTCCAATCCAAAACAATCTGCCCAACTCCAATGCATTTCACTCCCATATGACCCAGTTGAATCCAAAACAATCTGCCCCACTCCAGTCCCATCCACCATTGTCTGCCCCACTGCAATCCAAAACAATCTGTCCTTCCGTAGTCCACCCCACTCTAATTCACCCCAATACAATTTAGTTGACCTCACCCCAATCCAATCCACCCCACACCAATCCACTACCGCCCAACGCACTCCAGTCCAAAACAATCTGACCTACTACAATCGGACATACTGCAACCCTGCTACAATCAACCACAATCCACCCCACACTAATCCAACACAGACCAATCCAATCTACCCCACTCCAATCTACCTCACACCAATCCAATCCACCCCAATCAACTCCAATCCAATCCACCACAACCTACACCACTCAAATTCAATCCACCTCAGCCCACTCCACTCAAATTCAATCCACCTCAGCCCACTCCAGTCCAGCCCAGCCCACTCCGACAATTCCACTCACACCAATCCCCCCACTCAAATCTATTCCACCCCTTTCCAGTACAATCCACCCCCTCCATTCAAATCGACTGCAACCAAATCCATCCCACTCCAATTCATCTCACAACAATCCAATTCACTTTAATCCACTCCACTCCAGTCTACCTTAATCCACCCTCTCCAATCCACCCCACAACATCCAACCCACTCCAATCCAGTCAACCCAATACACCCACTCAAATCCATTCCACCCCATTCAAATACGAACCACTTCACTCCAATCCAGTCCACCGCAACCCAAAACACCCCATTCCAATCTACCCACCCCCTCCTTTCCAATTCACTTTAATCCACCCCACTCCAGTCCAATCCAGTCCCCTTAATCCACCCTCCACTCCAGACCACCTTAATCCACCCCACCCCAGCGCAATCCACCCTACACCCAGAACACCATCGCCAAGCCCCCCCACACTGCAGCTGGGGAAAAGTGACGAGGGCCCAATGGGGGCAGGCCCTCAGCACCACCCAACCTGAAGCCACATCAAACCTAGAACAGACCATCACAGACTTCTCTACCTGGATCACCAAATGTGCCGACTGAGTTAACCCTATGAAGCCAGACAAAACCAACAAAGCACCAAGGCAAACCAGCTGGTACACCAACAAACTCAGAACCATCTACATCAACTGCAGAGGACTAGAGAAACAATGGTGAACCAACAGAAAAAAACACCGACCGAGCTGCTTACAAAGCAGCCCTCATCAACTATTACCGATACATCAAAGATGCTTCGAGGGCAGCCATCACAAACCGCATTGAAATAAGCACCAACCACATGAGGTAGCTCTTCAACCTAGTAAATAATTTTCCAGCCCATTAGCCACACAGAACACTGTCTTCCCCTCCCAAGAACTCTGCGACATACTATCAGACTACTTCCACAGCAAGGTAGCCACCATCTACCATAACTTTGACTCCAACCCACTGATGTCGACTTCAACAACCTTGTCCCCTCCACGCACACCAGGCAAGCTATTACCTCTTGGACACCACTCACCACACTGGCCACCTCAACCATCATGTCATCCATCCACTCCAGAGCACCCAGCGACCCCGTATTTCCACTACCTTTTCAACCTGGGAAATAAGGAAATAGGCACAGAACATACCATCATCGATCACCATGGGAACCTTCCCCAACAAATTTAAACATGCGGCGGTTAAACCTGTTTTGAAGAAACCCTCCGGCAACCCCAGCGAACTAAAAGATTATTTCCCTGTCTCAGCTCCCGTACCCTCCCAAAGTCCTGGAGAAGGCAATCAACCTCCAGCTCACAGAACAACTGGACAGAAATGGTTTGCTCAGCTCCTCCCAATCTGGCTTCGGCACCAACCACAGCACGTAAACAGCCTTGATAGCGGCCACAGACATCAGAATCCTCCTTGACCACGTGGAGACAGCAGCCCTGATCCTCCTCAACTTAGCAGCTTTCGCCACCATATCCCACCACACCCTCATCAACAGGCTGAACAGCATCTGTATCCATGCCAATGCCCTCAAGTGGATCGCCTCCTTCCTCGCAGAAAGAACACAAAGAATCCGCCTATCACCCATCACCTAAGAACATCATTTGCAGTGCACTCCAAGGGTCTTCCCTCAGTCCAACACTATTCAACACATACATGACCCCAATTGCAAACATCCCTAGATCCCATGGACTCCACACCATGTCATACGCTGACGACACCCAACTCATCCTCTCACTCACTGAAGACCCTCCACCACCAGAATGAACTCCCCCAACGCTCTGACTAGTGTGGCTGACAGGATGGAAAACTACAGCCTGCAGCTAAAGTTGGAGAAAATTAAGTGCTGATCTTCGGGGAAAACACCTCCTTATGGGACAACAATTGGTTGGCATCCGAGCTAGGCCCTAAACCTACCCCAACAGACCACACCCGCAACCTCTGCTTCATACTCGAAAGTGAACTTAACATGAAATGCCAAATCAATGCAGTCTCCTAATTCTGCTTCCACACCCTCCGCATGCTCTGCAGAATCTTCAGATCGATTCCCACCGGCACCAGGAAAACCATCACCCAGGCCCTTGTCACAAGCTGACTGGACTACAGCAATGCACTCTACCCCAGCATCTCGACCCAACTCCTAAAGAGACTCTAGGTCATACAGAACACAGCTGCCAGACTCATCCTAGAGCTCCCTAAATGAGTCCACATCAACCCCACCTCAGGAACCTTCACCAGCTCCCCATCCACAGCCCTGGCAAGTACAACACATATCAGGGGTTAGACTAACACATTTTAGTGCAGGTATCCGCATCATTGCACAAAAATGCATTAGGCACACACATATAGGGGGTCATTCCTACCCTGGCGGTCTATGACCGCCAGGGTAGGTGACGGAGGAAGCACCGCTAACAGGCTGGCGGTGCTTCCGGGGGCATTCTGACTGCGGCAGTAAAGCCGCGGTCAGAAAAGGGAAGCCGGCGGTTTCCCGCCGGCTTCCCGCTGCCCCAGGGAATCCTCCACGGCGGCGCTGCAAGCAGCGCCGCCATGGGGATTCCGACCCCCTTCCCGCCAGCCTGGTTCTGGCGGTTTTCACCGCCAGAACCTGGCTGGCGGGAACACGTGTCGTTGGGCCCCTGGGGGCCCCTGCAATGCCCATGCCACTGGCATGGGCACTGCAGGGGCCCCCTAACAGGGCCCCACATAGATTTTCAGTATCTGCGTGGCAGACACTGAAAATCGCGACGGGTGCAACTGCACCCGTCGCACCCCCCGCTGGCCGGGCGGGCGGGCGGCCTTCTGGCGGTCACCCGCCAGCCCAGCGGGAAACTCAGAATGACCGCTGCGGTCTTTTGACCGCGGTACGGTCTTCTGGCGGTTCCCGCTTAATGACCCCCATAGTGCCACAGGGACCACCCTGAGGTGCACTATAATAAGGGGAGGCCGCAAAGCAATTAAGCAGCAAGCGCACAGTGCTGTCCAGCTGCATGCTCTTTGATCTCACAATAGGGGCCGCAAACATCTTTATTTTCAACAATGATAAATTTAACAGCCTTGTGGGTCCGGTATTTCACCTGCATACAGTAGGCAGTTTAATGTGAGAGTACCACGTGGTCTCAGAATACAATCCAGACTTGCCGACAAAGACAGGTCTTTTAGACCTCACAGGGATCCGTTGCCTTGCCTGTTGTAAGATGCTTGCTCCACGGTGAACACTCTGCAGGATTGACCAAGAGCACGCAGTGAGGCGCAGAGGCAGCGGGTGGGAGTTTTGTTTTTCTTGCCGTACCCAGGCTGCCGCCTCATCCAAGCGCAACCCTCCAGGGAGGACAGTAGCACTCACTGGCACTGAGAACACCTTGTTGTGGTCGGTTAGTTCCTGATCACTTCAAGCTGATCAGATTGCATCAGCTGCCGCCCAGCTTCTGTCTCCCACGGCAGCGAAGACTCTTAGGGCCTGATTACAACTTTGGAGGAGGTGTTAATCCGTCCCAAATGGGACGGATATACCACCAGCCGTATTACGAGTTCCATAGGATATAATGGACTCGTAATACGGCTGGTGGTATATCCGTCACTTTACCGTCACTTTTGGGACGGATTAACACCTCCTCCAAAGTTGTAATCAGGCCCTTAGTTCTTCTGACCTGAAATGAGAGCTGCAGTAAAGGGAGAACCGTTTGATCTGAAGCCAGGCCTGGGATCTTTTATCCAATGCTACAGCACTGCAGAGCACCGCCTGATCACCCCTAACCCTGTCTGGCCACATGAAAACAACCTGGTTCAGCCTGGCAGTGAGTCAGTCACGCAGGCTGCACTTGTGACTCTTGGCACAGGTGAGTTAAACAAAGCTGTGAATAGCTTTGAAGTAAGACTGAGACATGCCAGTAGTGTTGCCACCTTTCCCCAAAAATAATACCGTATTTGCTCATGAGTCAGAAAAAGCCTGAAAATGTCACGTGGGATTTTATATAATATTGTCCCTATTCATTATTACAACTGATTTTCTGCCTTTGTTTTCTTAATTATCAGTCACTGATCATTAAGGTAGTCTAGAACACATTTTAAAGGTCTTTCTTTTCATGATGCTTTTTAGGTATGTTCTGTTAAGAAGAAATAGTACCAGCTTAAGGTGATTTGCTTAATATTGTGTGCTGGCTAGGACATTAAAATACTGGTCAGGATAGTAAAAAAAAAACAGCCAGGTGGAACCCTTTTAATGCTTGTTGTGGTCAATATATAAGGGGATAGTATGATTTACAATGGTGATATAGATGGCTATTTATGGTGTTTGAATGCACTGGGCAGGGCTGACTCTTTCAGATTGTCAGTGGCGCTATTAGGGGGAACGGGCAGGGACAGGCTGGTTCAGATAGGTGTTTATGGAGATACAATGGACTGAGCAGGGTCACACTGGTTCCAATTGATGCAAATGGGGCTAGAATGACTTTGCACTGACTGCGGGGCTCTGACGGATGTAAAAGGGGTTGGCGTGTATTAAGGAGGGTAAATCTGGATGTGTATAGGGTTTGAACACGCTGGGGATACGCATTGTTTCTGACACTGTTAATGGAGTGCAGATGGACAGTGCTAGGTCATGCTACTTCTAGTGGGTGTTAATGATGTTAGAATGGACAATGTATTTAGCCCAGTGCTTCTCACTGCTCGAAAAATGGTAATTTGTGATAGTTAGCTTTTTATATGGAATTTATTGCTTGGTTTTCCAGACGAGAAAGTGTCCCCTGAAGTGTCACAGATTAGGTAGTAGAATGTCACTCATAACAACACTGAAACTATGGGAATGTCACACATAAGCAATGTGAAAACTTGCCAGCTATGCATCCAGAAGAGATGCCAGTTCAAGATTCTCACACAGGCGTACTAAGCCTTATCCAACCAGGGACTGATCTACTTCAACCACTGTGTGAAATTCCACAAAACCTCCAGACATGTGTGCTTTGCCTCCCTGGAAACGCACATGTCCCTCGCATCTGTCACAGCCACAGTGAAGGCAGTTCCTTCTACACTGCCTGCAAGGCTTCAATCGACCTGCCGCTCCACCTACAAACCTCACCCTCCCTGACCGACTTCAGGAAGAAGCCAAAGAGCTGGCTCTTCAACTGAGACCCTTAAACCTCAGCATATAGATACCCTCAGGGTGACAGTGCTGCGCTATACAAATACGTATTGATTGAAAGATTGATTGATTGACATTGCTAGGTTTTTTAACCACTCTGCTTCAGCTTGTTTGAGAATGTTTTTTTGTTGTATTTAAGAGTATTGTTCGGCCAAGTGAGTCAGTCGAGTCACCAGTGCATTTTACTATTGTTTGCTATTTTATAGATATAGAACAGCTCAACAGCTTAGCAGTAGTTCAGTTGTGCCACACACTCAACTGTTTCTGCTCTGGAGACATTTCTACAGGTAGGAATAGGGGTTACCCAAAGGGAAAACCCTGAGAACCACTAAGGTACACCATCACATGTGAGTGCATATCTCGTCTGCACACATCTTTTAATACCACCTAAAACTACTAAACTACATACGGTCTGTTGGTGTGACCGAAAATGTGAAAAACTGCTTTGCATTAAAGTCCAGTTAGGAGTTGCACCTGGAATATTTCTGTTTTTTTTCGTTTTGTTGAGTTGCTGCACCCAGATTTTGGTCTATTGGAGTTTGTGCTTTATTTCATGTCATTCTACGTGCAGGATTGTGGGAATTATTCCTCTGTTAATGGACAATCTCTGTCAATTACTATAAAAATTATACAAACTAAGCAGATACACGTTGACTTTTTTTCAGCCCATGCCTATTTTTCCTGCCCTTCCCCTTTTTGGCAGAGAAATCTATCCAATTTTACACTAATTATTTAGTCATATTTTTATAGACGTTAGCAAAGTAAACACATCCTTTGGTTTGCAAATTATGGGTGCTACCATCTTAGCTGCACGCTGTTCTGTCTATGCGAGATGCAGGCACAAACTGAGCAACTACAGAAACGGACGATGTCTTGCTTCCTGCCAGTCATTAAATGTGATAATATACCATTTCCACTTTCTTATAATTTCTTCTGCAAACTAAATATAAGCCTAACGATTTTTTAATCTTTAGCTGCTTTCCGCAACATTACTACTGACAAAGACTTCCAGCTGCCCCAGGTTCCCTGAACCACAGAGTAGGCATTGAGACTGGTTCAGAGAGAGCATCAGAAATCCTGCAGAGTGACTAAAGTCAAGAGATACCGCAATGCATGTGTACAATGTAGGGAGATGGAAAGGGGACCTGCGAAAACAACAAAGGTGTAGTGAGGGAGGGAGCCAGGGGAAAATTAATACAAGAGTTGGAGAAACCTAACAAGACACAACTTTGCTTGGCAATGAGGGTTTGCATCTTTCCGCCTTTTGTGGTGACTTGGCCTATAATGCCCCACCCAGAAAGGAAGTGATGTTATGATGCGTAGAAGTGTCCGCCATCTTGGATTCGATAGTAGCATGATAACAGTCATTGTCTCTTAAAGTAAGCCCCACCATCTTGAAGTGGGAACTATGCTGAACGTAAGTCTCTAATCTTATACTATACCCTGGTTGTTGTAGCCCCACCAGCTTTGAATGGGAACTATGCTTCCCCTAAGTCACCAATCGCTGACTATACCCTTGTTGCTATAGCATCCAATTCCCCTGTTGTCTTACTCTACTGGAATCCCCCAATGTCTAGCTGCTGGCTTTTGTGATGTTTGTAATCCTCTAACCTATTGGTAAGTCATGACAGTAACTAGAACCCATTTTATAATGATATCTTTAAAAAAAAAAAAATCTGATTAAACGGGGAACATGGACAAATAAAGCAGGCTCCGACGATCACTCTTCAGGAGCATAGACTTTCCAATCTGCAAGGAGTTGGCGATGCGGTCTATGAACAAAGGAGTCTACTATCTCCTCCGCTTCACTTTCTAAGTTTTCATTAATATACAGGAGAAATGGGTAAAGAACATAAAGGTACAGAGGCAGCGAGTCACGTCAATTTTCAGGAAACTAAGGACAAACACCAACAAGGTTAACAGCTTCAATCTGAAATGGACCCACGAAGCTAGGTTTAAACTTGATATGAATCTCAGGTAAACACAAGTATCAAGTATACAACAAGACTATAATCCCAGACTGCAAGTACAAAACAAGACCATAATCCCAGACAAAGTATATCACAGGTATTCTACATGCATGAGTTTGTCTTTTATGAACTCATTTAGCAGCCATGATATGAGAAACAACTTGTTTGTGTATGGCTTGTAAAGTTTGAGGTAGTGTCGAGACAGAAGAGACCTTACTGAAAGGAACTTTAGTGGTCAGCACATAAGGATAAAAACCATAAAAATAAAAGAAGGGAACAAATTAAGGGAGCAGTGCAAGGAAGTATTTTACACAAAGTCAGCAATATGCAACAGACACACCCATCTGTCAGGATATAGTTATGAAACATCATTCATATTGATTCACTCTCTATCTGTCATTCTGTCTGAGCATTGATCTTCAACCCTGAATGTCCAGAATCTGTAGCTATGCAGACCAGAATTTTGATGTAAACTGTGTGCTTCTTTCTGTTAGCTGTTGGCACACCATGTAATCTGAAAAACTCATAAAAATATCTGTTTGTTGTGTATCTGCATGTTCCATGGGCCTAGGTAAGTTAATCAAAGATAAGACATGAAATGTTCTAACTTGGTAAATTAAGCAATAACCACCAAAATCAGATTTAGGTAAGTCTACAATGACGTTCATGGATGTCAGAGACCATGGATGATTTTGAATGGCTAAGGGTTTTAACAATCCCATTGGCTTGGATTGAGATGCTCTTTCAGAATATCTCTTCAAAGCCAATACCACCAAAAAGGTCTGGTTATTAACAGTTTGGTATGTCAAGTTTATCATGATATCAATGTAATACTTGTTTATGTGACTCAGAAATGGATAATTACAATTTGTTATTTCTGAATAAAAGTCCTTGTACCTTTTGTTTTTGAGTGTGTACAACTTGTAGCCTTACTTGAAAATCATGTGGCTGTTGAGCTTTAAAACCCACCACATGAATATATCTGTGATAGAGCTTACCGTAGAGGTCAGAGGGAGTATATGTTAAGGAATTTCACTATAGATAGGACCATAATATTTCAAGAGAGCATTTGAAGTTCCATGTCTTTTTCCTTTTTCATAACTTATCTGCCAGTGGAAACAAGACAACATGCATCCATTTTTTGTTTATCTACGGTTTTCACACATCTTAGATTTCAAGAACTCCAAATTTTTGTGATCAGTCCATACTGTAAATACATGTATGTTTCAAGTCATCGGGGGGATTGCAAATCAGGATACACCAAATGATATTCAGTAGTCCCTGCAGACGATTCATCTTCACACAGTTTATCCTGCCCACCAAGTAACTCCCAAGCCTGCCCCATCTGTATAAATCTTTCATCAGTACATCTAAAAGGAGCGGAATGTTGCTAGAGGACACCTCTTCGATGGAGGCTGGATTCATGACATCTAAGCATTGGATCCCCTTTGGTGTCCACCGCAACCTGTGTTTCACCACCAGTTCTTTGATTGCACTGCAGTTCCCTCCTACCCCCATAACTGTAGATTTTTGGCAATTCACTCATAATCCTGCCGCTAGGTGAAAGCGCTTTAACTCTTTTAAAAGTGCAGGTAGTGTGCTTATTGAGTTGGTCACGAAACAGAAGACGTTGTCTGCAAAAAGTGCTTGCTTTGTTGGTCCCTATTTGGTCACCACACCCGTGATCAATGGATTAGCCATAACTCTGATACAGGGGTTCCAAGGTGAGGGAGGATATTAAGGGCAAGAGAGGAATCGACTCAGAGAGGCAGGAGTGTACTTGGATTTTTGTTGAGGGCCAGGCATAGTTAGCTAATATAATAGCATTCCATGGTATTTTTTCATACACAGTTGTTATATGCGTAGAAGGTTTCAACTCGAGCATGCTGTGAAAATAGTCTAGGTTGCGTCCTCAAGGTGGCGCTCTTTCGCGCAGCGGAATGCCCCTAAACAACTCAGGTCTGTCAGGGCAGTGTGTTTACACCTGATCAGTTCCAGTGTGCACACAGGGCTGTAAGGCGGGGTCTCTGTGGCTCCCTCTTTCCCAGCTTCCCCTTCCAACCCTTGCTGACACCGCTACTGCAGTATGTCTACAGTACCTTTACGGGCAGTTTTTGTCTGTGATTTGGAGGCAGTTTCTGTTTCTGGGCTACTAACCTTGAGCACCTGCGAGGGGGCTGCATGTATTACAACCACTGGGCGATTTATGCAATAGGTGCTCTCACCCTAAATTTTGGAATCTTTTAGAGATTACCAATACACCCGCCATGTGTCCTCAAAAGAGGAATGACCCCCCTCCCCCTCCATCTCCTGAACGGCGTTTTCCTGCAGGCGTGGATAAGCTGCTGTCACAGGCTATTTCTCAGGCACTTGCACGCCTGCAGGAACAGGTGGACAAACTCATGACCCAGGCCTCTGGAAGAGCAGGGATTCTTGGAGATGGGGAGGTCAGGGCCTAGCGGTACTTCTAGCGCTACCTCCACCAAGGCCCAGAAATGTGACGCAGGGCACCTGGTGAGCTTTGACCTCTTAAAAGAAGCCTTCAGTAAGAGTGCGCGCACGTTGAGTAACGCACCCTACCGGAAGGAAGTCTCTTCCTGAGATATTGGCGACAATGTTACCCTGACCACTGACCCATTGGATGGGTCCCCCAAACAAGGGGGAGTGAATCAGATGAGGACGGATCCTCTGACGAGGGGCAAGACTCAGGGAGACCCTGATGACGGGTCTCGGCTGCTTCGGACTGTTTTGAAGGGGATTTCGCCTTAACAGATATGTTCGAACCAGAGGACATATACCACCGCTGGTCATCGGAGTGGTTCCCGGACCACAAGGTTACTGAATATGTGACCAGTAAGATACACCAACCACTAGACAAGGAGGTGCGTGCCCACTTACGGGCTGGATGTCCTCAGCCCTCCTTAGGGGGTAAAGTTGCGGCCATTCCTGAGATCGATCCTAAGATGTGCACATTTTTTTGCCAAATACATGAGGGATCCCAAAAAGGGCACTGACCGCTCCTGGAGGGTGTGTCAGGATATGTTATTAGATGTGTTGAGTCCCCTGATAAAGATATTAGAGCTGGCTGAGCATTCAAAACAGTTGGGCACCCCTTTACCTACTGAGATTGTAGCGGGCTGGGCGCAGACAGCGGTGTGCTTTCTCGGCCATGCCAGCTGCGCACTATCAGCAGAAAGGCACCGTTCCCTTCTAATAAAAATAGACCCCAAGTTGGAGGGGTTTTCTACTTCATAGGCAGGAGTGGTCGCACAGGGTAACCTGTTAGGCGAACTGTTCATGAAGGAGCTCCGGAAGTATATGGCCACCTTCTCTCCACAGGATAATGCGTGGACCTCAATAAAGAAAATATTCCCAGAGAAGGTTTTTGCTGGGGCTGGAAGCAGCAAGGGTTGATCCTCTGGCCGTTCGTTCCAACAAGGCCCTAACAGACAAACATGCCAAAAAAACTGATGGCATGATGGCAGACAAGGAGTCTTTTTCCCCCGACAGGGGTAACGGAAAAGGAAGAGCGAACCGTGACGCCCGCAGCAGAGCTAATGCCCCAGGAGGATTCAACAGTAAGCAATATCCTTTCTCTCCCAGAAGAGCTGGGAGGAAGGCTGTTTTTTTTGTGCTGACAAGTGGGGGCAGATCTCTGCGGATCCGTGGGTCCTAGAAATGGTAAGGGGTTTCCCCAAGCCAAGGGGCGGGACCGACTCTGCTGTTCTTTTTGGAGCAGGAGATGGCACTGATCGATGTGGAGGTGCAGGAATTCTTCAGCAAAGGGGCTATTTGAAAGCCAGTATTACACCCTCGGGGTTCCTAAGCAGCAACTTTATAGTAGAAAATAAAGAGAAGGGCTTTCACCCCATGATCAGTCTGCAAAGCTTCAACGAGTGGCTGATCTACCACCTTTTTAAAAAGGAGGGGATTTACCTTCTATTGCAGGAGGACTGGATGGTTTGGTTGGACCTGACGGGCGCGTATCTCACGGTGCCCATTTTTCCCCTGCATCAGCGTTTTCTTCAATTCGAGTGGAGAGGCCAAACTTTTGAGTTCTAATCCCTCCCATTTGGCCTGCCATCAGCACTGTGGTGCTTCACGAAACTCCTGAAAGCTGTGGTAGAAATACTCAGGACAAAGGGAGTAAGAGTGATCATTTACTTGAATTATATTGTGCTCAAGAATCAGTCTCACCCGCAGCTCTTGGCTCAAATGACCATAACTATTGTGCTGCTGCAGGACCTGGGCTTCGTCATCAACAGTCAAAAGTCAGAACTATTTTCAGCTAAGTGATGACCTTTCTGGGATTCCAGATAGACTCCAGGACAGCCACCCTGAGCCTCCCGGGGCAGAAGGTCACCAAGATAAAGAACGAGCTGAACAAACTTCTCAGAAGAGACATGATTTCCCTTATCCAAATGGCCAGGATAGTGGGGCAGCTACCTTTGTCATTCCAAGCAGTTTTCTGGGCCCCCTGCAATACAGACTGTTGCAGTGCCTAAAGACTGCTCATTTCCAGAGGGGACTCACTTACTCTGAACTGATCTCTCTGAGTGGGGAAGCCAGGAAGGAGCTACAGTGGTAGAGGTGTGAAATGGTAGAGCGATCTTCAGATCCTCTCTGGATCTGATCGGAGAGTTGGATGCCAGATGCCTGGGCTGGGGAGCATGGTGTAGAAAAATTTCCCATGGGAGGCAGATGGACAGAGGAGGAGCTGAACCTTCACATCAATTGTCTGGAACTCCTTGCGGGATCCATTGCAGTGCGGTTTGTGACACACGACCGAGTGTCGTGCTGTGTCCTTTTGAGGATAGAAAATATGTTGGTGGTGCAGTACACCAATCGCTTGGGCAGCACGAGCTCGAAAGCACTATCAGAACTGATGAAGGATTTCTGGCACTATTGCCTTCAGTGACAGATCTTGATGACAGTGGGATACCTTCCGGGCTCCCAGAACACAGTGACAGATTGGAATTCTGGATACATCAAGGATTTCAGTGATAACCAACTGGAACAATCAACCTTTTGAGCCCTCATGGACTAGCGTGGTCCTTGCAGTGTAGATCTGTTTGCCTCCAGGCTGAATGCTCAACATCCGCAATATTTCAGCTGGTAACTGGACCCAAGGGCCATGGCAGTGGATGCGTTCCTACAGGACTGGACAACTGGTCAGGAATATGCTTTCCCTCCATTTCCTCTGATTCTCAGAATGACAGCCCATGCTCAGCACCAAAAGGTTTCATTAATCCTGATAACTCTTTTCTGGAAGTCACAGGCATTGTTCCGAACCCATTTGGAGCTTTCGTGGGATTCCCTGATCGGACTTCCCTCGTTCCCTCACATCCAGTAGGATCCTCTAGGCCATCCACATCTGCTGGTATTACAGGGGCATCTCCAACTTGTGGCTTGGAGGATTTCAGGCGAAGATGAGAAGACAGCAGACTTTTGACAGAAGCTGAACAATTCATCCAGCAAGCATGGGCCCCAGGGACAACCAAACAATATAATTCGGCTTGGGGCAGATGGGCTAGGTGGTGTGTAGAGAGACCCCTGGATCCCGTGGCAAGATGGCCAGCTCAGATTTGACCTACTGCACAGTGAACTTGTTCAGATCAGCAATCTAGGTGGGACCCCATAGTGTCAACAGTGCTGGCAAGATAACCAATATCTCTCACGTAAGGAGATTTCCGCAAAGTTGACCATGTTATTTTGCCTCATTTCTTGAAAAGGGTGTCAGATGTCAAAGCCCTGGACATTACAGAGAGGGTTTTCACTCCGGAAGGGGTCACCTTCACCATTTCGAGAAAGACCAAAACAAATACCAGGTTGGTAACATATCCAGCTTTTGAGGCTTCTTCCAAGCTATGCGTAGTTAGGTGTCACAAGGCTTATAAAGAGATGTAGTCGGAATTCAGGCCGTTGTTAACTGCGATTAAGAAACCATTCAAAGCAGTTTCATCCCTTTCGATCACCAGGTAGGTAAAATGGATTATGGCAGACGCCCGTATTGATGTGAATAAATTCAGGACCCATTCGGTGAGAGGAGCCATGGCTTCCAAAGACATTCGGGTAGGTGGCAGGCTGGAAAGCATAATGAATGCAGCAGATTGGGCCTCAGAATACACTTTTAAAAGGTTTTATTTCAAACTTATTTATGAAGCTGCAGCATTGGTAGTGAGTAAGCTTTGAACATACATAATCCTTGCCTCCGGTCCTGCCAGATTGAGAAATTTCCTAGCTATAGAGAAGTAAAATTCTATGAAGGACACAGAGGTGAGGATTATCCCTCCCAAAGCATATTGGTAATATGACTTTCCCCCCGTTCTTCTGTTATAACAGAAAGTGTATGTTTTTCATTGTTATTGATGTCATGTACTTTGGCTACTGTCAATAGTTTTCTTGATATTGATTGTCCTTTTAATACGTCAAGTTTTTGTGCTGGAACAAATTTGATATCTTATAAAAACATGATCTGTGGGGCATACTTTCCTGATTGTCAGATTACTACCTATGGTTTGCTATGCAATGTCATTATTAGCTCACACATGAGTTTTTTTGTGATACAGTTTTTAACAAGGTACGTTCTGTCCGTAGGGTCTGATTCGAAGACTCACTGAGGCTGCCTGCACTTAACTTCCCACAGTGAAGTTGAGGAAGGACTATGGGCGGCAGGATTATATACACACATTTGGATTGTGAAGGGATTAGTTACTGGTTGTCATGGGCACATTCCCCCATTGGTTCACGGGATATGTAGTGTTTACATGTTTTTCTTTAATCTTTGAACCTTCTGTGTAATAAAGAATGAAAATAAAATGCATAATCCTCACCTCCGTGTCCTTAAAAGAAATGAAACTTTCCTTCTCAATAGCTAGGACATTTCTCACTCTCCAGTGCTCATGAGCCGGTCGGTAGGCATGCTACTTCCTACCATATACTTGCTTGTTTTCAGAGGATCTTATCATTGAAGTCACTGGGATCGAGAGATTGAGGGCTCGCCAAACCACACAGCTTGGTGAGGACCCGTCTGCATGGGTCCTCGCCATGACCACGTCCCCCAAAGGTATGTTTTGATTTGTCTAAAGTAATGTTGCCAATGAGCAAAAGAGTCCTTGGTGGATAGTGATCTCAATCATAGACAGTGTAATGTAATGTTGTTCAGTATAAGTGGGAGTTTGAGAAAACAAAGCAACTGGATGAAGGGCTTTTACTTCAGAATGTCATTTTGAGAGTATTTCTCCTACAGCTCTAGTAGAGGCATTCGATTCTATGTAAGGTAGCAATACATGTGGACAGTATAAGATATGTGCAGTGGTAAAAGCATGTTTATGGGAGGAAAAGGCTTGTTCCTGTTGTTCATCATACAAAATGGTATCCGATTCTTGGTTTGTATCCAAAAGAATGAGAGAGGAGACGTCTTCTATGAATTAGCTACAGCAATTTGTAGAGCCCAAAAATGGTTGGTTTCTTTCACATGCTCGGGAGTAGGTGACTGCAAAACAGCCTTTGATTTTTGTTATCCATACGGTTGCCCTGCAGTGAAGAAACATATCCCAAGAAAGAAACTCAATAAGTTTCAAATTGACATTTCTCCAGTTTGGCATACAAGGCATGCTTATGTAAGTCTATAAAAATACTTTACAGAATTGCTTGTGGTGGTCCAGTAACGTTTCAGGAAAGATGAGAATGTTGTGAAGATAGACAACAAAAGATTCATGTGGATAGACAACAAATTCATGTGGCATGTCTTGCATAATTACATTAACCAGATGTTAGAAGGCTGAAGCATAATTATAAAGGTGGAAAGGCATAACTTGATATTCAAAGTGACCACATTTAGGTGGTCATTATGACATTGGTGGTGAGTGATAAAGTGGTGAAAATACCACCAACAGGCTGGCGGTAATTACCTCCAAATTAAGACCATGGCAGTGAGAACTCCCATAGGCAGCCAATGTCCCACACCATCCGCCAGGGCGTTGAACACCACTCATCACGGCAGTAGCCATCAAGGCAAGGTACCGCCCACCATATCATGACATTACAATCTGCCACAATTTCTGGAGCTGAACCAACGTCATCAAAAGCCTGGCAGAAATACTGCACAGAAGACCAAAGACACCATCAGAGGCACAGAGAATGCCAATGCCACCATGGAACTGTAACTGCAAGTCTTCACGATGCTTTTCTACGCCATGCTCCACCTGGAACACCAACGCTGACAAAGACGACGACGGTGAGTACAGCCGCCTAGCACACAAGGGAGGGAGGGAGGAAAAGGAGAGGAACACACACACGCACAACACACACCATACACACAACCAGCTGCAGACGTAAACCAATGGCACATGACACACGGTATAATAATACAAGGACTAGAATTCGGAAGTACTGAAAATGTATTAGCAAGGCAAAAGCCACCACATGTACCAGATATGTACAATTGTTCACAAAGGGTCAATGCCCAGTCCAAAGTACTAAGGGCTCACATGGCCACAGGGCACAGTCCAAGGCCCAACTCGTTTCCTGACAGCATCCTCACAGAACTGCACAGGGGCATCATTATTGCAGTGGGTAGGCACCTCAGGGGGAAGGAGGGTGGGGACACCTCAGCCGAAGTCGGGAACTTGCCCACTGGTTCTGGAGCGGGTTTCATGCCCGTTTCCCAATGCTGGGGAATGCAAGGTCACAGTCTCTGTGGTGGGGGACTTGCTCACTGCTTCTGGAGGGGGCTCCATGGCCATTTCCCAATGCTGGGGAGTGCAAGGTCACAGTCTCTGAGGTTGGGGACTTGCCCACTGCTTCTGGAGGGGGCTCTATGCCCATTTCCCAATGCTGGGGAGTGCAAGGTCACAGTCTCTGAGGTGGGGGACTTGCTCACTGCTTCTGGAGGGGGCTTCTTCTACAGGAGTCTCTGGAGAGTGTCCTACATGTCCGCTGCTGGAGGTGAGGGTTGCACCGTCTCAGCTTGAGGTGAGGGCTCCGTGACCAATGTTGGCAGTGGTGTTGGCACCCTGCCAGCCTCTGCTGGAGGTGATTGCTGCTGTGTCTCAGCTGTGGAAGGTGCCTCCTGGGCAGCCTCTTTTGGAGGCAAGGGCTGCTGTGTCTCAGCTGTTGAAGGTGCCTCCTGGGCAGCCTCCGTTGCAGGCGAGGGCTGCTGTGTCTCAGCTGTGGAGGGTGCCTCCTGGGCAGCCTCCTTTGGAGGTGAGGGCTGCTGTGTCTCAGCTGAAGGTGAGGGCTTCTTCCCTTTCAAGGCAGGAGGTGAGGGTTCCTTCCCCTTCCTTGCTATTGGAGTGGGATCCTTACCCTTCCTGGCTGGTGGAGTGGGATCCTTCACTGTCTTGCCTCCACGACTAGGAGGTGCCTCCACGACTAGGCGGTGCCTCCACTGTTCTCCTGGACTGTTTGGCTGAGGTGCTAGGCTGGGTCGTTTGGACCCTGCTCTTACGGGCAGGATAGAGGTGGAGGGGGAGGGAAGAGGTCAAGTTGGGGAAGGAAAAGCTTCTTAAGGGCGGTGGGGCGGGATGAGGGATGGGAGTGGAGGTTGAGGGAGTGGTTGTTGGAGGAGTACGTCTGCTGGACTTGCGTGCAGGTGCATGGGGAGTGTGCTGATGTGAGGTGGATGGCTGTTGTGTAGGTGCCTGCCTTTGTGTCCTTTAGGAGGGGGGGGACAGACAGGATGGGAGAGGACACGGGACACGTGGATGGATGTTGTGGAGGTGTCTGTTAGTGAGGTGTGTGTGCTGCTTGGTGTGGTGATGCTGGTGGTGGATGTTGAAGCAGTTCATGCAGGTGTGAGTGTGGCCTTGACTGTAAGGGAGGTGGAAGAGAGGGAGGAGGGGGAGACAGTGGATGTGGTTGTGTGTACAACTGTCTTGTGTTTGCGGGACTGCTTGTGGGCTGAAGTGTGGTGCCTGTGTTTGACTGTGCCACTCTTGTGTGTTGTCTTCTGTGCATGCTCGTCTGTATGTGTGCATGGGATGGGTTGGGGATGAGGAGACTGGGACTGGGAAGTGGTAGTTGGAGGGGGGACGGTAGGAACAGGGACAGTGGCTGCCATCAGAGAGGAGGCCAGAGCCTGAATCAATCTCTTTTGGGCCGCCAATCGACAGTGGATGTCTGGTGGCAATAATTTGTATTCGTAAAAGGTTGTGGGTGTGTGTTTTATAGTGCTGTGGATGGGTATGGTGTGTGTATGAGCATCAGGTGTATGTTTTTGGTTTTGGCCAATGTTGTGCAGTTTAGTATTTGGGTGTCCATTCTTTCTGAGCGTGTCGGTGTGTACCGCCAATAGTTTATCACCATTGAATGTCCGCCGTGGTGATTTGTGGGTCATGATGTAGTGGGCGTTGTCTTGTTGGTGTAACGTTATGGGTGTTGGTACCACCACTTTAGCACTGACCTTTGGGCTGGCGGATTTGTGTATGTGGTAGTATTCTGTCGGATTGGTGTGTGTGTGTCCTAATATGGCCGCTGCGGTATGTTGGCGGCTGTCACTGTGGCAGTAAGCGCCATTTACTGCCAATGTCATAATGAGGGCCTTAGTGTTCAATGCAGTCTTCTATTCATCCCCTTTTATCCAAACTAGATTGTATGCTCCCCTTAAATGTAAAATGGTGAATCAGTGGGTTTGAGTGCCTTTGATTGGTTTCAGATGATGAAAATAAGTGGCCGAGGAGATCGATTTCTAATAGTAATCACATTTAATTCACTGTAATCAGTGCAAGGACTTAAAGGGGTTTCGGTGCTAAAATATAGGAGCACCAGCTGGGGCGGTTGAATGTCACATAAATCCTTTAGGTACACGCTGATCAATATATTTATTAATTTGAGTTTCTTCTCTGAGTAAGTTTATAGATTCTTCCATGAGGTATGTTGGCCCCAAGAATGAGGTTCGAGGCAAAGTTCTAAGGTCTCTGAGGTTGCCTCTTTTTTTATTTAAAACCAGTAACATCTTGATACTGTGGAGGTATTTGTACAGGTATTTTCATAGTTTTGTCTTTGTAATTGATACTGCTGTCACAGTTTAATTACGTATTGTTTCCTGATGGAAGCAATGGTCTTTGCAAAAACTTGAAAAAACATAATTGTGCTCTGTGCCAAATCAATCAAAGGGTTATGTTTCCTCATACAATAGATGTGTCTGGGATGGGAGTCTCTCCTGCATGGTATACTAATGTGAGTGCCCCTCTGCGTGTATGTCTGGTATTCTGAGCTTTTATTTTGACAATGCCGTCATACTGATCTAAGTGTGTGCGCAGAAGCTTAAGCCTATCTCTAACTATCTGAGAACCTGGGCCTATCTTGTGACCGGGAAGGGTTCACTAAGTATGCCCTCAGTACTGACAGTGAACTATAGTCCTGTCTTGAGTAAACCATACAGCATGGTATACTCATTGCAGCATACTTTAGTTAAGAGAGTTAATAGAGTGACCGGATATATTCAACTGGGTAACTCTGGTTGAGTCATACTGGCCCACCTGTGTAAAGATTCTGCTTTTATGTGTATGTGAAGACCCTTGCACTGATATCCCAAGTGTATGTTAAGCCTACTTGTGTGTGGCAAGTGTAATTCATGCATGGTGTGAGTGATCATAGATAATAGAGGCTAGGGGGTCAATTTTGAATACCTTTGTCTTGCCCTACCATAAGATATAGGGCATTTATGAGGAAACATTATTGTAATAATAAAATAAATTATAAAAAATAAAACACAAGCTGGAGGGTAAGGACTCTGTTTCTAGACAATGGAAGTTTATTGCTTGCATTCTTGTACCTGGAGGGAAGAGGCCCAGAAAGTAAAGTGTGGAATTGAGACAGGGCTGCCTTAATAAATTCTTTTGGACTTTAAGTTGGCAGTGTGCTGAGCACTGCCTTTTGCTGAATGGTAGGGGTGAGAGTTGGGATTGTAGACTCTGGACCTCATTTAGGGTTTGGCAGGTGGCATGCCATTTACCAAAGGAGTAGATGCAATAACCACCACTTCCCTGATTCACTACCACTGGCCATATTTAGAAGTCACCCCCTGCTTGACAGAGATCTCTATGCCTTCAGGGGAGCAGTCACCCTGATAGCATATATGTTTACTGCATTGCTAAGTTCAGTGTTTCATCCTTAGAAACATTTTTGGTTTTCCAAAAATAAACTCCCAAAGTGGGTGCTTCTTTTTATAAAACAAAATAATGGCCCAGGTACCCTGTGAATTTTCTTCCCGGGTGTGGGAGGTCATTTGTATTTTTTCTTTGCATTTTTTACCTGGTGATCCTGAATTGGAATATAAGTTTATTGAAACACCCACTCTAAATACAGCAGTCTGATATACTTAAATGGATGGCTCAAACTCCTGCACTTAGTCTAAGGATTCCACAGGCACACTGCTAGTTGAAACGAGGTGGTTTTTCCAACTCAAAATAGAGTGGGAAGACAGGTTGTTGGGCAGGGTACTCTGTCACGTTTGTGGCCGAGGACCCTGTCTGTCAAACTGTACATGAGCCCCTCTATGTTGAAAGGTGTACAAGTCTTTAGGTGAGACCGTCCCTTTGTCTTTACCTCATTACTCCTTTAGTTGGGCAAATGACAGCCAGGTGGAGAAAACCCACACCTCCTTTGTACCACTTTTGTGGGTGCTCCAGGATGGAAACTACCCTAGTGCTACTAGTGGTGAGAAGCCTAATTTCATACAAACGTTGTGTCTGGAGATCAGCCTGGAAAAGACACTTGAAAGAAGAATAGCCAAAACTATTTCTACCATTTGAGACAGTCGATCCACATCTCCTGTCTAGAAGTTGTGAATACAAGTAGGATGGTGATTTTCTAAGCACTATTCTCTTCTGTGAGCTTGTCACTGATCAGTCTGTAATACTGAATCGACCAAATCACCTAAGCAGCTATTATAGTTGGTCTGTTTTCAAATAGCGGTTCGGAGTCTTTGAAATTCTCCAGAAACTATTTGTGAAAAGCTGCAGCAGTGGCTTTTTCCAATAAAGCTGCCTCTTATGATAATCTTTGAAAGCGGGCAATATACAAAATTATATCCTGGGAATCTTTGAGTGAAAATAAGACCATATGAACTTTAAAAAATATATATATGTTTCCTTTCAAACACAGCTCAAAATCAAACAAAGAAGGCATTGAAATAATCAAGGATTTGATCTTTTCATGTAAGGTGACAGGTCCATACTGAACATCTTTAATCAGAAAGGATAGTGCAAATGGGATTTTAGCAGCTGCGGTTAACAAATGATGTGGTGCTGCAAGCTAATGTAAGTGGCATTAGGCTAAAGCCCTAAAATATCTTTGGATCCCCTGAAAAAACTCCTGGAGGTACAATAGCAATATTTGCCATAAGAGTTTGTGTATAAGAAAGGTCACTAGTTCCTGAACTGCTCAAGGATGCATTAGCAGAGAACACCATACAAATCGGGTTGATAATATCAAAGAAGGAACATTAACATGCTTACTTCTGCTAGATATTTACAAAATCTAGAAGAACTGCTTTTTCTACTTGAGTAGTTTTCATCCCTTAATGTATATGCTCCGTGGTTTTAGACATGGAAGCAAAAGAGCCATTGCCAGGGTCCAGGTTCGCCTGAGAAACTGACACACCCGTCCATACTGATAAGGACTTCCAGCCACAGAGCCTTAGCTCCCCTGAACCCAAAGCCATAACAGCACTAGTTAAATAAAATGCTGTAGTATTACGGTCTGTAGATGGCAGAGGAACAAACAAAGATAAAAATGGAAACTGGAGATACACCCATAGCTAAACAAAACAATCCAAATTCAATAAATTACTTCTTTTGAATGTGTGTACAGTAGTAAGAATATTGCATTCCAGATATTGAATATGGTGTTTAGTCAAAAAAATCGGAGAAAAAATATTGTGTGGACAAATTATTGTGCCAAGAATATTGAGGACAAAAATATTGTGACGGTAGGTTTCTTTAGGTAAGCAAAGTTTTACTCTATGTAACTTGACATTATTATATTATATATCTATATATATATATATATATATATATATATATATTAATATATCTTTATGTTAGAAATAGTAAATCTATACTCACCTATTTGCACTTAACTTCATATTTTGGTCCTCGATATTTTTGACACGATAATCTGTCTACATAATATTTTTGTAATATTCTGTCAGTGATCTACTGATTACACACCTACCTTCTCTAGAACCTGTGCACTGCTAGTCCTAGACAAGGCATGAAAACTAGTTTAGTGTCAGCTTCCAGAAATCATGCAGAGGGCTTCAAGGCAAGAGATATAACAGAGCATGTATACCATGTAGGGAGACAGAAAAGGGATATGGAGAAAACAACAAAGTTACAGCGATGGAGCCGGGTTCGGACTAATGAGGGAGTTGAAGCTGGGTGTTTGCATGGGCAATCTCTGACAGCCTGTAGACTGCTTCTGCACCGGACCATGCGCTAGATGGAGACAATGCTAGTCCCCTTGCTAGGGATCTAGTCTTCTAAAACAGATTAGTAGCCCTAGTAGTGATCTGAGCTATACTGTGCTGACTTTTTGCGCCCTGTTCCTTATTTTGTGTTTCAACCTTTGTACTAAGAGGTCCCATTGCACAATCTTCAGTTACTCGGGGTCGCAGAAGGACCAGCCTAAAAAATATTAACTGTGACACCCCTGAGATTGACTACAAACACATGGATGGTGGCTTGCAAAGAGCAGCACTACTGTTTCAGAGTCCTGTCCCGAAGCTAAATTTACATGTGTAGATTTACTCCGGTGTAAATCTACTCCTGCACAGAGGTGTAAGTCTACACTTTGATGATATTCCCCTAAGAGTGAACTTACACATCCACACACTGAGTTCAGTGGCTGGAGACATCTAAGACTACAAATACAAGTGCAAAGTTACTACTAGTAACCTTTCATGTGTACGTGAAGATACTACCCTATCGGAAACTGTGTGGGAAATTAATAAAGTGTATTCATTTTTTTTAAAATATTACAAATATTTGAAAGTAAAATATAAAGGTAAGCTAAACTAGAATAATTATTTTACCCTAGAACTAATTCATTAAAATGTTAAATCACATTACTTCTTCATGAGTAATATGTATTAAATAATTAACTATATTAAATATAAAACTACCCTCACAAGCGTGTTTATTTTTAAATAATATTTCATAAGTTTAAAGATTGTTTAATTTATGTAAATTAATTCTGAATGTTTAACAGAAGTTTAAACATTTAATTTAATGTTTTTAGAAATGAGTCAACTATTGTATTTAAAGTAATAATATAGGTAATTGTTAATTTGTATATTTTTCAGACTAAAATATATGAATAAGTTGAAAATTATAAAACTCATAAATTTCATACATATAAATTAATTATTTTAACATTTTTTACTGGGTGTTATATTAAGGTCCAACTTCCACTATTTTCTATGACAGTGTGTTGCTATACCTGTGAGTGGCCATGTGTGGTGCTAGACTAACTCCAAGGATGGGTTGGAGGACCTTTACTACTGTTTGTGACCTTTATGACTGCAGTAAATGTAGCAGTGTAGTTTGTGAATAGCAACGGTCTTACCATTTGTGGCTCGGTGTTGGTATTGGCATGTTCCTCCCTAAACCCCGCTTCACCCCTCCCTAATTCCCTATTTCAATTTCCCTACACCCCTCATATTTATAAGTAAATATTTCCTATTTTCTAGCCATTCCCCATGATCCTTCCAACATTTAGTAGAAAAATGTATTCCTACATGGGCGGAGATCACCACCACTCTGGCAGAGATCTCCACACAGAAAAAAGAGGAATAGCAGAGGTCTCTGTTCAGTGGTTTATGAAACGCATTTTGTACTATGTGAGTAGTACTACTTTACATAGGGGGTCTTTCCGACCCGACCGCGGATGCACCGCCAACAGGCTGGCGGTGCATCCATGGGCATTCTGACCGCGGCGGTACAGCCGCAGTCAGAAACGGGAAACCAGCGGTGTCCCGCCGGTTTCTCGCCGCCATGGGGATTCCGACCCCCTTACCGCCAGCCTGGTCCTGGCGGTTTTGACCGCCAGAACCTGGCTGGCGGTAACGGGTGTCGTGGGGCCCCTGGGGGCCCCTGCAGTGCCCATGCCGATGGCCGATGGCATGGGCACTGCAGGGGCCCCCTAACAGGGCCCCACCAAGATTTTCAGTGTCTGCCAAGCAGACACTGAAAATCGCGACGGGTGCAACTGCACCCGTCGCACCCCTTCCACTCCGCCGGCTCCATTCGGAGCCAGCATCCTCATGGAAGGGGGTTTCCCGCTGGGATGGCGGGCGGCCTTCTGGCGGTCGCCCACCAGCCCAGCGGGAAACTCAGAATTACTGTGGCGGTCTTTTGAACGCGCAGCGGTATTCTGACGGCGGGACTTTGGCGGGCGGCCTCCGCCACCCGCCAAAGTCAGAATGACCCCCATAGTACAAAATGCACTTTGTAAAAAGGACCTTCACTGTGTTTGCATTCCCGAATGAGATATTTTTCTTTTTAAAATAAGCAGCCCACATTCCTTAAAGGAACTGTTGTGATTTTAAAAATATAAAACTTTTCCATTTGGAGAGACATTACCAGGAGTAGACAGTGATCCCCTGTAGGCAAATATTTTATTTTACAGAGTCACCTTTTGATTCATTCTTACCTACAAGTGCATCTTCAAATATGTGAGTTCATCATTTCTATTGAACAAAAAAAAACTCTTTTGTTTGATTAAATAGACTAGGGCCCTCATTATGACATTGGCGGTAAATCCCACTTACCGCCACGCTGACTGCCGCCAACATACCACGGCGGCGGTGGCGGCGGATAATCGTTCACCATATTATGACACACACACACACCAATCCGCCAGTCCAAAGGTCAGTGATAAACTGGCGGTATCAAAACCCACACCGTTACGCCAACAGAACAATGCCCACCACATTATGACCCACGAATCACCACGGCAGACATTTAATGGTGGTAAACCATTGGCGGTACATACTGCAGCGCTCAAAATACACACACTAAAACAAAACAACACCACATTGAACAATTCAAACAACACACACCTGACACCCATACACACACCACACCCACCCACTCACACCACTATAAAACACACCCACATTACCCACAACCTTTTACCATTACAAACCATTGGCACGAGACAGATACCACAGACAAAACCAGAGCCACACACAACCTACACCTATACACCACCCACGTACCCCACATCACAACCCCCAACACATCACCTTACACACCCTCACCTACACAACACCCATGGCACCACAAAGACACCCCAGATTCTCAGAGGAGGAGCTAAGGGTCATGGTGGAGGAAATCATCAGGGTAGAGCCACAGCTATTTGGAGCACAGGTGCAGCAGATATCAATAGCTAGGAAGATAGAGCTATGGCGGAGAATTGTGGACAGGGTCAACACCGTGGTACAGCACCCAAGAACCAGGGATGACACCAGGAAGAGGTGGCACGACCTACGGGGGAAGGTACGTTCCATTGCAGCAAGACACCAACTTGCTGTACAGAGGACTGGCGGTGGACCCCCACCTCCTCCCCCACAACTAACAATATGGGAGGAGCAAGTCTTGGCAATCATGCATCCTGAGGGCCTGGCCGGAGTAGGAGGAGGACTGGACTCTGGTAAGTCAGCTCTATAATACTACTACCACTCCCCTACCTGCATGCCAACACATACCCCCACCTTCACTCCCATCACTCTGACACTTCCCACACACCCCACCATCACATCTCACTCATCCCAATGCCAAGCCCTGCATGCTCTACCAATGCATGGACACCACTCAGAGACCTGCATGCACACTAGACAGAATCAGCTAGCCCACCACATACCAACTTACACAAGTGAAAGCTGCCAGGGCAAATACAACCAAAGAGGGCACCCACTGATGCACAGTATGTCACACACAGAAACAATAACACAGCATTTACATCCCCACAGGTATCCCAGCCAGTGTCAGCGGAGAGGAGGTGCCAGCAACATCCAGTCCCCCCACCGAAGAGCCCCACAGTGATGACAGCAACTCTGGTCGCCTGGATCTGGATGGCCAAGCTGACCCATCAGGGACCGCTGGACAATCGGTTACCCAAGCCCAGTCACAGACAACCACAGAGCCTCCCCCATCTGGAAACACCACCACAGCACCCACCCAATGTACCCACACCTCTGTCCTAAAGACACGTCAATCAACAGTGTGTCCACCTCTACAGGGACCCCAGGGCACACCTCATACCAAGACATTCAGGGACCTGGGGTCAGTGACAGTGGGCACACGGTTCAGGGGACAGAGGCACAGGCCAGCAGGGAAACTGGGAGGTGTGCTGTGCACCAGGTGGAGGACAGGCCCAGGGAACCGACTCTCCAGGAGGCACTTGCAGAGATCCTGTGAGCATACCAACATTCCCAGGACATGATGGGCCAGATCCTGGACAATGTGCAGGAGAACAGGCGGCTGCAGGAGGGACAGTACCAGGGGATCAGGGAGGACTTGCAGACCATCAACACCACCCTGGTGTCCTTAGCAGGGGTGCTGGCAGACATGGCCAATATTATGAGGGAGGCAGTCTCACAACAGCAGGTCCCTGCCACGAGCCAGACATCTGAACTGCCTTCCACCTCCGCTAGTGGACAGGAGGCCCTGCCACAGGACCAACAGGCCACTAGCACCCCCTCCCCCTGCAGAAGGAGAACCACCCCGCAAACATTCCCTGCGATCCAGGCAGAAGCCAGAGACTATTGCCAAGACCCCCGCCAGGAAATGAGACTCCTGATTATCACCCTTGTGTCCTACTCTGTCACCCTGTCCACCTTGAACTGCCACTGCTCCCCTTCCTATGTCCCCATGGACAATGCACCTGTGCTACAGACTGGAACTCTACCCTAGAATTTCCTCCATCATCACCCCATCCCATTGCCCTTGCCCCTCAATATCTTAGCACTTAAATAAACACCCTTGAAACAAATAGAAGTATGGAGTATGTCACATTATTTAAGTATGTATACGTTTAACCATTTACAAACATTGCAAATCAACTGTACAGTAAATGAGCACATATGAAAGACCTGTAGTTGGCTGCAGTGATCACACCAGGAGCTACTGTGAGGCACCAATATCTGTAAAATTAATTGCCAAAGGGTACAGTAAGTGGGCATAGATATGGGAAATAACAGCATACCAGTTTCAAAATAATGACAATGAAATGTGAAGTAACACTGTCTTACCTGTGTGTCATTGGAAGTACTGTCTGATCACTGCTGTTCTGTAGTCCTCATCCTCATCCTTTGCCTCCTCATCCTCGCTGTCCACAGGGTCCACTGCTGCCACACGGGCATCTCCAGCCTCCTCCTCCTGCAGAAGAGGTACATGGCGTCTCAATGCAAGGTTGTACAACATGCAGCATGCCACTATTATCTGGCAGACCTTCTTGAGTGAGTAACACAGGGATCCACCTGTCAGATGGAGGCACCGAAACCTGGCCTTCAGGAGGCCAAAGGTTCTTTCTATGATCCTTCTGGTTCGCCCATGTGCCTCATTACAATGGTCTTCCGCCCTTGTCCTGGCATTCCTCACAGGGATCAGTAGCCATAATAGGTTGGGGTAACCAGAGTCACCTGCAAATATTGAGGGACAACATTTAGCCACACACTATCCCATATGGCCCACACCATAACCATACCCCAACATCTACTGGGTGGAAACCAGGGCTCACCTATTAGCCACACCCTGTGCCTCTGCAGTTGGGCCATCACATTTGGGATGCTGCTATTCCTCAGGACAAAGGCATCATGCACCGACCCTGGAAACTTAGCATTGACATGGGAGATGTACTGGTCCGCCAAGCACACCATCTGGACATTCATTGAGTGAAAACTCTTACAATTTCTGTACACCTGTTCATTTTGACGGGGGGCAAATGCAATGTGTGTTCCATTAATCACACCAATTATGTTTGGGATATGTCCCTTTGCATAGACATCAGCCTTCACGGTGGCCAAATCTTCCACCTGAGGAAATACAATGTAGCTGCACATGTGTTTAATCAGGGCAGACAACACTCTGGTCAGCACAGTTGAGAACATTGGCTGTGACGTTCCTGCTGCCAAACCCGCTGTCACTTGGAAAGAACCAGTTGCCAGGAAATAGAGAACTGATAGAACTTGCACAACAGGGGGTATCCCAGTGGGGTGACAGATAGCAGATATCAGGTCAGGCTCGAATTGGGCACACCGCTCTGTGATTGTGGTCCTGTCAAGTCTATAGAGGAGGATGATGTGCCTGTCCTCCATTGTTGCCAAGTCCACCAGGTGTCTGTAGACGGGGGTATGTCTCCATCTCCTATTCATCCGCAGCAGTAGCAATCTAACGGACAAAAGAGTGAGGAGCCGGTCACAAACTGAACAATGGGGCTACAACAGTACGATGCATGCTGTCAAATTGTAATGGGTCAGTGAGAATTGTCCTGTATGTCCAAAATTAAATAGTGATGCAGTAATTATCCATGGCCTGCCCTCCCCCTGAAATGGCATCCACCTGTCCTGTGTGGAGGGACAGGTGGAAGTGAGGTAATTCTGCTGATGTTGTGCGCCATTGCGGGAGGCGGTAGGGAACCGCTGTGCAACTCCTCATTGGTTATAATGGAGCCCTTTGGGGTACAGTGGCCAATGGTGATGTACGCCAGCGGTGACGGTATGCACCTCCGCAGACGTGACCGCCATTTTCTATCTGATTCTTCAGTTGCTACCTGACCTTCAACAGGAGAGGACTTACACTGCATGTGATCCTGTGACCTGTGTCTGGAACCTGCCATGGCTCGTGTGACTGGGGAAAGGGCCCTGCCTTTACTTCGTCAGAGTTGGAGAGACTGGTGGATGGGGTGCTACCCCAGTACGGACTGGTGTATGGGCCTCCAGACCAACAGGTGAGTACACAGTGGGCACGATGCATGTGGCATGAATGCATGGAGTGGGATGTGAAGGCATTGTGTAAGGGGGTGGGTGAATGTCCCCTGGGCAGTGTACAGGTTGTGTGCTGGGCCATATGTGTGTAAATGGTGATGTGAAGGGGTATGGTGGGCCATAAGTGTAACAAGCAGGACTGTCTGACTAATACTATTTTCCTGTGTGTATTCCCTCTGCAGGTCAGCGCCCATCAAAAGAAGAGTATATGACGTGCCATCACCAAGGAAGTGCGGACCCTGGGGGTCTATGGCAGGCAGAGCACCCACTGTCAGAAACGGTTGGAGGACATGAGATGCTGGGCACGGAAGACGGCGGAGGCCCAGCTGGGGATGGCCTCCCAACAAGGAAGGGGTGCCCGTCGAACCCTGACCATCCTGATGGCCCGCATACTGGTGATGGCCTATCCAGAGCTGGATGGGCGCTTGAGGGCATTCACAGCAGCCACTAGGGGGTGAGTACAGTGCCCATCATTATAACTTACGCATGATAGGGTGGTATCCTGTTGGGGGATGTGTGTCAGTGGGTGCCCCTAGGCCAGGCCTGACATTGCAGCATAGGTACCCTGGTGGCTAGGGTCCAGAAGGTATAATCCTGCTACCTAGGTCATAGGCATCCACTACTGGTCAAGGCTGCTTGGGTCCCAGGTGTGCTGGATTTGGCGGTGTGTGCCCCTCCCCATGCCTTGATGGCTAGTAATATCACTGGTAGTGCAATGCATAGTGCGTAGGACTGTAGCCTGTGTGTGAGTGTGCTGTGGACGCCAACGGTGGTGTTGGTGCAGCCATTGACCCAGTGTATCCTTTGTTCTACCCCCCTTTTGTTTTGTCACCCTGTCCTTATGTGCATTAGCATCATCTGACGGAGGAGCAGAGGCACCGGCAATGGAGGGAGCTGCATCCCACAGGACCCAGGAGGCCACCGACGGTGAGGGCACTGGTGGGACGGAGGGCGAGGGGAGCACCACGGCGGAGACTGGAGGGGACAGTTAAGACACAGATACCTCCTCCGATGGAAGCTCCCTGGTGGTGGCAGACACCTCTGTGACCACCCCAGCTACAGCCACCACCTCCATACCAGCACCGCTGTCCCAGCAGCACCTCAGCGAGTTGCCCGAGCCCACTCACCCAGGAGGGTGGGCATCTCCTTCGCCCCAGGCACCTCAGGCCCTGCCCCAGTTAGACCTGCGCCCTGAGTGAGGAGGCTATTGACTTCCTGAGATCTATCTCTGTAGGGCAGTCAACCATTGTGAATGCCATCCAGGGGCTGGCAGCCCAGATGCAACAATCTAATGCATTCCTGGAGGGCATTCACACTGGCTTGGTGCCCAACAGAGATCAATCCAGGTTCTGGCCTCCTCTCTGATGGCAGCCATTGTCCCTGTTTCCACCCTCCCCCCTCCAACTTCCTCTTCCCAATCCCATTCTCCTCAACCCCAACCTATCCCAGGCACACAGGCAGACGAGCATGCACACAATACACAAGAGTGTCACAGGCAAACACAAGCACCACACATCATCCCACAGGCACTCACACAAACACCATCCAGATGCAGACATACCAACATCCACAATTTCCACTGTCTCCCCCTCCTCCTCCTCCTCCACCTCCCTCCCAGTTCTGTCTACACTCACACCTGCATGCACTACATCCTCATCCACTACCAGCATCACCACCACACCTAGCAGAACACACACCTCACTGGCAGACACCTTCACAACAGCCATGCACACTTCCCCTGTGTCCTCTCCCACTGTGTCTGTCCCCCCTCTAAAGTACACAAACACAAGCACCCAGACACCCAACAGCCATCCACCTCAAAACATGCACCTGCACCCAAAATCAGCAGACAGAAACCTCCTATAACCACTCCCTCTCCCTCCACTCCCAAACCTTCTCCCTATTCCTGCCCCAATGTCCCTGAAAAGCTTTCCCTATCCACCATTGACCTCTTCCCAACCCCCCCGTCCTGCACGTCTAGACAGGGTGGCAAAAACCTAGCCAAGCACCTCAGCCACCCAGTCCACGGGCCCAGTAGTCACTACACCCACTCATGTTGGGAAAGGATCCAGGGCACATGTCCTGAGGGTAAAGGAGCCTGCACCAGGCAGCCTCAGGGGTAAGGAGCCAGCCCCAACTGCTGCCAGGAAGAGTGAGGAGCCTTCAGCCCAGCGGCTGCCAGGAAGAGCAAGGAGCCTGCCCCAGCTGCTGCCAGGAAGACCAAGGAAGCAGGCAGGAATGAAAAGGGGCCTGGGGCAGGAACTCGGACGGCCCCCCCACCGACAGTGGTTGTGCAGCCATCCAAGGCTGCAGGGGATGGGCTGGAGCTTCCCCCCACCAGCAGCAGCACCACCACCACCAGTGGGCAGCCATCCGAGGCTTCAGGGGATGGGCTGGAGCTTCCCCCAACCAGGAGCAGCAGCACCACCAGTGGGCAGCCATCCGAGGCTGCAGGGGATGGGCTGGAGTCTCCCCCCACCAGCAGCAGAAGCACCACCACCACCAGTGGGCAGCCATCGGAGGCTGCAGGGGATGACCTGGAGTCTCCCCCCACCAGCAGCTGCAGCAGCACCATTTCCACCACTGAGCAGCCGTCACTGCTGGCGGACGGTATGTTGTCCTGCCTCCACGGGCTGCTGTGCGGCCTGCCCCCTGCAAATCCTGTGGGTATGATACCCATCCTGAGAGACTGTGACCTAGCACTCCCCAGGACCAAGAGCACAGGGCACGATGCCCCCTCCAGAACCAGTGGGTAAGACCCCCATCAACACAAGCCTCCCCAGGACCAAGAGCACAGGGCACGATGGCCCCTCCAAAACCAGTGAGTAAGACACCCACCAACCCCAGCCTCCCCAGGACCAAGAGCACAGGGCACAATGCCCCCTCCAGAACCAGTGGGTAAGACACCCACCAACCCCAGCCTCCCCAGGACCAAGAGCACAGGGCACAATGCCCCCTCCAGAACCAGTGGGTAAGACACCCACCAACCCCAGCCTCCCCAGGACCAAGAGCACAGGGCACAATGCCCCCTCCAGAACCAGTGGGTAAGACACCCGCCAACCCCAGCCTCCCCAGGATCAAGAGCACAGGGCATGTTGCCCCCTGCAGAGCATGTGGGCAAGTCCCCCACTTGAGAGACTGTGGCCTTGCACTTCCCAGGACCAAGCACAGGGCATGTTGCCTCCTCCAGAGCATGTGGGCAAGTCACCCACTTGAGAGACTGTGGCCTTGCATTCCCCAGGACCAAGCACAGGGCATGTTCACCCTCAAGAGCATGTGGGTAAGTCACCCACTTGACAGACTGTGGCCTTGCACTCCCCAGGACCAAGCATAGGGCATGTTGCCCCCTCCAGAGCCTGTGGGCAGGTCACCCACTTGAGAGACTGTGGCCCTGCACTCCCCAGGACCAAGCACATGGCATGTTGCCCCCTCCAGAGCATGTGGGCGAGTCACCCACTTGAGAGACTGGCCTTGCACTCCCCAGGATCAAGCACAGGGCATGTTGCCCCCCCAGAACCAGTGGTGTTGTTCCATCTCCCAGCTGAGGTGCCCACCGTCCTCCTGAGGTGCCTGCCTATTTACCAACTGATGCCCCTGCAGTGTTCTCTCTATGTTGATGCAGGTGACAAGTGGGGCCTTGGATTTTGGCCTGTGGCCATGTGACCCACACAAAATGAGGACTGGGCAGGGTCCCTTGAACTGTACAGTTGTATATATCTGTTGCATTGCAGATTTCTTATTCCTACTGTTTTGATCGTATTACACTCACTTTAGTCAATTCCTGTTGTCCTTGCATTATTCATCCGAGGTACTGGGTAAATATGTTTTAGTACTGCAGCTGTATGTGTGTATGGTGTTGGGGGTGGGTGTGTGTGTATTGCGTGTGTGTGTCACTCTCTTTTTCTGCCCCCTCCCTTGTGTGCTAGGCAGCTGTACTCACCGTCGTCGTCTTCACCGTCGTTCGTGTTCGTGGTGGAGCTGCACGTAGAAGAGCACGGGGAAGACATGCAGCTCGGGCTCCATGGCGGCATGGTTGTTCCCTGTGTCTCCAATGGTGAGTCCTTTCACTTCTGAGCTCTGTTTCCGCCAGGCTTTTGATGTCGTTGGTACTGCCCCAGAAAAGGTGGCGGATTTGCATGTCTTAATACGCCTGGCTGCGGGCGGCTACCGCTGTGGTGCCTGTTGTTTCCGCCCTGGCGGTCGGTGTGCTAAAGTGGCTGTTTATCTGAGATCTTTCCGCCATGGTCGTAATTTGGCAGTAATTACCACCAGCCTGTTGGCGATATTACAGCCACTTTTGTACCAACCACCAGAGTTGTAATGAGGGCCTAAATGTTTGCTCCGTGTATAATAAGAATCAGCCCATATATAGGGTAGACATGATCCAAGGCTTGTCTCTTAGTTTGCTAACATTGCCATCAGAATAGGAATGTTTCTCCTTTTATGTTTGAACACTCACTTTGAACAAATATATTACTAAAGCATGATGTGGTAGCACACTGTCATTTACAGATAGTAAATTTTCAAGAAATGTCCAAAACCCCTCTCTCTAACTTGCAGCTTTACTGATAAAACTATATAGTGTGTTAACAATAATCTGTGAAAATTTGATTTCAGAAAGTGTATTTCTTATATGCACATCACCAAGTAAGGTGCTCTGATTTGTTTTCATTCTATTAACATATTTTTTTCATACGTACGTTATTGAAATGTGTGTTAGGAAAAACCTGACACCCTACAACCTTTCATTTCACACTTTTTTCAGCAGGTCAGGCAGTTCACTTTTCAAAATCCTGGAATTCTGCAGTCAGAAGGACCAAAGACAGACTGACTATTGAGCCCTGTCTCTGAACACAGAGCACATGTGACAGGAACAGGTTTTATAGGAGTCTTTATTGATTCTTCACTTTTTGACTGAAGAGAACACCTCTTCTTTGTCAACTTGCAAGACAGGGCGAGTAGGTCCTAAAATGGTCCTAAAAATAGGTCTACCTGAGAAAGTCACCACAGCAAATGAGTGAGTAGATTTTTCGAGGCCTGCTAGGCAGATATACAAGTGTCAGCAGACCTCTTCAGTCCCTTAACATACATTCATTCACCTACATATGTGTGCAATAGGTGCCCCATAAATAGGTAAACTTACACGACGCTTCAAAGTGCATCGGTCTTCTATTATTATTATTATACAGTATATATATATATATATATGTATATATATATAGACTTACCTAAGAATGCACCTGGAAATCAGCATGATCTGTGCTATATAACAGTACTCCTTTAGATATTATCCTTTTTAACACGTCTCCGTTGAAGTTGCAGGACTATTTTTTTTGCTTTTTAGTACTCTTGCATTTAGTCCGATGTGAAAATTGTGGGGCCTGCCAAATGTTTTTGGCAGTCATTAGTCATGAGCTCACAGCCACTTCAAAAACACGTCTTCTGGTTCGGGGGCAGTTAAGGACACTGAACAGTATATTGTGTCAGGGCTGCTGTTTAAGGGTGGCGTCTCAGGGCTCCAACAATATTGCACTTTAAACGGATAGCCAAAGTGCTCACCTCAGGCAACATCCCAGTGAAATCCCAATAACACAGTGAAGGCTTACTGTAGGAGAACTTATGGGTTAAAAACTGAGGTACAACATGACACATTAAATAAAACACAAGAAACTCAAAGATCAGCCAGTGCTGTAATTTCATTGAAGAATCAGACTTTTAAAAAGGGTAGTCAAAATCATGATAGGCAGTGAACACTAGTAGATGCTAGCCCCTTTGGGGGGAGAGATAAAACCCTAAGCATTTTCATAGCCTGTTCACAGTTGGTGATAGTGTGTTTTAACAGAATTGAGCCCACGGGCCTCTGTTATCCTTGCTGGCAATGTTGGGGTGCTCTCTGGAATCTTAGGGACTTTTCACATTTTATTGTAATGTTGGTAAACAGGTGCAGCAGGCAAAGGACTACAGTTTATGAAGTTTGTATATGTCACACCTACACCCTTGCCTCATGACTTCTGGCTCTTGGTGTAAACCAAGCAACTCACCAGGTTTCAGATTCAGTAGCTGGTTTTCAGTAAATTTGTTTAAATATCTTTTATAGATCAGTTTCTTTATTGGATTTTCACAAACGAAAAAATAAATTGCAAACAAAGATACTCAGCCTACAAGCCAGAGACCAGTTTGTCAAACTGGATATTAGTTGAAATACTCCCACTTTAAGAACCCAGCACCCACCGTTTCAAAGCTCTTAAAATGCCAAATTGGGTGTATGCACTGTCAGGTGATAGTCTAGACCCAGTACTGTCAGTTCTCACCTTGCTGCTGCTTAGGTCGTTGGATCTAATGCTGTGCGCAACCTACTGCAGTCACTTGGTTGTTTCTGTGAGGTACTAATTAGTGAGGGGAATAAAATATGTAGAACTTTGAAATACCTAATGCAGCAGTTCCCAACATTTTGACTTCTGTGGACCCCCAATTTATCATTACTGGAACTTGGGGACCTCCACTTTATCATTATTGGAATCCAGGGACCCCCCACTGAGCCACTACTGAAAGCTGGAAACCTAATCTGTTGATATTATTTAATTTTCTAAGCAGTTGCGGACCCTATGAGGAGGTTTCGCTGACCCCCAGGGGTCCCAAACCACAGGTTGGGGAATTACTGACCTAGGGCACATAAGCTCTAGGAGTTCATGACAGGGAAATGTGATATAAGGGGACCAAACCTCGATGAACTCTTTCTCAGTGTGGGCCATTGACATTGTCAGCTTCTCCATTCCTAACAAGTTCTGGGGTTTTGTCTATCCTCCGGTTTGTGAGGAATGTTTGTTGTACAGTGCAATGTGCTGGAGCCATCTGTCTGCCCCTAAGGGTGTTTAGCGGATAGGACAGCCTAGAGGGAAGACCCGATATGGAATAAACTGGGAAGTGGGCCCTGTCACTTATTTGAAGTCATCAATTATTTCGTGCCAATATTGTGGCAATTCTGATCAGAGCAAGTGAAGGAGCATGTGATATCATAGTCACACATCACTCAGTTCTTCTGGGGTAGAACAGGTGGGGGTGTTGTACCAGTAAAATTATCTCTTTGTTATCGTTTCCCTGCAGGCTGCAGAGTGTACTGTTGTACGGGCACTGTGAGAAATGCCTCAACCTTTATCATTTAGTGTGCGGACCAGTTCTTCTTCCCACCATTTTGTCTTAAGGTTTTAGGCTTTGGGGAGGCCATCTGTAATAGAGAGTAACTCAGAGAATAACTTTATCATTTGTCTTGGTCAGCAGCAATCTTTCAGTGTTCCTATGTTCCTTCTCTAGACAATTTCACCTTTCACCTTTTCACGTGCAGCCCCATAGCATTGTGTGTGCTACGTTTGGTATATTTAGACCCTCATCCTGTCGGTGGCGGTTAGTCTGTGTCAGTGACGTGTATGGGTTTTTGGTCGTCCACAAAAAGAGGTTTGCCTTCTGCTGGAACGGTTGTAATGTGTTAGGAGGGGGCTGCAAAGAAAGAGTTTGAAACATAAATAAAATAAACAGGAGGGTGTCATTTTTAGGGTGGCGATTAGGGCCATTCAGGAGAGTGTCTGTATCGGCTATCGCAAGTCGCTTTACAATTGCCTAAGGAGTTCTTTGCAATTAGTCTTTATTGTAGTTTGAATATTGCTGGCTATATGAACCCCCAAGTAAGGGACACATCCGGTTGCTGAGGTGATTGGATAAAGAGCACAGAGGGCCTCTTGCTGGTGAGTTGGTGTAAGGAAATGCCTCCTTGGCATGGTTACCCCCTGACTTTTTGCCTTTTGTTGATGCCAGTTATGATTGAAAGTGTGCTGGGACCCTGCTAACCAGGCCCCAGCACTAGTGTTCTTTCCCTAGACTGTACCTTTGTACCCACAATTGGCACAGCCCTGGAACCCAGATAAGTCCCTTGTAAATGGTACCCCTGGTACCAAGGTGTAGGAAGTTGGCTCTGTATGTGCTATTTCAAAGTAAGGAATAGCATGCACAGAGTCCAAGGGTTCCCCTTAGAGGTAAAATAGTGGTAAAAATAGATAATTCTAATGCTCTATTTTGTGGTAGTGTGGTCGAGCAGTAGGCTTATCCAAGGAGTAGTGTTAAGCATTTGTTGTACATACACATAGACAATAAATGAGGTACACACACTCAGAGACAAATCCAGCCAATAGGTTTTTGTATAGAAAAATATCTTTTCTTAGTTTATTTTAAGAACCACAGGTTCAAATTCTACATGTAATATCTCATTCGAAAGGTATTGCAGGTAAGTACTTTAGGAACTTCAAATCATCAAAATTGCATGTATACTTTTCAAGTTATTCACAAATAGCTGTTTTAAAAGTGGACACAGTGCAATTTTCACAGTTCCTAGGGGAGGTAAGTATTTGTTAGGTTAACCAGGTAAGTAAGACACTTACAGGGCTTAGTTCTTGATCCAAGGTAGCCCACCGTTGGGGGTTCAGAGCAACCCCAAAGTCACCACACCAGCAGCTCAGGGCCGGTCAGGTGCAGAGTTCAAAGTGGTGCCCAAAACACATAGGCTAGAATGGAGAGAAGGGGGTGCCCCGGTTCCGGTCTGCTTGCAGGTAAGTACCCGCGTCTTCGGAGGGCAGACCAGGGGGGTTTTGTAGGGCACCGGGGGGGACACAAGTCCACACAGAAATTTCACCCTCAGCAGCGCGGGGGCGGCCGGGTGCAGTGTAGAAACAGGCGTCGGGTTCGCAATGTTAGTCTATGAGAGATCTCGGGATCTCTTCAGCGCTGCAGGCAGGCAAGGGGGGGATTCCTCGGGGAAACCTCCACTTGGGCAAGGGAGAGGGACTCCTGGGGGTCACTTCTCCAGTGAAAGTCCGGTCCTTCAGGTCCTGGGGGCTGCGGGTGCAGGGTCTCTCCCAGGAGTCGGGACTTTGGATTCAAAGAGTCGCGGTCAGGGGAAGCCTCGGGATTCCCTCTGCAGGCGGCGCTGTGGGGGCTCAGGGGGGACAGGTTTTGGTACTCACGGTCTTAGAGTAGTCCTGGGGCCCCTCCTGAGGTGTTGGATCGCCACCAGCCGAGTCGGGGTCGCCGGGTGCAGTGTTGCAAGTCTCACGCCTCTTGCGGGGAGCTTGCAGGGTTCTTTAAAGCTGCTGGAAACAAAGTTGCAGCTTTTCTTGGAGCAGGTCCGCTGTCCTCGGGAGTTTCTTGTCTTTTCGAAGCAGGGGCAGTCCTCAGAGGATGTCGAGGTCGCTGGTCCCTTTGGAAGGCGTCGCTGGAGCAGGATCTTTGGAAGGCAGGAGACAGGCCGGTGAGTTTCTGGAGCCAAGGCAGTTGTCGTCTTCTGGTCTTCCTCTGCAGGGGTTTTCAGCTAGGCAGTCCTTCTTCTTGTAGTTGCAGGAATCTAATTTTCTAGGGTTCAGGGTAGCTCTTAAATACTAAATTTAAGGGCGTGTTTAGGTCTGGGGGGTTAGTAGCCAATGGCTACTAGCCCTGAGGGTGGGTACACCCTCTTTGTGCCTCCTCCCAAGGGGAGGGGGTCACAATCCTAACCCTATTGGGGGAATCCTCCATCTGCAAGATGGAGGATTTCTAAAAGTTAGAGTCACTTCAGCTCAGGACACCTTAGGGGCTGTCCTGACTGGCCAGTGACTCCTCCTTGTTTTTCTCATTATTTTCTCCGGCCTTGCCGCCAAAAGTGGGGCCTGGCCGGAGGGGGCGGGCAACTCCACTAGCTGGAGTGTCCTGCTGGGTTGGCACAAAGGAGGTGAGCCTTTGAGGCTCACCTCCAGGTGTGACAATTCCTGCCTGGGGGAGGTGTTAGCATCTCCACCCAGTGCAGGCTTTGTTACTGGCCTCAGAGTGACAAAGGCACTCTCCCCATGGGGCCAGCAACATGTCTCGGTTTGTGGCAGGCTGCTAAAACTAGTCAGCCTACACAGATAGTCGGTTAAGTTTCAGGGGGCACCTCTAAGGTGCCCTCTGGGGTGTATTTTACAATAAAATGTACACTGGCATCAGTGTGCATTTATTGTGCTGAGAAGTTTGATACCAAACTTCCCAGTTTTCAGTGTAGCCATTATGGTGCTGTGGAGTTCGTGCTTGACAGACTCCCAGACCATATACTCTTATGGCTACCCTGCACTTACAATGTCTAAGGTTTTGTTTAGACACTGTAGGGGTACCATGCTCATGCACTGGTACCCTCACCTATGGTATAGTGCACCCTGCCTTAGGGCTGTAAGGCCTGCTAGAGGGGTGTCTTACCTATACTGCATAGGCAGTGAGAGGCTGGCATGGCACCCTGAGGGGAGTGCCATGTCGACTTACTCGTTTTGTCCTCACTAGCACACACAAGCTGGCAAGCAGTGTGTCTGTGCTGAGTGAGAGGTCTCCAGGGTGGCATAAGACATGCTGCAGCCCTTAGAGACCTTCCTTGGCATCAGGGCCCTTGGTACTAGAAGTACCAGTTACAAGGGACTTATCTGGATGCCAGGGTCTGCCAATTGTGGATACAAAAGTACAGGTTAGGGAAAGAACACTGGTGCTGGGGCCTGGTTAGCAGGCCTCAGCACACTTTCAATTGTAAACATAGCATCAGCAAAGGCAAAAAGTCAGGGGGCAACCATGCCAAGGAGGCATTTCCTTACACAACCCCCCCCCAAACGAAAGAGGATGAGACTAACCTTTCCCAAGAGAGTCTTCATTTTCTAAGTGGAAGAACCTGGAAAGGCCATCTGCATTGGCATGGGCAGTCCCAGGTCTGTGTTCCACTATAAAGTCCATTCCCTGTAGGGAGATGGACCACCTCAACAGTTTAGGATTTTCACCTTTCATTTGCATCAGCCATTTGAGAGGTCTGTGGTCGGTTTGAACTAGGAAGTGAGTCCCAAAGAGGTATGGTCTCAGCTTCTTCAGGGACCAAACCACAGCAAAGGCCTCCCTCTCAATGGCACTCCAACGCTGCTCCCTGGGGAGTAACCTCCTGCTAATGAAAGCAACAGGCTGGTCAAGGCCATCATCATTTGTTTGGGACAAAACTGCCCCTATCCCATGTTCAGAGGCATCAGTCTGCACAATGAACTGCTTAGAATAATCTGGAGCTTTTAGAACTGGTGCTGAGCACATTGCCTGTTTCAGGGTGTCAAAGGCCTGTTGGCATTCTACAGTCCAGTTCACTTTCTTGGGCATTTTCTTGGAGGTGAGTTCAGTGAGGGCTGTCACAATGGATCCATATCCCTTCACAAACCTCCTGTAATACCCAGTCAAGCCAAGGAATGCCCTGACTTGAGTCTGGGTTTTTGGAGCTACCCAGTCCAGAATAGTCTGGATCTTGGGTTGGAGTGGCTGAACTTGGCCTCCACCTACAAGGTGTCCCAAGTAAACCACAGTTCCCTGCCCTATCTGGCATTTGGATGCCTTGATAGAGAGGCCTGCAGATTGCAGAGCCTTCAAAACCTTCCTCAGGTGGACCAGGTGATCCTGCCAGGTGGAGCTAAAGACAGCAATATCATCAAGATAAGCTGTGCTAAAGGACTCCAAGCCAGCAAGGACTTGATTCACCAACCTTTGGAAGGTGGCAGGGGCATTCTTTAAACCAAAGGGCATAACAGTAAACTGATAATGCCCATCAGGTGTGGAGAATGCTGTCTTTTCTTTTGCTCCAGGTGCCATTTTTATTTGCCAGTACCCTGCTGTCAAGTCAAAGGTACTTAGAAATTTGGCAGCACCTAATTTATCAATGAGCTCATCAGCTCTTGGAATTGGATGGGCATCTGTCTTGGTGACAGAATTGAGCCCTCTGTAGTCCACACCAAACCTCATCTCTTTCTTTCCATCTTTGGTGTGAGGTTTGGGGACTAAGACCACTGGGCTAGCCCAGGGGCTGTCAGAGCGCTCAATCACTCCCAATTCCAGCATCTTGTGGACTTCCACCTTGATGCTTTCCTTAACATGGTCAGACTGTCTGAAGATTTTGTTCTTGACAGGCATGCTGTCTCCTGTGTCCACATCATGGGTACACAGGTGTGTCTGACCAGGGGTTAGGGAGAAAAGCTCAGGAAACTGTTGTAGGACTCTCCTACAATCAGCCTGCTGTTGGCCAGAGAGGGTGTCTGAGTAGATCACTCCATCTACTGTGCCATCTTTTGGGTCTGATGACAGAAGATCAGGGAGAGGTTCACTCTCTGCCTCCTGATCCTCATCTGTTACCATCAACAGATTGACATCAGCCCTGTCGTGGAAGAGCTTAAGGCGGTTTACATGGATCACCCTCTTGGGGCTCCTGCTTGTGCCCAGGTCCACCAGGTAGGTGACCTGACTCTTCCTTTCTAGTACTGGGTAAGGGCCACTCCATTTGTCCTGGAGTGCCCTGGGAGCCACAGGCTCCAGAACCCAGACTTTCTGCCCTGGTTGGAACTCAGCCAGTGCAGCCTTTTGGTCATACCAAAACTTCTGGAGCTGTTGGCTGGCCTCAAGGTTTTTGGTTGCCTTTTCCATGTACTCTGCCATTCTAGAGCGAAGGCCAAGTACATAGTCCACTATGTCCTGTTTAGGCTCATGGAGAGGTCTCTCCCAGCCTTCTTTAACAAGGGCAAGTGGTCCCCTTACAGGATGACCAAACAGAAGTTCAAAGGGTGAGAACCCTACTCCCTTCTGTGGTACCTCCCTGTAAGCGAAAAGCAGACATGGCAGGAGGACATCCCATCTCCTTTTGAGTTTTTCTGGGAGCCCCATGATCATGCCCTTTAATGTCTTGTTGAATCTCTCAACTAAGCCATTAGTTTGTGGATGGTAAGGTGTAGTGAATTTATAAGTCACTCCACACTCATTCCACATGTGCTTTAGGTATGCTGACATGAAGTTAGTACCTCTGTCAGACACCACCTCCTTAGGGAAACCCACTCTGGTAAAGATACCAATGAGGGCCTTGGCTACTGCAGGGGCAGTAGTCGACCTAAGGGGAATAGCTTCAGGATACCTGGTAGCATGATCCACTACTACCAGGATATACATATTTCCTGAGGCTGTGGGAGGTTCTAGTGGACCAACTATGTCCACACCCACTCTTTCAAAGGGCACCCCCACCACTGGAAGTGGAATGAGGGGGGCCTTTGGATGCCCACCTGTCTTACCACTGGCTTGACAGGTGGGGCAGGAGAGGCAAAACTCCTTAACCATGGTGGACATATTGGGCCAGTAGAAGTGGTTGACTAACCTCTCCCACGTCTTGGTTTGTCCCAAATGCCCAGCAAGGGGAATGTCATGGGCCAATGTTAGGATGAACTCTCTGAACAGCTGAGGCACTACCACTCTCCTAGTGGCACCAGGTTTGGGGTCTCTGGCCTCAGTGTACAGGAGTCCATCCTCCCAATAGACCCTATGCGTTCCATTTTTCTTGCCTTTGGACTCTTCAGCAGCTTGCTGCCTAAGGCCTTCAAGAGAGGGACAGGTTTCTTGTCCCTTACACAGCTCCTCCCTTGAGGGTCCCCCTGGGCCTAAGAGCTCAACCTGGTAAGGTTCAAGCTCCAAAGGCTCAGTTCCCTCAGAGGGCAGAACTTCTTCCTGAGAAGAGAGGTTCCCTTTCTTTTGCTGTGTTGCAGTTGGTTTCCCAACTGACTTTCCTGTTCTCTTGGTAGGCTGGGCCATTTTTCCAGACTCCAGCTCTACTTTTTCACCCTGTGCCTTGCATTGTGCTCTTGTTTTCACACACACCAGTTCAGGGATACCCAGCATTGCTGCATGGGTTTTTAGTTCTACCTCAGCCCATGCTGAGGACTCCAGGTCATTTCCAAGCAGACAGTCCACTGGGATATTTGAGGAGACCACCACCTGTTTCAGGCCATTGACCCCTCCCCATTCTAAAGTAACCATTGCCATGGGATGTACTTTTCTCTGATTGTCAGCGTTGGTGACTGTGTAAGTTTTTCCAGTCAGGTATTGGCCAGGGGAAACCAGTTTCTCTGTCACCATGGTGACACTGGCACCTGTATCCCTCAGGCCCTCTATTCTAGTCCCATTAATTAAGAGTTGCTGTCTGTATTTTTGCATGTTAGGCGGCCAGACAGCTAGTGTGGCTAAATCCACCCCACCCTCAGAAACTAGAGTAGCTTCAGTGTGGACCCTGATTTGCTCTGGGCACACTGTTGATCCCACTTGGAGACTAGCCATACCAGTGTTACCTGGATGGGAGTTTGGAGTGGAACCTTTCTTGGGACAGGCCTTGTCTCCAGTTTGGTGTCCATGCTGTTTACAGCTATGACACCAGGCCTTTTTGGGATCAAAGTTTTTACCCTTGTACCCATTGTTTTGTGAAGAGGCTCTGGGCCCACCCTCCTGTGCAGGTTTTTGGGGGCCTGTAGAAGACTCTTTACTATTTTTAGTTTTGGTTGTCTCATCACCCTTCCCCTGGGGAGTCTTTGTGACCCCTTTCTTTTGGTCACCCCCTGTTGAAGTCTTGGACACCCTTGTCTTGACCCAATGGTCCGCCTTCTTTCCCAATTCTTGGGGAGAAATTGGTCCTAGGTCTACCAGATGCTGATGCAGTTTATCATTGAAACAATTACTCAATAGGTGTTCTTTCACAAATAAATTGTACAGCCCATCATAATTACTTACACCACTGCCTTGAATCCAACCATCTAGTGTTTTCACTGAGTAGTCAACAAAGTCAACCCAGGTCTGGCTCGAGGATTTTTGAGCCCCCCTGAACCTAATCCTGTACTCCTCAGTGGAGAATCCAAAGCCCTCAATCAGGGTACCCTTCATGAGGTCATAAGATTCTGCATCTTTTCCAGAGAGTGTGAGGAGTCTATCCCTACACTTTCCAGTGAACATTTCCCAAAGGAGAGCACCCCAGTGAGATCTGTTCACTTTTCTGGTTACACAAGCCCTCTCAAAAGCTGTGAACCACTTGGTGATGTCATCACCATCTTCAAATTTTGTCACAATCCCTTTGGGGATTTTTAACATGTCAGGAGAATCTCTGACCCTATTTATATTGCTGCCACCATTGATGGGTCCTAGGCCCATCTCTTGTCTTTCCCTTTCTATGGCTAGGAGCTGTCTCTCTAAAGCCAATCTTTTGGCCATCCTGGCTAACAGGAGGTCATCTTCACTGAGAGCATCCTCAGTGATTTCAGAAATGTGGGACCCTCCTGTGAGGGACTCACTATTTCTGACTAACACAGTTGGAGACAGGACTTGAGGGGTCCTGTTCTCCCTATTTAGGACTGGAGGAGGGACATTGGCCTCCAAGTCACTAATTTCTTCCTCTGTGAGGTCATCATCAGAGGGGTTGGCTTTTTCAAACTCTGCCAACAGCTCCTGGAGCTGAATTTTGGTAGGTCTTGAGCCAATGGTTATTTTTTTGATATTACAGAGAGACCTTAGCTCCCTCATCTTAAGATGGAGGTAAGGTGTGGTGTCGAGTTCCACCACATTCATCTCTGTATCAGACATTATTTTGCTAAGAGTTGGAAGACTTTTTAAAGAATCTAAAACTGTTTCTAGAATCTAATTTCAAACTTTTAACAAACTTTTAAACTCTAAAAGACAATGCTAAACAGGGACTTAACACACAAGGCCCTAGCAGGACTTTTAAGAATTTAGAAAAATTTCAAATTGCAAAAATGAATTTCTAATGACAATTTTGGAATTTGTCGTGTGATCAGGTATTGGCTGAGTAGTCCAGCAAATGCAAAGTCTTGTACCCCACCGCTGATCCACCAATGTAGGAAGTTGGCTCTGTATGTGCTATTTCAAAGTAAGGAATAGCATGCACAGAGTCCAAGGGTTCCCCTTAGAGGTAAAATAGTGGTAAAAATAGATAATTCTAATGCTCTATTTTGTGGTAGTGTGGTCGAGCAGTAGGCTTATCCAAGGAGTAGTGTTAAGCATTTGTTGTACATACACATAGACAATAAATGAGGTACACACACTCAGAGACAAATCCAGCCAATAGGTTTTTGTATAGAAAAATATCTTTTCTTAGTTTATTTTAAGAACCACAGGTTCAAATTCTACATGTAATATCTCATTCGAAAGGTATTGCAGGTAAGTACTTTAGGAACTTCAAATCATCAAAATTGCATGTATACTTTTCAAGTTATTCACAAATAGCTGTTTTAAAAGTGGACACAGTGCAATTTTCACAGTTCCTAGGGGAGGTAAGTATTTGTTAGGTTAACCAGGTAAGTAAGACACTTACAGGGCTTAGTTCTTGATCCAAGGTAGCCCACCGTTGGGGGTTCAGAGCAACCCCAAAGTCACCACACCAGCAGCTCAGGGCCGGTCAGGTGCAGAGTTCAAAGTGGTGCCCAAAACACATAGGCTAGAATGGAGAGAAGGGGGTGCCCCGGTTCCGGTCTGCTTGCAGGTAAGTACCCGCGTCTTCGGAGGGCAGACCAGGGGGGTTTTGTAGGGCACCGGGGGGGACACAAGTCCACACAGAAATTTCACCCTCAGCAGCGCGGGGGCGGCCGGGTGCAGTGTAGAAACAGGCGTCGGGTTCGCAATGTTAGTCTATGAGAGATCTCGGGATCTCTTCAGCGCTGCAGGCAGGCAAGGGGGGGATTCCTCGGGGAAACCTCCACTTGGGCAAGGGAGAGGGACTCCTGGGGGTCACTTCTCCAGTGAAAGTCCGGTCCTTCAGGTCCTGGGGGCTGCGGGTGCAGGGTCTCTCCCAGGAGTCGGGACTTTGGATTCAAAGAGTCGCGGTCAGGGGAAGCCTCGGGATTCCCTCTGCAGGCGGCGCTGTGGGGGCTCAGGGGGGACAGGTTTTGGTACTCACGGTCTTAGAGTAGTCCTGGGGCCCCTCCTGAGGTGTTGGATCGCCACCAGCCGAGTCGGGGTCGCCGGGTGCAGTGTTGCAAGTCTCACGCCTCTTGCGGGGAGCTTGCAGGGTTCTTTAAAGCTGCTGGAAACAAAGTTGCAGCTTTTCTTGGAGCAGGTCCGCTGTCCTCGGGAGTTTCTTGTCTTTTCGAAGCAGGGGCAGTCCTCAGAGGATGTCGAGGTCGCTGGTCCCTTTGGAAGGCGTCGCTGGAGCAGGATCTTTGGAAGGCAGGAGACAGGCCGGTGAGTTTCTGGAGCCAAGGCAGTTGTCGTCTTCTGGTCTTCCTCTGCAGGGGTTTTCAGCTAGGCAGTCCTTCTTCTTGTAGTTGCAGGAATCTAATTTTCTAGGGTTCAGGGTAGCTCTTAAATACTAAATTTAAGGGCGTGTTTAGGTCTGGGGGGTTAGTAGCCAATGGCTACTAGCCCTGAGGGTGGGTACACCCTCTTTGTGCCTCCTCCCAAGGGGAGGGGGTCACAATCCTAACCCTATTGGGGGAATCCTCCATCTGCAAGATGGAGGATTTCTAAAAGTTAGAGTCACTTCAGCTCAGGACACCTTAGGGGCTGTCCTGACTGGCCAGTGACTCCTCCTTGTTTTTCTCATTATTTTCTCCGGCCTTGCCGCCAAAAGTGGGGCCTGGCCGGAGGGGGCGGGCAACTCCACTAGCTGGAGTGTCCTGCTGGGTTGGCACAAAGGAGGTGAGCCTTTGAGGCTCACCGCCAGGTGTGACAATTCCTGCCTGGGGGAGGTGTTAGCATCTCCACCCAGTGCAGGCTTTGTTACTGGCCTCAGAGTGACAAAGGCACTCTCCCCATGGGGCCAGCAACATGTCTTGGTTTGTGGCAGGCTGCTAAAACTAGTCAGCCTACACAGATAGTCGGTTAAGTTTCAGGGGGCACCTCTAAGGTGCCCTCTGGGGTGTATTTTACAATAAAATGTACACTGGCATCAGTGTGCATTTATTGTGCTGAGAAGTTTGATACCAAACTTCCCAGTTTTCAGTGTAGCCATTATGGTGCTGTGGAGTTCGTGCTTGACAGACTCCCAGACCATATACTCTTATGGCTACCCTGCACTTACAATGTCTAAGGTTTTGTTTAGACACTGTAGGGGTACCATGCTCATGCACTGGTACCCTCACCTATGGTATAGTGCACCCTGCCTTAGGGCTGTAAGGCCTGCTAGAGGGGTGTCTTACCTATACTGCATAGGCAGTGAGAGGCTGGCATGGCACCCTGAGGGGAGTGCCATGTCGACTTACTCGTTTTGTCCTCACTAGCACACACAAGCTGGCAAGCAGTGTGTCTGTGCTGAGTGAGAGGTCTCCAGGGTGGCATAAGACATGCTGCAGCCCTTAGAGACCTTCCTTGGCATCAGGGCCCTTGGTACTAGAAGTACCAGTTACAAGGGACTTATCTGGATGCCAGGGTCTGCCAATTGTGGATACAAAAGTACAGGTTAGGGAAAGAACACTGGTGCTGGGGCCTGGTTAGCAGGCCTCAGCACACTTTCAATTGTAAACATAGCATCAGCAAAGGCAAAAAGTCAGGGGGCAACCATGCCAAGGAGGCATTTCCTTACACAAGGGCCCTGAGGGAAGGTCTCTAAGGGCTGTAGCATGTTTATGCCACCCTGTGGACGCCTCACTCAGCACAAGCACACTGCCTCACAGCTTGTGTGTGCTGGTGGGGAGAAAATGACTATGTCGACATGGCACTCCCCTCAGAGTGCCATGCCCACCTCACACTGCCTGTGGCATAGGTAAGTCACCCCTCTAGCAGGCCTTGCAGCCCTAAGGCAAGGTGCACTATACCACAGGTGAGGGCATATGTGCATGAGCACTATGCCCCTACAGTGTCTAAACAAAACCTTAGACATTGTAAGTGCAGGGGTGCAGGGTAGCCATAAAGAGTATATGGTCTGGGAGTTTGTCAAACACGAACTCCACAGTTCCATAATGCCTACAATGAAATCTGGGAATTTTGGTATCAAACTTCTCAGCACAATAAATGCACACTGTTGCCAGTGTGGGATTTATTGTAAAATACACCGAGAGGGCATCTTAGAGATCCCCCAAGAATACCAGTCCGACTCCTAGTGCTGGGCTGACCAGTTTGTGCCAGCCTGCCACAACCAGACGAGTTTCTGGCCACATGGGGAGAGTGCCTTTGTCCCTCTGTGGCCAGGAACAAAGCCTGTACTGGGTGGAAGTGCTTCTCACCTCCCCCTGCAGGAACTGTAACACCTGGCGGTGAGCCCCAAAGGCTCTTGCCTTTTGTTACAGCACCCCAGGGTATCCCAGCTAGTGGAGATGCCCGCCCCTCCGGCCACTGGCTCCACCTTTGGCGGCAAGGATGGAAGAGATAATGAGAAAAATAAGGAGGAGTCACCCACCAGTCAGTACTGCCCCTAAGGTGCCCTGAGCTGAGGTGACCCCTGCCTGTAGAAATCCTCCATCTTGAGATTGGAGGATTCCCCCAATACGATTAGGGATGTGCCCCCCTCCCCTCAGGGAGGAGGCACAAAGAGGGTGTAGCCACCCTCCAGGACGGAAGCCATTGGCTACTGCCCTCCTGACCTAAACACACCCCTAAATTTAGTATTTAGGGGTGACCCAGGAAATCAGATTCCTGGAACCTACAACAAGAAGAGGGACTGCTGACCTGAAAGCCCTGCAGAGACGACGGAGATGATACTGACATGGCCCCAGCCCTACCGGCCTGTCTCCAGACTCAAAGAACCTGCACAGCGACGCATCGGCCAGGAACCAGAGGACTGACCTGAACCGAAGGAACAAGAAACTCCTGAGAACAGCGGCACTGTTCACCTACAGCAACATTTTTGCAACTTTGAAGAAACCTTTAAAGAACTCACTCTTCCCGCCGGAAGCGTGAGACTTCACCCTCTGCACCCTACGCCCCTGGCTCAACCTTCAGCGAACCAACACTGCAGAGAAGACTCCCAGGTGACTGCGACCTCATGAGTAATCTGAGACGACCTCCCTGTACCCCCGCAGCGACACCTGCAGAGAGGATCCAGAGGCTCCCCCTGACCGTGACTGCCTGGAACAAAGAACCCGATACCTGGACCAAGCACTGCACCCGCAGCTCCCAGGACCTAGAGGAACCAAACTCCAGTGCAGGAGGGACCATCAGGCGACCCTCTGCCTAGCCCAGTTAGTGGCTGGCCCGAGAAGCCCCCCCTGTGCCCTGCCTGCATCGCTAGAGTGACCCCCGAGTCCCTCCATTGATTTCTACAGAAAACCTGATGCCAACTTTGCACACTGCACCCGGCCGCCCCTGTTCCGCTGAGGGTGTGTTTTGTGTGCCCTCCAAAGACGCAGGTACTTACCTGTTGGCAGACTGGAACCGGAGCACCCCTGTTCTCCATAGGCGCCCATATGTTTTGGGCCCTCCTTTGACCTCTGCACCTGACTGGTCCTGTGTTGCAGGTGCGGTGACTTTGGGGTTGCCTTGAACCCCCAACGGTGGGCTGCCTATCCCCAGGAAACTGAACTTGTAAGTGCCTTACTTACCTCAGAAACGTAACCTTACTTACCTTCCCCAGGAACTGTTGATTTTTGCACAGTTTCACTTTTAAAATAGCTTATTGCAGTGTTAAATTATACTGTGTATGTTACTGCTCTAATTCAAAGTTCCTTACTTACCTGTGTGGAGTACCTTGCATGATATGTATTTACTTCAAATCTTGAATCTTGTGGTTCTAGAATAAATTAAGAAAATATATTTTTCTATATAAAAACTATTGGCCTGGAGTTAAGTCTTTGAGTGTGTGTTCCTTATTTATTGCCTGTGTGTATACAACAAATGCTTAACACTACCCTCTGATAAGCCTACTGCTCGACTGCACTACCACAAAACAGAGCATTGGAATGACCTAATTTTGCCACTATCAACCTCTTAGGGGAACCCTTGGACTCTGTGCACACTATCTCTCACTTTGAGATAGTATATACAGAGCCAACTTCCAAGATTGGTGGATCAGCAGTGGGGTCTAAGACTGTGCATTTGCTGGACTACTCAGCCAATACCTGATCACACAACTAAATTCCAAAGATTTTCAGTAGAAACTGATTTTTGCAATTTTAAGTATTTTTCTAAATTTTTTTTAAAAGTCCTGCTAGGACCTTCTTTAAGTCCCTGTTAGCATTTCTTTTACAGTTTAAAAGTTTGTAAAAGTTTGGATTTAAGTTCTAGAAGTAGTTTTTAGGTTCTTAAAAAGTAATCCCAACTTTTAGAGTGATAATGTCTAGCACAGATGAGATGGTGGTGGAACTCAACCTCACCCCTTACCTGCATCTAGGGATGTCAGAGTTAAGGACTCTCTGTAAGCTAAAAAAGATAAAGACTGGGTTCAACCCTACCAAACTGAGGCTCCAGGGGCTTTTGGCAGAGTTTACAAGGGACTACCCCTCGGAGGATAATCCTACAGATGGGGAAGTTAGTTAACAGGAGAATGATTTCCTCCCTCCTGTCCTAACCAGGGAGAACAGGGTTTCTCAAACCCTGACTCCACAAATTATAGTCAGAGAGACTGGTTCTTCCACAGGGGAGACCATTAACTCTGGAAGCATTGAGGGCAGCCTCAACGAAGATGATCTCCTGTTAGCCAGGATGGCCAAAAGATTGGCTTTGGAGCGACAGCTCCTAGCCATAGAAAGGGAAAGACATGAGATAGGTTTAGCTCCCAATGGTGGCAGCAACATAAATAGGGTCAGAGAGACTACGGACATCCTGAAAATCCCCAAAGGGATTGTAACAAAATATGAAGATGGTGATCATATCACCAAATGGTTTACAGCTTTTGAGAGGGCTTGTGCAACCAGAAAAGTAAACAGATCTCACAGGGGTGCTCTCCTTTGGGAAATGTTCACTGGAAAGTGTAGGAATAGACTCCTCACACTCTCTGGTAAAGATGCAGAATCCTATGACCTCATGAAGGCTACCCTGATTGAGGGCTTTGGATTCTCAACTGAGGAGTACATGATTAGGTTCAGGGGGGGGCTCAGAAATCCTTGGGCCAGACCTGGGTTCATTTTGTTGAATTCTCAGTCAAAACACTAAATGGTTGGATAACTGGCAGTGGTGTAAATGATTTATGATGGGCTGTATAACTTGTTCATGAAAGAACATCTGTTAAGTAATTGTTTCAATGAAAAACTGCATCAATATCTGGTAGACCTACGTCCAATTTCTCCCCAAGAATTGGGAAAGAAGGCAGACCATTGGGTCAAGACTAGAGTGACCAAGACTTCCACAGGGGGTGACAAAATCTCCCCATGGTAAGAGTGGTGAGAGATCCAAGGGCAAAAGTAAAGTGTCTTCTACAGGGCCCCACAAACCTGCTCAGGAGGGTGGGCCCGAGCCTCTTCACAGTCCTCAAATGGGTATGAGGGTAAAAACTTTGATCACAAGAAGGCCTGGTGTCACATCTGTACTCAGCATGGACACCAAACTGGAGACAAGGCCTGTCCCAAGAAACGTCCCACAACAAGTACTACTCCAGTTAGCACTGGAATAGCCGTCTCCAGGTGGGATCAACAGTGTGCCCAGAGGAAATCAGGGTTCACACTGAAGCTACATTAGTCTCTGAGGGTGGGGTGGACCTAGCCACACTTGCTGCCTGGCCGCCTAACATGCAAGAATACAGGCAGCAGCTCTTAATCAATGGGACTAGAGTAGAAGCCCTGAGGTATACAGGTGCCAGTGTCACAATAGTGACAGAAAAACTGGTTTCCCCAGGACAGTACCTGGCTGGACAGACATATCCAGTCACTAATGGTGACAATCAAACTAAAGTCCATCCCATGTCAATGGTAACTTTAGAATGGGGAGGGGTCACTGGCCTGAAACAGGTGGTAGTCTCCTCTGCAATTCCAGTAGAATGTCTGCTAGGGAATGATCTGGAGTCCTCAGCATGGGGTAAGGTAGAGCTCAAGACCCATGCAGCCATGCTGGGTATCCCTGAACTGGTGTGTGTCAAGACAAGGGCACAGAGCAGGGCACAGGGTGAAAAATAAGTATTGGAGTCTGGAATAATGGCCCAATCTTCCAAGAGAAAAGGAAAGAAGACTGGGGAACCAGCTTCAACACAGCACAAGAAACAGAACCTCTCTTCTCAGGAAGATGTTCTATCCCCTGAGGGAACTGAGTCCATGGAGCTAGAGCCTTACCAGGTTGAGCTCTTGAGCCCAGGGGGACCCTCAAGGGAACAGCTGTGTAAGGGGCAAGAAACCTGTCCCTCTCTTGAAGGCCTAGGACAACAAGCAGCTGAGCAAGAAAAAGGAAATGTCAGAGGAACACCCAGGGTTTATTGGGAAGATGGACTCCTTTACACTGAGGCAGGAGATCCCAAGCCTGGTGCCACTAGGAGAGTGGTAGTGCCTCAGGAGTTTAGGGAGTTCATTCTGACCTTAGCCCATGGCATTCCCCTTGCTGGGCATTTGGGACAACCCACAACATGGGAGAGATTAGTCAACCATTTCTACTGCCCCAATATGTCCCAGAAGGTAAAGGAGTTTTGCACCTCCTGTGTCACCTGTTAAGCCAGTGGTAAGACAGGTGGCCATCCAAAGGCCCCCCTCATTCCACTTCCAGTAGTGGGGGTCCCCTTTGAAAGAGTGAGGGTAGATATAGTGGGTCCACTGGAACCTCCCACAGCATCAGGGAACCAGTATATCCTAGTAGTAGTGGATCATGCTACTAGGTACCCTGAGGTAATTCCCCTTAGGTCCACTAATGCCCCGCAGTAGCAAAAGCATCTCTTAGGTATTTTTACCAGAGTGGGATTTCCTAAGGAGGTGGATTCTGACAGAGGTACCAACTTCATGTCAGCTTACCTAAACACATGTGGGATGAGTGAGGGGTGACTTACAAATTCACCACACCATATCATCCACAAACCAATGGTCTTGTTGAGAGATTTGACAAGACATTGAAGGGCCTGATCATGGGGCTCCCTGAAAAACTCAAAAGGAGAGGGGATGTCCTCTTGCCATGTCTGCTTTTCACCTACAGAGAGGTGCCACAGAAGGGAGTAGGGTTTGCTCCCTTTGAACTTCTGTTTGGCCATCCTGTTAGGGGACCACAGGCACTTGTAAAAGAAGGCTGGGAGAGACCTCTCCAAGAGCCTAAACAAGATGTGGTGGACTATGTACTAGGCCTACGTTCAAGGATGGCAGAGTACATGGAAGAGGCAAGCAAAAACCTTGAGGCCAGCCAACAACTCCAGAAGTTGTGGTATGACCAAAAGGCTGCTATGGTTGAGTTCCAGCCCGGGCAGAAAGTCGGGGTCCTGGATCCTGTGGCTCCCAGGGCACCTCAGGACAGATGGAGTGGCCCTTACCCAGTGTTTGAGAAAAAGAGTCAGGCCACCTACCTGGTGGACCTAGGCACTAGCAGGACACCCAAGAGGGTGATCCATATGAACCGCCTCAAACTCTTTCATGATAGGGCAGATGAAAACCTGTTAATGGTTACAGATGAGGACGCAGAGAGTGAACCTCTCCCTGATCTCCTCTCCACTGACCCTAAAGATGTCTCAGTATATGGAGTGGTCTATCCAGACACCCTCTCTGGCCAACAGCAGGCTGACTGCAGGCAAGACCTTCAGCAGTTTGCTGAGCTCTTTTCTTTGACCTCTGGTCAGACACACCTGTGTGCCCATGATGTGGACACAGGAGACAGTATGCCTGTCAAGAATAAAATATTCAGACAGTCTGACCAAGTCAAGGAAAGCATCAAAGTGGAAGTCCACGCGATGCTGGAGTTGGGAGTGATTTAGCAATCTGACAGTACCTGGGCTAGCCCAGTGGTCTTGGTCCCCAAACCTCACACAAAAGATGGCAAGAGAGAGATGAGGTTTTGTGTGGACTACAGAGGGCTCAACTCTGTCACCAAGACAGATGCTCACGCCATCCCAAGGGCACATGAGCTAATAGACAAATTAGGTGCTGCCAAATACTTAAGTACCTTTGACTTGACAGCAGGGTACTGGCAAATAAAAATGGCACCTGGAGCAAAAGTGAAAACAGCATTCTCTACACCTGATGGGCACTACCAGATTACTATGATGCCCTTTGGCTTAAAGAACGCCCCTGCCACCTTCCAAAGTTTGGTGAATCAAGTATTTGCTGGCTTGGAGTCCTTTAGTGCAGCTTATCTTGATGATATTGCTGTCTTAAGCTCCAACTGGCAGGATCACCTGGTCCACCTGAGGAAGGTTTTGCAGGCCCTGCAAGCAGCAGGCCTCTCTATCAAGACATCTAAATGTCAGATAGGGCAGGGTACTGTGGTTTACTTGGGTCACCTTGTAGGTGGAGGCCAAGTTCAGCCATACCAACCCAAGATCCAGACTATTCTGTACTGGGTAGCTCCAAAAACCCAGACTCAAGTCAGGGCATTCCTTGGCTTGACTGGGTACTATAGGAGGTTTGTGAAGGGATATGGATCAATAGCGACACCCCTCACAGAACTGACCTCCAAGAAAATGCCCAAGAAAGTGAACTGGACCATGGACTGTCAAAAGGCCTTTGACACCCTAAAGCAAGCTATGTGTACGGCACCAGTTTTGAAAGCTCCAGATTATTCTAAGCAGTTCATTGTGCAGACAGATGCCTCTGAACATGGGATAGGAGCAGTCCTGTCCCAAACAAATGATGATGGCCTTGACCAGCCTGTTGCTTTTATTAGCAGGATGTTACTCCTCAATCAATCAATCATTTATAAAGCGCGCTATGTACCCGTTAGGGTTTCGAGGCGCTGGGGGGGGGGGGGGTGGTGCTGCTATCGTTCGAAGAGCCATGTCTTGAGGAGTCTCCTGAAGGTGAGGAGGTCCTGGGTCTGGCGTAGTGAGGTCGGGAGTGCGTTCCAGGGAGCAGCGTTGGGAGTGCCATTGAGAGGGAGGCCTTTGCTGTGGTTTGGTCCCTGAAGAAGTTGAGACCATGTCTTTTTAGTACTCACTTCATAGTTCAAACTGACTACAGACCTCTCAGATGGCTGATGCAAATGAAAGGAAAAAACCCTAAACTGTTGAGGTGGTCCACATCCGTACAGGGAATGGACTTTGTAGTGGAACACAGACCTGGGACTGCCCATGCCAATGCTGATGGCTTTTCCAGGTTCTTCCACTTAGAAAATGAAGACTGTCTTGGGAAAGGTTAGTCTCATCCTCTTTCGTTTAGTGGGTGGGGGGTTGTGTAAGGAAGTGCCTCCTGGCATAGTTACCCCCTGACCTTTCGCCTTTTGTTGATGCCAGTTATGATTGAAAGTGTGCTGGGACCCTGCTAACCAAGCCCCAGCACCAGTGTTCTTTCCCTAGACTGTACCTTTGTACCCACAATTGGCACACCCTGGCACCCAGATAAGTCCCTTGTAAATGGTACCCCTGGTACCAAGAGCCCTGATGCCAGGTAAGGTCTCTAAGGGCTGTAGCATGTTTTATGCCACCCTAGGGTCCCCTCACTCAGCACATGCACACTGCCTCACAGCTTGTGGGTGCTGGTGGGGAGAAAATGACTAAGTCGACATGGCACTCTCCTCAGAGTGCCATGTCCACCTCACACTGCCTGTGGCATAGGTAAGTCACCCCTCTAGCAGGCCTTACAGTCCTAAGGCAGGGTGCACTATACCACATGTGAGGGCATATGTGGATGAGCACTATGTCCCTACAGTGTCTAAAGAAAACCTTAGACATTGTAAGTGCAGGGTAGCCATAAAGAGTATATGGTCTGGGAGTTCGTCAAACACGAACTCCACAGTTCCATAATAGCTACACTGAAATCTGGGAAGTTTGGTATCAAACTTCTCAGCACAATAAATGCACACTGATGCCAGTGTGGGATTTATTGTAAAATACACCCAGAGGGCATCTTAGAGATGCCCCCTGAATACCAGTCCGACTCCTAGTGCCAGGCTGACCAGTTTCTGCCAGCCTGCCACAACCAGTCGAGTTTCTGGCCACATGGGGAGAGTGCCTTTGTCACTCTGTGGCCAGAAACAAAGCCTGTACTGGGTGGAGGTGCTTCTCACCTCCCCCTGCAGGAACTGTAACACCTGGGAGTGAGCCTCAAATGCTCATGCCTTTTGTTACAGCACCCCAGGGCATCCCAGCTAGTGAAGATGCCCGCCCTTCCGGCCACTGCCCCCACTTTTGGCGGCAAGGCTGGAGGAGATAATGAGAAAAACAAGGAGGAGTCACCCACCAGTCAGGGCTGCCCCTAAAGTGCCCTGAGCTGAGGTGGCCCCTGCCTGGAGAAATCCTCCATCTTGAGATTGCAGGATTCCCCCAATAGAATTAGGGATGTGCTCCCCTCCCCTCAGGGAGGAGGCACAAAGAGGGTGTAGCCACCCTCTAGGACAGTAGCCATTGGCTACTGCCCTCCTGACATAAAAACACCCCTATATTTATTATTTAGCGACTACCCAGATCCCAGGAAATCAGATTCCTGCAACCTACAACAAGAAGAAGGACTGCTGACCTGAAAGCCCTGCAGAGACGACAACTGACTTGGCCCCAGCCCCACTAGCCTGTCCCCAGACTCAAAGAACCTGCACAGTGACGCATCCGACAGGGACCAGCAACCCCTGAAGCCTCAGAGGACTGCCCTGAACCGAAGGACCAAGAAACTCAGCACTGTTCACCTACAGCAACATTTTTGCAACTTTGAAGCAACTTTTAAAGAACTCACTCTTCCCACAGAAAGCATGAGACTTCACCCTCTGCACCCGACACCCCCGGCTCGAGCTCCAGAGACCCAACACTGCAGAGAGGACTCCCAGGCGACTGCAAGCTCGTGAGTAACCTGAGACGACCCCCTGCACCCCCACAGCGACGCCTGCAGAGAGGATCCAGAGGCTCCCCATGACCGCGACTGCCTGGAACAAAGAACCCAACGCCTGGACCAAGCACTGCACCCGCAGCCCCCAGGACAGAGAGGAACCAAAGTCCAGTGCAGGAGTGACCATCAGGAGACCCTCTGCCTAGCCCAGTCGGTGGCTGGCCCCAGAAGCCCCCCTGTGCCCTGCCTGCATCGCTAGAGTGACCCCCAGGTCCTTCCATTGATTTTTACAGAAAACCCGACGCCAGCTTTGCACACTGCACCCGACCGCCCCTGTGCCACTAAGGGTGTGTTTTGTGTGCCTGTTTGTGTCCCCCCCAGTGCTATACACCCCCCCCAGGTCAGCCCTCTGAAGATGCAAGTACTTACCTTTTGGCAGACTGGAACCGGAGCACCCTTGTTCTCCATAGGCGCCTATATGTTTTGGGCCCTCCTTTGACCTCTGCACCTGACCAGCCCTGTGTTGCTGGTGCAGTGACTTTGAGGTTGCCTTGAACCCCCAACAGTGGGCTGTCGATGCCCAGGAAACTGAACTTGTAAGTGCCTTACTTACCTCAGAAACTTAACCTTACTTGCCTCCCCAGGAACTGTTGATTTTTGCACTGTTTCCGCTTTTAAAATAGCTTATTGCAGTTTTAACTTATACTGTGTATGCTACTGCTCTAATTCAAAGTTCCTTACTTACCTGTGTGGAGTACCTTGCATTTTATGTATTTACTTCAAATCTTGTGGTTCTAGAATAAATGAAGAAAATATATTTTTCTATATAAAAACTATTGTACTGGAGTTACGTTTTTGAGTGTGTGTTCCTCATTTATTGCCGGTGTGTGTACAACAAATGCTTAACACTACCCTCTGATAAGCCTACTGTTCGACCACACTACCACAAAATAGAGCATTGGAATTATCTAATTTTGCCACTATCAACCTCTAAGAGGAACCCTTGGCCTCTGTGACACTATATCTAACTTTGAGATAGTATATACAGAGCCAACTTCCTACAGTTGGTATTATACGTTTGAGTACATTTCCTCCACTACAGGTCCAAGTGAGAGAAGGGGATTGCACAAGGTAAGAATTACATTGTCTGCATAGAGGCCGATCTTGCAAGTCGTACTTTTGAATGAGATACTCAGAATAGAGCTATGTGCCCTTACACTTTGTGCTAGTGGCTCCATATGTAGGGCAAATAAGAGGGGAACCCTTGTTGTGTCCCTCGCGGGATAAGAAAATGTGTGGAAAGGACACCATTCATTCATATTTGGCCCACTGGGAGGCATACCCACATCAAACCCATCGCTGGAACCTAGCCCCAAATTCAAACTCCTGAGATATGGTCAATAAAGCGTAGTTAACACTTTTCGGCATTGATTGTAAGCAGTAAAGCATTGACTTTAGATCTATGAACCTTGTCCTTTAGGTTGAGGAGTTTGGAGATGCTGTCCGAGCACTGAAATTCTGGAATGAAGCCTGATTGATTGGGGTCGACTAAGGCTTGCATGTCTAGGTTAAGTCTTGTTGCCAAAATGCTGGTGAACAACTTGGCATTGGTGGTCATTAGTGATTTGGGCCTGTAAGAACTAAAGGGCATGACATTCCTAACCGATCTGGGCAATTCTGCAATTGTGGCTTGAACCATTGAAGGGGCCAGAGAACCCCTGTCTGTGAAGGAGTTCAGTGAGGATGGGCACCAGGGTGTGAGAAACTACTTTATACAAATAAGGGGTGTAGCCATCTGGTCCTTGGGTTTTACTGGGTTTTAGTCTGGCAGTGACAGATATGACCCTTGTTTGGTCATACGGGTCTTAGTTATTCAGCTAGGGGAACAGTTTAGGTAGAATGGCTTGGTCGAGTTAGGAGCCTATGTGTTTGTCAAATATGTTTTGTGATGTGTACAGGGCCTTATAGAATTTTTGAATTCTGTCACCAAGAGGATAGGCATCAGTGGCAAACTATATGATTTCTGAGGATTTTGGGGGTGAGGCTTATCTTTTTTTATTTTGCTCCTGGAGGGCCGTTGCTTTAAACACAGGGGTGGCATTTATCAGCGCGCAGGGTATTTGCTAGTAGTCACTGGTCAGATAAACAGTACTTATATAACTTACTGGGCCTAACTTCTTTACAAGTTTGTCAGCTTCAAAGAATTGGGCTGAGTATCAGTTTTAATTTTAGTTTGAGGCCCCAATAGTTCATGCAGGATCTCAAATCTTTCAATCTGTCCTTGGGCACCAGTACCACTGTGCTAGCCCATGGACTACAGTAGTGCACAGTCCCTTACGCTTGGCCATCTTTGCCTTGATGCATTGCTGGACATTGCATGAGATCCTGTAGGTCTTGCATGCAGATTGTCACCTGTGACAACACTGTGCACACAAGCAGGGCTCAACACAGGTATCCTGCACTCAGCTTCCTGTTCAGGTGTCATCTGACTCTCTTCACTGAGCCTTCCTTCTCAGGACCAAGGACCAGATCCGGTCCTACCCAAGCTGATCTGTCACTATTAATAGTGCTCACTCCAAACATAGGGCTTACGCTGATTGACATAGAGACCCTGCTGAGATCACTGGCAGCTCCAATGGCAACTGAATGGTTGAAATCACTGATCTTCTTTAAGATGAGGATATATAAAGCTTCAGGGTCAGGAATTCCTGCTATCCTGTTAACTTTACATTATGAGTTTACTTTTAGTCAAAACACTACTCTTGGTTTGCATGAAAGCTGTCAATTCTCTTGTGCATATGTGAGGCCATCTTTTGCTGAAGGTTCACCACATAGTCCCATGTATCATGAGAAGGAGACCTTCAATTTTCTATCCAAATCTCTATTTCCAAAGCAAGGGAGTGAAGGTGGGAGGGAACACATGAAAGTTGAAAGCAACTGAATGTTCCTTCTTAGTGAGGCATCTTTCGATCAGTAAACAGGAGGAATGGCAGGAGGATGTTCCACCTTCAAGACTCTTCCAAAACAGGCACAATATGCTCATTCAAGTCATATTGAACTTCTCCATCTTTGATCGGCTGTGGCTGGAAGCGCAAAAGTGACACCCTGCACTACATTTGTCCAACATGCAACATGAAATTTCTCCATATGTCAAAGATCATTGTCCAGGGAAACTTAAGTTAGCATTTCTAAAGGCCCTAGCCACTGTAGGGGCAATAGTGCTCCTTAAGGCTTTGCCTCAGTTCCATAGAGAATGATATACAACAACAGGAATAAACATGTCTAAGGTGTAGGAAGCTGGCTCTTTGTATACTATACCAAAGTAAGGTATCATGTGCACTGAGTCCCGTGGATCCACAAAGGCTTCACAGAGGCCAAAGTAGATAGTACTAATGCTAGTAGTGTGGGCAAGCAGTTAGGCTTATCAGAGGGAAGTGTCAATCTTTTGTTGTACACACAGTCAAGATATGAGGCACACACTCAATGACTAAGTCCAGTCTAAAAATATACTTTGTTACTTTTATTCTTGAACCAAAGGGATCTTTGTTGCTGGTGAGTACAGTTTCAAGAATGTATCACTTTCAAATATCACAATGCACTTTGGTTGTAAATTGACAGTGAATATATGTTTAGTTAAGCAAAACTTTTTAAATAACAAAATTATACACAGTGCAAAAATAATTGAAGGCAATGCAGTACTTGAGGAGGAAAAGCACAAGCACAGTTTACAGGTAAGTACGCAACTTAATGTCCCAAACATCAGGGATTTAGGTGTTCACAGGGAAAGGTTCAAGGGGGTCCCAAGTGTGTACCACTAGCACCTCCAGGCCGGGCGGATGCAGAGGTCAAATGTGGTGTCAGGCGCCCAATGCAAACCAGTACAGACTGATGCACCTAGAAAGAAACGGTTTGCAGGTAAGTACCTGTGGCTTCACTGCAAAGGCCCCAGATGTTTAGATCAGCACAGGGGGCCACAAGTCAGCACCAAACAAACACCCCCAGTGGCACGGGCGGCCAGGTTCAGGGAACAAACACAAAGTTGGGCACCCTAAGCAATTCAATAGGATCTCTGGGTTCACAAAAGAGGCTGCAGACTTGGTCCATGGATTTGGACGGAGTGAACCAATGGCTGAGCAGGTAAGTTGAGATGCCACTGGACATTGGTGGACCGTTGGCTGGGTTCCCCAAGGCCAGGGGCTGAGGGTACAGTGGTACCTTTTGACGCCAAGAAATCTTCACCAGAACCGGTCGCAGTCAGGGGAGTCCTGTGGATTAAGGCTGCAGGCGTCATCTTGTTGACCAGGAGAAGTTAACCCGTGGTGGATTCGAGGTTGGAATCGCCGGGGGACCATGTGTGGAACGGTGGACCGCCTGGACTCGGGCCGTGGGCATTGTGTGCAGAGTGGGCAGGATTTGTGGTTCCGGAGGGCACTGGAGTCCTTGCTGGAGGGTTCTTTGTGGACAGGGCCGCTGTCCTCTGGAGTTATTGGTCCTTAGGGAATGCAGGCAGTCCTCTGAGGGTTTGGAGAGGTCACAGGGCCTGCAGGATGAGACATCTTTTGTAGCTGCAAACAGGCCGGTAGTGCTAGGGCCAAGTCAGTTGTCATCTGGAGTCTTCACTGCTGGTGCAGCTCTTCAGTCCTTCTTCTTCTTAGGTCACCAGGAATCTGAAAAGCAAGGTTCAGGGGTGCCCTTAAATACTAAGTTTAGGGGCGTTACAGAGGTCAGAGGGCAGCAGCCAGTGGCTACTGACCCTGATGGTGACTACACTCTTCCGGTGCCCGCTCCCTTTGGGGAGGGGGGCACATTACTAACCCTATTGGCTATCATCCTCCAAAGCAAGATGGAGGATTCTGAAGAGAGGGCTTCACCTCTGCTCTGGGCACCCTAGGGATAGTCCCAGCTGGGATGGTCTCTTGTTTACTAATTTTCCTGTCGGACCTGCCGCCAGAAAGTGGTGTTTGGTCCGGGGGCGGGCATCTCCACAGGCTGAAGTGCCCTCGATCAGCATAACAAAGGGCAGGAGCCTTTGAAGCTCACCGTCAAGTGCTGCTGTTCCTGCGAGGGGCAGATGTGAAGCACCTCCTGATTTGCCTGAGACAACCTCCTGGACCTCGCCTGCAGACTCTGAGTGACTGCTGGGGTCCCCCCATAGAGAATCATTGGAGACCCGACACCTTGTTTGCACCCTGCACCTGGCCGCCCCAGCGACGCTGAGGGTGCATGTTTGGTGTCTATTTGTGTCCCCCCAGTGCTCCTCTAAACCCCCCAGGTCTGCCCTCCGAAGACACAGGTACTTACCTCCCTGCAGATCTGAAACCGAGTGCACCCAGTCTTCGTAGGAGCCCATGTTAATTTTCCCTACACTTTGATCTCTGCACCCGGCCAGCCCCATGTTGCTGGTGGTGAGTGTTTGGGGTTAATTTGAACCCCAACCAGTGGACTTCCTACCCCCGGAGACTGGAACTGTAAGTCAAGTATTTACCTGTAAATCAAACTTTTCTTCCCCCAGGAACTGTTTCTGAAAATTGCAGTGTCAACTTTTAAAACAGATAATTGCCAATATTTCAAAAACTTTATAAATTATTGATTCCAAACAAAGTACTATTGATACATATGTGAAAAACGAATCTATTGAAGTACTTACCTTCAACTTGAATTTTAGGGTTCTAAAAATAAAATTAAGAAAAATATATTTTGCTATATAAAAAACATTGGTCTGGAGTTAAGTCATCAAGTATGTGCTTCTTCTATTGTATGTAAGTGTACAACAAATGCTTTGCACTACCCTCTGATGACCCTAACTGCTCAGCCAAACTACCACAAGAGAGAGCACTAGTATTATCTACTTTAGTCTCTGTTAAGCCTCAGGGGAACCCCTGGACTCTGCGCACACTATCTCATTTGTATATAGTATATACAGAGCCAGCTTCCTACACCCACCATTTTACAATGAACATTAGATATAAAGTTACGAACCAAGAAAACCTAATCTCTACCCTAGTGAGAGCTAGGTATGATAAACCTAATCTGCCAGTACCATGACTATGAGAAGTGCCCCCAAACCCTTGTTAACTTGCAATGAGGTCTTTAGATCAGACTCAGAGGCTGAGTTCTGCAGCAAGGTGACGTGCATGGAGATGGCATCTGGAAGGAACCCCTCTAATGACCTTGTCCGTGTGAGATGTGTTTATACAGATCATGTAGGATCGTTGATGCAGGTATGTTCCTAAACAACTGGTAAGGAAGCAGACTTGTGGCTGCAATTGGACTGTGGTCTTCCTGCGTGCAGCCAACCCTTACCTGCACAGGGCCTTTAAACGTGTGTGGCCACAGGACCTGTTGCAAGGCCCTGCAGCCACCCCAAGCATGCAGGCAAACCCACCCTGTGCGTGTCCTTTGATGTGTGTGTGTGTGGGTAGTTTTGTGAGGCCGTGAGTGGGTGTGTGAGTGTCTGAGTTTGTGTGTGGGTGTGTGAGTGGTTGTATGCGTGTGTTAGTGGGTGTGTGATTGGTGATCTACAAGTAGTAACTTTACGAGTGCAAAGTCTCTGCACATAAAATGATAGGTCTTTTTATGTGCGTAGACTCCACACTCATATAGATACTACTCGTAAATCCCTTTGTGAATAGCAAACAATCGTAAACTTGTACGAAAATGTACGTTTACAGTTGTGAATCAGGCCTTGAATCTTTTGCATTTTAGCTGGTGGTGAACCTGATAAAGCAGTAATCAGTTTGATATCATTAGTGTCAACTGCACCAATTCTAAGTATCTTGTTAGAAGCGCAGAGGTTGACCTCTTCCCAGTGGCCTTTCCTCCTAGTGAGTTACACAAGGTAATACTACCAGGGTTGGAGCCTGGAGTACCCAAAATCAGTCCATTTATCAAGCTTCTAGTTGTCATTTTTCTCACAACAACCTGCTTCTCTTCCACATAGTCAGTCTCATGATTTATGACTACCATAGTGCTAGAAAAAAAAAGTTTGCAATAGAACTTGTAAAAGGGTGCTCCTTTACGCCTGTGGCCGTCGATTTCCTTTTGCTGGAGTCGTCCAATTGGAGAGGCAGATTGTGTTTGCATAAGTCAAGCTGGTGGCCAATCCCAGCCTCTTTAAGGCTCTGATGGATGCAAATGGGCCCGCTCTAGACCTGAGCAGCATCTGGGTGCATCCCACGAAGCAGCAGAGATCAGTGCACCTGGTAGCGCTGCTGGTTGTCTGTAGAGCCCCATCTCCTCTAGCAGACAGGGCTCCAACATCACTCTTGTTTCCTTGCTTCTTGTTGGTCAGAGCTTCCTCCTCCTCACCTCAGCTTCGTCCTGTGGCTTTGTGTGTGTGCCCCTGATGTAGAGCACTGACCAAGTATAGCTTCCTGTCTGTGGCTGATGTCTTTTCACTGGCCACAGGCTCCTGCAGACTCTCTTTTTTTAATATTTACATGTACTCTTATAGTGTGCATGCCTCTGCAGTCCCTCTCCTTCACCCCTGACCTCCGCCTGCTGTTGCGGCTCCTCCCTTGTGCTTAATTTACCTCCCACCTCACCCTTCCTTCTCTTGCTATCTGTGGTTGATTTGCTACCTTCGTGCCCTCCCTTCACCCACTACTGTCTGTGCTTAATTTCCCACCCCACACCCTCCCTCCACCTGCTGTCTATTCTTGAAGCTCTTTCCCTCCTCCCTCGCATCTCGCTCGTGTTGGTTGCCCACCCCTCCCATGTTTTCACACATATTGCACTGCATCTGGGCCTGCAGGGCAACATGGCTTAAGGAAGAAAAATCACTATAGCACGGTCAGCGCTAGCCATGTCATAGCACTTTTTAAAAAAGCTTTAAGCCATGTTGCTCAGTAGGATATTTTGTTATGCATCATGTCTAAAAAAACATTAACAAAGCCAATAGATGTTGCATAGGTCAAACAATGCGTGTTTCTCTTCCTCTACAATAGTTTTTGTTTCAACTTACCACTGGGTGGTGACATTGAGGTGAAACCTAAAAAGGATTACCCATTTGGAATGAAAACATAAACATGTAGCTACTGTTAGTGAATATTGTGTCAGTTATAAACAAGCACTGGCACAGCCAATAGGTCTCACCTATGCCAGGGCAATTGGCTTTGTCATTGTCTTTTAGCTTGTTGTAGAGTAGTGCGCCTGCTGTGCAGCATGGCTGAAAATTAGAATAAAAGTGCTATGATGTGGCCTGTCCTTTTTTTTGTTGGTGGGATGGGAAGAGGAAAGCAACAACTATGAAGATGGGTTAGAGGGGGGAAGCAGCAACAACGTAGGAGGGACGGCGCAAGCAACAACATTACGGATTGGGGCAAGAGGGACAAGGCAAGCAAGCAGCAATGCAGGAGGGGTGCGGGATGGACAGGCCAAAAGGAATAAACAACGTGGGAGGGATGGGGAGGGTAGGAATGGGGCAAGCACCAACATGGGAGGAGAGCGTGTGGGATGGGGCAAGCTAGCAACAACGCAGGAGGGGGTAAACTACAGGCCGAGAGGGGCAAGCAACAATGTAGAGCAGAACTCCCGGGGGAATGACCTACCAACAAAGGCACTCGTATGGAGTACTGCAACTAAAAGAAACATGTATTATCAGAGCCAATAGGTCCTGACTATGCAAGATCCATAGGCTTTGCCAAATTATTTTTAGTTATGTTGTATAGTATGGTATGGTGTGGTATGGCGTACAGTAGAGTATGGTATAGTATGACCTGTAAATGCATGATATGGTATGATATTGCTTATTGTATGGTATGGTCTGTAATAGTATGGTATGTTTTGTATAATATCCCTTGTCATTGTACAGAATGGTATGTTCTGGCCTGTCATTGTACAGTATGGCACGGTATTGCCTGTGATTGTAGGTTAAGATATGGTAAGTCATTGTATAGTGTGGTCAGTATGGCCTGTCATTGTGTAATATGATATGGTATGGTCTGTCATTTTCTAGTATGGTAGGATAAGAGCCATGTTACTTTACATTCCTAATGCTTTATTTATGACCCCGGAGACCAGAGTTAGCGAGGGCTATTCCAGGGGCATCAAAGGTAAACCAAGGGTAAATGGCGACCATGCTCCCTTACAATGCATCTCTCTGTAGCCAGTTGCATCGAACAATACGTAATACCCCACAAGTGTGCTTAGTTTTAGACTGCAAAACAAGCAAACGAATCATCAAATTCAAAATTCGGAATTTATATTAACTGTCGTTATTTTGAGTTATAAATATTTGCAAATTCAAAAAGATCATTAAATTAATTTGATGACAAAAAGGTGTATTTACTCTTGCAAAAGTGTCAGATCAAAGTCCCGCTTACTGGCTGCATCAATCCATTTTGTATGTTTTCTGCAGAATCTAGCTGGGGCCCTATACCTTCGCCTGCCCGTTTCCTGTTACACGCTCATTCACTTGCGCTCACAGACAAGTAAATAGTTCTCACTTTATTTTTAGAAGTGGAGAGGAGGTGATGTGGTCATGGAAACAGAAGTCCTGAACAAAACTCTATATAATTTGTTTTAAATGTTAACATAGATAAATGCGCCAAGAAGCAGTGAACACTGCCAAAGAGAATATATAATTTTTATCGCAGTAGAAGCCTCTCTAACACACACAAAGCAGAATAATACCGTGATCTGGTTGACATAACGCATCAATATCATTTAGGTAAATGGCGTGCCGGTTCGCGTTTCTTTGCCAAATAAATACGCTTGTGCATTGAGTGTGTGCACAGGGTGAGTCTCACATGTCTATTAAAGAGTCATTCCATTGATCTGGCTAAGCTATTAAAGGGGCAAAGTGACTGAAGGACTTGCCATAGGCTAGGGATAGTAACTTTGGCGCTGGGGATGTTTGAGTTCCGACGTTGGCTCAAAATCCTGTGATCTTGGGCACATCACTTAATCTCTCCAAGCTTAATAAACGAATCTGACCTTGTATAATATGATTGGTGCTCACAGAAAATGTTTCAATACCCTTGGGCAGAGTTCACGCTGTCTAAAAAACAAAAAACAAAACATAAGATGCAAAAGAGCGCAATACGAGCCAGTTGGTTGCACAGAGGAACGGCCTAAACAGTAACGTGGAGCTTGCACAAAAGCATACTGTTCTTGAGAGTGACATGGGGGGCGTACTTAAGCGTACAAGGGACACACCTAGGTAAAACATGCACTCTCATGGAGTGCCTCAGGAAAAAGAAACAAGAGATGGGCAAGACGGATCACAGCAACAAGCAACGGCGATGGAGGGAGAAAAAAAAAGTATCTCAATACGAGTGGAAGCACGCGTATAAAGAAATCAATCAGTACTTGCTCCACGCCCCACTCGAAAGAAGAGGAAGTGATTCTGGCACTCACTGGCCAATTGAGAGGCAGCAAATAAGAGGGACAAGGAAGCCAATGAATAGTAAGCAATGGGCGGGCTCCAAGCCCCTTGTATACAATATCGCTCGTAAGTAAGAAAGCATTCGCTGTTTCAGACAAGATCTAAAAAAATAACATTGAAAGTACAACTTGTGGAAAGAGACTGGTTAAGGAAGCAGTACTTGGGCAATGGCCCACAGGAGGGACAAACACACGAAGAGAAAGGGAAGCCAGCAAGCACTGACCAAAGAGAAGCAAGGAACTGAGCAGGACAAAGCCAACCAATGGTAAGCAATAGGAAGGCTCAAGTCTCCTGTAAGTAAACAAAATGTCACACAAGCGGCAGCGCACATGCTTTCTCAGGCGAGACCTGAAAGTGGACTATAGTTAAATTAAATGTCACATATGCTAAACATAACAACAATTTTATAAATAAAATACCACACACACACACTTTTTTAAAGAATAGTTAAGACACATTTTAAAATGTTATACTATGTTTCAGAATATGCCATTACCAAAATTCGAATATAAATTATTACAGTCCTGTTTAAAAAATAAACTGTTCACGAACATTCTTTTTAAAAGGAGAACATTTAAATTAGGAGAAAACATGATAGAAAATGTAAACATGACATTCAAGACGGTGCAATACATAACTCAAATACTCTACACATTACAGAATTTAACAAAATTCTAACATAAATAATTATAGTCCTGTTTGAAAAATAAAATGTTCACAACATTTTTTTTAAAAGGAGAACATTAAAATTGGGAGAAAACATGATAGAAAATAAAACATAACATTCAAGATGGTGAAATACAGAACTCATATTCTAACCATTACAGAATTTAACAGTAGCCTAAAAAATTAAATTATTTGGGTTAAAAGTCAATACCTCCACCCAGCAGACTCCCAGCCATGAACCACAACTCCACTGCACACTACTCAACTTCCAATCCATCTGCAAGCACTCCATAGAAATCTGGGACACCATTACCACCCTCGCTCCCAACATAATGTTCATCTCTGAAGCCTGGCTCACCACAGCATCTGTACCAAATATCGTCACCGTGACACCCCCGGATACAAGATGATCCACCAGGACCGCCCCAACAGACATGGCGGAGGTATTGCCATCATCCACAAGGACTCCCTCGACTGCACCGCCTCAGAGGACGACACTACACCGATCAAGGAACACCTCAACTTCTAGATCAAACCTGGCACCAAAACCACCATCAAAGGAACCCCCACCTACAGACCTCCCGGCCCCGCCACAGCTTCTGCAACTCCATCCCGGACTTTATTGCCCATCTGGCTATCGACTCCACCCACTACATGTTCCTGGGGGCACTGAATGTTCCTGAGGGCACTGAACTTCCAACTAGAAGACCTGAATAATGCCTACTCCACCTCGCTCCTCGGAAACCTGAGCATCATCGGCCTCTCTCAGCTGGTCTCCGCCCCCACGCACAGCACAGGACACAAACTAGACACCATTTTTTTCCACCAGCGACAGAGTCAAGGTTTCCCATACCTCCAAGTGTAGAGAATCCTAGTTTGTTTTAATGGGAAACAGGAGTTAGCTTAGCCTTTTGCTTGCAGACTTGTGCCACCGTCACTTAGGGACTTTTACCCTACTTAGCTTGCTCTTTTTTAGTGCATTTATTTAATTAGATATTTTAAGATGGCTGCCTTGTTTCTAGTTAGGCCACTGTTTTAGTTTTACCAAATCAGTAAACTCCTCGACTTATCAGCAGCTTTTGATATGTCTCCCACCACACTCTCATCACCAGACTCCAAGGCATCGTCATCCAAGACAACACCCTCAAATGAATCTCCTCCTTTTTCTGCGGCCGAATATGGAAGATCCTCCTCCCACCCTTCATCTCCGCACCCAAAGACAACATCTGCAGCATTCCTCAGGGCTCCTCCCTCAGCCCCACCCTCTTCAACACCTACATGATATCAATGGCAGATATCACACGCACCCACAAACTTAACATCATCTCCTACGCTGACTACACTCAGCTAGTCCTAACCCTCACAGACGCCACCGCGACCACACAAACCAGCTTCCAAAACACCATGACCAAAATCGCCACCTTGATGAAGACCAACTGCCTCAAGCTAAATTCAGACAAAATGGAGATCCTCATCTTCAGGAACAATCCCTCCCCCTGGGATGACACGTGGTGGCCCACCATACTGGTTCCCCCACCCACCCCCATTAGCCATGCACCCAACCTTGGGATTATCCTGGACACCCAACTGATCATGAAGCAACAAATCAACACCGTCTCCTCTGCCTGCTTCCACATCCTATGCATGCTTCACAAGATTTTCCAATGGATCCCCATTTCTACCAAGAAGACAGTCACCCAGGCCCTCATCTCCAGCTGACTCGACTACGGCAACGCACTCTATGCTGGAACCACGAAGCAGCTCATGGTCCACCTCCAGACCATCCAAAACACACCAGCAAGACTCGTCCTCGACCTTCCCAGAAGAACCAGCATCACGCCCCACCTCAGGACCCTCCACTGGCTCCCAGTCCAGCAAAGATGCCTCTTCAAGCTCCTCACTCACACCTACAAGGCCCTCCACAACGCCAGACCCGCCTACATCAACAATCGCCTCACCTTCCACATACCAACCAGAGACATCCGCTCAGCCACCCTGCACAGGCCCACATTCCCCGCATCCATCGTGAACGCTTCGGAGGCCGCTCCTTCTCCCATGCTCCCAAGTACTGGAACGACCTCCACCTGCGCACCTCCCCTTCTCTGAATTACTTCAGAAAGCAGCTCAAGACTTGCCCCTTTCGACTGCCATCGCCAGATGGGCGAGGCTCGCAGCATCCCACCAGCTCTTGGAGATCCCCCGGGGAGATGAGTCTGCGCTCCCCAAGACCCGCTTGAATGATTGATTGACTACAGTGATGATAGGCAAAACTGTGACACATCAGACAGCAAGTTGTTACATTATTTGCAATACAACAGGAATCATTGACAGATTCCCCACACTATGGGGACCTATCTAAATTAAGAAAGGAAAATATATCCAGGAAATATAAAAGCTAAAGCACCAGTCTAGGCATCTTTTAAAAGGAGTGCATTTCTGATGTTCAAGGCGGGGTAAGTGCTTTTCCATCTACCTCTTCCAGAACAATTAATGGGATAAAATAGTCTTCAGAGTGAAATAGATATTTCTGGTCTTCTCCAGGGAGGTTGTCCAATGCAGCATCACTTTCTTGTTTTCTACCTCAATTTGAATCCGTCTGCCTCATTCTCTTACTGTCATTTTTGCAACATTTCTAATTTTCTAGCTTTCTCTATTGGGATTTCTTGCCCCGCCTTTCTCACCAATGTTTTTTTTGCTCTCTTTCTATCCTTTTCCTTGCTGCCTTTGCTTTCCTCTTGTTCTTGCCCCTTTTCCCTTACCTCTTGCATTCTCTTCTTCCTGTTTTCTCGCTTTCATTCACGTCCTATTTTTTCCTTACTTTCTTTTTACTGTGTCACTGTTTATTTCTCAAGCTGTATTTTTCCCCTTGTTCTCTATTTTTGGCATTCTCATCTCTTAAGTTGACAGAGAGACCTGAACAAATTTAGGGCCAGATGTAGGAAAATCCGATTTTGCGACTTGCAAATTGCGAGTCTGAGCGACTCGCAATTTGCAAATCGCAAACCCGGATGCAGGATGGTGTCCCTGACACCATCTGCGAATCGGAAGGGGGTCGCAAAGACCCACCTCATTAATATTAATGAGGTGGGTCGCAATTTGCGACACCCTTCCGATTCGCAGCACTCACAGGGATGGTGGCCTGCTGGAGACCGTGACTGCTTTTTAATAAAGCAGTTTTTTTTTTTGTATTGCAGCCCGTTTTCCTTAAAGGAAAACGAGTTGCAACACAAACGAAAAAATTACCACTGCCTGCTCTGAAAAAATGTTTTCAGGGACATTCACAAAGGGATAGGGGTCCCATGGGGACCCCTTCCCTTTTGCGAATGGGTTAGCACCCATTTCAAATGGGTGCTAACTGCGAATTGCTTTGCGACCGCGTTCGCGGTCACAAAGCAATTCTACATCGCGATGCGAATTGCAAATAGGAAGAGGAACACCCCTTCCTATTTGCGAGCCGCATTCCCATTTTGCGAGTCGGTAACCTGGACTCGCAAAATGGGAATGAGCATCGCGATGTGCGTTTTGCATGGCACAAACAGCGAAATTCGCTGTTTGCACCATGCAAAACGCTTGCTACATCTGACCCTTACCTCCTAAAAACAGATTTGTATTTTGTTTTTTATTATTTATCTTATTTGGCTTTCAACAAAACTTTATTTTCTTATTTGCATGTGAAAAACATATAAACGAAACATCAACATAACACTACAATAAAAACATTTCTGTTTTCAAAGTTACCTCCTATTTTACACTTCAACGCATAGCTTGTGAGCGCTTGCCACCTCGTATTCCGCAGAAGTACATAGATCTTACCCTTTGTTTACAGCAGAGACCCCAGGTAAAGAATATGGCCCTTTCAAAATATTCAGAGTGGTCTGCCTTGACTCTTGGCAGTGGTAGAGGAAGTGGAGTTCAAATGTGGACAGTGAGAGACTAGGTAGCATTGGTAGGAGAGGGGCAAATACGGAATTCATCTCTAGGGGTTTCAGATGAAGAGGTAAAGTAATTGTCAGGGCCACTGGAATTATGCAGCAGAGGAGGGACAAATTATGCGGCAAGTTTGAGTAAATTATGTGACAAGAAATAGGAAATTATGTGGCGTAATACAGCACACTTTGTGAAAGTATTACTTCATTATTTTATCGTTTTTACACTTGCTAACACTGTACGGGCATTGCTTTCACCTCACTAGTACCAATGTAACACCCAAATACAGCAATAAGCAACAGAAAGGTGGCCAGTCAACCTTTGCAAAAGCCTTCCACTGCACGGTAACACATGTTGCTGTTTTGTAGTTAAATTTTAACCTTTTGAGCTAAAACAATTTATTGTTAAAATCTGCAGATTATGCAGCAGATGATGGATTGTGTGGCAAATGGGGCAAATCTATAATTGTATGAAAAATGCCTCAGTCATACAATCTCACAATTCTAGTGGCCCTGGTCATTGTGTGCAGAGACATGTAGAAGTGGAGATGAATGATGGAAAAATGGGTGTGAACTGGTCAACAGCATTGCTCAGTTGTGTGCAGGACTGGTTAGAGAAGGGATAATGTCTGTCTTTGTGGTGGAGGGGGAGAAGGGCGGCTGCAATCATGGTTGATGGGGTTATGATGTAACAGTGACTGGAAGGGAAGTGTGCAACTATGAAAGAGGTATTGACCTGAGTCAAGTCAGTGAGAGAACAGGACGGGCATTGCCTTGATGGTGGGTGGTAAAAGGAGTGTATTCAAGAGGGGTGGTGTATGAAGAGTTGCAGCAGTGATGGGGTGAAGGAGAGTAGTTTGCCTTGTTGCCTTTCTTGTTTCAGGTGTGAATGTTACAAATTGTAGTTCTCCCGTGCTTGTGTGCATTCCCGCCACACCTCTGCCAACTCTGCCTTGTACAGTTTCAGAGGGATGCACAAACCGAAAGCCAAGAAGTGGTACAGCAAAAATAAATTTGTTTCCTGCACTTCATGCGTGTCAGTGCCCACTGGACTTAAAGGTGCCACAGTCAAAACACTAATTTGCGTTGCACGCCTCAAAGTGTTTAACAAGCATGGTGTGTTTGTGTTTTCTGCAGGATCACCACAGATTTTTTTTGCTTCTTTGCTGAGCTATATTTTTGTTGGCCATAAAACTCTGTGCATTTTACCACTGCTAACAGTAAGTGCTTGTGCTCCTCGTTTCAACATGATGAAATTGGTATACATCTGACTGGTTTATTAAACTTACATACATGTCACTAGTATGTAGCACTAAGGTGTACCCAAGGCCTGTTAGTATAATGTCAGACGTTGATTGCAGCACCCATTGTGACACCCACTACAGTGACAATGTAAACATGACTAGAGGCCTGCCTCCAGTACCCTGGCTGTGCAGGTTTTAAACTGTAAATTAGACCTGTAACCCCTTTTAACAAACATAAAGCCCTCCTTTTAAATATTCATAAGCCACCCCTATGTAAGGCTTACTGCCAATTAAGGCAGTCTGCGTGTTTTTTAAAAGTCGTCTATGTAAAAGTTTAATGTTAAACATGGCACTTCATATCATAGCCCAGAAATGCAGGTCGCCATCTTGGAATGGGAATATATGTCCCCCGGAAGGTGGGGCAGTAAGTTATGCAGACCTCCTGCTACAAGAGGTCACTGAAATTATAAGAGCCCGTAAGGAGTGGTAGTAGTATTTTCCTACCAGAATGACAGGTTTTGCCGTGCTATCATGCTACCACCGCTTGAAAATTCTAGACCCTCACCTCTTGATGCCCACATATGTCAGGAAAAGGAATCGTTCCTAAACGCAGGTACTTTTTCCCCACTCTCTGGTCAAGCCTTGAGGAAGTAGGAATGAAAGTGCAGAATTTGGGACAGACTGTTCTCACCCACGCAGTTCAATACCCAATAAAGCTCTCAGATGCTGGACTTTATGTACCTTCTCTCTGGCCACATGCGGGAATCAGCAATGGGAGAGTTTGGCAGCATTTTCAAAGTTTGTTGCCCGCTGGCTGTAGGAAGGTGATGCAGTCATATTTTAGAGGGCAGGGAAAAGTGAGCAGTGATGGAAGAGGCACAGAGATCCTCACCCACAGAAGCAACGCAACAGGTGGGGGGGAGATCTTTAAGCAGCAAATGTCTTGATGTGACACTTGGGTTTCACACTGACATTGGGTGACTGATGAAGGGATACGTAACAATGATGTGACTACAGGCATACAACCTCACACTGACATTGGGTCCCTGGAGAAATGTATACATCATGATGATGCAAGGACATCCACTTGGGCCTAAAACAGTGCACGTCCTGGAGAAAGGGTGAGTAATGAAGATGCAGCAACAGTTTCATGCGATTTCACAAAGTAGTGGTGGTGTGAGGCGCACAATCTGTCAAACAGCACTGGCACCACTCACAGAGGAGACCACCAGCCGGGCTCAGGGGGTTTCAGGCTTCTGGTTTTGACAGATTGGAACCTCCTTCTTCCTCACACAAACACTGAAAATCCACTAAATTAGACTCTGGGATGAATAAGGTGGTTCCTCTTAATGCAGGTGAATTCCCTTGTTTGTCACTTTCAGATGCAGCAGCAGCTTTTTTTCCTCTATCTTGTTGATATAACCGTCACCCTTCAAAGAGCGACAGCAGGAAACTCTACATTTGATCCTTGGCTTCCTCCTTGCAGACATGCAGAGCTCCTTGACCAACAGGTGAGCACTGCATGTGCCAAAAGAGTCAGCTAACATCCAACAGCTGACCTGAACAAAACTCTTCACTTGTACCTCAAAAGTTTGGGAGTAACATATCAGGACAAAATGCATTGTCTTATCAGGGGGGTCACTGCTCCATGACAATTACCCACAGGGTATCTGACACTCTCACAGGTGTACTGGCTTTCAGACAACGTTCTGGCCAATCGGGTAAGCTAGTGCGGTCCTTTCTTTCCTGTAGGACGGAGCACAAGATACAGCTGCATGTGCACCACCTCTGCCTGACGTGGTCAGTCTATGGGCTTGCTTCTGGGCAAACTTCTTGTTCAAGTGTTGCGCTTGTCAGGCAAGAGGAAAAACTGCAGGAACCTTGGGGCACATGACGTACCATTTTTCCTGTCGCAAACGGCCCGATTCACAGAATCGGACCATTTGCGACAGGAAAAAAACATTTTGGTATGTACAGACCCCATTTTGCGATTCGGTAATCTATTGACCGAATCGCAAAATAGGTTTGCGAGGCACAATTAGGAAGAGGCATTCCCTTCCTAATTGCGAGTCGCAGTGCGATGTAGGATTGTTTTGTGACCGTGAATGCGGTCACAAAACAATCGCAGTTAGCACCAGTTTTAAACTGGTGCTAAGCCATTCGCAAACAGGAAGGGGTTTCTCGGGACCCCTTCCCCTTTGTGAATGGCATACTTTTTCAGAGCAGGCAGTGGTCCCACAGACCACTGCCAGCTCTGAAAAAATGAAAAGAAAACTTTCCTTTTTTTTTTTTTTATGCATCTCGTTTTCCTTTAAGGAAAACGGGCTGCATTTAAAAAAACTGCTTTATTTAAAAGCAGTCACAGACATGGTGGTCTGCCGTCTCCAGCAGGCCACCTTCCCTGTGAGGGCGGCCAATCCCAATGGGGTCGCAAATTGCGACCTACCTCATGAATATTCATGTGGTAGGTCATTTGCGACCCCATTGTGAATCGCAAACAGTGTAAAGTACACTGTTGTACATAAGGTTTTATGGCTCGCAATTTGCGACTCGCAAACGCGGGGTCGTACATCCGGCCCTTAGTGCCTTATTTAGGTCTAGGAGCACGTCCCTCTATCCTGCCATGCGGTGCCATTCATGACTCTGCCACGCTGGCAGAGAACCTTCTGCTTTATGTAGAGATTCCCACCACTCCGGCAGGGTTCCCTCTGCCGCAAAGTAGTGAAGTTTCCTGAGTGGGTGTCATCTTTAAAGTGCCCACTCTGCAAATTTTTTGTGGTGACAAAACAAACTCACAAACCAGGAGTTTATTTTCTCTGAACAAAACGTAAATGGCCCCAATGCACAGGGAGCTTTTTCCCTTTTGGGGGGAAGGGGGCGACAACATTTTTCCCAGCCCTATTGTGACATACCTTGCGTGGCGCAAATGGACAGGGAATATGAGTGACGATAGCCCCGCCCTTAACAGGAAAGGACAACTGGCTGTGACCCTGCGCTCCTGTGGCAGACGCACTTCTACAGGGTCAGAGGTTATCATCAGCACAGCACAGGTTTACTCTATCGATGATAACCCAGCAACTTCTTCCCCATCTATTAAATAGCAATGGAACTGAAAGTTTGCTGGGGACGAGTACTGCTGGTGGACAGTGTTGCTCTCGCTCTGTTCAAACCCTAAATAAAGCCCTTAGTTCAGAAACCAGAAAACAACAAGAAATTCTCCAAGCTCCTTTCCATTGAATGTTAAGTAAATCCAGACAGCTCACATTGACTTTGCAAAAAAATCTCCGACCTGCCAACTCACACGGTACCGCCGTGTGTCACACGAGTTCGTCTCCCTTCACACGTTTTCTAAGGCTGAAAGCACCTGATGTCCATTAAAAGGTGTGAAAGCACCTCAGAACATTAGTGACGGCCTGAACGACCTTTTGTTTTTTGTGGGGGAGGAGATGGGGGCTTGGTGATGGACAGAGTGCCTCTTAGGTAGCTTTTACCACGAGGTCTGCCTGCACCAAGGCTCCACTTACTACTCACACGGTAAAATTCATCTGTGAGTTGGCAGGTAGAAATTCTTCAAGGAGACGAGGCAGGAGAGCCGCAGGAAAAATGGGCGAGGCAGGGAGACAACAGTGCTGACCACCACTGAGAACTGTACGAACCCATTCAATGTTAGGGGGATCAATATAGAACTAGGGCCGCCCCAGGCCAGAGGTGCACGATCTCTCTCAAGCACCTTCCGTACAATTAGGGGGAAACAGATCGCCCAGTCCTGGCATTCTACATGGCTTTACTATGGAGAGACAGTAGATTCTCTCCTCGCAAAAGATGGAGATAAAAAGGCCTATATCCTCCTACTATAGCCAGGGCCATTAGAATTATGTGATTCTGCAGCTGGGGCGTTTTCTTCATAATTATGGTTTGCAGTATTTGCCACATAATTCAACATCTGCTGCATAATCTGCAGATTTTAACTAAAATTTGTTCCTAGCTCAAACTGATACAAAGTTACTAAAATGAGGGCCACATGGGCTCCCACTGAGTGGAAGCCTCTTCTCAAAGGATGACTGGTCATCTTTCAGTTACTTATTGCAGTGGGTGGTTGGCTGCCACTAATAAGGTGAGATCATAGCCCATACAGTGATACAATGTGCAAAATGTACAAAAAAGTGAAGTAATACTATTCCACCCTGTGCTGCATTACGCCACATAATTTGCCTTCTGTTGCCACACAATTTGACCCTCCCTGCTGCATAATTCAGAAATCCCTGCCTCATAATTCCAGTGGCCATGACTATAGTATATGCTGCTCCAAACTGTTAGTAGTGTCATGAGCTGGGGTCTGCAGCCACTCAGGTTAAAATAAGTGCCACTTTGGGGGTCCCTTTCACCCAACAATGTCTACCATTTGTCAGGAGACTCGTGACATTGGTCTCGTGCCAGGATGATAAATCGAGGAGCAGGCTGCCGCGTGGACACAGCACGAGGGACTTTCGGCTCTACATACGTTTCTCATTTTTATTTGCGTAGAGCGCGTTTGCCATTTTGCTTGTGTTACAATGTGGCTGGAGTTTGACATATCGCCTTTGTCTGCCATTGTGGATTGCGTTGCCCTCACAGGCTGTTTATGTTGTCACCGTTGCATACATTGCGCCTAAAGTAAGGTCAATGTTTTATTGTTTGATTATATAAAATCATTTCAATCCTAAATACTGAATAAGGCAAAAAGCACGTAAAATACAAGAAATGTCAAAGTTAAAATTTGATTGAGTCTGCCGGAAAATCAGTCAGTGTAGAATTCAGCTAGACTTGAGTCCACGCGCTCGCAGCTATATGTAGGCGCGCAAACAAGCGTAACCTCAGCGTGCAAAGGTGGACACGGGTAAAAACCCGATCGTCGCTGACCGTTGGCTCATGTACAGTCCAGATGATATCGTGCTCGGCTGTCCGATAACTGCAGAGGTTTTCCGGAAGTAAAGTTTGGACAAATCAGCTCGGGTTGGTGGTTTGAGCGACCGAAAAGGCAGTCAGTATTTAAACTCTCGCCGCTGAAACTTCCCACTGCGCAAAGAAACAGCGAATACTTGGTGCAGAATCGCGGGGTTCAGCTGCAGAAGCAAACGATGTTCAGGTCATACCACTGCGAATTTGCAGTGTGCAGAGAGACAGCAAATAATCGATGCAAAATCGCAGAGGTTAAAAAACCGGAGGCAATAATCAGGGGCGTTGCTTGATCCCGCTGGCATACGATGGCAAAATGCACTATAGGACAGGCAGGGCGCATGAGAGGGGCTTCAGAGGCAGTGGAAGGGGAGAGGTACGAGGACTGTTAGGAGTACTAACTGGGAGAAACACAATATTTTGTAAAATAATGAACATTTTGTAGGGATTTCAAAACAGAGATGATAGAGCGTGTGTGTTTCTCAGTGTGTGCAAAAACCCCAGGTGAACTCCGACAGACACCTCACCAACCCCGACTGAAAGCACCTGTACCCAACTATTCATCAGAAAATACATTTATTATGGGGTGTACCACCCTAGACACCGCCCTGAAACTACACCCCTGAAAATAATGGCATCCTCCCCATTGCGAGTTCACATTTTAGAGTGACATTTAGCTCTGTGCAATAGAAGGCGGGATGGTGTGCACATCCTCCTTGTGGTTACCTCCTCTGGCGTCTTTATCCCAATGCTCTCGTTGCCTGTTCTTGTCAATCCTATGTTACCATTGTTATTGAGCCTGTAATTGGTGCTGCCGGTATGGTTTGTGTTGGTCTGGAGACCCGCGTAGGCTCTGGTTACTTATACTGGTTCTGTTAATCTTGCACAGGCCCTGTTGTTCTATGTTTCTGTGTTGTGCAGCCTGTGCCGCGCTACCTTCAATTTCTGCCAGTAAAATGAGTTTATAGGCAGACTAGGCAGGGGGCGGTACCCAGGGCTTAAAGTCTGATTTAGAGTTCATCAGAGGGTCAAAATATAAATCCTTTTATATCCTATAGGATTTATATTTCGGCGGACTTGATATTCATCGCCCTTGTGATGGAGTAACCCCTCCGCAAAACTCTAAATCAGGCCTTTAGTCTGTTAATCAGAAAAAGAGCAGACGTGGAGTGGCGCCATTTTTGTTCCTAAGGAGCCTGCCACAGGCGTTGTCAAATGCCAGGTTTGGCGATAGCATGGATGCGTTGCATTGACTGCACCCCATGGCCTGCTCTTCCACCAGCCTGCACTTCCTGTCCCGTCATCTCACTCAAGCACACTCTCTTTCGTGCCTGCTTTCTCCCTTTGTCACACTTGCCCTAGGTTTCTTTTCTTCCTTCTCTATTTACGCCTTTCCCTCCCTGGGTCAAAGTATGGTGATCAAAAGTAAGACCTGGTGCCCAGAAAATGAGTGCCGGTATGCCCCACCTGCATCCATCTGCACAAATTAAACACTGAACCTATCCCGTAGGGTAGCCAGTGTGTTGTGGGCCCCAGTGCCTGTGACTGCTGTTTGAACTGTGAAATAGAGCAAAAATCAGGGTTCAGTGCAACCCACAGGTATCCGTGCCCCGGTGCCACTGTACCGTCGCACCAATAGAAGCTATGCCCTTGAAACTATCACCTTAGATTCGAGCTGGATTTCACAGCTACATCCAATATACACAACTTGGTACTGAGTGGCAAGTACATTGGCAGCTCTGGACTCGTTGTCGTACTAATGCATTTGTCCCCAGGAGTGCTCCTGAAATACTTTAGTTTGTTGCGCCAGTTGAGCCCATTGAGGTATTATTAGCATGCAGAAAGGGCACTCTGCCTTACACTTCACTTTGCATTATGGAAAATGTATTGATGTAGTTGTAATCTATTGACTATGCTGGATTGTGTATATGCTCCAATATTAAATAGTCGGTTTTCCTCTCCATATCTAGAAATACAGTGTCAGGTTGATTTAGCATTGGGTATTATGTATGTGTAATTTGTAAAAATGGCTTTATTAACTGGGGAGTACTATTTTAGCTTTTAAAAGACTGGAGAGCACAACGTGTTCTTTTTCCGTAGCATTGGAGAGCAGAGGAGATATTTTCTAGAGGACGAATAACAGAATCTGTGACCCAGAAACCTGTGTTCAATATGAAGCTTTCCTACTTGAACAGATTGTGTAATCCTAGGCAATGATGGCAATTAATACTCCCCGGACAAGGGTTTCACAACAGTAGCAGGTTACCCCATGAAGACAATAAACAAACCCCAAAATGTGACAAGTTAATTTCTCCAGCGGGTCCGCATCTCGGTGGTACCATCTGTGGCATATATTTTTTTTAGGAAATATTGAGCCGTTTAAGGTAGATGCATTTTTTTCCTGAACTTTGCAAACTATGCAGAGGATGGTGGGTTATGTGGCAATGGTGGTTAATCCACAATTATGTAGAGTATAATGTGTCTGTAGAATTGCACAATTCCGGTGACCCTCATATAGGCCTGATGACAGGCACACACTCTCTGAACCATAACATTTCTATCAAGTAGTAAATGATGTACAGATCTGAAACCCTTGCACATGTCAAAGCAATGGGCAGCTATGTAATTCACATGGAACTTTTTCGATGGCCTGGCTTGTATTTTGACTCGATTGGCCACACCATACTTCTTCCTCTGCTACCAATGAGTTTGCTCTCTTGCCCACCTGAGGTTGCTGGCAGTGTTGTAAGTGGGATCAAAACGGCAAGGAGGTCTCTAGAAGGGGGTTGCCGAACAAGTGGTAATATGCATCCTTTCCAAGGCGTTGTGTGTGTATTTGAGGGGATGTCCCACTCACTCCTGAACGCCCCCTCGAGCTACTTTCATTTGAAGTCTCTCATTTAGACATGTACGTCCTTTTTTCTCCGCATTGTATTTTGGAAATTCTTCATCTCCATATCTCACACCTCAACTCTTTCCTCTTCAGCACGTCCTTTCACTCTCTGATTTGCATGTAATTCCTTCCATATCCTCAACACACCTCCCACCCACTCACCTGTAAGCACTGCATTTTCGTTTCCTTTGGGAGTGTTTAAATCCGACAGCTGTGGACATCCTTCACACACCTTTCCTCGATTAACACATATGTGACCATCACTCTGTGCGCCCTGCAGAGAGGCCAAGGAGTGGATGTGCATGTTCATGTACTCTAAGCACCTTTATTACCCACTGACAGGCAGCGTGAGAATCTTGCATTGCCTTCAGCCTCTGAGCGTTCAATGGTGTCCGTCGTGCACACCCCACCACATCCTGAAATCACTCAGAAACCTGGAGGCGACTCAGTTTAAAGTATGCGCTATAGAAGCGTCATATGTTGCTTGAAAATAAAAACAAGGAAAACAACTCCAGGAAAAAGCAAACAATATTTGAGCCTCAGAGAAGAAGTAAAACGTGAAATGTAAGCCGGTCTGCTTTGCCAACATGGATTACCTTAAAGGTGTTTACAGACTCAATTGAGAGCTTAATTGCTGTTCTTGTCTGTGCGGTTAAAGAAGTGAAGGACCCCGTTTCAAAGTCAGTTTTTAATCATTGCCGGGTCCACGACCGGAAGGACCCGGCTCCCTTAAAGCCCTGCTTGCGTGTTGTGCTGTGCGTGTTGCCGATTTGGTCTGCGCTGCTTGTTTCAGTCCCTGTGTTATACGCAGTGCTCTAAATGGAAATATAGAAACACAGGTACTCGATATTTAGAGTACCTGTCCTGTGTGCTCTTGGGAAGTACCGGTACTCATCCATTTTCATGTACTGCAACAGTGCTGAGAAGTGCATATACTCTCCCCTTTAAATTAAAGAAGTGCGGGTACTGAGTACCGGACAGTACCTGCCCATTTAAAGCACCGGATACCCATATTCCTGGTGTGGCCGGTTTGCTGCCTCGGGTGGCTGTTTGCGTTACCGCTTCTTTTCCGTATATCCCGGTCTCACGCCTGCGTGGCTCTTGCAGTGTCCTCGCACCTTCCGCGTGGCCGCGTCCACCTGTCGTTCGTGCTCCCGGGGCAGCGGTTCAGCTCGCGCCCCCGGCTAACACCGGCCCGACCTCCCGCGCTCGCGCCCCTCGGGTGCCCGCGCTGTGCTCGCGGCTGCGGACGTCCTCGCGCCCGTTGCTCTCTGTCCTGGAGGTCCGCCTGGGCGGGGGTTGGCGGGTGCGGTTTAGGTATTTTACTTCACGTCAGGCTTTTCTATCGTGATAGGCGCACTCGGCGAGTAGAGGGCGTCCTAACAAGCGGCCTTTCCGACGCCCCAGGGCACTTTTTCCTGTGTCGGACACCGGATGTTTTATATGCGTAGATTAGGAAAAGCCTTCTGGTTACAAGCTAACATTTTCAAACTGCAGAAGGAAGAGTTTTTGACCATAAAACAGGGGACATTATTTCCCCCGTTGACTCGCATAGAAGCAGAAGCAACTTTAGGCGGGGCGAGCTGAAATAAAGACATTTTGGCCTTAAAAATCTGGAGTTTCCCTTTGGGCTTAAAAATCGAGAGTTTCCCAGCTGAATGGAGTTTCTTCGTGTATCATGTTTCTACCACACGAGGCTGTTTTCAGTATACAAGCAATTTTACCTATTAAGTTTAACCCGAGTAGTTGGTAAAGCGACGAGGTTCTGCCGCAGGACAGGGAAATCAAACAGCTTTTGTGGCTAAAAGACACGCTTGGCTCAGCTGGTTAAGGCGCCCGCTGCAGGAACCTTTGTTAAAATTGCAAGGGCCACATTCCAGTCCTGGTCGTAGACACAATGGAATTCATTAAACAAATTTTCTCTCTCTGACAAATCGTTGCATACATTAATTTCATCAGATAATCCCGTTATTAATTCAATTTACTACAAAACACTGTTTAACCATCTACGTAAACAGTTTTTATTGAGATAGGCAATTTATTATGTAACGCGCTCTGACACCCACCATGTTCATAAAACTGCAAAAATTTAAAACAAAAATAAAGAGACGATTCGAGAGGTGTATGGGCTATATCAGCAGGAGAAGCGCAATAATACATGCACATAATGTACTCATGGTTAATTGTGGTTCGCTGGGTGAGTGTTGCTCCACGTGTGAGGTGGGGGGTAGGCCGAGTCTGCCAGCCTCTTCCGTACAATCATATCCTCATTGCATCTCAGCTTTGCTTCGCACATTTGCATATTCCTAGCTGCTGCAGCGGATTGGCCGAGGCTGCCCCCCCCCCTCACCTCTATAGTATACCTATTAATACAGACAGAACGAAGCGCCGAGCAGTGTGCCAGAGTGCCGGACTCCAGCGAGGGTGTGTACAGAGCATATTGTACAGATGGTCGGCTAACCGGAGGGGCACAGGACCGACTACTTCATCCATCAGAAAAAGGTGAGTGTTCACTGTACCACATGTTTAGCTAACCAGTGGTGTCATCGCATCTATAACGCCGTCTGCCAATTCTGCCATTTTACTCAACAATACTTCGCATGCTGGGGTTTGGAGTCCATGACAGAGTTGAGAGCAAAACTCCAAGGCTACCCTACAATATACTGTTGGCTGAAAAGCCAGGGATGGCTGATAGTATCTTATGCCATGGCTGATAGTATCATATGCCATAGCAGGGAATTATGCGACAAGAGAGGATCAAATTATGCGGTAAGGTTGACTTAATTGTGCAGCAAGAAAAGACAAATTATGCAGCGTAATGTGGCACATTTTGTGACAATATTACTGCCTCATTTGGTCTTTTTAACATGTGTTAACCTTGTCTGGGTAAAATGTTTACCTCATTAGTACTACTTTAACACTCCCATAGACAAATAGGCAATTGAAAGTTTGCTGTGTTGTTTTGGAACCTTTGATCCGCTTGAGCAAGAAACAATTTTTTGGTAAAGTCTCCAAATCCTGCAGGAGATAATGTATTATAATGCAAATGCGGCAAATCCACAATTGTGCAGAAAATGGAATGGAATGCAAAATAAAATGTAGTCCCTGATATTCTGCCTGCAGGTGACCAAGGGTTAAACAGCCCAGTAGGCGAGAGGGTGGAAAAGCCTTTCAAATGCAGCTGCAAGCACCTCACTGCTAATGGGCTAACATTAATACTCCTTAGAAAAATCTACTGCTGCTCAACGTGTCTAAAGGTACACAGAGAAAAGAAGGCAGTGTGCCGGCTCGCTTTTTGTCAAGCCCATCCTCGGCCTGGAGGTTGGTATGAGTTAGGTGGAGTGAATGCCACACCAGTGTGATGCACCCTGCTTTGAACAGGTGCAGCACATGCTGCACCACGAGGACCGCTGTGAAGAGCGGTGTTAGACTCAAACCCAACTCAAGGGACATCATCAGTCCATGCAGCCACCAACGGAAGCAAGAGCTTAGCTCACGGGTCAGTATCCGTGCAAACACCCAGCAGTGTCAGCTGACAACCTCTCTCACTGGCCAGCATTTTTCAGAAATAGCGAGGGCAAGGCTTAAGGGCCACCGTGAGTTGATTCGTCCACAAGGCACATTCAGCCCTTAGCTCCAAGGTCAGCATCCATTCATTCATCCCGCAGGAACAATGAGGGCTTTGTTCACGGGTTAGCATTAGTTCATTCATCCAGCAGTCAGGCTAGGACCAAGTCAGTGACCAACACTGATCCATTCACACACCCTAAACAATGAGCGCTTAGTTCAAAGGTCCGCATCCGTCCAATCGTCCAGCATTCCAGGCTGAGTCTCAATTAATGGACAGCGCTGATTTATTCATCCGTCATGAGCAATGAAAGCTTAGCTTAGTGCTCAGCATTTGTTCATTCATCCAGCAGTGTCAGACGAGGACTCAATGAAACCTGATCCATTCCCCCACCCGGAGCAATGAGCGCTTAGATCGAGGGCCCGCATCAGACCGTTCATCCTAGCAGTCGGACGCTGCTAGGACTCAGTCAGTGGGCAACATTAATCCATTCATCAACCAACAGCAATGAATGCGTAACTCAGGGGTCAAGATCAATCCATCCAACCCACGGTATTAGGCGAGACGCTAGTTCAACGAGCAGCATTGCTCTATTCACACAGCAAGAACAACTGAGAGCCTATCTAAGGTCAGCATCTTTTCATCCACCCGCCAGAAGCAGGTGAGAGCTCCAGGGCCAGCATCAGTTCAGTCAGCCTTCAGGATCAGGTGAGTATTCAATGACTAGTACTGACCCACCTATGTGCCAGGAGCAGGAATCGAACCAGGATCGAACCATTCATCCACCAGAAGCAGGTGAGAGCTCAGCCCAAGATGAAGCATAGATTGAGTGTGAATAAGTACTTCGGGCAGGGAGTACATTTGGGAGAGGGGCATGTGCCGTCCCATTGTTTATTTCTGGGACTTTTTTCTGTCTCACTGCTTGCCAGTGGAGCACTTGTGTAATCCCATTAACCGCAGGGGGATGGTGGTGAGGGGTTATGGTGTAGCATCACTTGCTACTGAAATTATTGTGCAGTCACATTGCCTGGTATCAGGGAGCTTCTGTCATCTCGTGACCTCAGTATTGGGGAGGACTCGAGCCATCTCACCTTATGTTAGTTGGGGCTTCATAATCAAATTGTTTGAAATCGGGGATTTGTATAGTGCCAGTATTTTACTTTGGGGTACTAATACCATCTCATTGCTTGGTATTGAGTGCTTTGTCATGTCGCATCACTTGGTATTAGGGCATATGACCTTTTATAACTAAGTGCATAAGGCCTGGCCGTCCTCTGCCATCCCATCACGTGGTATTGGGTGTGGGTTTGTGCTATCTAGCCAGCTAGAAGTGGCTGTGGGGAGAACTCTATCGTATCATCGATTAGTACTGGAGGGCATGTGCCATCTCAGCATTGGGTGTTCTTGGGGGCTTGTACCGTTCTATTACCGTGAACAGTGAAGTTTTTGTGTCTCTTCGCTAGATATTGTGTGGCTTGTGCCATCTCATCATGCGATAATGAAGGCTTCTGGCATCTCATTGTGAGTGTTGTACCGTTTCATTGCTTGATATTGTGAGGCTTGTGCCAGCTCATCGATTGTTTTTGGAGGCTTGTGTAATCTCATTGGCTAGTATTGGGGACTAGGAGCCTCCTCATGTGGTGTTGTGGGGCTTGTGCTGGCTCATGGCTTGGTCTTGGGTGCTTGTACCATCTCATTGCTTGGCCTGGAGTGTTTGAGCATTCTCATTGTTTAATATTAGAGTCTTAGACCATGTCATAACTAGGTAATGGGAGTTAGTACAGTCTCATCAGCTAGTATTGAAGGGCTTCTGTTGTATCTTTCCAAGTCTTGGGGGGCGAATGCTATCTCACTGCAGTCTTGTGGACTTGCAGAATCCTAATGCCTGGTTCTGATGCTTGTGGCATCTCTTAGCTTGGTATTGCGATGGTTGAACCATCTTGATGAGTCTTGGGACTTGTACTGCTTTGTTGCTCTGTATTTGGGTGCTTGCCTTGTCTCCTAGCCAATACCTTGAATGCTTCAGTCGTGCTGTCTCTAAACATTGGGTCCGCTCACCTCTTGTTGGGCGAGGGTCACCCGAAGAGTTATGGGGTCTACCAGAAAGAGATTATCTTCTATCAATCCATATCCTGGGACATCCTGAATAACCCTTTGTTTTTACAATTCTGCATGCTTACAATGCACAGGGTGCCCTGAAGTGGCCGTAAGGTGGCATGTGAGTGTTTCATAAAATACCTCGACAAACAAATAATTACTTAGAAAGGAAGTGAAAGCATTAAGATGACAAGGAGGCACATCGATCAGTTTGGCCTTATTTTCGGGTTACATTTCGATCCCGCATTTTTCTTTAATGAACGATGTTGCACCTGGGCTACAAGGAGTTGAAAATTACTGTTGGCATGGGCTGGGCGTGGCCTTTGTATAATAACTCGTTTGTTCATTCAGTCAGCAAGAGGAAGAATTCATTTTTGGAACTGGTGACTGAGGTGGGAAGGGGTCAAGGAGGCAAACACCTTAAAATTACCAATCTGTACTAAACATATAGACATGGCAACTTTCCTACTATTGTGTAGTACAGTATGCATCTCTGTCCCCATAATGCACTCAGTCCATCAGTCAGTCAATCACGTGGGTCATACTGGCCCACCAATCAATTAGAAAAAAACAAAAAAAACACTTTAGTGTTTTAGTGGATCTCTCTTCAGACTTTTGCCTGCGACTACTGAAACTCTACCCCATCTCAACTATACTCCTCCCCATCTGTAGCTTCTCTTCTTTCTTGCCTTTAGTGCCTAATCCCCCCAATATTACTAATTCATGGGCTATGCTACCACTCCCCTCTATTCCCCACTGTTATTTTATCTTAATTTTCTCGTTTTTCTTGTTTCTGGTTGTATTTTTATTTTTCGCATCCTTGAATATATTGCCATGTTCGGGTACCCTGATTAAGCTTTGCAATTAATTTCCTGTTTTAAATGTGAATTCACAAAGGCCACGACTGAAAGCGATACTATAAGTAAAGGAGAGTAAAGTACTTCCATCAGTCAATCATTCTTGCCTGCCTCTAGTAGCACAAGGACCCATCCCCCTAGAGGTGAGTGAAATTAGAATTAAGTTTCACGGTGAGGTGACTTCTCATCAGTTTCTCTTCACGCTCAATAAAGAGAAATTACTGTTGGATCACTCCTTCTGGAGGGCCTTTGCACTCTCAATGTGCGTATGTCTGTGTGTGGGGGGGTGAAGGGGGAGAGGGTTGTCGCCCGTCCACTGATCTGTGTCATCCTTCGATAAACCTAGATGCAATGTTAAGACAATCAATGACAAAGCCAATAGATCTCGCCTATACAAGAGCTATTGTCTTTGGCAATGTGTTTTTGCCACGTTGCACATCAATGTGGCTTCAATTCAGCATAGCTAAAAGTTAGTGTCGTGGAGTGCAGAGAGGGAATAGAGCGTCAAAGAGTTGAGTGGAGGAGAGTAGAGTTAAATGGTTTAGTGGCAGATAGTGTTGTGTGGTGGAATAGGGTGTAGAGGGCTGGAGCCAACTGAGGTAGTGGGGAGAATGTGAGTACAATAGATTGGACTGGAGTGGGGTGGATTGAATGGAGAGGGTTTGACTAAAGTAGGTGGATTGGAGTGGGGTGATTGGGGTGGGTGGATTGAACTGAAGTAATAGGACTAGGGTGGGTTGGACTGTATTGAGGTGGTGTTGAGTGGGGTGGATTAGACTGGAGTCGGGAGGACTGGAGTGGGGTGGATTGGATTTATTTGATTGGAGTGGGGTGGACCGGAATGGGGTGGATTGGACAGAAGTGGATAGTGGAATGGATTGGACTAGAATTGATTGGATTGGGTAGAGTGGGGTGGATTGGACTCGAGTGGGGTGGATTGGACTCGAGTGGGGTGGACTGAACTGAAGAGCGGTGGAGTGGGGTGGACTGGACTGAAGTAGGGTTGACTGGATTGAATTGGGGTGGATTGGATTGGGGTGGAGTGGAGTGGATTGGACTGGAGTGGGGAGGATTGGATTGAAGTGGGGCAGATTGTTTCGGGCTGTAGTGGGGAAGATTTGTTTAGATTGGAATGGGGCAAATTGGAGTGGGGCAGATTGTTTTAGATTGGAGTGGAGTTGATTGTTTTGCATTAGAGTGGGGCAGATTGTTTCGGATTTGGGTCAGGCAGGTTGGAGAGGGGAAGATTTTTTGGAACTGGAGTGGGCAGATTGTTTTGGATTGAAGTTGGGCAAACTGGAGTGGGGCGGATTGTTTTGGACTGAGTGGGGCAGATTGTTTTGGATTGAAGTTGGGCAAACTGGAGTGGGGCGGATTGTTTTGGACTGGAGTGGAGCAGCCTGTTTTGGATTGGAGTGGGGCAGATTGTTTTGAATTAGAGTGGGGCACATTGTTTTGGATTGCACTGGCTGATTCTTTTGGATTGGAGTGGGGCAGGTTTGAGTGAAGCAGATTATTTTGGATTGTTGCAGGGCAGATTTTTGGTTTGGAGTGGGGCAGACTGGAGGGGGGGCATATGATTTTGGATTGAAGTGCAACATGCAGTTTTGGAGTAGGGCAAATTGTTTTGGATTAGAAATGGACAGATAGGAGTGTGGCAGATTGTTTTGGATTGGAGTGTGGCAGATTATTTTGGATTGGCTCTGAGCAGATGGATTTGGATTGGAGTGGGGCAGGTTGGAGCAGGGTGGATTGGAGTGAGGTGGACTGGACTGGAGGGGGCAGATTAGACTTGGGTAGGGGGATTGGAGTTCGGCTGATTATTTTGGATTGGAGTGGGCAGATTGTTTGGATTGGAGTGGGGCTGTTTGGAGTGATGAAATTGATTTAGATTAGAGTGGGGCAGATTGTTTTTGTTTGGAATAGGGCAGATTGTTGTGGGGCATATTGTTTTGGATTGGAGTGTTGCAGGTTGTTTTGAGTTGGAGTGTGTCAGAATGGTTTGAATTGGGTGGAGCAGATTGTTGTGGACTGAAGTGGGGCATATTATTTTGGATTGAAGGGGCAGACTAGAGTGGGTGGGTTGAGAGTATTGGAATGTGGTGGATTGGGATGGAATGTGGTGGATTGGGATGGAGTGGGGTGGATTTGACTGTAGGGTGGCAGATTGGACCGGTGTGTGGTTGACTGGAGTGGGGTAGATCGTATTGGAGTGGGTCGGATTGTTTTGGATTGGAGTGGGGCAGACTAGAGTGGGGCAGATTGTTTTGGATTAGAGTGGGGCAGATTGTTTTGGATTGGAGTATGGACAGATTGGTTTGGAGCAGATTGTTTTTGTTTGTACTGGGACAGTTTGGAGTGGTGTAGATTGTTTTGGATTGTAGTGGAGCAGATTTTTTTGGATTGTAGTTGGACAGATTGAAGTGGGCATATTGTTTTGGAATGGAGTTGACAGATTGTTTTGGATTGGAGTGGAAACATTTTGGTTTGTACTGGGGCAGATTGGAGTGGTGCAGATTGTTTTGGATTGTTGTGGGGAAGATTGTTTTGGAATGTAGTGGGGCAGATTTTTTGGACTGTAGTGGGGCAGACTGGAGACAGGCATATTGTTTTGAAATGGAGTATAGGGAGTGTTTTAGATTGGAGTGGGGCAGATTGTTTTGGATTAGAGTGGGGAAGTCTGGAGTGGGATGGACTGGGGTGGGGCAGATTGGAGTGGGGTGGATCGCTGTGAGGTGGACCGGATTGGAGTGGGGGAGATTGGAGTGGGGAAGATTGTTTGTCATTGGAGTAGGCAGATTGTTTGGGATTGGAGTGTGGCAGATTGCTTTAGATTTGAGTGGGGCAGATTGTTTTGGATTAGAATGGGGCAGATTGTTTTGGATTAGAATGGGGCAGATTGGTTAGGATTGGAGTGGGGCAGATTGTTTTGGATTAATGTATTGGAGTGAGGAAGACTGTTTTGGACTGAAGGGCAGATTGCAATGGGTGGGTTGGGATGGAGTGGGGTGGATTGGATGGGAGTGTGGTGGAGTGACTGGAGTGGGGCTGATAGGAGTGGGGCAGATTGAAGTGGGACACATTGTTTTGGGTTGGAGTGGGGCATATTGCTTTAAATTGGAGTGGGCCAGACTGCTTTAGTTTGGAGTGGGACAGGTTAGGGTGGGGCAGATTGTTTTGGATTGGAGTGGGGCAGATTATTATGGATTGGGTTGGGGAAGAAGTTTATGGATTGCAGTGGGACACATGGTTTTGGATTGCAGTATTGGATTGGGGCAGTGTTTTTGGACTGGAGAGGGGCAGATTGTTTTGGATTGGAGTGGGGCAGAGCTGGGTGGGCTGGGAGGATTGGAGTGTGGTGGACTGGAGTGGACTGGGGTGAGTGGTTTGGATTATAATGGGGTGGATTGGGGCATAGTGCTTGGTACCTGCTCCACGGACGGAATGGAAATGATGATATGGCCTCCAGTGATGAATTTTGTGGCTGTAAATTAGAATGAGACGCAGGCCATGTGCATGCGGTATCGCAGGCTAAACCCTAAACATTGACTGGTGGAGTAATATACTTTGTAGCCCATTGATAGGGGGATTGTGCGTTATACTGCTGCAGAGGTGAGTGGGGCTGGTGCTATCACATTATCTTGATATTAGCAGGGGTGTGGAGTAAGTGCTGAAGGGATGGACAGTACATCTCAATCTTGATATTTACCTCACTGCTTCTGTTGGAGATTTTGAGCCATCTAACTCCTCAGAATCGGAGGGGATAGGGCAGCTATGCCATTTCATAGTTTTTATTATGACTCCTTACTGTGGTATCACTGAGGTTGTGTAGCACCTTTGCTTGGGTTTTGTTTTTTTGTGACGCAAACCCCAAATGAGTGTAAATAGTAAGTTAAAATCTTTTCAAAATTGAAGTAATGCAACAAATAAAATCCAAGAAATAGAAAAACATAGATCAGGGAACCTTTGTGGTCTCCTTTTTAGGCTGAAGTAGGGATTAAACCGTAAATTCAAAACTTGTTTACTTTAATGGATATTTTTAAAATGTTTTATTGGGTTTGTAAAACAACATTTATATGTTTCACCTCTCCATATCCCCCTTCCCGGACTCTAGTAAGATAGCAGTGCTAAAAAACAGCACAATACGTGTTCACTTTACAACCATACCTTTCTCTTATATATTGTGATATATGTTTGTTTTATGTATGTGTAACACAAATTATATTCCAGGTTCTTTTCTTTTGTTACCACTTTTAAATTAATGTTTAATATTTATTTTACTTGTTTCAGAAGATGAAGTAAATATATATATATATATATATATATATATATATATATATCGGTCAAAATAATGCTATGTCTCACTTATAAAGTCGAAGGGAAGGAAGTAATTATTGGTGTTTCTGTAATGAAGTCGATGTGATGGTAGGTGAAAGCAATCGAGTCAAAATAATGTTGGTTACTATCAAGAAGCACTCTCAAAGGTCTAAAAACGACTAGAAGGATGTACATAATCTTCTATTTTCAGACTGAGTCCCAGCCCCAAAACTGCAAAGCATTAATATCTTTCATCAACAAAGTTGAATTTCTCTACACTAACATTGTGGGGCTCTCTGCTTCCCTGGCAGCTGATCCCTTCTCTTTGATCTGAGACCCAGAATCCCAAAATCATTACGATCATCAATTCTCATGAAGCACAATTTCCTTCCCTGCATTCGGCAATGTGGAAAGTGTAAGATAAGGTCTACATAGACTTACCATAAGCTTCACAAAACTGGTCAAGGCATCCTCTTTGGAAAATCATCAAACATCATGTGATTCGGAAATCAAGGCTGACTAAAAACTAACATTTATTGCAAAAGTGATGGAGCATGGACTAATATCAAGATGTTTCTTGTGCACTCTGATGGGCTCCAAGTACAGCCATTAGCTCTTAAAGCTGACCATGTAGGAGTCAGGATCCTTTCTCTCTGACTTAAGAGATGAGAGATCCTCATGAATAAAGAGGTACAATCTCTGGGAGCACATCATTCACACACATGCTGGAATATCTCTAGCCCTCAGAGGCAGCCAGATGTGTCTGGGGCCACTGCGGAATTCTGAGGGTCCCTTGTCTGAAAATGGTAGGAGAAGGAAATGTACTGGACAAAGTGGAGGAAAGGTGTGTGTAGCAATACATTTGCTGGACATGTGACCTAGGAATGGGGTACCAGAAAAAAGGTGCAGTATCTAGGGTCCCAGGCAAAATGTGAAGAGGCTCCATGGTCCTAATTATCTCATGTCTTTTCTTCCTCAGCCTACTGAGATAAGTGTGTACACGAGAATGTTATTTTATTTACACAGCTATCATACTTTATTCATTTGGAAACCTCTCAATGGCCATAACAAGGTGTAGTACTACCATAATTTATACATGTGAAAGGGGTAACACGACAGGAGATAAGTACATTAGAATTCAAACTAAAAAGCAAAAAGACACACAGAATATTTGGTAATGAATGATAAATGTGGATGTCAATATGAGTCGGTTATTCAAGTACTAAAAAGTATAATCCTTAATTACTACAATATGGTCACTTATAAATAATACAAATGACAAAGCATAATGTAAATGATAGAAAATCTACTTGTTTATTGCCATGGCAAACTAGAAGAGTAACACCAGACAGACAAGTGATTTTAGGACGAGTCAACAGTTTCAGTTAAGGGCACTCCTAAAATAGCACACACATTTTTTGACTACTATGGTAAATTGTATAGACAGATTCCATAATTCCCTTAAAGGAAATCAAAGAGTATTTGTCGGCTATAGATATAAAACATTCTAGAAGAAAAAGTGTAGAGTTAGGAAAAGAGATAACCTTAGAAGAAAAAGAGGCTGCAAGTAAGAGGTTGAAAAATGGAATGGCAGCTAGTCCGATTGGCCTACTGGCAGAGATATTCAACATTTCTGAATAAGTCATATAGTAGAATGTTAAGGCCAGCTCCTAATGGCAGTGTGATAGCTATTTCTTAGGAGCACAATGACATTACTGGCTGCCATAAAGGAGGCAAAGAGTATCCAAGCATTAATCATGCAGACCAATTTCTCTTAAAACAAACCGAGAGAAAAAAAAAAACACATCAAGATAAATATTAACAAGTTACTCATAGAAATTTTAGCCAAAAACACGGAAGGTTCATTCCATGAGGAGATTTTGGTATCTAAACACATTTTGCGGTGTCCTTGCAAGAACTTGCCTTTTGCTGTAGAGAAAAAAAGCTTCTATTAATAAGACTTTATAATGCAGAGAAAGAATTTGAAAGAGGTGAGTGCCAATTCCTGGTTAAAAAGGGAAGGATAATAGAACATTTCCTCTGCAGGTTTTTCTAATTAGTAGATGGGCTAACCCTAAAATAACTATTAGAACATTGGAATGCTGGAAGCTCCATTGAAAACAATGGAGTGCTGCAGGCTTTTACTGTCCGGTAAAAGCCTGCAGCGCCAACATTCCAATGTTCGCTTTGTTCACAGCAGCAGCTGTGAACAAAGCCTCACTGAGCCCGAGGGGATTTTAATCCCCTCTGGCTCCGTGAGCAATTTGTTTTTTTAAATAGAACATTCTGCCCTGAGTGGCAGAATGTTCTAATAGCCTTAGAACCCGCCGTAGCGGGCTCTACCGGCTATTAAAGGCCCTTTCCCTTGTTAAATGCCCTCGCCTTCGGCTCGGGCATTTAATGCGGGGAGCGGGCCTTTAATAGCCGGTAGAGCCCGCTACGGCGGGTTCTAAGGCTATATTAGAACATTGTAATGTTGGAGGCTCCATTGCAGACAATGGAGTTCGCCGGGCTTTTACTGGTTGGTAAAATCCCAGAGCGTCAACATTCCAATGTTCTCTTTGTTCACAGCAACAGCTGTGAACAAAGGCCTCAGGAGCGTCCCTTTGGCGTTGTGAGGAATTTGTTTTATTTGATAGAACATTCTGCCCTCTAGTTGCAGAATGTTCAAATAGCGGGCTCTGCCGGCCATTAAAGGCCCTCTCCCTTGTTAAAGGCCCTCACCTTCTGCTCAGGCCTTTAACGCGGGAGCAGGCCTTTAATGGCTGGTAAAGGCCGCTACGGCGGGTTCTAAAGCTATATTAGCCATTTTAAAGTAGTTTCTTAGGGGGTAGGAATAACTTTGGGTTTATGACATGGGTGTCACTTATTACCAGGCCACTGAAATTATGTGGTGAGGAAGACCAAATTATGTAGCAGAGTTGACCAAGTTATGTGGCAAGAGCTGGTGTTCAACATTTTGTGATTGTATTACTTCATTATTTTGTCATTTTTACAGGTGGTAACACTGCTTGGGATAAGATTTAATCTTATTAGTACCAGTTGAATACCAAAATACAAGCAATAAGCAACTGAAAGATGTCCAGTACAGTTAACCTTTGTGAAAGGGCTTCCACTGCACAGGAACATGTCACAATGTTTTAGCACATGTTGATATATTTTTAGCAATGATTTTGTTAAAATGTGCTAATTATGCAGCAGATGATGGGCTCGTGACAAATGGGGCAAATTCATAACTATGCGCAAACCACCCCAGCATCACATAATTCTATTTGTCCTGCTTATTACATATTTTATGTATGGAACCTTAGGAATATTGGGTTCGATAATGCATTAAAAGTGTTCATGTGAAGTATTTAAAATTAAGTTTAAAACTATAAATGGATTATATACTCAAAGGAGGCTGAAATCAAAGATGTAGTCTTGTCTCTGATTCAGAAAATTATTAGCAAAACTATCGTCTTACAGAAATGTTCCTTCAATATGATTTACAAAAATATCATCCAATTTAGTGTAAATCTTCTATTATTAACTTTCTTAGGGGCAATATTTTCGTGAACAGCATTTAGGACACGTTACTTCATTCAGAAAATATTTTGGTTATAATAATCTGGTACCATACTGAAAAATATACCAAGGTGGCCGACTTGAAACTAATTAGTTTAAGATCACATCCACCAGGAAAGCTAATCAGAAAAAACAAATATTAATATGCTGAAGTATAGTTACTCTGGTATTTAAGTAGGCAACAACCTGAAGATACATTTTCTCCTAATTATGACAAACCTTTGAAAGAGGTAAAAATGGCCTAAATATATCTTCTTGCCAGACACGTTCTTACACGTTTTACATCTGTACATAAGCATGCTGGCTGCAGAACATACGTTGCCCAAAATATCACAGGAAAAGCGCCACTGACCAAAGTTTAAAGGTCGATGGGGGATCCTGATATCCTTGAATTGGATGCACAGGATCTGGGGGTGTTAGGTTGTCCAGGCATCCTGGGACCAGGTGTTTACCCGACTACAAAGGGTGGTAGGGAATATGATAAATGTAGCTGTTAAATAACGTATTTTAGGCTTACCCCATGCACCATCAAAAGAAAAAGCACACACATAATACCATATTGGAGCTCTGGGATCCCAAAAAGTGAAGTGGCATACACTGAATGTAGATGGGTGATGGTGGTGGTTCGGGGCATATTTGACCTATGGTGTAGAGACTTGGAGAAGTAGTCGCTGGCTGAGGAAGTTTGAATGTCAATGGCCTACACAGATCCTAAGCTGGATGACCATTTGGAATGCTGGAGATACATGTGTAGAGATCTAGATAACAATGAGAATCAATGGATTCTGTCTGAAAAATGTGAGAGAAGTTTCTCCCTGCTCTACTGTGCGATGATGGAAATACAGGGGTATTTATATGTTTTCAAACATTTTTTGCATGGTGAACCTGCTGGCAAAGGCCTTCACAAAGTTTTTCTATTTCCGATTCGTTTTATCGCAGAAAATCCCAAAAATATTTAAAAAACACAACCATACCACTGCAGTACAGTACTACAGTCAGACAGCCACAGCAGCAATAAAACCTAGAATATTACAGCTCTACAATTGAAGATGGCAACTACAGTACTGCGGCCACAACTCAAAAAATACACTAAAACAATAATGCAAAAAATTGCCACCACAACATTATTACTTACGCCAACACTACTGGACCACAATTCCAAAAGCACAACAATGAGGCTACATCACTATAGCATTACAACAATTGTCGAACATTACATTAGCAACACTACATACAATGCTCCAATGAAACAGTAACACAACACTGCCATAAGAGTAGAGCAATACCACTACAGCATTAGCACTAATATAATTGCAACACAACAATTGTACAGTACACCTGATCCTTTTTCCATAGTATCCAAATACTACCAACTCTGTTGGAACCCACATCTGTACCTTTTGATCGCATTCTGTGTTTGTATCTAAGTTGTAACTCAAAAATAATGTTCCTTCATGACTCTTTTTCAGAACAGGTATTACAATGTCCTTGGGTCTCAGTTTAATATTATATGCAGTAGAAAGATGACAAAATGAGACCAAGTGCAACCATGCAGTTACCAATGTAAAGTGATGAATAGGTAGAAAACAGCAAAAAAAAAGATTAAAAACCAAATTTTCAATAGAAAGTTACTGTTTTCTGTACCAATTATTCCGAAAGTTTTTGTTTTGCTAACAGCCTGTAACTATAATGTCGACAGCGTTTAGACCTCAATTGTCAAATGGGTGGGATCTTCCTCAGAGCATCAGTTGTTTGAAAACATTTGAAACCACCACTCAGGTAATTAGAATGTAGCATCTCAAAGATACTGAAGAGGGAAAAACAGTTGATGGTTCTGAAAACAGGAGAATTAATCTAAGCGTAAATCTCCAGTACAACAAAGCCGGGAAAGAAAAGTCATCCAATTAGCCCAACTCCCAGGGCATCTCCGACAGTTTTGTTTTATGATAGAAGCATTGATTTGAAACTTTCCCACAGCAAAAAATCCTAATACCTATTGTAAAAATAAGTCTTGAGAGAACATTGTTTTTTATTACAGCTCTCAACAGCTAGTCCTAGAATACAGGACCGCCTGAGATTTATGATTCTGCACATTTTAAGTTAGGCAAATGAGGCAGAAGAAAGAACGGCACTGGTAGACTCTCACAGGAGTCACGGAGTCTGGATTGGCTAGAGCATAGTTTCAAGTCCCACCAGAAGATGGTGCAAGTCCTAAAAGATTGTAAATAAATAATGTCTCAGTGTGCTCTCAGTTAGTAACTATATCTTATTTTCTTTTGTATGCTTTCAGAAACTGATCCCAAGACAGTAGAGCCGGTTTGCCAACACTGCACAAGTGATCCTATCCGATCTCTGATACCGGATCCAACAGCTTTGAGCAATGCTCCATGGCCACTCTAACACTGAATCTTCAGAGAGTTCCAGTTCTGGCTTTTTCAGAGAGGACAATGCCCACATACACAGACATGGATACAAGGACCCAATGCACCATGAATCTATCATATCTAACATGCTGAGGAAGAACTTAGTGAACACACCAATGGACCTAAACCTCTCATTTTCTTCCAGAGCTCAAGGGAGATGCTCCTCTGCAGAGTGTATCCAGGAGGATGGAGAAGGTAGCATTTCATCAAAGGACGGTGGTTCGCATTTTTCCTCACCCCAGAGGCCGACACCCTATGTGTATGAAGCTGGACAGCTTTTCAGCCAGCACTTGCAGGCCAAGAGGGCCCGTGTGGAAAGTATCATCAGAGGGATGAGTTTTGCTCCAGGCAACATTAGCCTTGGCATAGAGAGAATAGAGGAACGGGAACAGTCGTTAATGAAGGAAGAAGAAAATCCTGTGGAGAGCAAGCGAAAACGCAGGCTTGTATCACCAATAAGCCACCTCCTCAAAGAATCAACAAGGCCATCCTGGGAAAGTAATAAAGAAGAGGAATGCCAACAGCTGAAGAAGCGATTACGTGCTTTACAGAGGCAACTCAGGCAACTGCAGAAGAAGTTTGTACATGTCCATGAACTTAGTGATTCTGATCAGAGTCAGCAAAGGTCAGAAATAACTAAACAGGCAAATCTAAAAGAAGCATTCCACATCCATAGGGACAAAAACCCTTTGTTTGATGGTTATCAAGATCTTGTTTGGCGCCCTGTGTCAGAGATAAAAGTCTCGGAGGGAGAATCTTTCTGCAATGTGAAAAGATTTTCACAGATATTGAAACAAGAGTTATCAACTGCAATCGCACAGACAGTGGACACTGTGTTCAAGGAATTTCCTTCAAATTTGGGGCAAGTGGCCCTGAAGCCCAGCACTCCCCATGCACCAATCCCGGCTGAGAACGGCATTGCCTCCCCACTTCCCAGAGAAGTGCTCCTTGGAGGAAATCCCAGCAGAAAGAGTTTATCTAGATCTTGTCACCAAAATAGTGTCAGCTCCCCAGCACAAACCCAGAGTGAAGCTTTGTCTCTTGTCAAGAACAAAAGTTTAAACAGTCCTTCACCTCCCACGAGCCCACAACTGACAAGGAGATCTTACAAGTACCCTCAAGTCTCTCTATCATATCCGTTGGCCATGGCTCCTCAGGTGCAGGAAACTCATATTCTCAGCCATCTGCTTGGGTGCAACCAAACAGGACAGCTAAGCAGCTCACCCAGGGTTCATTCCTCCTCACCAGACAGGTCCTCTCCAGGATCAGTGGATTTACCCTGGGAGGCAATTCCCTTAAAATCAGGAACAAACTCATATCACATGAGCCACCAGCCCTGTGAGCTGCACTTCAGGTCCAGTCCGGTGGAAAGCTATGGTCTTCCGCAACTGAAGGTAGAATGCACGGACCTGCAAGGGCTGATGGATGGAATCTCTCTCAATACAATGCATATATCCTTTGCGGGCACTGGATCTTGGGCAAGAATCCATGGGTGTGTGTGTCAATATTTCACCTTTGAATACTTCTGTATTGCCTTGATTTGGGTCTCACGTGAGAGAATTGCATGTCTGTGTGATCACAATGTCATTCAGTTTCTCCTTTTCTGAATACTATTACAGCCTTCTGAGGCTTCCTGGTGTCCCTTGGACAATCGGGTGCTACTTGTTGGATCAAGAGGGAAATAGTTATTGGAGTATATGTCATCAAATAGATTAATGTTTGGAGGGATATTAAGCCCATTCAAAATAAATGCAGCAAGGAATGAGCTACAAAAAGCAGCTCAGAGAGGGAAGGAAATGCATGACTGAAAACCTCTTGGGGCGAAATAACAGGAGTCCAGGTTTTTGTGCCATCTTCACCTTACATTCTTAGAACTTTAGCTGGTATACCAGGGGTGTGTGGTTAAACATCAGCACACCCAGCACCCAAAGGATAGATTGCAGTACAGGTAAATACCTCAGCAATAGACAGAATAGCTTCCCAGGGATAATCTGTGGTGCGAACTATGCAACTGCTCCCTATGAGTAGAATGTGGTACAGTGTCATGCCACGAATTGATTGTGTGGCTGAGCTAGGTGCTGGTTTCACATGGACTGACAATGGTGCATGGTGCAGTGCCATGCACTGGAATTGCTTGGGGAGATGTTCATGCAATGGAAGCTACTGACTTCCTTGAGCTAGACTGTGGTGCAACGTGTACAGTTGTTTCTCGACGACTGTTTGAAGTGAAGAGCATCCCGTGGTACCGATAAGTTGTTTCTGCTTTGGGCCATATTTTAACCTGGCTCTGACTCGCAGGAATTGTTGACTGAACAGCCAACATTCCAAAATGCCAGCAACTAGCCAGATTATTCCTATTAAAATAAAGTTGGGTGTGTTGTTTATATATGCATTCATTTACATATATTATTATATAGGGGGTTCATATAGTGCACGTGCTTGGATGATGGAGTAAAATTTCAAATATTCCAAAAAGTCACGTCTTTCCATAAATTTCTTTTTTGTGGGTGTTGTCAGCTTAGGAGCCTTTCTACTCTTCCATCTGGTGATTAATTCATGGTTCAAAGGTGTAGCACAAGTGGTTCCTTTAGGTCATTATAGTTATATAGTTCCAGGGGGTAGGATTTCGTACATACACCATGCTGGCACTCGAAACCGAGGCAGGGGAGTTATTCAAGTTTAACTTGGAAGTCCCCACACACATCGTTGAAGAGGGAGGTTTTCACAACCTCAAAACAGTGGAAGTTTGATTAGTGCCTCTAGTTTGGGTTCAGTTTGAGTGGCGTATTTGGATTTTGTTAGGTCACAGGGTGTCAACCTTTGCATGTAAACTGGACCTGGTCGACAGAACTCCTTGACAACTGTGCACACAAAAATGAAGATTTACCTTTGATGTACTGGAAGCCATTGAAATGCTTACAAAGTGTGTGGAGGTCAAATGTTAAAGCATTTTTGGTTGTAGGCACAGATGGCCTGTCTTATTCTTGAAGCCTGCAGTTTCTGTATCTCGACCTCGGTAATGTCTACATGGGTGAAGTTTCAGTGCGAACCTAAACTGTAATAGGGATCTTCTTAGTTAATCCTGGTTGTCAGTCTGTCGCAATAGTAGAACCCCTCTTAGCAAGGAGATTTAGATATTTGTACTTTTGACTACAGCACTGTTTTGGTGGCAAATGACAACCTGGACATTGTTTGGGGCCCCCAGACATTTCACTGTGTGCAGCGCGTTGGAGCTAGGCGACATACCCGAGGTCAATATGTCCCATTTTTGTTGTGTCCAATGGGAAAACGTTTTTATTGGGTTCAGATGAACTAATGTTGATGTAGTGACCCTGGTTAAGTAAAAAGTAATAATGACATCTAGTGCTGAGCTCATCTTTCCTGCCCACTTCTGCAGTCGATTTAGCAGATTCTGGAATTGACCCAGGTAGTAAGTAGGTGGTGGTTGAGCGTTCGAGGAGGATCAGAGGCTTTCATTTGCTCTCCAAGCATGGTTAAGAAGTCTTTTCAAAATGTTGTGAAGATTGTTTCTTTTCCGCTTGCTGCTGTGAAGCCCAGTTGTTAGACATGTACCACATTTTTCACCTCCAGCGGTGCCGCGTTCCATGCTTTTATGTAGGAAAAGCTGTTCTGATATTATCCAATACTTGGGAGGAACTTGAGGATCTTGATCTCGCTGCATTTCACCTGATCCTCTCCTGAGTCTAAACTCTGTACTGCTCGATGTGAGAGTGAGATGAATTCCTCGAGCCTGCTGTCAAACGGAAGCATACTCGGAAATTCAAGGATTTTATTTTTTTCTGTTGGTCATAGCATTGACCTATGGCTTATGTGCTAAAGGTCAGACTGGTGCGGATCATAAGTGGATAATAGACTGGAGAAATAGAGGTTATTTTGTCCCGATAAATGGCATTTTGGACGTGCTGGATGAAAGGCCTGTGTGCCATCCTCCCGACGGACTGGGGGGTGATTACCGTCCCTTCACCGGCGACGGCTGGTGGCAGCTGCATGTTAGGCTGGGGCACATGCCGTTGCCCTTTACTCTTGAGATAGTTGTATACTGACACCCTCGGTAAACCCGTGTAGTTTCTTGTATTTCCCAGGAGCGTATGCTGTGTGAATGTGTGCACCCAACATACTGCCATAGGCAGATATGCTGACAGACCTGTCTGTAAACGGCCTACACTTGTGCAAGAATCTGAATTGCATGGGCCCCGAGCTGCATTCCTGCCACCTTCGCTTTCCATTGGAGCTGACTGCAGACAGGCGGGAGCGAGATTGGGAAGTCTGGCCTGCTTTCCTGGGATATGCAGACCTTTCATAATGTAATGCCTGCCCTCCCTGTCCTTTGTAAAAATTACTGGGAAGGTCTGCCTGCACCGGGCTCGTAAAAGGCATACTTTATAAGGAAACACACCATTTCCACCTTTTCATTGGCACCGATTTACACCTCCCCCCCCCCCCCACACAGAATAACTTAGGAACTGTCCCTTCATAACAAGTTCACGTATCTACCACGAGTCACTTTATCGTTCCTCACCTGGTGGGTATAGTGTTTCTTCCTATGCTTGAGTGCTTAAATAAATCATAATAAAATTCTTATATCAATTGAGCCCTTTCACGATCTAAACACCATCCAGCAGCTAAATTGCCTTAACACCCCTTGCACACTTTTTAACCTGTTCGCAAACTACAAACGTAAATTATGCTGGTATATGCTGATTTCCCACAAAGCGTTTTGCAAAGCTAGACATCATTGTGTGTATTGTTGATTTATATTTGTTTGTGCAAACTTTTTTTCTAGATGTTGAGTGATGTAAATCTTGCGCAAGGGCATTTAATGGTATGCCTAGCATTGCTAGGGATGCATGTTGTGAAATCACTTAGGGGGTTATTACAACTTTGGAGGAGGTGTTAATCCGTCCCAAAAGTGACAGTAAAGTGACGGATATACCACCAGCCGTATTACAAGTCCATTATATGCTATGGAACTCGTAATACGCTGGTGGTATTTCCGTCACTTTACAGTCACTTTTGGGACGGATTAACACCTCCTCCAAAGTTGTAATAACCCCCTTAGTCTTGCATCTTTGCGTAATGAGGATCTTTGAGAACATGTCCTTTGAAGACAATCTTCTAGTCTGAACTCCTTTAACCCTGCGCGTCCTGTCATTAATTTGCCCTGCGTTGATTTTTGTGTGTAACTTATATCACAATATGTGCTTGTGGTAATGCAGCGTATGCTTTATTGTTGTGCATACTGGCAAAGTTTTTCCCCACAATTAATCTCAAACTCTCCTCGTTTCTTAAGGTGTTTCTATTATTGTAGTGTGTTGCGCCCGTGCTCTCTGTGGCTGTATGAATATCATGTGATCGTTCTTTGCCTTGGCATGTGTTCTGGCATTTTAACTTACTTTTATGTTGTATTTTTAGTTTATCCTAGCCTCAGTAGTCCCTTGTTCTGAACTTATCAATAACCTTGTTTTGACCTACCTGGACGTTCCGTTCCTCTGAAACACCCGTCCTGATCCTGGTGTCATGGCGTTTATCAAGCCATATTAACTCCATTAGGTTTAAATTAAAAAACACAGCCAATGATCTCCAGGTTTGAGCTGATTATATGGTGATTTCAAATCTTTGCTACACTTGCAAAATCCTGGAAATGGAAGTCACAAGGCAGCTAAAGGAAGACAAGGAACAATATAGGCTACTGCATGACTGAATTGGGATTAAGACCCAAGAGAGGAAATTAAACTGCAGGTGCCAACATAGAACATTACCTTGTTATCACCCCACATGAAGTCAATCAGGGGCACTATGCTTTTACTTACTGGCAATATACGCTATGACATATCATAGCATCCTAACAGTCAACTAATTAGAATCCATCAGCAGCAAAGTGTTAAACAGTGTTAACCTTATCACCACTATTCATCATAATATATGTACCAAATGGCTGTCTTCAATGAACAGTATCACATACAATTCCAGGTGTTCGCAGAGGGTCCAACAAGACTATGATCATCCAGATGTTTCTATTGATAGAGGAACGAGTTTTCTTTGCCCTCACTAAGTCATTCTTATAAGGTTGCATTTATGAACTGCGAAAGGAATGACATTTTGTGTAGGTTCGATTAAGGAAAGACATGCTTCTCAATCCGCTCAATATCCCACCTGACTCACTACTAGGGGACTAAAGTGTTCAGTTGACTACTAAGGAGAAGGCATGCAACTTCTGAAACTCAGGAAAGTGGTTTAAGGGTTGGGTAGTCAAGGATGTTGAACACCGCCAACACATCCAGAAGCATAAGAAATGACAAGATCCCGATTTCCTGTCATCTCATGGATGGTTGCCTTCCATATGTTCTTGTAAACAGCTTTCTCAAATTTTTAAATTACATGGATACATCCAGTATAGAGTGAAAGTTTCTTGGGTTATTTTCATCCAATAAGTGTTTTATCAAAAGAAGAGTTGCCAACATTCCTTTTGCACAGGAGAAGGTTCCTGCCTAAATGACATGTATAATTTCTCGTCCAAAGGGAGCAAGAACTTCATATTCCTCCTTAACTAACATAGAAAGTGTGGCTTCCTGAGGCTGGAGGTAGGACGTGAAGGCTGTGGTCTTCACAAGTGAGATTTCTTTACAGCAGAAACAATGGGCGCACTGTCCCGCTGCTGACTTGGGTTTGCTAGATGTACACTGCTTTGGAAGAGGTGATGTTAGCAATAGTCAATTCAATTTTGTTATAGCACATTACACTTATTATGGTGTGGGTTGTTCAATAGGAATTTTAGATCTGCTAATTCCTCGAAGGATTAAAAGATACCCTTAGTGAAACTCAGAGTTGTCATGTTTTTTTTTTGTAAGAACTTCTGTCATCCTCATACTTTTAGTCTCAGTAGGGGGTTTTCTGCCAGCCAGGCCCATTCCCGTTTTCTGACATTTGTCTGAATTGGTTTTATGTCATGATTGGAACTTCTTTTGCAGGAATAACTCTTTCGGACATGATGATGAACCATCATGATCGTATAATTAACCCAGCAACATTTCTGGTGCAACCACCCTCTCACTTTGGAAGAGTGAGTAGCAGAGTAGGAGAAGATATGTGATCTTTCAAACTGAAAATCAGAGGCTATTTCCCTGGCAGGGTGCAATAGGAAATCGACAATTTTTGATGAATCTACAGTTGGTATCCTCTTTTAAATCAGGTCAATTGTTTAAGAGTTTAGATGAATTGGTATGGAGGCGAGTATCGGAGAACTAAATTGCTTGTGTTGAGGGTTTTTGTTGCTGGGGTGCTTTTTCTATCTTTTGTTCCTTGACCCACCCACACCTTCAGGAGGGGTTGAACCCTGGTCACTTGAAAAAAGCAAAGCTGATGTTCTTCTTCACCCGCTATCCAAGCTCTAACATCCTTAAAACCTACTTCCCAGATGTCAAGGTAAAAGCATGGTCTGTTTTTCTTTAATGTAACTGCTATATTTGTACCAGGATGCTGGACTGTTTTCATTTTGAGTGTCTTGCGGATAAACGTGCATGCAATTCGTGTCTCCTTGACGGTAGAGGCGATTTATAGGAACGTATTGGATACACACACAACAAGCAGTCACTTGTACCTGTACAGGGAAATGATCTTTGGAAGGTCTATCCACACAGGGCAGACCCATGAGAACCACTCCAGTGTAACTCTTAGGGGACGGGAGAATAAAAGATACAGGTACCAGCTCCCTAATCCATTAAACACAATGCAAATTTTCAAAGTACAATATGTTTCTTATGTCTTTATTTTGTGCTCTAGCCCTCTTAAGCCCTCATTCCTGTTTGCACAGTTCTGAAAGCCTGGTAAAATCGCTTGCAATTTTATCACTACCATGCAGTAGCTCCACCCCAGTAGCACGAAATTAAAAGTTAAACCCTTGGAATGGAGAATTACCGCATTGGACCAATTCTTCAAGTGGTAAAACCACAGGGAATTCCCAGTTGGTGGGTTAACCCACTGCTTTGAGCAGGTGGTAAATGTGTGCGGTGACCTCCGGGTGAGTTGGAGGGTGAGGAAGGGGTTAGGGAGTATAGAAGTGAAGTAGAAGAGGGAGAGTAGGGAGGAGGGAGTAAGGGAGGGAAGGGGAAGATGTTTTCTGGTAGGACAGACGAAAGAAATGGGGAAAGACGCTTGGCTGCTACTGCAAAGCAGAATTCCATGAAGTGATTTTGCTTTGTCTGACCAGTAATGGTGGTCCTGGTGTCCTAAGTTCTACCTCACACTAGACCTTTGTATTAAAAGGACACAATCCCCTTCCCAACACATTAGTGGCATACTTCATCCTAGGGGGGCTCCTCAGCAGCAGCTATTGTTGCTCAGTGGGCTCTCCACACCTCTTTATCGCCTGCTGTTATTGTAGGCAGTCATGATTTTTCTACAGGTGCTCATGGGATCTAATACTGTTCATATTGTGGAACTCCTCTCACGTGAGCACTCTGTAGCTGAAGCCTTTTGTCCACTGGGCCAGGGGTTTCAGAGATGCTGTGACCATGGATGACAGCGTTGCAAGCCAGGACTCTCTGGCAAGATTGGGCTCCGCTGCTAGCCTCCAAGGAGGTGGAGTTTGGGACAGAGACGGTATTAGCATGGGTCACCTGTGGGGATTGGTTGAGGAATGGCACTCTTGAGAGATAGTATCTGAGCTGGAGTCTAACAGGGTGGCGGGTCCAGTCACTGGGACAGCACAATTTCAGAAGCCCCTCGTTTTTTTAGCCCCCCCCCGTGATGCTCCAAGACGTGTTTAGAGACTTTGAAGAAAGATTGCTGTTTCTACTAATGATGAAGTAACTCGCGCAGCTAATACTACCAGATCATACTATGAGCTGCTATGTTTTTTTCTTTCCATGGAGGACATTGATTTTAAAATGTAAAAACAGGTGCTTGTTCTATGATGGATCCCGCAATCGTTTTTGATCCAGGGACCAGCAAAAACATCTGAGTCGCCTGCTTGAAGTAGTTGGTGTGGGGCCTCGAACCCTGGAGGAGACCTGAATCCAAAGAGATGGTGACACGGCCACAGCTCACATAGGAACAGGGGAAGGAGCAGCACATCTGTCTAAAGGCAGCAGCAGCCCCAAGCTCATGGCACACTAGCTCTCAGACCCTCATACGGCCGAGGCTACAATGCCACGATCTGCTGCTTGTGGGCAATCGAGAAGGATGTGGTAAGGGGGTATCACAATCTGGTGCCGAGGGAGGGGACAGGGTTGTGAACAAGGCCTGCCGTTCTTTTTAATACTGAATCCGCATCGGACAGAGTAAGAAGGCAAATGAAGGAACACGATGGTGGTACAAATGAAACAGAGACGATGGGAAAGGATGGAGAGAAGCACTGTCGGGGTGGACAAGCGGCCTGCACTAGAGAACGGTGCCAACAACTGTGCAACCCGTTACAAGACGGCAGGGTGACTTTAATTAAAACAAGACTTTTGTTATGCTGCAATACGATGCTGACATCTAGTGGCAGCTCTACCAGTCAATAACTGTAAAAGACTTCTAGCCCGTTCCAATTTCATTCAAAATACGACATACATATCAAGCACCCCGGGCCTTCATTTTAATTTGACCATTTGTACATCGCACACCACAAACTGAACTATTTACTAGCACATAAATAATACTTGCCATTGTTAGCCAACTCTCTGATTTTCATTTAATTCCATATGGAAGGATAAAAGTCTGAATAGATGCCACAGTATTCAAACATGAACGCTGGGGTTGTGTATGAGACACAAAAAGGCAGTATCGCTGATGCACTTGGAGTTTTCTCCCAGTGAGTGCGGGACATTGATTGTTTTGACCTGTCTCGACACAAAAGAAACATGCCTGACGGGAAAAAACAGCTGACAAGAAATCAGAAGGGCCGCTCCAAACTCCGAGATAGAGGACGCGCAAGGTGGGCAGACGGGAAAGGCGCGAATTTTTCACAGATAGTTCATGACTGCTCGCTTCTAAAAACAAGCATTTGCAATGCAGTGGGTCTCGCGTTTGCTCGAGTTAGAGCTACTGGCGCTCTAAATTCCTAACTGGACTTTTCTTGCACATAAATTGAAAATGAAAAGTAAAACAGTTGACATTAGCGAGCGGATTCAAAGCGCCATGTAACAGGGTTAGTCTGCAAGGCGATAACAAAACCTCCCGAAGGAGGGACAAACATAAAGCATTTACCAATAATAACAAAGGATTTTGGAATGGCAAGCCCATGAATGAGTGAAAGTGATGGGCGTGCTGTGGGTGTGGTTAACCTCTTAGCTGCTGGGCCTTTTCCCCCCCAGTGCTGAGCCCTTTTTTGGCTATTTGGGGTAGTTCGCGCTTAGGGCTTCATAACTTTTTGTCCACATAAGCTAACCACGCCAAATTTGCGTCCTTTTTTTCCAACATCCTAGGGATTCTAATGGTACCCAGAGTTTGTGGTTTCCCCTGGAGGAGACCAAGAAAATAGCCAAAATACAGTGAAAATTTCGTTTTTTCCAAAAAAATGGGAAAAAAGGGCAGCCGAAGGCGGCTTGTGGTTTTTTCCCTGAAAATGCCATCAACAAAGGGTTTCTGGTGCTGAAATCACTATCTTCCCACCTTTCAGGAACGGGCAGACTTGAATCGGAAAACCACATTTTCCAACACAAATTTGGCATTTTACTGGGACATACCCCATTTTTACTATTTTTGGTGCTTTCAACCTCCTTCCAGTTAGTGACAGGAATGGGTGTGAAACCAATGCTGGATCCCGGAAAGCTAAACATTTCTGAAAACTAGGCAAAATTCTGAATTCAGCAAGGGGTCATTTGTGTAGATCCTACAAGGTTTTCCTACAGAAAATAACAGCTGAAATAAAAAAATATTGAAATTGAGCTGAAAACAACAGCCATTTTTCTTTATGTTTTACTCTGTAACTTTTTCCTGCGATGTCAGATTTCTGAAAGCAATATACCGTTTTGTCTGCTGGACTCTTCTGGTTGCGGGGATATAAAGGGCTTATAGGTTCATCAAGAACCCTAGGTACCCAGAGCCAATAAATGAGGTGCACCCTGCAGTTGGTTTTCATTCTATACTGGGTATACAGCAATTCATTTGCTGAAATATCAAGAGTGAAAAAGAGGTATCAAGAAAACCTTTGCATTTCCAAAATGGGATCAAGATAAGGTTTTGAGGAGCAGTGGTTATTTGCACATCTCTGAATTCCGAGGTGCCCATACTAGCATGTGAATTGCAGGGCATTTCTCAAATAGACGTCTTTTTTACACACTCTCTTATATTTGGAAGGAAAAAATGTAGAGAAAGATAAGGGGCAATAACACTTGTTTTGCTATTCTATGTTCCCCCAAGTCTCCCGATAAAAATGATACCTCACTTGTGTGGGTAGGCCTAGCGCCCGCGACAGGAAATGCCCCAAAACACAACGTGGACACATCCCATTTTTTGACAAAATACAGAGCTGTTTTTTGCAAAGTGCCTACCTGTAGATTATGGCCTCTAGCTCAGCCGGCACATAGGGAAACCTACCAAACCTGTACATTTTTGAAAACTAGAGACCTAGGGGAATCCAAGATGGGGTGACTCGCGGGGCTCTGACCAGGTTCTGTTACCCAGAATCCTTTGCAAACCTCAAAAAGTGGCTAAAAAAACAAGTTTTCCTCACATTTCGATGACAGAAAGTTCTGGAATCTGAGAGGAGCCTCAAATTTCCTTCCACCCAGCGTCCCCCCAAGTCTCCCGATAAAAATGATACCTCACTTGTGTGGGTAGGCCTAGCGCCCGCGACAGGAAATGCCCCAAAACACAACGTGGACACATCACAGAAAACAGAGCTGTTTTTTGCAAAGTGCCTACATGTAGATTTTGGCCTCTAGCTCAGCCGGCACCTAGGGAAACCTACCAAACCTGTACATTTTTGAAAACTAGAGACCTAGGGGAATCCAAGATGGGGTGACTCGCGGGGCTCTGACCAGGTTCTGTTACCCAGAATCCTTTGCAAACCTCAAAAAGTGGCTAAAAAAACAAGTTTTCCTCACATTTCGGTGACAGAAAGTTCTGGAATCTGAGAGGAGCCTCAAATTTCCTTCCACCCAGCGTCCCCCCAAGTCTTCCGATAAAAATGATACCTCACTTGTGTGGGTAGGCCTAGCGCCCGCGACAGGAAATGCCCCAAAACACAACGTGGACACATCACAGAAAACAGAGCTGTTTTTTGCAAAGTGCCTACCTGTAGATTTTGGCCTCTAGCTCAGCCGGCACCTAGGGAAACCTACCAAACCTGTACATTTTTGAAAACTAGAGACCTAGGGGAATCCAAGATGGGGTGACTCGCGGGGCTCTGACCAGGTTCTGTTACCCAGAATCCTTTGCAAACCTCAAAAAGTGGCTAAAAAAACAAGTTTTCCTCACATTTCGGTGACAGAAAGTTCTGGAATCTGAGAGGAGCCTCAAATTTTCTTCCACCCAGCGTCCCCCCAAGTCTCCCGATAAAAATGATACCTCACTTGTGTGGGTAGGCCTAGCGCCCGCGACAGGAAATGCCCCAAAACACAACGTGGACACATCACAGAAAACAGAGCTGTTTTTTGCAAAGTGCCTACATGTAGATTTTGGCCTCTAGCTCAGCCGGCACCTAGGGAAACCTACCAAACCTGTACATTTTTGAAAACTAGAGACCTAGGGGAATCCAAGATGGGGTGACTCGCGGGGCTCTGACCAGGTTCTGTTACCCAGAATCCTTTGCAAACCTCAAAAAGTGGCTAAAAAAACAAGTTTTCCTCACATTTCGGTGACAGAAAGTTCTGGAATCTGAGAGGAGCCTCAAATTTCCTTCCACCCAGCGTCCCCCCAAGTCTCCCGATAAAAATGATACCTCACTTGTGTGGGTAGGCCTAGCGCCCGCGACAGGAAATGCCCCAAAACACAACGTGGACACATCACAGAAAACAGAGCTGTTTTTTGCAAAGTGCCTACCTGTAGATTTTGGCCTCTAGCTCAGCCGGCACCTAGGGAAACCTACCAAACCTGTACATTTTTGAAAACTAGAGACCTAGGGGAATCCAAGATGGGGTGACTCGCGGGGCTCTGACCAGGTTCTGTTACCCAGAATCCTTTGCAAACCTCAAAAAGTGGCTAAAAAAACAAGTTTTCCTCACATTTCGATGACAGAAAGTTCTGGAATCTGAGAGGAGCCTCAAATTTCCTTCCACCCAGCGTCCCCCCAAGTCTCCCGATAAAAATGATACCTCACTTGTGTGGGTAGGCCTAGCGCCCGCGACAGGAAATGCCCCAAAACACAACGTGGACACATCACAGAAAACAGAGCTGTTTTTTGCAAAGTGCCTACCTGTAGATTTTGGCCTCTAGCTCAGCCGGCACCTAGGGAAACCTACCAAACCTGTACATTTTTGAAAACTAGAGACCTAGGGGAATCCAAGATGGGGTGACTCGCGGGCCTCTGACCAGGTTCTGTTACCCAGAATCCTTTGCAAACCTCAAAAAGTGGCTAAAAAAACAAGTTTTCCTCACATTTCGATGACAGAAAGTTCTGGAATCTGAGAGGAGCCTCAAATTTCCTTCCACCCAGCGTCCCCCCAAGTCTCCCGATAAAAACGATACCTCACTTGTGTGGGTAGGCCTAGCGCCCGCGACAGGAATGGATCACACAAGGGTCAATGGTAGTCCTTGCTTGAGGTCTACTGTTAACCTTGGAGTGATTCATTCCTGAAGCAGGCACTAGGCGCAGGCACACAAGCGGGGTTGTGTTTTTATCAGGACAAGTGGGGAAACACTGGGTGGTAGGAATTTTGAGGATCCCTGCAGATCCCTGGACTTCTGCTCATTGGAATGCAAGGAAAATGTGTTTTTTAAGCACATAATGTAATTTCAAGGGGATTCTGGGTGAAGGAAAACTGGTGAAAGCCATGCAAGTCCTGCACCCTTGGTCTCCCCTGGTACTAGTTTGTTAAAGTTAACCCACCACTCACACTGGTTGGTTTTAGCACCTCCAGAAATTATGGTTTTAAAGCATGATTACTTATCAAAGTATCTGAATGTTGAAACCAAGCCTTCTGAAGGTGGGCCATAAAGCCGCGTCCAGGCACCAACCTCTTTATGGTCCATTCACACGCCATTCACGCACAACAAACAACCCTTTCATATCGCCAGCCACGGGCCCAATCCAATCAATCACTCCACTCACATTAACTTACCGCTGCCAGACAAGGGCCCATCACATTCACACGCCACAGAACGGATTAAGTTTGACTACATTTTACCACCTGTCAAGTAACTGCCTCCTTCTTCCTTAACATTACCAAATGCATGCGTAACAAACCTTTACTAATGACTCCTGTGACAGCCACCTGAGGCTCAGGAAGACATGTTTTTCATGCGCCTTTAGCGCACTCTCTGTGCTAAATCCAACTCCTTCCAGTTTGTGGATGCAAGTTGGGGGTGTCCGAGTATGCCGTACAAAGCGATTCCTCGAACTGAGTGAGCATATCTACCTTTGAAACTAAGGGAGACATGCTGGGGATTTCTCATGCTGTTACCTAAAGAGAAGGTCATAGGCTACCTGCCTCCTTCTTCCTTAACATTACCAAATGCATGCGTAACAAACCTTTACTAATGACTCCTGTGACAGCCACCTGAGGCTCAGGAAGACATGTTTTTCATGCGCCTTTAGCGCAATCTCTGTGCTAAATCCAACTCCTTCCAGTTTGTGGATGCAAGTTGGGGGTGTCCGAGTATGCCGTACAAAGCGATTCCTCGAACTGAGTGAGCATATCTACCTTTGAAACTAAGGGAGACATGCTGGGGATTTCTCATGATGTTCCCTAAAGAGAAGGTCATAGGCTATGGAAAAGGGTAGTGTTTGGTACATAGGGGAGTCCATGAGAACGTAGCATATGTCCCAGCCAACATTATGTGCAGTGATGTGACTATAATGCACTTATACAGCAAACTGAACATCTACTAAGTTCTGATGGAGGATGAACATGAAAAGCAGGTCAAACACTGACCTATACAAGTCATTCTCCTTTAGTGCTGGGATGGCACCAATGGGTTTGAATCCATAGGTGTAGATGATGTACATCTGTACTACCTTTACTATCTGCCTTCTACCTGTGCAATAACCCTGTGAAGGCACTCCTACCATAAGCTTTCCTTACCCATCCATGTCTCTGTTCTCATCAGAGTCCTGGCTAATCCTGTATAATAGCCAAGTGAACCTATACTAGTTTGTGGAAGCAAGTTGGGGGCTTCCAAGTATGCCCTACAAAGTGATTTCTCGAACTGAGAGAGCATATCTACCGTTGAAAGTAAGGAAGACATGCAGGTGAAGAAAGGGTACTCCGTGGCAATGTGGCATATGTTCTGTCTACTAGTATATGCAGTAGGGGGAAGAAAATGCATGTTAATTGAACAGAACACCGACCACGCCAAAAGGAAGTCCATGATGAAGTAAAATTCTGTGGCTCCTTGCCTAACGAAGCAGTGGCCCATGGACGTTCGGTATCCATGCACTGCCACTGAAAGGATTACCCAACAGCAGCTCAACCTCAGTCGATTTCCCAGAACTTTGCTTTAGTATGATACAACGTAAAGCAAGTAGGGATACAGAGGCCTGGTTGTGATGGACACTGGGGACAGTAATACCGACTCTCCTGCCGCTTTCCATGCTTTGAGCACACTTTACAGCGACGACATGGGCGATCCTTTTTGGGTGTTTTAGGTATGCGATCAGCAAAGTGTCGCTCCTGCAGCCTTGCCACATCCTCCAGAACATATGAGGTGGAGGCTGCTGCTTCTTCAGTAACAGCAGTGAGGCTTTCAATTACAGACAACTGGAAGTCAAGGAAAGTCATGAGTCTTCCTGTTGTTGTCTGACGGTAAACAACATACGCATTATATGTTGCCATCTGAATCAGGTGGGTAAACAGTTTCTTGTACCAAGTGCGAGTTTTACGACACGCATTGTATGGTTGAAGAACCTGGTCGTTCTTGTCCACTCCACCCATGTACTTATTGTAATCAAGTATACAGATGGGCTTGTGGACTTCGGCCATCTGACCCCAAACCGTGATGGGAGAAGTGCTCTCATCATGAATTGTAGTGAGCACGTATACATCACGTCTATCTAGGAACTTGACTGCGAGCAGTTCGTTAGAACGCAATGCAGTACTCTGTGATTTCTGGAGCTTCTTGCAAACAAGCTCCCGCGGGAATCCTTTGCGGTTACAACGAACTGTACCGCAGGCCACAGTGCCAGCTTTGTAGAGCTCACTGAACAGCTCTACTCCTGTATAGAAATTGTCCACATAAAGGTTATAACCTTTGTGAAGAAGTGGATGGACAAGTTCCCATACAATCTTACCTGTGACCCCTAACGTGGGAGGGCAACCTACAGGGTTTAGGGTAGAATCCTTCCCTGTATACACTCTCAGGCTGTACACATAGCCAGTAGAGCTCTCACACAGCATGTACAGCTTTATGCCATAGCGAGCTCTTTTGCTCGCAATGTACTGTCTGAAAAGCAGCCGTCCTTTGTACAGGATCAAGGACTCATCGACTGCTATATTCTTTCCAGGAGTATAGATCTCTGGAAACCTGGCAGACAAATGTTCCACGACAGGCCGAATTTTGAACAACCTGTCATGATCTGGATGGTCCCGGGGCAATGCAGCAGAATTGTCATTGAAATGCAGCATGCGCTGCAGTAGCAAAAAACGATCTCTGCTCATGTATGGTGCGAAGATGGGAGTTACCCAAACCGTGCGAGTCGTCCAGTAGGACTGCAAGGTGGGTTTCTGTACTAACCCCATTTTGAGGGTAAGGCCCAAAAATATCTTCAACTCCGCCAGCGAAGTGGGAGTCCACTGGCGTGCCCTAGAACGGGGCCCTAGAGTGCCTCCGCGCTCCCTCAGAAATTGGTCTGCACGCAAATTTGTTTGCTGCACAACTTTCTGAAGAAAGTCAACATCCAAAAACAGATAGATGTAGTCGACTGGCAAAAAGTTAGCTGTATCGACTTTACATCCAGCGTCACCAGTAAAAGGTGGAATTTGGGGCTGAACCAAACAGGGGGGCTGCCAAGAGAGCACTCGTTCTGTGCTTGCGGCAGCAAGCACATGCTCTCTGGGTTCGGCTAACCCAATGTGGTCCCGCTGCCCAGAATGTGCTTGCGAAGGGACAGCACGGATGTCGTCATTGTCTCCTTCAGACTCACTGGAAGAGGTGTCGTCAGATGGGACTCCGCCGACTGAAAAATCACTCCCAGAATCTGCCCCATTGTCCTCTCCCTCAGATGCTGTCTCAGTGTCTGCTGTCTCAGTCTCTGAGCCTACATCAGAACTGTCCTCCATAACCCGAGCTAGGGCTTGATCAGCAGTCATCCAACGAGACGCCATCGCTGCAACTGGCTAAACTGTCCCTCTAAATTACTATCCTACGTAGAAGGCAGATAGTCACAAAATTGCTTGTTGGTATGTTTGTTGTGTACAACAGGAAATGTCGTCACCTTACCTTCGCTTCTTCTCCAATTCTGCAGATTCTCTGAAAACACTGAAAAAAACAAAAAAAGAATGTATTACTTCACCTTACCACACACCCTGTGCAACAGTCATTTTTGGTGCTCTGCCTCCCATTACCTCCTCTTCTAATTCCCTCAGTACTATCCAGCAAAACTGCCACTACAGAAAAGACATGCATGCATGCATATTGTGTGTATATATATATATATATATATATATATATATATATATATATAATAATATATATATATTTATATGTTTAGAAACAAAGTGGTTGAAGGGTTGCTGGGCGGCACACTTCACTGCCGGTGCCCAGTGACAGGGAAGACCAATCTAGAAATTATCTAATGCCGAAAAATTTCACCGCACTCCATGAAGTACAAATAAACGTGTATTTTATTGCAGTCAATAACCACCAACGTGTTTCAACTCACCAAGGAGTCTTGATCACGGTCCTCGTGGAGTGCGGTGAAATTGTTCACCATTATAAAACAACACACACAAGAATAACAAGCATTTACAATGCAATGGGTCTCGCATCTGCTCGAGTTAGAGCTATTAGCGTTATAAACTCCTAACCCAACTTTTCTTGCCACATAAATTGATAATTTAAAGTTAAACTCTTTCACATAAGAGAGCCGATTCACAGCGCCATGGCCACCATGAGCATCATGTGAAGAGTTACACAAAAGGAAAAGAAGTTCGCTCGCAGTTAAACGTAACAGCAAAAGTGCAATCAGCCATGTACCAGGGGCGATGGCCAAGGCGGTAGCAAAACCTCCCCAAGGAGGGACAAAGGTAAATCATTTTCCAATGCCATCAAAGGAGTGGTAGTGATGGGCGTGAGGTGGGCGTTGTTAGAAGCCCAGATACACACCAACAAGTCAGAAAAGCAGCACATGGACGCTGCAATGCTTGTCCTGAAAAAAATATATATATCAATCTATATATATCTATCTATATATATATATCTATATAGATATATATATATATATATATATATCTATATAGATATATATATCTATATAGATATATATATGTGTATACATATATACACATATATATGAGACTCATGTCACAAATCTTTTTCTTTTTATACATGTGTGCTTGCCCTCGGCAAAGCACACATGTATAAAAAAAAAAATGGCCCCATTGATGGTCACCCTAAGGGCTGACCACCAACAATTTGTTTTTTTTTGTTTTTTTTTACCCTGGGGGGGCGATCGGCCTCCCCAGGCAAAACTACGTTTTTTTTTTTTCCCCTGGGGTCGGCCCGTGTTCCAAGGGCCGACCCCGCCATTTTTTTTTTCTTTTTTTTATTTCTTTTTTTTGTGGGGGGCGCGATCGCCCCCCAAAACAGTATAAATAATTAAAATATTGCCGGGGGGGGGGGGTGGCCCTTTTACGAGGGGGCCGACCCCCCCAAAGAAGATCCCTGGTGCCTAGTGGCGTTTCCTGGCCGTGGATCGCAGCCGCGCTGCGATCCACGGCCAGGAAACGGTGCCAGGGAGGCATCGATGGAAAGGGGAGAGCCTCCCCTTTCCATCGATGCCTCCCTGGCATCTGGGGAGGCCGTTTTGGCCTTTTTTTCTCCACCGGAGAAGGAAAGAACGCTTACCTCCGTCTCTCCTTCTCCGGTGGGGAAAAAATGTGACGTCAGCGCGCCTCACGGCGCGCTGACGTCATAAGGGGGCGGGAGGGGGGTGGGATGGAGACGCGGAAGCTCTTCCGCGTCTCCTACGGTGAAACAAAAAAAAAAAAAAATCCTCCGGTGCATTGCACCGGAGGATTTTTAACCCCCTCCCTGGTGTCGGCCACTGGTCGTGACCCGCACCAGGGAGGGAGTGTGGGCGTCGGGTTAACGGGTTAAAAGCCCACAATACTTACAACAGGTCAAGGCGCTTGCACGCTCGTCCTAATGACCAAGTATTCCTACCCCTACTGGAAAGGCTTAATACCAATTCCTTGTGTTGATATCGGTATGGCCCTACACATACCATGCAGTGGCAATATCACTAAGGCTGGTCATCCTTTACAGCAGGGATACTCAAAGTACGGCCCAGGGGCCGCATGCGGCCCTCTTGACCTCTAACTTTGGCCCCCTGGTTAATGGCAGCACTGGGCTGCTGTACACATGACAGAGAAGGAACATTTAGAAAACCGTGAAATGCACATCATTTATTTACACGTTAACTAAAGTAATAGGAAAGAAGCAAAGATGGTGTCCTAGCCAACTTATCTTTGGGAACACCTTTAGTTTTAAAGACATCTTGCACTAAACATGTAGAGACATGATAAACGTCTCTGCAAACTTAAAAAAGTGTGCTTTATTAACATGCATTACCTCCCGTCCCTCCCTCGCCTTCCTTTTAACCAATGAGGCCTCCCGCCTCCCCCCTAGACCCTCCCTTCCCCTTTCAAAAACCCCCCCCACCCTTATCCCCTCCTGTTCTTTTGTCTAGCCCACGCTAGACGGTTTTCTTTCCCTTTCTTACCTGCACGGCGGAGCCTGGAGGTCGTCGATGGAGGCACTCCTCGGGACGCGGTGCTCCGCGAGGAGTGCTACGGCTGGGTCACGTCTTGAGCGAACGGCATGGCTGCTCGAGAGGCGTGTACTGGGGGCCGGCTGACGGGGTCAGCCGGCCCTCTGTGGCTGGGGCGTTAGTTTCCGGGTTTCCGCGCCGCGGAGCCGCGAGGACCGAGGAACTTCAATTTTTGGATGCTGGTCAGGTAGGACGGGCGTTCTGCCCGTGGTTTTTTGGATTTTTACATGGATTGTGAAGCCCTGTTGGGGGAGGACCAGGGTCCTATATGTAGGGTGGTGTTTTGGAATGAGAGGCAGTGTTATTTTGGTTACCGTGCCTAAAGCTCCAGCAAAGAGACGTGGTTGTCTCTTCTTCCTCCTCGGAGGTGGGAGGGGAAGGTAGCATTGCTCTTCCTGAGAACCCACAGGTACCTGACAGGGGTACTCCCCTCATGTCTAGTGAGGAAGTGCAGGATATGGTTGAATTGGCTGTCACCAGGGCACTGCAGGCTGGCGTGGCCAGGACTGTTCAGTCTAAGCGTGCGCACTCATCGGTAGCGGCAAGGAAATCCTCATCGGAGAGTGAGGATGTGGCCCCATCAACGTCATCTGGGGGGAAATGGGTTCCAGATGAGGTAATGTGGGCAGTGATGACACATGGTCGGGACAGTTTAGGTTTCCCTGTGTTTCAACCTACAAACTCAGAGTCTCATTTATTTCCTCAAATATCAGACGCCTTTTATGTTTGCCATGCCTTTCCAGGGACCTGTGAAGGATATGGTGTTTCGTGAGTGGAAGGATGTGGAGAAGGCTCAGGTTCCACGATTCCTTCAGAAACTTTACTTACTTGAGGGTGAGGGGGTTTTTCCTCCTTCAATACGCCTGGACTCTATTCTGGCTACTCTAATTGGCGAAACGGCAGTCAATCCGGACGATTGTGTGCCTACGGATGCCACAGACCGTAAAGTGGGTCAGGTCTTAAGAGGGCTTTTGCTGCGGAGAATCTGGCGCTGAAGGCAGGGTTTTATTCTGCTTATGCGTCACAATCATTGGTTCAAGGCTTTGATAGACTGGCGGTGGCTGTCCAGGAAGGGGCAGAATGTTCGGAGCTCCTGGCTGGTATGGAACAGCAGGCCAGATTATTGGCGGATGTGTCTTCAGATATAGTCCGTACTTCGGCTCTGGCATCTGGGTCTTTGATTGGGGCTCGTAGGTCCCTCTGGTTGCGTTCATGGAAGGCTGATCCAGGGGAAAAGGCGGCCTTGTTGAGACTGCCGTTTGAGGGTTGTAACTTGTTTGGAGAACTATTACCATCCATACTTTCCAAGGCGTTTAAGGAGCGGAAGCATGCCTTACCTTATAAAGGGGTTTCTTCTTCGGGTAAAGGGTGGAAGAAGCATTCCAGTTCTTCTCCTACTAGGGTTGCTAAATCCTTTTCGTTTAGGAGACGGCGTTTTCATCCGCGTTTTTCAACTAAGAAGTCTACTCCTGGGACCCGGGGTGGTTTCAAGAAGGGGTCCTGGCATTCGCTGTGGGCCTGGCAGAGGGCCGGTTGGGGGATGACTGTGTCACTTTCTTTCAGCTTGGGAGGACAGTGTAAACGATCATTGGGTACTAGACATGGTGTCCAATGGTTATGTCATTGATTTTGTGGCGGTTCCTCCAGATTCCGGGGTGCGTCCCACACCTCTGCCTTCAGAGGGGTCTTGGAGTGGTGCATTATTGGACGGCGTGCGGGCCTTACTGGTCATGGGGGCCATTTCCCACGTTCCGCTAGACGACCGCGGTCAGGGCACTTATGCGGTCTTGTTTTCTTGTGCGGAAAGTTTCAGGGGGATTTCCACCGGGGCTCAATCTGAAGGAGGTGAATACCTGGATCAGGACAGTGCATTTCCGCATGCTGTCCATTCGGACTATTTTTCCTTGGTCAGGCAAGGGGATTTTCTGGTGTCACTGGATCTGCAGGATGCTTACCCACACGTACCGGGGGCATGGTCCTCTCAAAAGTTCCTGAGGTTTGCTGTGGGGCAGGATCATTTCCAGTTTTGCGTTCTGCCTTTCGGTCTGTAATCTTCTCCCCGAATTTTCACGATGGTGCTGGCTCCTCTAGTGGCTTTGCTTCATTCAGAAGGGGTGTTTCTGCACCCTTATCTAGACGTCATTTTGATTCGTGCCCATTCATGAGACCTTTTGCAGAGGCAGGTGGCCCAAGTTCTGGGGGTCCTGCAATGACACGGGTTTTTGATCAATTGGGGGTAATCAGACTTTGTGCCGTCCCAGGATCTGGTTTTTCTAGGGGCTCGGTTTCAGCCTATTCTAGGGTTGGTGACTGTGTCCGAAAAAAGGTTGGATGCTCTCCAGGCTTTGGTAAAGAAGGTATGGTTACTGTCTGCTCCCCGAGCTCTTCTATGGTTGCGACTGCACATTTGGCGTCAGTGATATTTTGGGGTTCTGGGGCACGTTTCCATCCCCTGGGCTTGAGGACGTGGTTCTTGAGTAGGTGGGCTCCAGGGTCCGGTTCTCTGAGGGACGGGGTTCCAGGGTCCGGATTGATTCACAGAGAGTTGCAATGGTGGTTGGATGCAGACCACCTGAGGGTAGGGGTGTCTTTGTCACCTCTGAGACCCGTGGTGGGGACGACGGATGCCAGCCTCTCCGGTTGGGGGGCATGGATGGGGTCAGCTCAGATTCGGGGGTTTTGGTCCCCTCGGGAGGCGAGTCGGTCATCTAATTGGCGAGAATTGTGGGCTATATTCCTGGCTCTGGTCCATTTCCAGGATTCCCTGAGGGGATTGGCGGTTCTGGTTCGCACAGACGTCTTAGTGGCCGAGGCTTATGTCATTCGGCGAGAGTGGTAAATGTTTGGGCGGATCTACTGTGCAGAGTGATTCCTTCCTCTCAACTTTTCTCTCTCCGGAGGTCTCTGTTTCGGCATCTGGTTCGGCTTTGGGGTCTTCCAGTGCTGGATGTGTTTGCGTCAGTAGAGAATGCGATGGTGGGGTGCTTCTGCTCCCGGTTTCGGTGTCCCCAAGCATGGGAGGTGGACGGGATGTCAGGTCCTTGGCCGCTGGGCCTTTTATATGCGTTCCCTCCGTTTCAACTATTCTGGGCGTTTCTGTTAGGTGCCAGTGGCTTTGAGTTCTACCTTGCTGGCTTCATGGAGACGTTCAACTTTGCTTTCTTATGGTAGACAGTGGAAGGTGTTTTCATCTTGGTGCTTAAGTCGTGAGTTGGATCCTTCCTGCGCTTCTCTCTTTGAGGTGATGCAGTTCCTGCAGGTCGGTGCTCGTTTAGGGTTGTCAGTGGCTTCTCTTCGGGTACGTTGGGCGGCTATTCAGGCATTTAGGGACCGTGGCGTAATCTTCAAGTTGAAGGGCGATTGATGCCTGGATTTTTTCAGGGGTTTATTAGTTTATTTCCTCGCCCGGTACGTTCTTTTCCCTCATGGGATCTGTCCTTGGTTTTGGATGGGTTGACGGGGGCCCCTTTTGACCCATTGGGGGACTGTGATTTGCGACGTCTATCTTTGAAGACGCTCTTTTTGGTCACCATTACTTCGGCTCGTCGGTTGGGGGAATTGGGGGCATTTGCATGTTCCTTTCCTTTTTTGTGAGATTTTTCCCGATGGGTGGTTCTGGTTCCGGTGCCTTCCTTTATTCTACAAGTCAATTCTTCGTTCCATTCCAGGCAGGCGGTCATCCTTCCTTCATTTTGTCCGGATCCCTCATCAGGGGAGGAGGTCCGTTTGCATTCGTTGGATGTACGTAGGGTGTTGTTGGAGTATCTGCGGGTGGTGGCTCCTTTTCATACAGGGGATTCACTGTTTGTTTCTTTTGGTCCGGCGCGCTAAGGTGAGAAACCTTCCACGGCTTCCTTGAGTCGGTGGGTTCGTTCTTTGTTTCTGTTGGCCTATTCCTTGAAAGAGGTGGTTCCTCCTCTAGGGATTCAGGGGAGGTCTTCCAGAGACATGGCGGCGACGGTGGCAGAGCTTCAGGGGACTTCTGTGGTGGAGATTTGCAGGGCCGCCTCTTGGGCTTCTCCTTCGGCGTTTGTGCGTCATTATAGGCTGTCGGACTTGGGTGGTTTGGAGTCGGTGTTTGGTCACCGGGTCTTATCCTCTATGAGATAATGTTTGGGATGTTCTTGGTGCAGGATATTAAATATGGGTCTTGCAACTCGATGTCCGTCTCCTGTGTGTTTTTCTTGCTATGTCTCATTGGTTAAAAGGAAGGCGAGGGAGGGACGGGAGGTAATGCTTCCATTTTCTTACGATAATGGCATTACTCCTAGTCCTACTCCCTCGCCTTCCTTTTCCGTTCCCTCCCACCCTCCCGGTACGGACTGTCCGAGTTGCGGCTTGGGCTTGGTTTTTGTACAGGAGGGGATAAGGGTGGGGGGGGTTTTTGAAAGGGGAAGGGAGGGTCTAGGGGGGAGGCGGGAGGCCTCATTGGTTAAAAGGAAGGCGAGGGAGTAGGACTAGGAGTAATGCCATTATCGTAAGAAAATGGAAGCATGAGCGTTTTTCCTTAGTACATCAGGTTATGTCACTGCATTGAGAGACATTTATTAGCAGTGATATTTTTCAAACATGATCTTGGAAACAATCATACTGCCCATATTTGGAAATCAATGGCATTATTAAAAGAAGAGTCATTTGTCAAGTGCTGCTTGTGCATAGTCCTGGTTGTTATGTAACTGGAACAACATTATAGTTTATTAAATAAACCACAAGAAAAGGTATTGTACAGCGCACACCTGGAACTCGTGTATTTCAAGGACTCTCATGTGATAATGAAGAAAAATGAGGCAAAGAGAAATTAATTAATTGCCTAGGATCACACAATTTTGTCAAGTGGGAAGCCAGGACAGATACCAGGTTTTCTGGTTTCAGATTTTGCAATTCAACCATCAGATGAGTCTCTCTTTTCTTCTTGTGTTTCACATGAGAAGTTTATGCTTTGACTTTAATTCTTGGTGCATGAGAAGAGGGCATTGGTGGCAGACAGAAGTCATGCAAAGGCTTGGTTTGTTGTCCGCATCTGCTTTGCATCCCCCTACTCCCACCTTTCATCACCCGAACCCTTCCCTGCTGGTTTAGCTGCGGCCCTCGGGCAAGACACAGAGAGTTCTTTGTGGTCCCCGAGGAAATGTTTGTTTGTACCCATGCTTTACAGGGTGCTGCAGGTATGTATGTACCTTTGTAAAACGTCCTGTGCTGATAATAGTGCAAAGAGGGGCTTCTGCAACGGGCTGTAATTTATCATCTTTTAATTGCTGCTTTGTAATGACCAGTTTTATTTTCAGTGTGGTCTTCACTTATCGAAATATCCTGTATAAAGACTGGTGGTTACTCATGCTTAAAATTTAGAGTAAAAGAAAAAAAGTAATGCATTTTGATATTTAGGTCTTTCAAGCACAACAGATGAAAAATTTGACAGAATACCACCAATCACCCCACAGATCTTAAGAATGTTTGTGTTTACGAAAAAAGTGTAGAACCAGGGGGGTCATTAAGGCTAAAGAACCTAGACACCAGCAGCAGGGCAGCACCCCTGTACCACGGCATCAGACACAGCTCTTTTTAGGAGGAGGGGTAACATGCTTTTGGTTGTCAAGAAACTCATACCCCCCCCCCCCTCCCTCCCTGTTGTTTTCAAAAGCTGCAGGGGTGGAATTTTCCCTTCAACCATTATCTGGTGATCGTTGGATCCATGAAACACCTGCGGAATAATTATCATATATAGACATGATACAGCATTGGGACACGCAAGCTGGAAGTGCTCACAGACACTATAGGAAGCATGAGGAGACGGGGTTACTTACTCCCTTACACTTCCACGTGCTGTGATCCATTTGAAGGCAGGACCAAGGTTGGAGACCAGCCAAACATTTCAGAAAGTTAAACTGAGATTCCTGACCTCATCTGGATTTTCTCCACCTGATTCTTCCCTCGTGGAATTCTTCTCCCCTCGTGGAATTCTTCTCCCTCGATCCACTTGAAGGATTTCCCACAGTATCAGATTTCTTGCTGTTCTGGTCCTTGTGTTTGTCATGTGGACGTAGGGTTTCTCATTCTGAAGTACTGTTCTCTCCACAGTTCAACCGCTGCATCACCTCCCAGCTCATCAAGTGGTTCAGCAACTTCCGGGAGTTCTACTACATCCAGATGGAAAAGTTTGCACGCCAGGCAGTGGCAGAGGGAGCAGCAGACGCCAGTGAGCTGACGGTGGGACGCACCTCTGAGCTGTATCGCACCCTCAACATGCATTACAACAAGGCCAACGATTTTCAGGTAAGGGCATGCATCCCACTAGGTCATGGAACAGTAACATGGCACAGGGATGACCACCTTGAGAGTTGTTTTCACTTTACTTGCTACAGGTCATCAGACCAGTACACTCCGAGAATGTAAACTCACAGCTTAAGGAGAACAGTACAAAACAGCGGCGTACCTGTGAGATCGATGCTTGTTACTCTGAGAATCCCGACAGCCAATGTAATGTACTCAACTAATAATATGACGTGGGAAGAGCAGGGGTAAACGGGAAGGGGGTTTGGGGGGTGTTACCAGCGCCAATGGCAGAACCAGTGCTTAATTTGTGCTTGAGCTTTCCGGTGCGGGGCACCAGCACTTACTTTTGAGGGCCGGCGCTTATTTTTCTGCCTCAAGCATTTGTTCCGAGCAAAAGACACATATGGGAAAGACGGAGGAAGAGAAAAACGAAAAAATGCCACAAAGGGAGAAGGCGGAAAGCTGCAAGAGTGAGCTGAAGAGGCAGGGAGTGGCTGTAAATAGATTGAAGAGGCCCGAGATGGCTTCCGAATTACTGCCTCAGTATTCTGTGATTGCACATTTAATTGCAGCAGCTGCATGTTTAAGAGGAGGGCTTTGGGCACCGGCACGTTTTTATTTACAAATTAAGCACTGGGCAGAAGTATAATACTTTGAAAAGTAAACAACATTCTTGGTGTACCTGATGTATAGAAACATAATGTAGCCAGTTAATATCACTAAGTAACAGCCATCATCTAATGTAGGGCCCAAACCACAGGTAAGTGCATTTAGGGAGTAACATTGTCAATATCTGATGTTATTGGGGTATTCCAAGGTCAGTAATGTCAATTAGCATTTTGAAAGTGCACTATTCCAGCAATAAGAGTGGTATATTTTATTGTATGTGGTGGAACCGAAGAATTCTGGAGATGCAAACAATATAATCCATCAACAGTGGGGCTACGTCACCACTATCATCTTAAAATCTAAATCCACTAGTTTTATAGTGCTCATTTATTTGGTCTAGTGCCATACACAGCCCTCACAACGCACACCTTACCCACCTGCACCACGCACTGATATTCCAGTGCTCATCATTTCACAGCGCTCTCATGATAGACCTCTCTGCTGATTTGTAGCCTCCGATTACTGGGATGTCAACAGCGATCTTATAACAGACTTGCTGGGACGAAAGGGATACACGCGGATTGTTGAATCTGTGCTGCCCTGCCCTTATGTTCTGCACAGCTTTGTGCGCTTTCATCCCCATTGAGTGCGACATTCATGTGGCCCCCACTGGAGGGACTTCCGTTTTACTAGTGGATACTGATGACATGCACGGCCCTGCCGAGTGCCATGCATCTCATGCCAGGGTAACGCATATTAGTCACGTTCCTGCAATACTGCAAGGACTGGAGATTATCACACAGATCCGTGTTACTTGCCATGGTTCCTAAGCCGGAGTGTGCATCAGCGTTGCTGGTTGCAGGAAACTGACGTGTGAGGTCTCTAGGTCTGGCTCGAATCCGCAGCTGTCACCATGACCTTATGTGATCATCCTAAAAAGAGCTATTACTACAAAGAGGGGTTTGGCTCTAATCACATGTTGGTGGGAGAACTACATGTTTTGATTGGGCAGAAGTTGTGTGCTTCAACGAAAAAAGTACTTCCCCTCCTCGCAGCTGTGATTAATTTGTATGTTTATCCAGCCTGAGCCACCAGCAGCATGGCACCCTTGATCTTTCAAGGCAAAGACATGGCACTGCAATGCTCTTAATGTATCTTGGATAAGTATATAGTTTACAATGTGTTTTTCTCTGGCAGCAGCACAGCTAGCAAGAGGGCAGTCAAAAGGAATGTATCACTCTTCCAGTCCCAGCATGCTCACATGTCTTTATTGGCTTTAGACTTCAGTGTGCAGTTGTGTGTTCCAGAGCAGTATGGGATGTCTACATTAATGTGTATAGGTTTTTAGGTCTGGTCGGCAGCGCAGCTGTCAATGACCTTATGTGATCAACAAAAACGAACATTCAGAGTACTACTGAGGGATTTAGGCTGCGCCCACATTTGTTTCCCAGAATACAAGATTCAATTGGGCTGCATTTGTGTGTGAGTGCTTGTATTGGTCTTTTGGGCTTGGTCAAAGCTTATACTCACTATAGCAGGACTGAGCTGGTGATGGTGGCAGGCCAAAGAAAATGGATGTAGGCTAAATTGGTTTATTATAAAATGCTACAATAAAGGCAATGGGCCTGACATTTATATTGTGAAAAGCATATGTTAAAGGCAATAAGCATTTAAGGATGGATTGTTAGTACTTGATACTAAAGCCTAAAGATAGGTATTTTGTTACATATAATCACACAGATTACCATAGCAGGCAAGGGTTCTGGGTGTAGATCACCTATTCTGACAAACCCCACGAGTAGAAGATTTTTACTGTGAAAATTGTTCTTGAGAGGGGTTTTATATTGTGTTGCTAACTGTAATTCTGTACATATACTGTCATTTTATGCCTGTATGCATGATGGGTGCCAGCCTATGTGCACCTCAGTAGGTTTCAGTTGGATAAAGTATCGAATTGATGGTAAAGGAAACAGGCCTCATCATTCACGGGGAAGACATATGTTAGATTCTTTACATGTGATTTCTTTCTAATGAAAAGTTATGATAAAGTAAGTAGGCCTGCCTTATTGTGAAAAGCAGGTATTATACACAATAGCCGTTTAAGGATGGATTGTTATTGGATTGTGCTAAAGCTGGTTGGAATTTTGTTACACGGAATCTCGCAGATTACAGTGGTAGGCAAGAGCTTTTGTGTTGGTGATCTACCCGAATAAACCATGGGGATACAAGATTTGCAATATGGTCATTCTTAATAGGCTCTGATAACAGGGATTTTTTGTTGTTTTAACAACTATAATGTTTTACATATTTGTAATGTTATTACTGGATACCTGATGGTTACCATGTGTGAAAGTCTAGGATTGATGCAGCAGGACTGAGTTCTGTGGTGACAAGCTAATAATAAAGGTTATAGGCCTGATTATGTATTATGAAAAGTTACAAAAAAGGGAGCAGGCCTGACATATTGCTTGTGAAAAGTATATGTTCAAGTCGATAAGAATTTTTGGGTGGATTGTTATTGCTTGGAGATAAAGCCTACATATAGGTTTCTGTTACATGGAATCTCACAAATTACTTTCATAGGCAAAGGTTCAGGTTATCTTCTGCATTTTATCTTTCATATGGTGTTGCATTTGTGTGTGCCTTACTGTGGTTGTGTCAGACAGTAAATGCAAGAATGAGTCAGTGGATGGATGAATAGATGCATGAGTGCATAGATGAGGGACAGTGCATTTATGATGACTTATTGAGTGCCTAAGCCCATCAATACACAGAGAACACTTTAAATCATAAGCCAGATCAACTGGCGTTGCCAATGCTTGTTTTAATTATAAGGCAATGCCATGCAGGCCTTGCTCCCTCTGCCCTGACTGATCTGCACTGTTCCCTGTAATATAGGTAAGAGGCCATGTGCAGTGCGGTGACTATTGTCATAGGATTGGCAGGTAGAGAGGTCATTGGGTCAGTCACTTGACCTCTGGCCAAAGAAGTTCAAGTCCTGCTTGGAAGCGCAAAAAATAAAATAAACTCCAGGTGCTGGGATGCTGCAAAGTGCAGGAGGTGAACTCCTTTTATAAGAGGATTAAACATCCAGGTATCCACGCAGGACCAGCAGACACCTGTAACCAAAGCATTCATGTCCCTCAAACCGCTCCCCAGTGCTGCAGCTCTTACCAGGAAGTGCAAATGTGAGATGAGTAGCTGCCCCAATAGGAGGGGTAGACAAGGAGCACAGGGCAGCTTAAATCTTTGCCTGCTGAATGCTCGATATTGCCTGAAGCCTGAGTTGGCCATTTCCACCTTGGACCATACAGCTGACATTATTAAGATCTCTCAAATTTCCTACGATCATTCACACGTAGGGCAAACAGTCCATATTTTTGCTTTGCATTGTGCGACCTATAGTCTTGTTTACCTCATTATAAAATACGGACTACAAGTCCTAGAATGAAAAGTAAAAACCTAGACTAGATCAGTCAAGAATCTGGAAAACCTAAAGAGTTGTGATTCGTGGACTACCTAGAACCATAAACAAAGCCTGTATAGTCATACATATTTTTCAAGGGCCAGAAAACGACGTCTTACTTCATTTTTTCATTAAAATGATATTCAGCACTTTTACTATTTTGCAGAAAATTTGAATCAAGGATAAAAATGAATCACAAGCCCTAGTGTGATATTTAAGGGGAGAGATGATAGAAATACACTTTGAAAACGTCATAACTGTATATGATCCAGGACGTGTGCAGTGATTTTATGAACTGTCCACTAAACCACACAGTTCAGGGATCCTGGTAGATAGCCAGCTAATGTTCACATTTTGTCTTTCCATGCTATAAAATATATCACCCAACCCTATCTGGACGCTCACGCTGGTCCATCTCCTGGCAGAACGCTCAAACCTGTCATGCCAGAGTGAGTTAGAGTGTGGTCTAGAGACCAAGCCAGAGTAAAATTAATCCAACAAGGTACACTCTGTTTTTTTTATCTCTTAAATTCGAATTAGCAGGGGACATATCTCAAAATCGAAGTATGTAGCTGGTTGCTTATTGCTCGCCTTAATAATGTGCTAATTTGCAGAGTTGTAGAGCTCTGCATCCGTTTTAAGGCTGGTGCCATAAAACACACTGCACAGAGAGCAATTTCAGAAATGTAACTAGTGTCACACATAATTTACTAGACTTTCACACATAAGGACACTCAAAATAATGGAAATGTCACACAGAAGCAAACTTAAACCTCGGGAGCTATGCATGCAAGTGCACCCTCTTTACGAGAGTGACTATTGCCTCCTCTAAACAGGCTGTGAAAGTCTGGCAGCGGTGACAGCATACAAGTAAACCAGGATAAGCACTTTTCTATGTGTATTCTTTTAAATAAATGGCTTATTGGCTCCCCTGCAAAAAGTCTATGCAGTCTCAAATAAGCGGGAACTTTGCTTTTATGGGGACGTACATGAAGGTTGCCTCCAGGTAGGTGTGTCACACATGTACCCGGAAAGGTGAAGGATGGAGTAAATTCGACTCCACGGATGTATGCTGCACAAGACGGTGACATTCTTTTAATGTAAGGCTGCCAATGCCTGTCTAGCATATTGGAATCTGAACATAGTCATGTTCTTCTCCACCCCAACCCCAAAAGAAACATTATTTCTGTTGAGTGGTTGTAGCATACTTTGATGCAACCACAGTTGCCTGCCAGGGTGGAATTTACCTCTCCCATTTTCCTGTTGGTAATCTGTATGTCTTTGAAGACAGCGATGACCAACCTGGAATCATCCCCTTCCAGCATGAAAGAGCCCTGGAAATTAAAATGGTGCAACCACCTGACCAGGTGGCCAGACCACTATGGAACAATAATACTATACCTGCACCAGTTCATTGTTCAACCTCAACAACTCGACAACCAATGAGATTCTGTGCTCCATTGACAGCCCCCAAAGCCTAGCTGACAGGAAGGATCTTAGGGGACGGCCCCACAGACTGATTGCCCGAAGACTCAAGGTCACCCAAGCCAGCTGAACGTATATATGGAGGGCTTTAATCACATTCCCTTCTTTCCACTACAAAAACTTAGATATACAAGGATGGATGTTAGTAGTGCTCTTCAACTCTACATTCTCCTTCATAAACAAGCACTGGCAATCCCAATAGGGTTGGCTTATGAATGAAAGTTCTTTTGTGTCATTGATGGGTTTAGGCAAAAATAAGTTATGTTACATACACTCTGTCACTCATCATTTCACTCATACATTGATTCATCCATCCATTGACTATTTTTGCAATCACCCTTTGCTACAACCACAACAGACCTCACCAACATATGCAAGATAAATTAAAAGAATACAAGTAGAAATAAGAAAACTAAACACGGAGAGGAATATGCTTACAATAAGAAAACTAAACATAGCAGCTGGTGCCCATTTTGGAGTGTTATTGTCTGTTAATCTAACATTCCAGCACTGCTGCCGCATTTATAACCAACTTGTTGGCTGTACTGGAATGGTAAAAATTGTATGCTATGGTCATCATGTTCCTCTAGTTTAGCGGAAGTGGCCACACAGGATGTGGCACTGTAGATTAAATGAGTGGCAAGCAAGCATCCATTGATAAGCTGTAGTATCTTTTTATGAATTAAAATAAACAGAGGAGAAGCAAAGAACCAAATCTCTGGCCAACCATCCCTGACGCTGAAGTGAACTCATTTTCAGGTGGATATGCACAGTGATAAGAAAATGCTGTCATTCACAGGGCAAGAGAGAAAGTCACTGATATAGCTTGAACAATTATCCATGCAGTACGCTGTCATAGATAGAAGCAGAGTGTAAATGACACCCAGACAGAAGAACAATGGCAGAAGAGGGCTCACCAAAATAACCCTCTATGTATAGATATAGATCTATCTATCTATCTCTATCTATCTATCTATACAGACAGACAAAGAGATCAGGCCTACTGCTTTTCTGCTTTTATCATAACTTTTCATAACAATGTGGCCTATGCCCTTCATTATTGGATTTGCACCATAACCAACTCAGATCTACTGTATTGGGCATCAGTTTTCCCATAATAAAGCCCCTTCTAATGGAGCCTGATGAAGTTTATCATAGGGCACTTCTTCCAGTCCCATGGGTTGTTTGGTGGGTCACCAAGACCAAAACCCTTGTCTTTTATGTTAGTCTATGAAATTCCATGTAACAAAATACATGCTTTAGCACAGTGTAAGAACAATCTATCCCTAAATGCCTACTGCCTTTAGCACATGTTTTTCACAATAGGTAATCCAGGCCTGCTGGATCGATCAAAATGTTTAATTTATTTTTAATACATTTTATCGGTATTTTTACTTTAAACATATTTCCAGTACAGTGCATACAATATGTATATAGAATGATTGCTCAAAAGAGTTAGATGTGAACAGTACAACAATATGCAACTCTGCAGTTGGTAAACGTTGGTCGCCTGTGTGTGGACAACAGTGAAAACCTCAATACAAAAATTACAAGAGGGATGAATATTTATTTTTTCAAATACGTTCAGTTGAGGTCAAATGAAAAACAAAGATGCCAAGGAATGCAATTATAAACAATAATGCAACTAGGTGAGAAAGGAAAAAACCCTACTCAATAAGTAGGAAATGAATGAGTAAAAAGGATCAGAAAAAACAAAATAATGGGTGCATTGTTTGTACTGACAGAGTAATGCAGCACAAATGTCACGAAGCCGCCCGGGACTAGCAGGATCATTCCGATTAATGTCGGTCAAGAAGAGAAGCTCAGGTGTAGTTAAGGGAAGTGTATCATATAGCGCGGAAAGGGGGTGGGGCGAAGGATACGGTCAATAGACGTGTTCAGGGAGTGGACTGAGTGGATGGAGTCATCTCACTGAACTCCCCCAGGAGTGTGTTCCATGTCTCTAAAATGGGGTATGTACGGAGACCTTTCACCTCGTCCCTGTGTAGTAATGTGCTCTCAGCCTGGGCCCATGCCAGCATGGACAGTAGTCACGCGGAGGTCACCGGGGACTGAGCTGCTATCTATTTACGGTTGATAAGGTGTTTCAGCAAAAGGAGGGTGAGGTCAGCGAAGCACATTGCAGCTTTGTGACTTTTGGTGCGTTGATAGAGTCCCAAAATGCATATTTCCCAGCTGTAAGGCAGTACAGTGCCGATGCAATGTGCCAGGTATCTTATGACATCTTTCCAGTAAGTGGCCAATGAGGGGCAGGACCAGAGCATGAGCAGTATTCTCACGTCTGGTGTTAAACAACGAGGACAGGCGGTAGTGCAGTGGAAATAGCAAATTATTTTATTGGGGAGTCAAATAGGCTCATTGAAAAATATAACTTTGAATTCATTTAAAACAAGCATTTCGGGACACTAAGGAAGGGTAGGTTAACATAGCTTGCCACTCGCCGTCTGTACTGTGTCCCAGTGTTTTCTCAATGTGTTGAGGGAAAGTGCTGTGTGTATGCGTAAGGTGCCGCCCAGCCTTCGGATCTGATGTCCATCCACACCCAGTACATGTAAATATTGGACTACGAGATGCCGTGGGGGTTCTCGTTGCGTCTCTCACTAAGAGTGGTTCAGTACACTGACAAAGGAGGTGTGCAACAAGAACTGGCCAGGCAAAAGTCTGGAGTCAGCCATCAATTCTTCTACTCAGAGGAGGATTCCACCGCTGTATAGGTCACCTAGATTGTGTAAAAACACCACGTGCCATGGGGCAATTCCCTGAGGGTAGTGGACGTGTCCTCACAGCATACAAAGTAATGGCAGTGCCGAGCCATATGGTGTAGTCAACCGGGTAGCACTGATAAGCGACTTGAATGGCGAGTCTGTTCAGTATTGGAAGAAAGGGGAAGAAACGATGCAGTATGCATGAAATTCGTGCCACTAAACCAGTGTGATACCCATTGGAGTTGAGAAGCCAAATAATAGTGTTCAAAATTGGGGACATTGAGTCCGCCATTGTCCGTAGGGGGCCAGAGTTTGAACAATGCTGCTCTGTGATGCATATTGTGCCAAATAAGGTCACCCACCATTCATTCTAAGGAGTCGAAAAAAGGTTGATGTATAAAAAGAGGGAGGTTGGCAAAGTAATACAACAATCTCTGCAGAACCACCGTTTTCGTTAGGGCCACCTTCCCCGCCACTGACAACAGCAGAGTCTGACAAAAATACATCTGAGCGAGTATCGCAGAGACTGCTCAGACCAGGTTGCCCTCTGAGAGGTCCTCTGGCTTGTGGTATATATGCACCCTTAAGTAGCAAAATGTAGTAGGTTGCCACTCAAGTTGGATGCCGTTCACCTTGTACACTGGGTTTGAAGTATGTGTATAGAAGGGAAAGAGACTTGATTTGGTCCAGCTAACCCCAAGGCCAGAGAGTTCAGCAAATTCAGTTAGTAGGTTTGCAATAGTGGGAAGTACGGTCTAACATCCTTAAGATAGAGTAGCATATTGTCTGCATAAAGGGAGACCAAGTGTGTACCGTTTCCTAAAGGGATCACCCAGTACTGTCCCTGAGTACGCATATGGTGTGCTAAGGATTCAAGTGCCAGAGAAAATAAGAGGAGGGACAGCGGACATCCCTGATGGGTCCCACGTTGTATTGTAATAGGATCTGAGATATGGCAGGCGATTCTCTCCTTGGCCTTGGGGTTGGTATATAATAGTGCAATCAGTCAGAGGAAAAGGGGCCCTACCCCTTTTCCTTTGTAGCATTTTGAATAAACTGTCAAAACATTTCATAATAAGCACATCAACCTATGGTTTCACAATGAAATGGTAAGACTTGTAGCCTTTCATTGGCTTGTCACCCTAATCAACACAGGCTTATTGAAGCTAATATAAACCGACAAGTATCATGGATTCAGTTATAAAATTACAAATATGCTGAAAAATACAATTTCCAAAGTCATTTACAACTCCTCTCAATAGCCTAAAAAGAATCATCACAGTGAAAATTCCCAGGGTTTGTCAGAATAGGTAGCCACATCAAAACCTTTGCCTACTATGGTAATCTGTGAGATTACATATAACAAACTACCTGTCAGTGGTTTAACAAAACTCGAGGGGGCCCAGTGCACAGTATATGGAAAGGCCCCCACTTTGGACTCTACTCAAAAGTTCTCAGGCCAGGGTACTGTGCTGAGGGGACCCCTGGAGTTCATAGGCCCCCAAGTTCCATGGGGGCTGCGGGGACCTTTGTTACGCCACTGCTACCTGTATTTAGCCTGTAACACAGTGTGATGACAAGCCACTGTTAAAGTCCTACTGGCTTTTACAGACACAATAAATAATCTAGAGCTTCTGCCTCTGCCATAACTTTTTATACCAAACAAATCGAATATATGGCATCAGACATAACTTTTCCTCAAGCACTGTTCAGGCCTGTTACCACAACCAACTCAGACCTACTGCTTGGAGCCCTCACAGCAACCATCAGGCACACAGTCATAAAATAATCAAGATGTACACAATCACAGTTGGCTAAGCAAAATACTATGGCGCTCAATATGACATTGGCGGTGTACTGATCGCCACTGTTAAAGTGGCGGTATCACCGTCAACAGGCTGGTGGTAATTACTGCCAAATTATGACCATGGCGGGGATACCTCCCATAGACAGCCAATGTACCACACCAACTGCCAGGGCGTTAAAACCACTGACTACAGCGGTAGCCACCTACAGCCAGGAGGAAGTCAAGGTACCGCCTACAATATTATGACTAGCATACCACCAGGATTTCCGGGGCGTTAGCAATGCCATCAAAAGCCTGGCAGTAACATATTACAGAAAAGGAAAGACTCACCTTCAGGGACACATAGGACTTTGTGGCCACCATGGAACCGGAACTCCCAGTCTTACTGATGTTCTACCACGCCATGGCTGTCCAGGAGCACCAACGCCGACGGTGAGTACAGCAGCCTAGCACACAAGGGAGGGAGGAAAAGGAGAGTGACACACACGCACGCACAACACACACCTTGCACACACACACACCACCAGCTGCACAGTACATCAACAGCTACAGCACCCAGGAGCAAAGCATACAAGGATACATACCTGTAGTACAACCACTGTAATTTGCTGCCAACAGCCACCATAATGAATAAATAAATAACTACATGCATGTCAATGTACAGATTGGGCCAATGGCCAGTCCAAAGTATTAAAGGGCCACATGGCCACTGGGCATCGTCCAAGCCCCAACTTGACTCCTGACATTATCCGGACTACGCTGTTCAGGGGTAAGGAGGATTGGGGGACACCTCAGCTGCAGTGGGTATTATGGCCACTGGTTCTGAAGGGGGCTTCCTGCCCACAGCCTCTGGAGTGGGCGTCCAGCCCACAGTCTCTGGAGGGGGCTCCCTGCCCGCAGTCTCTGGAGGGGGCTCCCTTCCCACAGTCCCTGGAGGGGAGTCTTTGGCACTGTCCCTGGAGGGGATTCTTAGGCCACTGGTTCTAGAGGGGGACTACATGGCCTCTGGTGGTGGAATGGGATCCTTGCCCTCAGGTGGTGGATGGGGATACTTGCCCTCAGGTGGTGGAGGGGGATACTTGCCCTCAGGTGGTGGAGGGGGATCCTTGCCCTCAGGTGGTAGAGGGGGATCCTTGCCCTCAGGTGGTGGATGGGGATCCTTGCCCTCAGGTGGAGGGGGTGATCCTTGCCCTCAGGTGGTGGATGGGGATCCTTGCCCTCTTTGACTTGGTGGGGGATTGGGTCTCAGGTTGTATCTCTGGGACTGTGATCTGGTCTCACCGTCCTGAGCCACCGGAGCGCTGGTCACAAGCTGTTTCGGAGTGGTTGGTCCTGTCACCGATGGCAACTCACCTTCACGCACCGGTCCTGGATCCTCAGTTGCTGACCATTCCGGGGAGTGGTCATCGCTGTCCCACAAATGTTGCCTTCCGAAAGCAGGAGACATTTTCGGGTCGCTCTCTCCATGTCACCATGGTCTCAGACACCCCGGTTACTGTCCATAGCTCTGGCTCATATGGCGTGTGGAATATCCAACCAGGCTTCCGATATCTGGTGATCACCTGATCACCGATCTGAATGTCCCATGACGCGGCATGCCTTTTCTGGCTCACCTTGTCATTCACTTCCTTCCTTCTGGCTTGTGTTCACTCTGGGCAGTATGGGGCTGGCTGCCACCCAGGAGTAGTGGGGATGGTGTCTCCCCTCTGTCCAGCGAGCATTAGTGACCAAGGAGCATGGCTGGTGGTACAGTGGGGAGTTCCTCCGTACTCCTGGAGGAATCGATGAAGGCTGAGATCCGGGTCACTGACCTCTAAGGTGGCAATCTTCAGAAGTTTATTGAGCGTGTGCATGAAATGCTCTACCTCTTCATTGGCTTGAGGCCATTACGGAGTGATCTTACGATGTCTGATGCCCAGCTGCCTCATCAATGCTTGAAACTTGCTTCCTTGGAATATGGGCCCATTATCAGTCTTAATCTCATCTGGGGGACTAAACATAGCAAGGATTTTCTCAAGGATCGGACCAACGAGGGCGAAAGCTGTGGATTCGATGACTTCCACAACCGTATACTTGGAGTATCCATCTACGAGAACCAAGGTGATCCGGAAAACTTCCAAAATCTAAACTGACATGTGACCACAAGGTGACACAGGATTCTTCAGGGATGATTGGGGCAGGTACATCGGGATGGCTTTTGAGCCCAGGGAACCACACCTTCTCCGTCATATGTGCTTTCAATTTTGTCATTCCTTGATGGCCTCTGTGCGCCAACACGATCATGTAGTGTTGTAACTGTAGAGGAACCACCAGCCGGTGTCCCCTTAGGAGGAGCCATTAAGGGGTCGAGCTCAGGTCTTTCCAGACCCTCCATAATTTTGTTAGTCTTTCTCTTTCAGCCACAGTCTTCTGTGCATGTGTTTGCAAGCTCACGGAGCCGGGCGTAAAATTGGTCAATGGATTTGACCTCTCTGTCGCACTTGATGTAATTTAAATCATTCAAGGTCAGGGTTTAGCTGCAGGTCTCTGCACATTCAAGGCCCTCATCGCCGCGTCGTAGTCGTCATAGGCACCTGTGTTCGGCAGGTGTCTAAAGAGTTTGTACACTTCACCCCCGCAAAATGGAGAAGCAGGGACCTCTTGACCGCTCTGTCCCACTCGCGGGTGACTACGTAATAGTTCTCTAGGCGCCCGACCCATACCTTCCATCTGGGCGATGCTATAGCAGGATCTGCTAGCTCGCTGAACGGTGGGAGCGCACCTACCATGGTGTGTTGTGGCAGTTGGTGAGTAGCTGGTGTCGGGTCGCCTGCCATGGTCACGCAGTTATGCAGCCGGTGTCAATGTGGGCCCCGGAGCTGTGTGGTGATCAGCAGCCCTGCCAAGACCCATGTCTGGGTGGATCTAGCAAACAGCTCTTGCCAGCAGACAGGACCAGGAACAGCAGGACCTTTTGCCGCACACGGTCTGACCTTCACGTGGCCCGATGTGTCCTCTGGGTGTCCCGCGTGTCTCGCGAGCCGTGCCACCACAGATGTGATCTCAGCATCGTCGGACCTCACCAGCATTCAGCACTGTTGGCAGGCGAGCGTGGGAGCATCTGTCACTCGTACGCAGGGTGTGTAAACACATGCAGCGTGCGTAGAAATAATGCACGAACACCTTGCAGTAGTGAGTGCCGGAAGGGAAGATCCGGCTCTTCGCCTTCCACCTTTATTCATTACTCCCCAGCCTCCCGGAAAAAGTTCGGTTCTTCAGGGGCAAATACCCTAAGCAGCCTGGCGGCAGGCCACTAGACCAGCACACATTATTATAGGGGGGAATGGGTTGGTCAAAGTAAACACTTTAAACGTTTAGGGATACCTGCGCCAATGGCGTGAAACAAAAACGCTAGTATTCTTGTCTCATGTGTCTGTGAACTGCCTACCTACTAGAGGAATGCACATCTGAGGTGGGGTGTGCCACACCCTAAAAATGCTTCCCTGTTTTTTTTATCTCTGGCACATACTTGCAAGGTATGGAATCATCAGCAGTTAATGCTTTTTGTAGTGGACTTAACCGGTGCATTTGCCCTGGGTAGAAGACAATAAAGTTGAAATAATTGTATTTCCTCGTCATCATGAGAATTAACATTTTGTTTGGAGTGAAACTTCCAGAAAAGTAAAAACGTGAGTGCAGAGTCCGAGTAGAAACAAATTGCTTGAAGTCTTGAAAACGGTCACAACTCAAATGCAGACACAAAGAAGCTATATGTCATGCACTAACATATACAGGCCAGCCGGGCAGTCGTATGCATACAGGCAGAGAGAGAGAGAGAGAGTACAGACTGAGGCAGACACACAGCAGCCATGTTGTCCTAAAGCATGCACAGCAGTGTTGCCAGATTTTAAAAGCCTTCTATAGCCCAATGCTGTTGAACGACCAGCCCAAAGTAAGCCCAAATGAACCGGTCCCAGCCCAAAAAGTAGCCCAAACTTTTAACACTGAACTAATGCAATCGTAGGCTGAAGCAAACATTTTAAAGCATAAATCAAATTTCAATTTTAAGCAAATATGTGAAACTCACAGTGCCTAGATTATTCATTGCATTACACACGCCGGGGCAAGTGATTTGTTTCAGGGCAGACAATTGACTCTTTGGATTTGTCATGTTTTGAAATGGGGAATGAGCCAAAGGATGGCAACTCCCTCGTATTCAAGGTTAAATAAGAGGTATGCTCTAGCTTTCAAACTGGTTTTATAATAAAGCAACAACTCACCGATAACAGCAAAAAGTTATACATCTTAATGGACTACCCCTCATACTTACTCAACTTTTCATGCCGAGCTCAAGTTTGTGAAAAGCAGACCCAATCCTGTTTTCCCTTTGCATTTTACAGTTCAAGTCCTGTTAATCCCAATATGTCAGCCCCAACATGCAAAGATAACATTTGCTATATTAGCTCCGTCATTAACCTATGATAATCAACACCCCCCAAATGGATTCAAAGCACAACCTTTGTTCTTTTCACTGCCTTTCAGATGCACACGGTACATGAAGGTGAAATGCAAGTAGCCATCTAGCATTCCCAGTGTGTATCTGCAGTCTGCTCTACTACTGTTCTACTTTCTGGACTTTTCATTAAATGGTCAGCAGACCAACATTTCACTCATTTCCTGCCTCCTTCAGACATACTCAGGCACTACCCCTACATTTGTTTTAGCGGGCTACCTCTACCCTGGACAGTGGAGGTCAACAGGGCTCTGCAGAAAAATACATCCTTGTGTGGGGTGAAAAAGGCTGTTTGTGTGAGGCTATAGACACCCTTCTGCAAATTGCTACCAGAGGCCAGAACACAGTGACCCAAACTCCGTGAACTTGAACTTAAATTATTGGTAAAGGCTAGTGTTTTGTGTCAAATGCAAGCAATGGCTACGCTGAGCAGAGCATGACTACAAGTGATGTCAATAATTTAGGCACTAAGATCACGAACAGAACCATGCAGTGAAGCTGTGCACTGGCCATGTACCCTCATTTCGCTTAGCTCAGCCAATGAGACCACATTTGTGCTTGCACTGCCTGCAACTGGAGTGAAATAAATGAATAAATCAGCTGAGCACACAGCTCAAAGTGCATTAAAAAAAAGTATTGGAACAGTGATGCATGCAATGGGGCAGGGTTAAACGTGTGGCTAAAAAAAAAAATATTCACTTTCAGGTAGCCACATACATAACTCATGCCTTAAAATAAAAAAGTTAAGTTAATCACTGTATATTATGAAACCTCTATTAGTTAATGCACTGAAATGTTTGTGTGTAACCGAAAAGCCACATAATTAAATCTTCACTGCTGCAATGGAGAATTGTGTGTTGTGCAAATGTAAGTCATTAGGTTAAACTTGCATTACTGGCAGTATAAGATAGACTGCTACCAAACGTGCAAAAAGGTTTCAGATAAAATGGTTTAAGTAATACCCAAACTGAATGATTTTTTTTTATTTAAATGCCCTGCAAAGCACACACTGCACAACTCAGCTGGTAACCCCCTTGCATTACGAGACAAAAACAATAACTCTTAGTCATCACCAACCTTCATGTGATTCCACCCAGTGCTTAATTTGTGCTTGTTGTTTCCGGTGCAGAGCACCGGGACTTATTTTTGAGGGACGGGACTCTTTTTTTTCCTGCCTCAAGCATTTACTGCGAGCAAAAGACACATATGGGAAAGACGGAGGAATGCAAAAATGAAAAAGAGCGCCAGAAAGGGAGAGAGCAGAAAGCTGCAGGAGTGAGGTGAAATGGCTTAAAATGGATTAAAGAGGCCCAACATGGCTTTAGGATCACGCTGCCCTAGTATTCCGTGTTTGCACATTTAATTGCAGCAGCTGCGTGTTTAAGAGGAGAGCTGTGGACACTGGCACGTTTTTATTTACCAATTAAGCACTGGCTATGCCACTCATTCTTTTTCAATCCTGCCATGCTTTAGATCCTATGCGCTCTCAATCCACAATTAGTCCCTGAATATTAAAAATAAGAATACATCTACTCACACAAAGGTACAAATTGAAGGACACTTACCTTGTCTTCCGCAGCTGCGCATCAACCGGCCGCATGTCAGTGTAGGTAGGGGACGTAGGTAGCACCTACACAACAGGAAGGGGCCGGGGGGGTGTCTCCCCTCTACCGAGCCCCAATCACGCACTCTGGGGCTGGGCGCTGGCTTTAATTTGGGGTCCAAGGCTGAAGCGCACAACAAAAGAGACTTTTCCAGGGGGGGAGGGGGGGCACTACCACCACACCTGTGCGGGCTGAGGCTCGCAGCAGGGCCCAAAAAGAGAAGAGCCACACACACCACCACGTGCGCAGCACAGCCAGTGAGTAAACAGTGTGCCACACACTGACTGACTCGCTCGCTGCTCGGCTCGCACCACGCAGGCATTTTAAATAATGCCATGGGGGCAGGCCAATACTTCTTGGCAGGGCCGTCAATTGGTAGCGCTTTCGCGCGCTACTAGATTGACGGCCCTCTGCCCCAACAGAGCTAAACACCGTGACGGGCCGCGCGGCGCGGCTGGCGGCTGCTGTGTGCGCCGCGCAGTCGCACAGAGGCGGCAGCAGCAGCCCGCGCTGCCGGCCGCACAGGCAGGCTCAGGGAGGGTCCAGGGGGTCGGGTGAGGACACCTATCTCACGGGGCGGGGCCTGGGGCAGTGCATCTCCGGCGACGCCGCCCCGCAAACAATTTTGCACACACAGGGCTAATAATAACCCAACAATCAGGATCCTGCAATTGGGTTTTTTTCCCGCACAAATGGGAAAAATATCGCCCATTTGTGCGGGAAATCACCCAATCTGGCAACACTGATGTGCAGCCGCAGAGAGGCCAAGATACAGTGATTGCAGACTGAGGCTGACACACAGCAGCCATGTTGTCCGAGTGCATGCGCAGCTGCAAAGATACAGTGAGTGCAGACTGAGGCTGACACACAGCAGCCATGTTGTCCTATAGCATGCGCAGCCGCAGAGAGGCCAAGATAAAGTGATTGGAGACTGAGGCTGACACACAGCAGCGATGTTGTCCTAAAGTATGCGCAGCCGAGTAGAAAGCAGCTAGAAATCACATAGCCCTCGAGTGACCCGTGTGCGAGCTTCAGGCTGTCCTTGCTTTTTAGCTAACCGAAAGTTTAATTTTGGGACTCGTGGTTTCACTTTTTAACTTTCCAAATATGGGCTGAAAAAACAGCTTGCAACGATCTGCTGGCTAGAAAGACAGTAATGACTGAAGGCTTGTGTCAATGCTTCTAACCATGGTTGGTCTTTTATAATTTATTCATAAGGGGACGCGTTAGAGGTTTGATGGATCTTTTGACCACGCCTAGAGGAATATAACCATCATTACTCCCAGCTATCTTTTCAACCAAATCTAGTGACCCCAACATATAAACAATCAATTTGTCAAAATATTGAGTTAGTAAACGTCACACATCATGACACGTGGCCATGAATAACCACACCTTTAGTGAAAGTTAGAAAGTTTATTACCCTATATTAACAATGCTAGCATCACATATATTAGTCTAAATACCTAATGATAAATATACAGTATATGAATAACACTGGCTGACCAAATCTTCTAAAGAATCTCAATTAAACCAAAACAGTTACAGTTAAGCATTCAAGAGCCACAGTACAAGTTAATACATCTAGATTCAACAGGTGAATATCAACTCTTTAATAACAATTTGTTAACATTTCCAGGGCTCCCTACCTAACCTTCTGATTAGAATAGCATGTTTGGGCTTCATGCAAAACAGTTTTAGTCAAAAGATGATTTTGGAAAAACATCTAAACTATGGCTCTAAAAATAGCGGTTGGTACCAAGAAACAAAGAACAAATCTACAACAAGGACAATAGCATTTTGTTACACCTCTCCTAAAATGGATCAGCAAGCCGCGATTCTCTTCGTCAGCTGGACTTCTGTCTGGTCAGTGTCAGCAATGGGGCAGTGAAAAGGAATGGCTCAGACTCAGGGCATTTTAAGCTATATGAACCATATAAGGAACAATCTCTAAGGGGTCAGCATCCACCATTAGCAATTTAAGCAATACATTTAAAGTTAGAAATAAAGTGATCGGGGATTGTTCAACTCCTCAAACAGAACCACTATGGAGAAAATCAGAATAGAAAAGAGCCCCCTCTCCTCGGTCCCGTTGGGCTAAGTTAGAATTTCATAAAGAAACTTCACACATTGTCATTAGTCAGAAAATCATAAGTTTACAGTTAATCAAATAGAAAATAAAACCCAAATCTAAGATATAACTAAGCTGTCTTTCACACGTCGATGATTGGGTTCTCTTCTCCTGTTCCCATCGTCGGACTCGTCAGGTAACTTTTTGTGTTGCAATACATACTCCAGTCAGTGCATCCATTGTTGGTTCCTGGGAACTTCGCTGTCTCACCCATCAAATCTACAATGTTGCGTGTCCTAATACAAGACACTCTAGCAGGCCATTCTCATGAGAAAGCTAAAGACATCAGCAAAATGTTTGGTCAGCACAGTGTGAACAATGAAATCATTAATTCTCTGGTCATACTTTTCCCACTATTTTATTAAACATTGCAGCTTGACAAGAGGTTGTGCAGACTAGACTCAAACCTCGCTAAGTTTGAGGCCTATTGTATATAAAGCAAATACATACCATGAAATCATTAATGTGACTGTAGTGTCCGGTAACAAGAGGCAGGACTAGCGATGGTTTCTTCACGATATTTATTTCTCAAGTTAGAGAGCAAGGATAAAAACCCCAGCCACCGCTTGAGCCGCCAACTGAAGGCCCTCAGCATTCTATCATTCTAATCCCCAGAGTTCCAGAACTAGACTGGCAGACAAACACCACACCACCTCCCCCACAATACCCTTTAACATTAGAACATAAATATACAATTCAGTAGTCTATTGAACTAATACAACAAGGGAACTAAAAAGGGGTTTTACCCCTTTTTCTATATATGACAACTTTACATTTTTTATTATACCAACTTTACATCTTTTACAGAGTTAACGCCTGACATAACCTTCCAAGAAGAGGGGGCTCTTTCTCACCCTCCTAGGTCTACTTCCTTCTCCCAATCCTATGCAGTGGTCTCTGGTGTGTTCATCCAAATTACCACTTCTCGTCTCATCACTATTCCACCCTTGCACAACCTTTCCACCCTATTCAAATTCCATATTCTGTGATCACTCAGTTTTACCGCATTCTTAAAAATCTTAATCACCTCAAAACATTGGCTGAATTTAGACTCATCACCTCTCCAGGGTAACTTCACTTTGACCCAATCACCCACACTCACTACAGTTTCTTTCACTGCTTTCCTAGCATCATACACTTCCTTTCAACACAACATTTTTTCCCTTTTCCTTCTCCCTCCAATTTTCATTCTTACAAATGTCCTTGTCCACCATACTTTGTTTCTCAGAAACCCAGAATGGTAAAATTTCCACATGTGGCCTCCTTCCCCTAAACAATTGGAATAGGTCCACACCTGTAGACGAGTGTGGAGTGAAACGATATTCCCTGACCTTTTTCCTAACCGTCATCTCCTAATTGTACCCTGCAGACAGAGCTTGTTGCACACTTTCCTTCAAAACCCTTACAAACCGTTCAACTACGCCATTACTTTCTGGGTGATAGAGGGCCGCCTTTTTATGTTTCACTCCTCGCTCACGAAGAAAGTTTTCAAACTCCTTTGAAGTAAATTGAACACCATTGTCAGACAGAATGGAATTGGGAAACCCCTCCTTTTCAAATAAATCCTCCCGAAAATCAATTATCACCTTTGACTCCACTGAATTTACATTTTGATTTCTGGCCAACGTGAAAACATGTCGAGACACACCAATACATACTTATCAAAGGAATTAATCCTCAGCGGTCCTAAAATGTCAACCGCAATGTCTGACCAAGGACCACTAGCTTGTTCTCTCAATACCATGGGTTGCGTTCTGCACTTCAACCCTTTATCGCACAACGAACATTCCTTACAATTTCTAACTGCACGTTCCACCTGCACGTCCATAGCTGGCCACCAATAGCCTTCTCTCACCCTCTCCTTAGTTTTGGCTATACCCATGTGGCTTGCATGGGCGTGATTCACCAAGACTTCTCTTACACTGAGAGGGGGAACAAGTTTCGACCCTCTCATAAACAGACCCTCCATAACTGACAATTCATCTCTGACTTGCCAAAAACCTTTCACAGCCTCATCATTTTTATTGTCTCTACACCAACCCTCATTAACCAAACTCATCACCTTCAATAATACCACATCCTTCCTCAATTCATCTTTCCATTTTTCTTCTGAAATGATTCCTTCTGAAATTTTACAGACACTAACTTCCTCATCGTCATCCATACCTTCAACATCGTCCATAACACATTCATCACGTTCACTATTAACCAACCTCGAAAGACAGTCGGCTAACACATTGTCCACACCTGGTATATATGTAACCTCAAAATCAAATTCCTGTAGTGCCACGACCCATTTGTGTATCCTATGCAATACAAAATGTATACCTTTCTTGCAAAACACCTCCTTGAGTGGCTTGTGATCCATCTTAACCTGACATTTTTTTCCCCATAGAAATTTCCTCAACTTGCGTATCGACCAGTACACAGCCAATGCCTCTTTCTCCACAACTGAATAGTTGTACTCCGCACCTCTCAACGCACGGGACACAAACAAAACGGTGCGATCAACACCTTCTTTCCTTTGCATAAGCACAGCGCCCAAACCTTTTGAACTGGCATCCGTCACTACCCAAGATTCATCTGAAGTATCAAAACTACCTAAACTCGCAGCTGACTCCAAACACTGCTTCAACATACCAAACTGTTCTTCACAATCCCTAGTCCACCGAAACTCCTTACCCTTCTGCAACAGTTCTCTTATACTAGAGGTTTTCTGAGCAAAGTTAGAAATAAATTTGCTATAAAATTCTGCCATGCCTAAGAATTTCATTACTTCCTCCTTGTTTTTGGGACTCTCAAGTTTGCAAATAGCATTGACCAAATCATCCTTGGGGTTAATGCCATCACCGCTTATAACATGACCCAAATACTCAATCTCTTGGATATTGAACTTGCACTTTTCTGCCTTCAGTGTGAGACCAACAGAATGTAGTCGAGAGAGGACTTTTCTCAATCACGTTGATGCATCCAACTGATGAGGGAGTCACCCTTCATTGACACATACATTTTCCCTGGAACTATTCTGTCCTTAAATTCTATAGTGCCCCAAAGTATCCAAGTAAGGGTATAGGAACACCTCCATATCCCCTTGGTTTAAAGTCTAGAGCAGATAACTGGACCTTGCCAGACACCTTTTGTTCAAAGAAAGTTTTGGGAATGAGAGTTATTTTGGCACCTGAGTCAAATAACATTTTAACCGAGCTGTTATTCACTTTAACAACTTCCAACGGGCCATTCCCAGAAAAACTTTTAATCTGAAAAATATAGTGCTCATTTTCTATCTTCTCCTCATCGTGTATAACATCTACCTCCTGCACTTCCCTTTGCTTCTTCATCGATCTGCAGCATCGCGTGAAGTGTCCCTTCCTCCCACAATTTTTGCATTGGGCTTTCCAACAGGACATATTTTACCATTGGCAAAATGTCCTTCATTCCCACACCTAAAGCACTTTCCTTTCACTTGCTTCACGCTGCTGGTATTAGCCTCAAATGGTTGATGGAAAGGTCTAGAGTTCTTTACTACTTGCACCAGATCTTCTTTCTGATGTCCAAGTCCACTGTCAGTAGAGTGTATGTCTTTTTTCAATACTTCTGAACATGCTTTTGAGTGTTCAAATTTTTTCGCCGCAACAATGACCTCTTGTAATGATGGGTTGTTTTTGTGCCACATACTCTCCCATGTTTTATCTGATACACATCCTAACATCAACTGATCCCTCAATTTTTCCTCGTGGGAAGCTCCAAAGTTACAGGTAGATGCCAACCTCTGTAACTCAGTGATGTATTCCTCTATGGATTCTCCTATGCGTTGTTGCCTGCGACCAAAATGAAAACGTTAGGGAATGGTGCTTATCTTTGGCAAGTAGTGCAAGTCTAATTATTTAATACATATTTCAAATTCAATTTCCAGGAGTTGTTAAAAAGAAAGAAGGTGCTGGAATGTTCTGCATTTTTTTTATATATATATATTTTTATTTTATATACTTTATAGTTTAGTTTTATAGTTTTATTGCTTTTTCGGAATTGTTTATTGCTTTACAATCTCCATTGAGCTGCTTAAAAACTCATATAACTCTTCCGTCTCGGCTCCGTCAGTCCGTTGCCATGGAGATGGTGTAGGAAGTTGGCTCTGTATGTGCTATTTCTAAGTAAGGAATAGCCTGCACAGAGTCCAAGGGTTCCCCTTAGAGGTAAAATAGTGGTAAAAATAGATAATACTAATGCTCTATTTTGTGGTAGTGTGGTCGAGCAGTAGGCTTATCCAAGGAGTAGTGTTAAGCATTTGTTGTACATACACATAGACAATAAATGAGGTACACACACTCAGACAAATCCAGCCAATAGGTTTTGTTATAGAAAAATATCTTTTCTTAGTTTATTTTAAGAACCACAGGTTCAAATTTAACATGTAATATCTTGTTTGAAAGGTATTGCAGGTAAGTACATTAGGAACTTTGAATCATTTCAATTGCATGTATACTTTTCAAGTTATTCACAAATAGCTATTTAAAAAGTGGACAGTGCAATTTTCACAGTTCCTGGGGGAGGTAAGTTTTTGTTAGTTTTACCAGGTAAGTAAGACACTTACAGGGTTCAGTTCTTGGTCCAAGGTAGCCCACCGTTGGGGGTTCAGAGCAACCCCAAAGTTACCACACCAGCAGCTCAGGGCCGGTAAGGTGCAGAGTTCAAAGTGGTGCCCAAAACGCATAGGCTTCAATGGAGAGAAGGGGGTGCCCCGGTTCCGGTCTGCTTGCAGGTAAGTACCCGCGTCTTCGGAGGGCAGACCAGGGGGGTTTTGTAGGGCACCGGGGGGGACACAAGCCCACACAGAAATTTCACCCTCAGCGGCGCGGGGGCGGCCGGGTGCAGTGTTAGAACAAGCGTCGGGTTCGCAATGTTAGTCAATGAGAGATCAAGGGATCTCTTCAGCGCTGCAGGCAGGCAAGGGGGGGCTTCCTCGGGGAAACCTCCACTTGGGCAAGGGAGAGGGACTCCTGGGGGTCACTTCTGCAGTGAAAGTCCGGTCCTTCAGGTCCTGGGGGCTGCGGGTGCAGGGTCTTTTCCAGGCGTCGGGACTTAGGTTTCAGAGAGTCGCGGTCAGGGGAAGCCTCGGGATTCCCTCTGCAGGCGGCGCTGTGGGGGCTCAGGTTTTGGTACTCACAGTCGTAGAGTAGTCCGGGGGTCCTCCCTGAGGTGTTGGTTCTCCACCAGCCGAGTCGGGGTCGCCGGGTGCAGTGTTGCAAGTCTCACACTTCTTGCGGGGAGTTGCAGGGTTCTTTAAAGCTGCTTCTTGAAACAAAGTTGCAGTCTTTTTGGAGCAGGTCCGCTGTCCTCGGGAGTTTCTTGTCGTCGTCGAAGCAGGGCAGTCCTCAGAGGATTCAGAGGTCGCTGGTCCCTTTGGAAGGCGTCGCTGGAGCAGAGTTCTTTGGAAGGCAGGAGACAGGCCGGTGAGTTTCTGGAGCCAAGGCAGTTGTTGTCTTCTGGTCTTCCTCTGCAGGGGTTTTCAGCTGGGCAGTCCTTCTTCTTGTGGTTGCAGGAATCTAATTTTCTAGGGTTCAGGGTAGCCCTTAAATACTAAATTTAAGGGCGTGTTTAGGTCTGGGGGGTTAGTAGCCAATGGCTACTAGCCCTGAGGGTGGGTACACCCTCTTTGTGCCTCCTCCCAAGGGGAGGGGGTCACAATCCTAACCCTATTGGGGGAATCCTCCATCTGCAAGATGGAGGATTTCTAAAAGTTAGAGTCACTTCAGCTCAGGACACCTTAGGGGCTGTCCTGACTGGCCAGTGACTCCTCCTTGTTGCTTTCTTTGTTCCCTCCAGCCTTGCCGCCAAAAGTGGGGGCCGCGGCCGGAGGGGGCGGGCAACTCCACTAAGCTGGAGTGCCCTGCTGGGCTGTGACAAAGGGGTGAGCCTTTGAGGCTCACCGCCAGGTGTTACAGCTCCTGCCTGGGGGAGGTGTTAGCATCTCCACCCAGTGCAGGCTTTGTTACTGGCCTCAGAGTGACAAAGGCACTCTCCCCATGGGGCCAGCAACATGTCTCTAGTGTGGCAGGCTGCTGGAACCAGTCAGCCTACACAGACAGTCGGTTAAGTTTCAGGGGGCACCTCTAAGGTGCCCTCTGGGGTGTATTTTGCAATAAAATGTACACTGGCATCAGTGTGCATTTATTGTGCTGAGAAGTTTGATACCAAACTTCCCAGTTTTCAGTGTAGCCATTATGGTGCTGTGGAGTTCGTGTTTGACAAACTCCCAGACCATATACTCTTATGGCTACCCTGCACTTACAATGTCTAAGGTTTTGTTTAGACACTGTAGGGGTACCATGCTCATGCACTGGTACCCTCACCTATGGTATAGTGCACCCTGCCTTAGGGCTGTAAGGCCTGCTAGAGGGGTGACTGACCTATACTTGCATAGGCAGTGAGAGGCTGGCATGGCACCCTGAGGGGAGTGCCATGTCGACTTACTCGTTTTGTTCTCACTAGCACACACAAGCTGGCAAGCAGTGTGTCTGTGCTGAGTGAGAGGTCTCCAGGGTGGCATAAGACATGCTGCAGCCCTTAGAGACCTTCCTTGGCATCAGGGCCCTTGGTACTAGAAGTACCAGTTACAAGGGACTTATCTGGATGCCAGGGTCTGCCAATTGTGGATACAAAAGTACAGGTTAGGGAAAGAACACTGGTGCTGGGGCCTGGTTAGCAGGCCTCAGCACACTTTCAATTGTAAACATAGCATCAGCAAAGGCAAAAAGTCAGGGGGCAACCATGCCAAGGAGGCATTTCCTTACAGATGGTCACGAAGCTTCCCGTCGTCAAGGGAAACCACGCACTGTGCCGCAAGGTGTGCACGCGTTCTCGTGGAATGAGGCGCGCAGCACAGTAACTCGGAGACCGAGGAGCGGTCACGTGGAGAAGCGCTCGCGGAAATGGTTGGGCCGCGCGCAGGACAGAAACCCAGAACCGAAGAGCGGTCCCGAGGAAGAACGCTTGCGATGGCTGATCGCTAATCCCCAAGGTAAGCCACAAGGGTAAAAGCAAGAGATTGCGCAGGCTTACAGTGGTGGTCAGCAGGTCCAAAGGGAGTTCAGGTGGACTCCGATTTCCTGCCTGCACGGATCCTGTGGTTCCTGTCTGTCGCGTCTCATCTGCTCCAGGCGTTGGGGTTTATCCTGACCAAAGGCCTTTGACTCGTCAATGAGTTCGAACTCGTCGCCAAATTGTAGTGTCCGGTAACAAGAGGCAGGACTAGCGATGGGTTCTTCACGAAATGTATTTCTCAAGTTAGAGAGCAAGGATAAAAACCCCAGCCACCGCTTTAGCCTTCAACTGCCAACTGAAGGCCCTCAGCATTCTATCATTCTAATCCCCAGAGTTCCAGAACTAGACTGGCAGACAAACACCACAGTGACATTGTACTGGAAATTTCTCTACACGTGCACTTAAACTAATAATAATATTAATTCACTAAAGCATTACATATTAAATGACGGCCACTCAAGTGGGCACATTTTCCAAGTCTCACATTATTTATATATGTTATCCTAATTCTATGCAAATTCGTAACCCTAAATGAATGAAATCATTAGTAATTAATTCAGCTTTCACACTTGTTTCCCAAATGAGAGATTCACTTGATGGCTCTGCAGTCATGCACAGATAGACACGAACAACCAGGGAGTCACAAATTATTCACACAAAACTACATAACAGCCACATAAAGCAGTCAGACAAACTCAGAACAGTCTACTAAACAGAGAAGCAGGCACACCGAGGAAGATGCCTACAGACTGAGATATCCACTGACTACATGTCGGCCAGAAGCCAGCAAGCCAGTGACATGTGCTGGCTGTAATGCACAATTCACATTTAGTGGATGGTACAGGCGCAGTGCACAGTACCTGTAGAGCCAGAACAAATATTGCGTTGCTCACTACAATGATCGTTTAATCGATTGGTGGAATGACTTGCTATGTTTTGCAGTTCAACCAGTGCATGGTGGTTTGCAGACAGTCCGCCTATCAGGCAGTTTTGGCATTCGTCAAACACAAAAGTACCATTAAAGACCTTTGCCACATTTATGTACATAAACTCCAAAATGGCGAGTGGCAGCAGGGAACTGTGCATTTGTTTAAAATGCGCATGTCCCTTTGGCCGGCCATCTTGCAACGGCGAGCCATACACACACACTTTAAACATCTCTAACCCAGCTGTCCCAAGACAGCTGGGTTAGAGAAAGCAAAGGCCTCCAGCGCTTTTGTGAGTGCTGAGAGAAACCACTCCCACCAATCCTGATGCTGCATTTATGCTGGTTTAGCATCAGGATTAGTTAGTGGTGTTTCCTGGTCCCATGCGTTGAAGCTTTAAGGAGCCGGAAGATGCAGCGAGGAAGACGTCTGAAGGTAAGTGCCTTTTTTCCTTTTCTTTTCTATTATTGTTATAATATCCTTCCCCACACCATAAACGTAAGCCAACTGCCACTGCAAGAGGCATGCGCGCAGTGTTGCCAGACTGGGCTATTTCCCCCACAAATGGGCATAATTTTTCCTATTTGTGTAGGAAAAAACACATGTGGCGGGTGACTGATTTTTGGGCTGATGAGGGCCCTGTGTGCGTGATTTTTGTGAAACGAGGCAGCATCCTATCGGTAGCTTACACTGATGCTAGTCACAGTGCCCTGGGCTAAATTGGGTTCTCACCTCATTCTATCAGCCAGCTATTTAACGTGCCCCACCCCCTAGGTCAGCACTCAACTCCTTCTCTGAGGCAACCATCCGTGGCATGCTCACACATGATGCAGGTAGTTACATTAAGGCGCAACGACATATGCACATTCTTGTAACTACCTTTATCATTATTGACACCACCACCCTAGTAGGGAATGGTTGCAGGGTCGTCAATCCAATTCAGTGCTTCTGACGATGGCCCTGTTTGAAGAATCACCAATGCCTGTCCACACTCAGTGTGCGTCCAAGTCCTCCAGTAAGTGTGGGGGTTGGTCCTCTAGAGGAGAATGGAAATTCAGTGACCAAGTCTGAAAGAGAAAGTCCCCTCTCCTCTTATATCTTTCTGGATTTGCTTGAGGGCCAGCCTAACATGAAGAGAGTTCCCTTTGGTTAGTAATTATATATTTTTTGTAAAGGCATGGATTACGTGTTCAATTCGGACTTTGTATCTATCCAGATTAAACAGTCTAAACGTATTAACGCATAGAAGTGTGGATGATATGTGACGCCTACACCTTGTAACCGTAATTGTCTTATGTTACATTCCTTATACATTGATTTACACACATATGATTTATTGAATAATGCATGTGGGATATAAAGCACTCTCACAGCCTACCTTCAACCTGGGATGAGTAGAGCTGCAAAAGAAATTAAATATAAAGGACTATTTAAATTATTGCTAGTGTCATTACTCATAAAAGAGAAACTTCTGTCATACTTACAGTTCATGCATATCTCTTACATACAGGGGTTGAATAAAGTCAAACCCTTGCCTCCAAAATCATAGTTTCTGTTTAGCACCTGTGAAGTGATAACAAGATCAGTGCTTTTTCCCCTTCATTCATTGGCAGCTACATTTCAAGCTGTAGAAAGCTCCCAGCCAAGATGAGATACCAGCAAAATGAAGGTTGATGGCCTTTTAAGTGACCAACTATATGTTGGCCCCAGTCAGAAGTGGCAATAAGTCCCCCCACACACACTATACTGCCCATGTTGCTACTTTGAAAGGAAACCAAACAAGTTGTGGGTGCTCCTGAGTGAGTACTAGTGTCAGCAAATTACACTGGGACAAATTCATCATATTTCACTGATGCTGGCCCAGATCCTGATCAATATTTGCTGACGGAAAAGGTTGGGTCCCTATCATATCCTGCACTAATGAAAGTGTATGCATAAAGAACAGAGTGAAATGCTGGTCCTGAAGAGGAAAGCAATGGTGAAGATATGCAGATGGAGGATTTCAAAAAGATGGGTGAGAAGAAAAGAGGCCCCCATAACCCTAGCCCAGCTGTGACCCAGCTTCCAGCTGCACAGGTGCAATTTACAAGTGAACACCAATCTGTGTGCACTGCGGAGAGAGCAAGGATTGGATGTGAATATAGTCCAAACCCCTTAACAGCACACTGGCAGGCGCTGTGAGAAACTCATACTGCTTACAGCTGCAGGACTTAGCCGTGCCCAGTGATAAACACTCATTCACAATTGGAACTCACCTAGACACTTGGAGGTGACTCAGTTCACAATGTGCACTACAGAAGAGTGCATGAAAATAAAACTACATACACACACCTAAAAAAAAGCAGATACTTCTAGGAAATGAAGGATGGAATGAAACTGAAGGTATAAAATAAACTGGGGCTACTTTGCTGAAATGAATTACCTTATGGTTTTTTTAGATGCATTATTGAGAAACAAATGCATGCTTTTGCCTTAAAATTTCATGATATGAACATAGGTCCTGTTAGAGACCCGTTTCAAAGTTACTTTTAGGATGGGAAAGGAGCCATTTTCTTTTCTGCTCCAAAGGCCTTGCTTACATTTGGTCCCCTAACAAACCCACCTGCTTCTTTCCAACATTTGTAGTGTTAGTTTAGTCTGTGCTGCAACACAAAGGCAACATCATAGGTCCTGTAAAACATTTAGTGCCAGGGTAAGTGGTCATGGTGAAGGACTTTGGAGTGGAGGACAGGGGACTCATCAGAGCAAGAGACTATCTCCTTTCTAGCCCTCTTAAATTTCAACTAAGAGTAGGCCTTTTGTACTGTTGTGACCCTTTTAGCTTGTCAAACCAGTCGTGCTGGAATTGCTTTAACCTCAGGGTGTTTTTTTTAAATACACATATCATTGTGTGATGTGAAGTTAATCTTGTGAGATCCATTAAATATAATGTTTTAGAAGCCACATTACTTAAATGGTTTCAACATTTCTACACTTGAGCTTACTGAAGATGGATTATAACCTGCTCTTGTAAAGTTCACCAATCAGTGCCAGGCTCAGATTTAGATTTGTGGTGCCAGAAGTGCCATTTTGAAGGATCATAGAAAGGACCAGTTTTCAAAATCAGTAATCATCAATAGAATGTGGACATGATTGAAGAAGTGCATAGATGCCTATTGAAACTCCTCCCATTATGCACACATTGAACAGAAATTAGAATTATGGTCAGAATATTTCCTGAAGGCTGTTTTTGCATACATTGAAGGTTGCAACTTTGGGCTGGTACTAGTCAGCAGTGGGCTGAATCTGGGCTTGAACTCAGACAGCTTTGGGCTTGGGACTGGTCTCAAAATCTGGCAACACTTGCATCGCAGCACCTCATGGCCATGAAACAAGAGCAAGTGGTGTGGTGTCACTTGCTTTCTGCGCCTATCTGTACAGGATTCCATACACCAACACCCAACAGTGAATCCACCCTGCGAGAATGCACTTGTATATTTGGGGGCTCGCTGATCCCTGAAATGCCAAAAAATCATAACTACCAGACATGGAAGCAGAAAGGGAAACAAACCAAACAAGTTAGTAGTGGCGAGGTCGACAGGTCAAGCAACGCTAGGTGTTGACGCACTACCAAGTAACAAGAGCGATCTAGAAAATAAATTGAGGCGCGAAGGAAGTAAAGAGTGACCGCCTTCTACAACTGGCGTAGGAAAGTGTAGACCATGAGACATTTATCTTTTCTCACCAAGCTTACACTCCTTTTCAAATGGCTATGCACCCATTCTATTCAATATATTTCTTAGGCTAACTTGCTCCTTTTGGGTAGATGGCTTTCTGTGACGGCATTTCTGTTAATGTTGCTTTCACATTCTTGTGCAATTTGTTCTGTTGTCTCTGTGAAGCATTCTGCTACTCATGTGGTTAGGTCAGTGATTTTTAGGGTCGAGCGCACAAGCGCTCCGTCCCGGTTGTAATCTCTCTTTGGGCTTGTAACTACGCCCAAATCACGCCTGTCACTTTCATTGGTTTGTGGGCTTGCCTTTTAAAATCTGCTTGCTTTCATTAGTGAAAGGCATGCATACGTCATGCCCTTTCCGGTGTTTAGCCCTTCTCTAGCGCACCAGCCAACTACTGAAAACATACGAGGCTCCATGATTTCAGCATGGTTTCCGGACTACTTTTTATTATGCACACAGCGTGGTCGCACTGAGTTTTACATAGCGCGATTGCACTCGATTTTTTGCTTTTCAATTTCAGCACCATTGCCCTGCATTTTACATAGCACTATCTTGCTCGTTATTTTTCTTTCTATTTGCGTGGCAAGAAAAGTCCTGTTAGGAATTTACAGTGCTAATAGCTCTGACTCGAGCAATTACGAGATCCGTTGCATTACAAATGCTTGTTATTTAATACCTGTCATAAATAAGGACATCCAACCTGCAAAGGCTAAACGTGGCAACAGGTCCTCTGTAAACCAACAGCGACCCCTGGTGTCTTGTGAGTGCCTTGTCACCTTAGGTTTCTCTGAGACTTCAACAGAGAGCCAAAGGAGGGTGGGCCATACATTGGGGCAGAAGACCAGTCCCTTCCGCTACGGCCTGGCTGTACGACGCAGCATACTGCCAGGAACAACTGGGAACTTATGCAACCACGATGCCGCCCCAGAGATGTATGGGAACCCCTATTATCCTAACGCTGCAATGGAAACCCGCTCTCGCCCACCACTAACAACATGACCGCTGCTTCACACTTGACTCCAGGTGGGGATGACCATTAGGCTCAGGATGTCGCTCAGGCACTCACAGGACGATTCTGTGTGGAAATGGGATTAATCCTTCCACTATGGTGGTCCGTTCTCTGCACCTCCTCTTCGTTCATGATCTTCTCGGTCCGCGTCACCGAAGGCTCACTCGAAGCCTCTTGCATTTATTTACTGAATTGGCCTTCATTGTATATTGTTCATGCTACATCCTAAAATGTAATCGCTCAAATTTTGCCAAGGGACGTCCCCATTCTTTTGTTCTATCCCCTATGTTCCTTTTCTCTGTATGGATGTTTCTGTTACATTCAAGATGCAATAAAAAATTAAAGACTTCCACAGACCAGTGGGTGGAGGAACTGCATGTAATGGGAAGCGCTGCCAGTAAAACCTGTCAAAAGATACTTTTAAGTAGGGTGACCAGACGTCCTGGATTTCCCCGGACAGTCCCGGTGTTCCGACGCTTCTCTTAATTTTAAATAAATATCCCGGTTTTTGGGACAAAGGGCAGATCATCTAGGAAAGCATAAGTTAAAGAGGCCTACAAAGTATGAAATAATGAAAGTATTTTATCTGTTACTGTCAGGCAACACAGTCCCCTGCCTGCTCCCAGCAGAGAGACTGAGTGGGGAGCAGAGAGAGATGGGTGGGGGCAGGTTGGGAGGTCAAGCCATAACTAATTTTATATATGTAGTCTTGTAAATGTGTGTATATATATATATATGTGTGTGTGTGTGTGTGTGTGTGTGTGTGTGTGTATATATATATACACACACACACACACGTATAGGCACACATTCACAGAGCTACGGAAAAAACGGGACAGGCCAGATATAAAAGTGAGAGTAATGTCTTTAGTTCTTCTTTTATGTCTGACCTGTCCCGGTTTTTGCTCCTTAAAACCTGGTCACCCTACTTTTAAGGCGTCTCTGGATTGTGACCCTACAAAATGTAGGCCAGTTCCAGTTATAAACATCGTGTATAATAAGCCTAATAGTGATCCCTGTACCTAACTCTTAAAAGAAATGACGATTTGTGATTTTTTAAGCCTCTGCACATGCCCTGTCTAGAACCACTGCTGGAAATGGGCAGGTACCGACCGGCACCAGGTACCTCTACTTCTGATGCACTTTTCAGCGGATGTGCAATACTTCTAATGGAGGACTCCCTGCACTTCTCACTCTGAAAAAGGTGCGCTGCAATAGAGTACCTACTCTTCTAACTTTGCATTCAAAACACTACGTAGAACATTATACCTGAAAGTCTGTATGGGGCCGCACTGTGTGAACCCACACAGAGCTTGAAGTGGGATGCTAAAGACAGAAGGTGGGGGATGGGTTTTCTAGAAGGGGCGTGGTCAAAGAGGCGTAATGAAGAGTTCTTCATCGCAAACCTGGTGTCTGTAATTTCGGGCGTGACAAAATGCGCCAACTATAATCCTGTGCTTGACTCTACGTGCCGCACACCCCTCTCCTTTATCTTAGACACACGTTTCTTGTTCTTGTCCCTTTGCTGCTGCCCATATATTTCAACAGTTGTGCATCTCTTTTCCACTCAACCGTAACTACAATAGGAACGTTCACGCGGTGCGGGGGGGGGGCGTGTGTGGCGAGCTCCATGGGGCCCCCTCAGCACAGTATCCGAGAGCTGCTGACTGAGTCTGAAGTGGGGTGTAGGCGTGCACTTGCACGATTGAACACGCGGGACACAGGTAAGTGACGGCATTCACTTCTTTAAACGCACCAAAACGACCCCGCCTGCAGTCCCGGGGCGGCTTTTATTTCCCTGGCGAATAGACGCACAGGCAGCGCTTAATTAGTGCTTGTTATTTCCGGTGCTGAGCACCTGCACTTATTTTTGAGGGCCGGCGCTTAGTCTCCTGCCTCAAGCATTTGCTGCGAGCAAAAAGTTTGGGAAAGACGGAGGAAGACCAAAACGAAAAAACGTCACAATGGGAGAAAGCTGCAAGAGTGAGCTGAAGGGGCAGGGAGTTGCTTTTAAATGTATTGAAGAGGTCCGAGATGGCTTCGGGATTACGCTGCCTCAGTATTCCATGTTCGCACATTTAATTGCAGCAGCCGCGTGTTTAACAGGAGGGCTTTGGGCACGGCACCTGTTTATTTACAAATTAAGCACTGCGCACAGGGTTATGCCAATTTCTACCAATTACTTCACGACCTCGGGGAATATATTTACATGCCCGTTCATGGACAACCATTTACTACCTGAATTCAAGCGGACACCTAGCAGTGACTCATTTCACAGAGCATTGTAGAAGATCCCTATCTTCAGTGAAAACATCACAAAAACACGTGGCGAAAGAAAGTATTCTTAGGAGATAGAAGCACATTTAACATGAAGAAAAACAAGTGAAACGTAGCAGGGTCCGCATCACTGACTTGAATTTCCTTAAGTATTATTCCACATACCTGAGAATTAGATCACTGTTATTCCTTATTCAATTAAAGGTATGAATTTAGGGCCCTGTAGGGACTCGTTACAATCTCTGGTTTTAATTGGCCCAGCACATTCTGCGCCGTAAGGCAACTAAGGATCCTGCGGTCTGTCCCTTGTTGAGCATTCTGCATGGAAGGCCCGTTGGTGACCCAAGGATTTGTTCCCTATATTGCATCCCACATGGCAAGCAAAGTCAGTAAACCCAGCAAGCGACTGGTGAGTGAGTCCTGGGAAGGAGTTGGGATAGCGGTACCTCTGATTAGGTCAGACTACAGATGGGCCTGCTCATTACTCATTACTTAAGACAGTCTCATAATAAGACGAACTTGAGATAGTAGTGCTTCCAACAGGAAATTCTGCATGGTCAACTCTGTTTGTGACCCCAGGAGCTGAACCCCTATGAAAGTGTTGTCCTGGAAAGGACAACGGACTGTAGGTCATAGGAGACAGGCTGCATGATAAGCCTGGTGGTGCCTCTCCGGCCTTTAGCCTGTCCGCAGTTAGCTATTCTGCACTGTAAGGCTACCAGCGACCCAGAAATAGGGGTAAAGTCTTTGAAACCTCGGTTACTGCCTCCCATAAGGCGGAATCTTCACTCTGAGGTGACCAAGTTCCTAAATAAATGAATGAAGCCTTCTGCTGACCCCGGATGTGTCCTAGGAAGGGTCTAGGCCTTGCATGCAAGTACAGTAACTCAGAGCCTCACCTAAACCAACTGGGTAATTATGAGGAGCTCAAGCGTGATTAACAGAGGCACCGGGCGAGGCTGAAACAAGAGTCCTCTGCAGGGAAAGCATGAGAGAGTTTTCTTAACACTGACACCAGGACATTCCTACCCCAGCTTCAGAAGCAGCGAGGAGAAACACTCCTGCTAGTGATAATGCAGGATGTGATGGGACATGGTCAATCATCCAGCAGCAGTGGACAGTGCATGGAGAAATGCATGGAGAAATTCAGCATCATATGTAAGTCTATTTATGTTAAGATGACCATAGTTACTGGCCTCTGGGTCCGGTCTGGCACAGACGGGTGTGCCTTTGGCACACCTTCGGCGCGCCCGCTGCACGTGTCCACTGCACGGCCGCAGCATTGAAGGTTTTTAAGTCCTCAGATAACAGGAGGATCAGACGTCTAGACCGCTGACCTCAAAATGGTGTCCGTAAAAGTGTGCTTCTGAAGAGGTCGGAAAATGGCTGCCATCTCTGTACACCGAGACCGACAGGCACAATCCTTCCTAAGAGTGTTAAAGGGCCTCGTTTAAAACACTGATAAGTCTAGTTGTGAAAGTTGTAATCCCAACAGAGTAAAAACGAATAAAAACACTGTTAATTAATTTTAAAACACCATCGGCCTCTGAACACGGACCGTGGTTTGTGAAATCAATAACCCTCCCCAAATAGTAAAAAGAGTGGCAAAAAACAACTATAGACTGTTGAAAACTAAATAAATGAAAAGGCTGTCACCTGCAGCTGCAAATTGAAAGGTAATGTATATTCATAACAATCACAACATGCACTGTATATTCATAACAGGCAGGATGAACTACGGTGTCTATTTTGTTGTACATTGGAAATGAAGGGCAGAGACATGATGCCATTAGGGATTATAGAGGAAAAGGACCCACACATGTCTGCCATGGATTGTGAATATGAAAAAGGACGGCAGCAGTCCTCTTTTGGTGTGATTATTAACTAATATAAACATCATCTGTGGAATTGAAAATCACTGGTGCAATACCATGTGCTTGGCTAGTACTGAGGAAGGCGAAAGCTGAAATGCATCTACTGGCAATAAATGACTATTTATAGGATATCCCGTGAGCGCCCTGCGTTTGTCCTTTTGGATACAGATATATATATATATATATATATATATCACCTACTGGTGGTCACCAGTGTATAGTTAAAGTTAGAACCTAGTTTCCACAGAATAATCATATTTCTTTGGCACAGCTTGATGAATCTTCACAAAATGTTCCAAAAAAAGTCTGCCTGAGAATCTTGTGGTGCATGGGAAGATTCAGGGTGTTTCGTCAAGTAAGGGCCAAGAAAAAAAAAAGGGGGGGGGGTGGAGGGGGTAAAAAAAAGTGCATTTCCCATTTTAATTCCCATAGGGATTTTGAACATGACTACAACCCAAACTGCTGGACGGAATTACAGCAAATTTGGCAGAAAGGTAGGTTTTGGTCCAGAAAGACGCTTTTTTGTTATCTGGTGTAAATCCATTCAGTAGTTTTTCAAATATTAGAAACAAAAACAAATTTGTATATCTGGAAGCGCGAAGGCTTCACAAATACTCCCGATTTCGTGCAGAGATCTGATTGGCTGCCAACACTTCAACCAGAAAGTTTTAGCAGCCATTTTGACACTTGGCTTCAGCAGAGTCTAAAAAAAATGAAAGAATAAATTAAAGGGGGCAGGTACTGTTACCTTATCCCTCTGCACCCCACCCCCTAAGGCTTAAAAGTATATATTTTTTAAATTACTGTGAAAATCTTGGCAAATCCGTGAGTTAAAAAAAAAAAAGTGTGTTCTCATGCGCTTGCTTTTTATTTTGACCCGGTTGTGCAGTGTCCCAGGGGGATAGCAAAAAAATAAATAAATAGGAGGGGGCGCACTGGCCCTATCTCCTAGGGCTTATGAAAGCCCCAGGGACCGCCATCTCCCTGGGTCACTGCTATTATGTATGGGGGTGCCTGGGCGGCACCCCCAAAGACCGCCACCTGCTTGGGGCAAAAGTGTATAAATTAATGCAACAGGCCCACAAACCGACCACCTCCCGCCCCGCTTTGGAGCCCCGGGGAACACCACCTCCCTGGTGCACTGAAAAATATGTATGGGGGTGGACACGCTGGGGCTGCATGCACCCCGTGGACCACCACCTACCTCCCCGGGGAAAAGTTCTTAAATGAAGGAGGGGGGCCCACACAGCCCCCGTGCTCCCCTGGGACCACCACATCCCTGGGGCAATTCATACAATTTGGGGTGGTGTGGGTTCACAGGCCACCCCTCAGCGCTGGGGACCGTTACTTCCCCGGGGCTGAAATAAATGAATCTAGGTGGAACGTCATGGACCCCCGGCCCCAGGGCCAGGGACCACCACTTCCCCAGGGCTAAATTAAACGATGGAGGAGGGACGCGGGGACCCCCCCCTTGTAGAGCCATAGATGGCCCTGTGGACTGCCACCCTCCCAGGTCTGGCTCCTGCTACCTATCGAGGTGGCCCTACTCAGGAGGTAGCTGTTTGCTTTTGCTCGGAGGGAGCTCATAGCTCAAATCAAGCAAAAGCAAACATAACTCCACTTTCTGCAAGCAGGAGCTGTCAAATAGCTCCCATTTGCAGAAAGAAGAGTTTTCATCTGTTTCTCTGCACACAAATATGCGTGTCTGTGAACAATGCTGGCTCCCGCAGAAGTCAGGAGCCGGCTAGGACCGCCTTGAGGCTCCCCCTGCGGTCCCCCCCAAATAAAAAATAATAATAATAATAAGTAATCATAAACTTTATTTAGATCACTAAGATCATAAAAGTACAACACAGGTAAGTCATACACATACAAATACTTAAAATTACGTTAAGATTAAGAATACAGCATAATAAATCCCATTGCAGCCAAGCCTTTTTTCAATGATATTGTGACCAGTAAACAACAGTAGACACAAGCACTGAAGGTAACTTGCTGTAGAATAACCTTGCAATAGCATAAATTACCCACTACATACATCTTGACATTAATGAACGAAAAGGGAGTATGCCTGACAAAAGACACTATATAAACCAAGGAGAACAGGTGCTACCTACAGTGGGTTTCTTCTAAATAGGGAGCACAAATTGGTACATTGCAAGCAATTGATAGAGTTCACTGCTGAATTCACAATCCCCTTGTCCTTTAAATAATTTCCACTTGGAGCGGCTAGGGCCATCAACTGTTTAGCCCTACCAAAACCCACTGCTCTATTTGTGCCGGTGCTAAGTATGCAAACCTTTGTTTGTTTGTTTCGGATTGCGAATCCATAATGTCACAATAAAGAAATATACATTAAATTTCCACCACCTGTAAAAATGACAAAATAGTTAAAACCAAAGCCTAAAACCACTCAGCTAAAAATATAGACCACCATCAACAGAATGTGTGTGCAGTTCAAGATAACTAGCAGTCTTGGTTGGAAAATAATGCATCCCTTCCTAGTCAATCCTATTATTGCAATCCATGCTTGCCAAAAAATGACCCAAAGAGGCCAGTGCTCACCAAAGCTTTAGCCTCTGTGTCGATTTTTAGAGGCTATCTGGCGTCATACCATATAAGGTGCTCAGTGCAATCATCAGCCTGAGGAAGTCCATACTTTACTTGCCTCCTGGGGCTTACTGTAGATTTTCTCCCGTGACCCCCTCCCGAACCAGAATCCTATTTCTCCTAGTCCATACTCCGAGGAGAAAACGGCTAAATGGGTAGACTATAGTCTTGTCTGTGCTTGTCCTAAACAAGCACAACGCCACTCGATAATCCCTAATCCCCAGGGCTTGACTGACTGGCCTAAGCCACCGCTGCCTAGAGGCACAGTGCCCTGGGCAGACAATGGTAATATGGCTAACCGTTTCAGTCATTGATTTACAAAGAAGGCATAAAACGGATGTCCTATCTCATCGCCAAGAGCTACAGAAGGCATTCACTGGCAAGCAATCATATCTAAAACGCAAATACAAACTTTGTGCCCTCGGGGGAGTAACATAAGCCAAAAAATCTTCATATTTAGGCATGACTTTAAGCTCCAGGTATAGCTCTGTAAGGTGGCCCTGGTTAACCCTGGTCTGCTGACACTCCCTTTTGTATTGCAAGTAAGCTGCCTTGACTACCTGTCTGTCTTCTCTGCGGATTAGATCTGGCCAGTCCCAAAACGCCTCGAGCTTCAGCATTTTGTACCAAGCATGTACAAAGCTCAGCCATGAAACTTTCTGGGCTTGGTCGAGTCTTACCAAGTGGCCTAGGCATGATTGATTTAAGTTTGTCAAAGAATAGGCTATGGGATTGTAAGAAATGATTAGGGTCTAAAAGCAGATCTTCCAGAACAGCTACATACTGTACAAACTATTGATAAATCTCGAGATGCGTGTCCCGGTCAGCCAAGACTCTAGGCCACGTTACTCGTTGTTGATTACTGGAGAGACTAGGTTCCAGCAAAGACAACAGTTCCCGGGCAGTAGACCTAAGATAGTTCCCTCTTTTTAGCGATACAGCTAGTGGACAATGATCACTCTCGGTGGTACTCAACACCTCGATATCCACCATGTCTGGCCATGACCGCACATCCATCAGGATGTAGTCAATAACACTCATCTGATGTCCCCTTCTAAATGTAGGTGCTCACACTTGGTCGTATCAAATCCTTCCATTACAGGCACGTAACCCATGCACCACCACCATCGCCACTAACTGTAGGGCCTTTTCAGAAAGAAGGCTTCAAGGCTTGACAATCAGTTGGGGAACTCCCCACTGCTCGTCTTCCTCCCTGGTAACCAGATTAATGCAAGGCAAGGTTAGAATGAGGTCTTAAAATCACCGGCCACTATTATTCTTGATTTGCTTTTATAAGTCTCAACTAATTTCCCAAGCATGACCAGAACTGGGGACTCTCTATTTAATGGCACTGAGCGCGCATACACATTTAATATCACTAAAGTCAAACCGGCGGAATCTTAATCTAATGCCTATTAAATCAGGGGAGTTTATCCTCAGCACTTCGTGCCTACAAGCTATGTCATTTCTCACCAAGATCATAAGACCCCCCCATTGCCTGGACCCTTTTCTTAGGTGGCAGAGCTGCCACACTATAGGTGGTAAATCCACAAATACCTTGTTGCTAGCCCAAGTTTCTTTGAACGCGCAAACGTCATATTTCCCTATTAGGGAGATCCACTCTGTCTCCTACCTTGGGGATCACCCCGCCACATTCCAAAAGATTACTGATAGTTTTGTCCTGCATACAGTCAACATTTCAGGAGAGACACCCATGTATGTGCCGCCCACCAGTATGCTGGATTCCCCTACAAGGGGTGCTTCCAGAGTTTGCTCATTATCAACCGGGCCGGGGAAAGAAGGCGTTCTCCTATAAGGCTAACGAGGTCAATGGATAGTATTGATTGCAAGTTGGTACGCTAAAAGTAGTGTGTTGTAGATCTCGAGTTTGAGATGGTCGATGTGCATCAAGTGGAATATTTCCAATACCCCCTCCTAGTGGATAAAAGAACACCAGAGGTAGTGCTGTAATACCCCCTATCTCATGACTTTTTTGGCTAATCAGATTTAACAATGATCGAACACAACCTGGTGTCTTAAAGTTCACAATTATGCAGTCACCCTGTGAGGATTTTGGCATGGGACCCACCCAAGCCACCCTTTGTGTTGTAATAATTTCCCCGCAACGGTTCTGTGGCCAGCTCGACTGTTTCTGTAGCTTGTGTGCAGCTTTATTGAGTAATGAGTTATGTGACTCACTTGTCCCTCTTGGCAACCGTGGGGCATTCTCCAAGATGATAATGTAAGGGGTACATTCTGGGGGCAATGCTAGGTCATATGTCGGGGATACTAGAATATGATCGCAATGGCCCTGGTTTCTCTATACCTCTAACTGGATCGACTACCACTTCTGCTTCGCCCTCAAGATGTTTACAACATGGGCGTTTGGAGGTTTCCTTTTTGGGTCCATTGGTTACTGCTTGTCCTCTCCCCCTACTTGTTACTTGGTGGAGCAGCAGTCCTTCATCGTTCCCCCTCGGGCTTGCTTTCTGTGCATCAGAAATTACACATGGCTCCTGGGCCTTATCTCTACACCCCTCTGTAAGGTTAAAAAGATGGTTTCTGCTATCGTGAGTTAGCTCGTACTGTTGAAACTTTGCCTCAGTCGAGTTAAGTCGCTCTATCAGAAGCTGCAGTTTTAACTCAAGGATACAGCCAAGTTTATCTTCTATCTGTTCTATTGTCACCCCTTGGTCTTGCACAAATCCCTGTCACACCCCTTTTTCACCCCCCCTGTTTTTAGGTTGAGAGGAACATTGGGCCACCAACTGTTTGCTGCCTCGCCTTGGGTACTTGTGATTCCTAACTGGGTCCGATCGTTTCCTCTTCCCACCTATTGCCATATCTGTACCTGAACTTTGTGGGGAGGCTGGGGGTACATACGCCTGCTTCGAAACCGGTACAGGCTCATCCGCACCCCCCTGGATCCCATCTGCCTCAAGGTCGACATGGGGCGTCTCAACCTTACATTCTCCCCTCCCGGCTCTCCATCGTTTAGGGGAGGAGAAAGTAAGGAGGATACAGAGAGCCAACGTTCCGCCAGCTCAATTTCTTTGTCTATTATACCCACAGCCCTTACTATAAATAAGTCCATGCTTGATTTACAGGGGCCAATTTGGCGTATAGGGCTCATGGGCCCCAAGGCGGTCTTGCTAATTTGCTTTACGACTAGTTATCTTAGCTCTAGGCATGCTGCAAAATGCTATAGAGGACCCACAAACACCCGCCTAAACCTCGAGCCCTTGTCTCATTGCAGCCTTCCCACTGCCCTTGTAGATACAGTTTAGAAACCAAGAGAGTAGGCCCGGCCCAGCCTCTTCTGGGAGATGATGGCCCGGAATTCGGCCGGGCACATGCCTGCACGTGTCCCGCGCTGCGGGAGTGCATCGCTGTTTTTATCAGGCTGATGGCAGTCTCCTCCTCCTTCTCAGGGCAGGCTGGGGCTTGTAGTCCGCCCCCCACAAGGTCTCCACCGCAAGCGCGTCCCACGCTGCAGGAGTGCAGTGCTGTTTTTATCAGGACAATGCCTGTCTCCTCCTCCTTCTCAGGGCAGGCTGCGGCTTGTAGTCCGCCCCCCACAAGGTCTCCACTGGCAAGCGCGTCATGACTCAATTTCTTCCCAAATCACACGGGGCACATTTTTCCTGTCGCAAACGGCCAGATTCGCAGAATCGGATCATTTGCGGCAGGAAAAAAACATTTTGGTATGTACAGAGCTATTTTGCGATTCGGTAATCTATTTACCAAATCACAAAATAGGTTTGCGAGTCGCAATTAGGAAGGGAACGAGTCGCAATTAGGAAGGGGCGTTCCCTTCCTAATTGCTAGTCGCAGCGCAATGTATGATTGTTTTGTGACCGTGAATGTGGTCACAAAACAATCACAGTTAGCACCCCATGGGACCCCATCCCCTTTGTGAATGGCAGCCAAAATATTTTTTCAGAGCAGGCAGTGATCCCACAGACCACTGCCTGCTCTGAAAAAAGGAAAAGAAAACTTTTCATTTTTGTTTTTGAAATGCATCTCGTTTTCCTCTCAGGCAACGCAAAAAACGAAATGGCGGCTGCAACTTTTCTGTCAGGTTGCAACCAGCCAGTCAGGGCCTTGCTCCCCCCCCCACTAGATCTGAGTCTAAAACCGGGGATCCGCATTTGCAGAGGATCCCTCTCCCTATATATCTATATTTTTTAAACTCTAATATCGCAAAAACTATTGAACAAATTTACACCAAATCACAAAAAGCACGCTATCTGGACCAAGAAGCTAGCTTTCGGCGTAATTTGGTATAATTCTGTCCAGCGGTTCGGGCTGTAGTCGTATTCAAAATCCCTATGGGAAAAATGTGTTTTGGGACTCCCCCCACACTCTTTTCAGCTCCCACTTGACAGATCGGCCCGAAACTTTCAATACAGCAGCTGAACCTACTGAAATATACGTTTTGAGATAATTTCGTGAAGATTCGTCAAGCTTATTCAAGTCAAGTTATTGGCAAATAAAAAACGCTCTTCCTATCAAAACTAGGTCCTAACTATAACTACCTACTGGCAATCGGCAGTAGGTAATTTATATATATATAAGCGTGTAGAATTGCGAGAAACACCAAGGAATATACCATTGGTAATGGAGGCGTAAGAAGCATCAAACAACATATTACCTGTAAGAGTCGGTTTACAGTATATGTTCTTGAATGCCCTTGTGGTTTAAAGTATGTTGGGAGCACCATATGTGAAACAAAAAAAAAGGATACTGGTACATGTTCGTGCCACCATAAACACAGATAGAAGTTATGCCACTGCTAAACACATGGAGTTAGTACATGACAGCCAATGGGAAACAATGATTTTTTACGCAATTGACCATGTTCTCATTAGTGAACGAGGAGGGGATAGAGAAAAGAGACTACGACAACTAGAGTCAAAACATATTTTGGAGATCCGCACACTGACCCCTCTGGGGATGAACCAGGATGAGGAATTATTTGTACATTTGTAATTGCTCACTTTAGCCACTGTAAATAACACAAATATCGTTTGTTCTATGTTGAATCATTTGTAGCTAATATTCCCCAATTTTTTTTTTGACATCTTCACTTTTTTAATTTTGGGGTGAGAAACACATAAAATGTCACAGATACACATTTATGAGGCAGATACTGATGAGATGAATCAATCAGCCCAACACATTTGTTAATTGTGTGTGTCCAATGGCAACTACAATTCTTATGCTTATGTTATAAGCATATGGCGTGCTAAATAACATTTGAATTTATCTGGAGATTATGGGGCAGTTTTACTTGTTTGGATTGCAGTTGTTAAACCTTATAAGCAGAGATGAGTAGTTCCAGAATGGAATTATAAATGTGTTGGGTTAATTTGGGTTAGAATGTGATACTGTGACATATAAATTCGGAAACATGAACCCTCAACCGGATATGCCCGTGATCAAGGTCCTTCAGACTGAAACGCGTAGGGCGGGTGTTTTTGTGCTTGAAAACGAATTTAATGGAGCCTAAATAAATGAACCTTTTGAAATACGAGGTCCCGGAGTGCAGTCGTTCATGAAGAATCTCATGGAATGCTTTGTTGGTATCTATATTATTATATATATATATATATATATATATATATATATATATATATATATATATATATATATATACTCCTTCAGCTGTCCCTCTTCATCTGTTCTTCTGTTTTTGTGTTATTCACCCACTACAGCATAAATCACAGCCCACTTGGCCAGCCCACTTCAACCATTAGTTATTTGTAGTTTGAGTGACAGCATTCTGCTCTTTCACAAGAAGCACATCAGCAGACAAAGTAGAGACGATAATGGGAATGTGTTATTTTTCAGAATAAAAACATTTTTGTTTTAGGCATTTTTTTTTTCTATATTAGCAAGGGCCGGTAACTCTCCTAACAAAGTTTTACAAAAACAATGAAAAAACAAACATACATTGGCAAAGACAATAGTTCTCGCCTATGCAAGAGCTATTGGCTTTGCCAATGTGTTTTAGCTAGGTTGTTCACCAGCATGGCTGCTATTCAGCATGGCTAAAAGTTAGTGGCATAGGGGATAGTGGTGTGGAGTGTCAGCTAGTGGAGTAGAGTGTTGTAGAGTGCAGTGGCAGAGTGTGTCATGTATTGGAGTGGCACAGTGTGGAGTCATGCAGAGTGGCGAACACTGGAGTAGTATAGAGTGGAATGGACTGGTGTAGAGTGCATTGGCGTAGAGTACTGAAGAGTATAGTGGCGTAGAGTGCAGTGGCATTGAATTCAGCAGCGTACTATGTAGTGTCATAGAATGCAGTAGGGTAGATTAGAGTGGTGCATTCATTCACTGTAAGAACGTGTGCTTCGCCCACAAGACCCGGCAACCTCATATCACCCTACTTGCCCTCTGGACCCTTGCACTCTGCCAACCTCAACTTGGCTCTTGTCCACTGAGTGAGGGCACCAAGCGTGGGAGGCCACTCCTTCTGATCTCTGGCCCCAGCACTCTGGGACACAATGCCTCTTTCCCTCAAGAACACTCAGAATCATTTGCATTTTTTATAAATTCTTTCCTGACATGGCTCTTTTCCATCTAGCCCTCCCTGTGTTGTAAATTCAGTTTCTACTCCTATGTCCTCTGGGATCAGCGCCGGGAAGGCCCGTTGCTGGGGCAGCTATACGCTTTACAAGTCCTTTAACATACCAGAGTGTAGAGGTGCAGAGCGGAGTGGTAAACAGAGGTGAGTGGCGCACAGTAGAGTGACACAGAGTGCAGTAGCTTGCAGTTGCACAGATTAGAGTGGCTTAGAGTTGAGTTATGCAGAGGGCATTGGCACAGAGTAGAGTCCAGTGACAAAGAGTGCAGTGGCATAGAGTGGTGAAGAGTAGAGTACCATAGAGTGACGTAGAGTATAGTGCCAGAGTGCAGTGGCGCACAATGCAGTGGCACAGAGTGGAGCAGTGCAGAATAGAGCAGCGTAGAGTTCGGTAACGGAGAGTGCAGTGTTGGAGAGCAGAGTGTCCGAGTGCACTGGTGTAGAGTGGCGTTAGTAGCAGTGGCGTAGAGTACAGTAATGCAGAGTAGAGGGCAGTGAGAGTGCATTTGTGGAGAGGGCATT